>NC_139992.1:56259796-57007125 GCF_964263955.1 Coregonus lavaretus | reverse complement strand
CTCTGAGTTTCCTGAATTCCTATCAGACCTTGTAGTCATAGCAGATCATATTCTAATTTTTGGTGATTTTAATATTCACATGGAGAAGTCCACAGACCCACTCCAAAAGTCTTTCGGAGCCATTATCGACTCAGTGGGTTTTGTCCAACATGTCTCTGGACCTACTCACTGCCACAGTCATACTCTGGACCTAGTTTTGTCCCATGGAATAAATGTTGTAGATCTTAATGTTTTTCCACAAAATCCTGGACTATCGGACCACCATTTTATTACATTTGCAATCGCAACAAATAATCTGCTCAGACCCCAACCAAGGAGCATCAAAAGTCGTGCTATAAATTCTCAAACAACACAAAAATTCATTGATGCCCTTCCAGACTCCTTCTGCCTACCCAAGGACGTCAGAGGACAAAAATCAGTTAACCACTTAACTGAGGAACTCAATTTAACCTTGCGCAATACCCTAGATGCAGTTGCACCCCTAAAAACGAAAAACATTTGTCATAAGAAACTAGCTCCCTGGTATACAGAAAATACCCGAGCTTTGAAGCAAGCTTCCAGGAAATTGGAACGGAAATGACGCCACACCAAACTGGAAGTCTTCCGACTAGCTTGGAAAGACAGTACCGTGCAGTACCGAAGAGCCCTCACTGCTGCTCGATCATCCTACTTTTCCAACTTAATCGAGGAAAATAAGAACAATCCAAAATTTCTTTTTGATACTGTTGCAAAGCTAACTAAAAAGCAGCATTCCCCAAGAGAGGATGGCTTTCACTTCAGCAGTGATAAATTCATGAACTTCTTTGAGGAAAAGATCATGACCATTAGAAAGCAAATTACGGACTCCTCTTTGAATCTGCGTATTCCTCCAAGGCTTAGCTGTCCTGGATCTGCACAGCTCTGCGAGGGCCTGGGATCGGGAGAGACACTTAAGTGTTTTAGTACTATATCTCTTGACACAATGATGAAAATAATCATGGCCTCTAAACCTTCAAGCTGCATACTGGATCCTATTCCTACTAAACTGCTGAAGGAGCTGCTTCCTGTGCTTGGCCCTCCTATGTTGAACATAATAAACAGCTCTCTATCCACCGGATGTGTACCAAACTCACTAAAAGTGGCAGTGATAAAGCCTCTCTTGAAAAAGCCAAACCTTGACCCGGAAAATATAAAAAACTATCGGCCTATATCGAATCTTCCATTCCTCTCAAAAATTTTAGAAAAAGCTGTTGCGCAGCAACTCACTGCCTTTCTGAAGACAAACAATGTATACGAAATGCTTCAGTCTGGTTTTAGACCCCATCATAGCACTGAGACTGCACTTGTGAAGGTGGTAAATGACCTTTTAATGGCGTCAGACCGAGGCTCTGCATCTGTCCTCGTGCTACTAGACCTTAGTGCTGCCTTTGACACCATCGATCACCACATTCTTTTGGAGAGACTGGAAACCCAAATTGGTCTACACGGACAAGTTCTGGCCTGGTTTAGATCCTACCTGTCGGAAAGATATCAGTTTGTCTCTGTGAATGGTCTGTCCTCCGACAAATCAACTGTACATTTCGGTGTTCCTCAAGGTTCCGTTTTAGGACCACTATTGTTTTCACTATATATTTTACCTCTTGGGGATGTTATTCGAAAACATAATGTTAACTTTCACTGCTATGCGGATGACACACAGCTGTACATTTCAATGAAACATGGTGAAGCCCCAAAATTGCCCTCGCTAGAAGCCTGTGTTTCAGACATAAGGAAGTGGATGGCTGAAAACTTTTTACTTTTAAACTCGGACAAAACAGAGATGCTTGTTCTAGGTCCCAAGAAACAAAGAGATCTTCTGTTAAATCTGACAATTCATCTTGATGGTTGTAAAGTCGTCTCAAATAAAACTGTGAAGGACCTCGGCGTTACTCTTGACCCTGATCTCTCTTTTGACGAACATATCAAGACTGTTTCAAGGACAGCTTTTTTCCATCTACGTAACATTGCAAAAATCAGAAATTTTCTGTCCAAAAATGATGCTGAAAAATTTATCCATGCATTTGTTACTTCTAGGTTAGACTACTGCAATGCTCTATTTTCCGGCTACCCGGATAAAGCACTAAATAAACTTCAGTTAGTGCTAAATACGGCTGCTAGAATCCTGACTAGAACCAAGAAATTTGATCATATTACTCCAGTGCTAGCTTCCCTACACTGGCTTCCTGTTAAGGCAAGGGCTGATTTCAAGGTTTTACTGTTAACCTATAAAGCGTTACATGGGCTTGCTCCTACCTATCTTTCCGAGTTGGTCCTGCCGTACATACCAATACGTACGCTACGGTCACAAGACGCAGGCCTCCTAATTGTCCCTAGAATTTCTAAGCAAACAGCGGGAGGCAGGGCTTTCTCCTATAGATCTCCATTTTTATGGAACAGTCTGCCTACCCATGTGAGAGACGCAGACTCGGTCTCAACCTTTAAGTCTTTACTGAAGACTTATCTCTTCAGTAGGTCATATGATTGAGTGTAGTCTGGCCCAGGAGTGTGAAGGTGAACGGAAAGGCTGGAGCAACGAACAGCCCTTGCTGTCTCTGCCAGGCCGGTTCCCCTCTCCACTGGGGTTCTCTGCCTCTAACCCTGTTGCAGGGGCTGAGTCACTGGCTTGCTGGTGCTCTTTCATGCCGTCCCTGGGAGGGGTGCGTCACTTGAGTGGGTTGAGTTACTGACGTGATCTTCCTGTCTGGGTTGGCGCCCCCCCCTTGGTTTGTGCTGTGGTGGAGACCTCTGTGGGCTATACTCGGCCTTGTCTCAGGATTGTAAGTTGGTGGTTGGGGATATCCCTCTAGTGGTGCGGGGGCTGTGCTTTGGCGGAGTGGGTGGGGTTATATCCTTCCTGTTTGGCCCTGTCCGGGGGTTTCTTCGGATGGGGCCACAGTGTCTCCGGACCGCTCCTGTCTCAGCCTCCAGTATTTATGCTGCAGTAGTTTATGTGTCGGGGGGCTGGGGTTAGTTGGTTATACCTGGAGTACTTCTCCTGTCTTATCCAGTGTCCTTTGTGAATTTAAGTATGCTCTCTCTAATTCTCTCGTTCTCTCTTTCTCTCTGAGAACCTGAGCCCTAGGACCATACGTCAGGACTACCGGGCATGATGACACCTTGCTGTCCCCAGTCCGCCTGGCCTTGCTGCTATTCCAGTTTCAACTGTTCTGCCTGCGGCTACGAAACCCCTACCTGTCCCAGACCTGCTGTTTTCAACTCTTAATGATCGGCTATGAAAAGCCAACTGAGAGACCTGAGCCCTAGGACCATACGTCGGGACTACCGGCCGTGGTGACTCCTTGCTGTCCCCAGTCCGCCTGGCCTTGCTGCTATTCCAGTTTCAACTGTTCTGCCTGCGGTTATGGAACCCCTACCTGTCCCAGACCTGCTGTTTTCAACTCTTAATGATCGGCTATGAAAAGCCAACTGAGATTTATTCCTGATTATTATTTGACCATGCTTGTCACTTATGAACATTTTTGAACATCTTGGCATGGTTCTGTTATAATCTCCACCCGGCACAGCCAGAAGAGGACTGGCCACCCCTCATAGCCTGGTTCCTCTCTAGGTTTCTTCCTAGGTTTTCGCCTTTCTAGGGAGTTTTTCCTAGCCACCGTGCTTCTACACCTGCATTACTAGCTGTTTGGGGTTTTAGGCTGGGTTTCTGTACAGCACTTCGAGATATTAGCTGATGTAAGAAGGGCTATATAAAATAAAATTGATTGAAAATTGATATGCTTAGGGTCATTGTCCTGCTGGAAGGTGAACCTCCCTCCCTGTCACAAATCTCTGGAAGACAAACAGGTTTCCCTCAAGAATTTTCCTGTATTTAGCGCTATCCATCATTCCTTCAATTCTGACCAGTTTCCCAGTTCCTGCCGATGAAAAACATCCCCACAGCATGATGCTGCCACCACCATACTTCACTGTGGGGATTGTGTTCTCTGGGTGATGAGAGGTGTTGGGTTTGCGCCAGACATAGCGTTTTCCTCGATGCCCAAAAAGCTACATTTTAGTCTCATCTGACCAGAGTACCTTCTTCCATATGCTTAAGGAGTCTCCCACATGCCTTTTGGTGAACACCAAACGTGTTTGCTTATTTTTTGTTTTAAGCAATGGCTTTTTTCTGGCCACTCTTCCGTAACGCCCAGCTCTGTGGAGTGTACAGCTTAAAGTGGTCCTATGGACAGATACTCCAATCTCCGCTGTGGAGCTTTGCAGCTCCTTCAGGGTTATCTTTGGTCTCTTTGTTGCCTCTGATTAATGCCCTCCTTGCCTAGTCTGTGAGTCTCTTGGCAGGTTTGTTGTGGTGCCATATTCTTTCAATTTTTAAATAATGGATTTAATGTTGCTCCGTGGGATTTTCAAAGTTTCTGACATTTATTTAGCTTATCTAGAACGACTTACCTGTTAAGTGCCTTGCTCAAGGGCACATCGACAGATTTTTCACCTAGTCGGCTCGGGGATTAGAACCAGCGACCTTTCGGTTACTGGCACAACGCTCTTAACCACTAAGCGACCTGACACCCTGACCTGTTTGGAGAGCTCCTTGGTGTTCATGGTGCCGCTTGCTTGGTGGTGCCCGTTGCTTAGTGGTGTTGCAGACTCTGGGGCCTTTCAGAACAGGTGTATATATACTGAGATCATGTGACAGATCATGTGACACTTAGATTGCACACAGGTGGAGTTTATTTAACTAATTATGTGACTTCTGAAGGTAATTGGTTGCACCAGATCTTATTTAGGGGCTTCATAGCAAAGGGGGTGAATACATATGCACGCACCACTTTTCTGTTATTTATTTTTTAGAATTTTTGAAACAAGTATTTTTTTTTCATTTCACTTCACCAATTTGGACTATTTTGTGTATGTTCATTACATGAAATCCAAATAAAAACACATTTAAATTACAGGTTGTAATGTAACAAAATAGGAAAAACGCCAAGGGGATGAATGCTTTTGCAAGGCACTGTAGATACACCAAACTTTGGGAACTTTGGAAAAACTGCCACACTGCTAATTTATAATACATGCATACATCAGAACGGACGTGTCGTTGTTAGAAGATCCAGAGCAAATTCTATGCCTTACCTTATGCATTGATTCAGTATGCTCCCTCCTCTGTCAATGTGATTGTCTTCTTGTCATTATAATCCAAATTTGCACTGACTGATCAACACAGTGTCAAGTTACTGTTCAATGTGTTCCCGAAAACCTGAAGTCGCCATCCACAAGTAAAAAGTAGCAGGGGTGCGGGTTGCACACGAAGTATCCAGGTAAAACAACAACAACATCATAATTATCATTGCTTGCTTGCACGACCTGTGCGCAGTCAAAAGACAATGCCATCTTTGCTAACTTGGTTAGCTATGTGATAAAATGAAACTGTTTTCAACACATCAACTGTTTGAGAAATAAACATTCAATTTGTACTGAGTGAATGAACGAAAACATTTTGGAACAAACGTGTGCTGTCATCGCCAGATTGTCCATTTAAATAGTGTCAAGTTGACGTATCTATAACAGGGTTTGTAGCGTGACAGCATCACCTCCCTGGGATTTGAAGGTCCTGGGTTCGCCTACCGGAAGGGATATTTTGACCATTCTCTTTCGTGTATAGTTTTTGACCTGTTATATGTGCAGGGGTACGCGTTAGTCGAGGTAATATGCACATGCAGGTAGGGGTAAAGTGACTATGCATATATAATAAACAGAGTGGCAGCAGCGTATGTGAAGAGTGTGAAGGAATGTGAATGTGTGTGTGTGTGTGGCGTCAATATGCATGTGTGTGTTTTGTCTGTGTGTTTGTTTGTTGGAGTGTTTGTGTAGTATGAGTGAGTGTGTGGTTAGAGTCTAGTGAGTGTACATGTGCAGGAGAGTCAGTGCTAAACAATGAGAAGAAATAAGAATAAAATAAGGGGGTCAATGCAAGTAGTCCGGGTAGCCATTTGATAACTGTTCAGCAGTCTTATGGCTTGGGAGTAGAAGCTGTTAAGGAGCATTTTGGTCCTAGACTTGGCACTCCGGTACTGCTTTCCATGTGGTAGCAGAGAGAACAGTCTATGACTTAAGAAGCTGGAGTCTGACAACTTTTAGGCCCTTCCTCTGACACCGCCTGGTATAGAGGTCCTAGATGGCAGGAAGCTCGGCCCCAGTGATGTATTGGGCCGTATGCACTACCCTCTGTAGCGCCTAACGGTCAAATGCCGAGCAGTTGCCATACCAAGCGGTGAAGCAATCGGTCAGGATGCTCTCGATGGTGCAGATGTAGATCTTTGAGGATCTGGGGACCCATGCCAAATCTTTTCAGTCTCCTGAGGGAGAAAAGGTGTTGTCGTGCCCTCTTCATGACTGTCTTGGTGTGTTTGGACCATGATAGTTTGTTGGTGATGTGGACACCAAGGAACTTGAAACTCTTGACCCGCTCCACTACAGCCCGTTGATGTTAATGGGGGCCTGTTCAGCCCTCCTTTTCCTATAGTCCACGATCAGCTCCTTTGTCTTGCTCACATTGAGGGAGAGGTTGTTGTCCTGGCACCACACTGCCAGGTCTCTGTCCTCCTCCCTATAGGCTGTCTCATCGCTGTTGGTGATCAGGCCTACCACTGATGTGTCGTCAGCAAACTTAATGATGGTGTTGAGTCGTGCTTGGCCACGCAGTCGTGGGTGAACAGGGAGTACAGGAGGGGACTAAGCACGCACCACTGAGGGGTCTCAGTGTTGAGGATCAGCGTGGCAGATGTGTTGTTGCCTACCCATACCAGCTGGGGGCGGCCTGTCAGGAAGTCCATGATCCAGTTGCAGAGGGAGGTGTTTAGTCCCAGGGTCCTTATCTTAGTGATGAGCTTTGTGGGCACTATGGTGTTGAACGCTGAGCTGTAGTCAATGAACAGCATTCTCACATAGGTGTTCCTTTTGTCCAGGTGGGAAAGGACAGTGTGGAGTGCGATTGAGATTGCGTCATCTGTGGATCTGTTGGGGCGGTATGCAAATTGGAGTGGGTCTAGGGTTTTCAGCATGATGGTGTTGATGTGATCCATGACCAGCCTTTCAAAGCACTTCATGGCTACCGACGTGAGTGCTGCGGGCGGTAATCATTTAGGCAGGTTATCTTCGCTTTCTTGGGCACAGGGACTATGGTGGTCTGTTTGAAACATTTAGGTATTACAGACTCGGTCAGGGAGAGGTTGAAAATGTCAGTGAAGACACTTGCCAGTTGGTCCACGCATTGCTTTGAGCACACGTCTTGGTAATCCGTCTGGCCCCATGGCTTTGTAAATGTTGACCTGTTTAAAGGTCTTGCTCACATCGGCTATGGAGAGCGTGATCACACAGTCGTCCAGAACAGCTGGTGCTCTCATGCATAGTTCAGTGTTGCTTGCCTCGAAGCGAGCATAAAAGGCATTTAGCTCGTCTGATAGGCTCACGTCACTGGGCAGCTCGTGGCTAGATTTCCCTTTGTAGTCTGTAATAGTTTGAAAGCCCTGCCACATCCGATGAGCGTCAGAGCTGGTGTAGTAGGATTCAATCTTAGTTCTGTGTTGACACTTTGCCTGTTTGATGGTTTGTCTGAAGGCATAGCGGGATTTCTTATAAGTGTCCGGATATGTGTCCCACTCCTTGAAAGCGGCAGCTCTAGCCTTTAGCTTGATGCGGATGTTGCCTGTAATCCATGGCTTCTGGTTGGGATATGTGCGTATGGTCACTGTGGGAATGACTTCGTCGATGCACTTATTGATTAAGCCGGTGACTGATATGGTATACTCCTCAATGCCATTGGATGAATCCCGTAACATTTTCCAGTCTGTGCTAGCAAAACAGTCCTGTAGCGTAGCATCTGCGTCATCTGACCACTTTCGTATTGAGCGAGTCACTGGTACTTCCTGCTTTAGTTTTTGCTTGTAAGCAGGAATCAGGAGGATAGAATACTGGTCAGATTTGCCAAATGGAGGGCGAGGGAGAGCTTTGTATGCATCTCTGTGTGTGGAGTAAAGATGATCTAGAGGTTTTTTTCCTCTGGTTGCACATGTGACATGCTGGTAGAAATGAGGTAAAACAGATTTAAGTTTCCCTACATTAAAGTCCCCGGCCACTAGGAGCACCGCTTCTGGATGAGCATTTTCTTGTTTGCTTATGGTCTTATACAGCTCGTTGAGTGCGGTCTTAGTGTCAGCATCAGTTTGTGGTGGTAAACAGACGGCTAATGAACAGGTGATTGACAACTGCCTTGGACTGGCTGCACCTGGACTTCGCAAGTGACATGTGTCTAAGGCAGGAGGATGATGTAGACAGGGGCCACGGTCATTTAAGGCATTTTGTACCTGACAAGTCTGTGTACATGAGGAGCTACTCTGGAGTCTACATCGGTTGTTTACGAAGCATGTGACACATAACATTAGATTTGATGGCGTTCATGATCATTGCCTGCACCATGGAGTAAATAGCCTACATGTACCTTTCTTCCTCCTCGTTATTGGATTATACTTTTACCATGTCAGGGACATAATAGTATCAGTGGCCGTCTGTGCAGTTTAAGATGAGGGAGGACGATTTTAAATTTTTATGAGCAACATATTGGATGACTGTCTTTCATATTCCATTCACCCAGTTCAACGTAACATCGATAGGTTTAGGCTACTATATGATACTCCAATTTTTCCTATACCCATCATGCTACAACCTAGACTATGAATGAAAGTTTACAACGTATGTTAGGTGCACATGTCGAGAGAAATTTGAGTAATCAAGGTGACAGACTTTGACAGATTCATTATCGCCTTGCACACTCTTGCCTGCATCTAGCGGATCTAGGGTCATTAGTCCAACAGTTGCAAACAAGAGTTTCTAGTGGACAAATTCAGGTATGTTTATCCCCGTTTCCTTCTGTTTGCTTCCGTTTATGAAACGTTTTTCAACAGAATCGGCAGAATTAATCACACGCAAACACAGTTCACTTTCATAGCAGCCACATACATACAGCAGGATCCATTTGATGTTTCTATAATTTATTCTCGCATCTACACGCTCTCATCCTCTCAACTTTTTTTCCCTTCGCTTGTGTACTTGCGAAATAACTTTCCAAGCCAAACCTTAATATCATAACCACTAACTGCTAACCGCTACACAATGCCTACATTGTTGTCACCAAATTATAACCTCATAGTCAACATAGCTACTAGAACTAACACGTTAGTAAACCCGCTACAATCATGCAGTACAGTGTACATTCAGCAAGGAGTTTAATAGTTACACCAATAAATTATTAAAACCAAAAGCTTACCTTTACTTGGAAGAGTTCCAGTGTTGGATAGCCATAGCCAGCTAGCTAACACAGCATCCTTCTCTGTTTGAGCCAGGTGTTTGAATAGACTAAACTAACTAGCTGCATTCACTAGCTAAGTGAGTGAAAAAAATACAACATATAGCCATCTGTCACAAGGCTGATGTGGATGCGGTGTTGGAGTCAGGCGCAGGACACAGAAGCTTAGTTGATCCGACTTTTAATAGTCACCAGAGCAAAATTCAAAATACATCAGGCGAATACGCAAAACAGTGCGTAAAGTGCGCACGGCACTAACAAATAGTAAACTCATACACTCAACCAACCCGACAGGAGAACAACGACACACAACCACAAACAAAAACCAGAGGAAACTTATAGGTGACATAATTAAGACGTGATGTGGAACAGGTGCACTAAACAGACAAAACCAAACAAACATAGATAACATCAAACGGTGGAAGCTAGTACTCCGGGGACGACGAACGCCGAAGCCTGCCCGAACAAGGAGGAGGAGCAGCCTCGGCGGAATTCGTGACAGTACCCCCCCCTTGACGTGCGGCTCCAGCCGTGCGCCGACCCCGGCCTCGGGGACGGCCAGGAGGACGTGGAGCAGGGCGCGTAGGATGACAACGATGGAACTCCGTCAGGAGGGATGGATCTAGAATGTCCCTCCTAGGCACCTAGCACCGTTCCTCCGGACCGTACCCCTCCCACTCCACGAGATATTGTAGACCCCCATCCGACGTCTCGAATCCATGATGGACCGGACTGAGTACGCCGGGGCCCCCTCGATGTCCGGTGGGGGCGGAGGGGTCTCTCTTATCTCACTCTCCTGGAGTGGACCAGCTACCACCGGCCTGAGGAGAGACACATGGAATGAGGGGTTAATGTGATAGTCATTAGGCAGTTGCAACCTGTAACACACCTCATTCAATCTCCTCAGGACTTTAAATGGCCCTACAAACCGCAGGCCAAGCTTCCTGCAGGGCAGGCGAAGTGGCAGGTTTCGAGTCGAGAGCCAGACTCAATCTCCCGGGGCGTAGACTGGGCCCTCACTGCGGTGGAGGTCGGCGCTCGCCTTCTGCCTGCGGATGGCCCGCTGCAGATGGACGTGGGCAGCGTTCCACGTCTCCTCCGAGCGCCGAAACCACTCATCCACCGCAGGAACCTCGATCTGGCTCTGATGCCATGGTGCCAGAACCGTCTGATAACCTAACACACACTGAAAAGGGGTCAGGTTAGTAGAGGAGTGGCGGAGAGAGTTCTGAGCCATCTCTGCCCAGGGGATATACCCCGACCACTCCTCCGGCCGGCCCTGGCAATAGGATCTCAGAAACCTACCCACATCCTGGTTTACTCTCTCCACCTGCCCATTACTCTCCGGGTGGTAACCCGAGGTAAGGCTAACCGAGACCCCCAAGCGTTCCATGAACGCCCTCCAGACTCTAGAGGTGAACTGGAGACCCCGATCAGACACTATATCCTCGGGAACCCCGTAGTGCCGGAAGACATGAGTGAACAAAGCCTCAGCGGTCTGTAGGGCAGTAGGGAGACCCGGCATAGGAATGAGACGACAGGCCTTAGAGAACCGATCCACAACGACCAGAATAGTGTTGTTCCCCTGGGAGGGGGGAAGGTCCGTGACAAAGTCCACCGAGAGGTTCCCTCTGGGCAGGTGTCTAGGCGCCTTACACTGGGCGCACACTGAGCAGGAGGAGACATAAACCCTCACGTCCTTAGCCAATGTTGGCCACCAGTATTTAACACTAAGGCAGTGCACTGTCCGGCCAATACCTGGATGTCCAGAGGAGGGTGACGTATGAGCCCAATAAATGAGTCGATCACGGACCTCGAGCGGCACGTACGTCCGACCCACTGGACACTCTGGGGGAGTAGGGTCGGTGCGTAACGCCCGCTCAATTTCCGCATCGACCTCCCATACCACCGGTGCCACCAGACAAGACTCCGGCAGTATGGGAGTGGGCTCAATGGACCTCTCCTCTGTGTCATACCGCCGGGACAGGGCGTCTGCCTTACCGTTCTGGGACCCTGTGATGTACGTGATCTTAAAAACAAACCGGGTCAGGAACATGTTCCACCTAGCCTGACGAGGGTTCAATCTCCTAGCTGCCCGTATGTACTCCAGGTTACGATGGTCGGTCAGAATGAGAAAAGGGTGTTGAGCCCCCTCAAGCCGATGCCTCCACACCTTTAGGGCTTGAACCACGGCTAACAGCTCCCTGTCCCCTACGTCATAATTACGCTCCGCCGGTTTGAGCTTCTTAGAGTAAAAAGCGCAGGGACGGAGCTTAGGTGGCGTGCCTGAGCGTTGCGACAGTACTGCCCCAATACCGGCCTCTGACGCGTCCACCTCTACCTGGAACGCTAAAGCGGGGTCCGGGTGCGCCAGCACCGGAGCCGAGGTGAACAGGTCCTTCAGTTTACAAAACGCCCTGTCCTCCTCAGCCGACCACTGCAAACGCACAAGGGCCCCCCTTCAGCAGGGGAGTAATGGGAGCTGCTACCTGTCCAAAACCCCGGATAAACATCCGGTAGTAATTGGCAAAACCCAAAAACTGCTCCACCTCTTTCACAGTGGTTGGGGTTTGCCAGTTACGTACGGCGGACACAAGGTCAATCTCCATCTTCACCCCTGACGCGGACAACCGATGACACAAAAAGCAGATGGACTCCTGGAAAAACAGAAATTTCTCTGCCTTGACATACAAGTCATGCTCCAACAGCCTACCCAACACTCGACGCACTAGGGCTACATGCTCGGCTCGTGTAGCAGAGTACACTAGGATGTCGTCAATGTACACTACCACTCCCTGCCCATGCAGGTCCCGGAAGATCTCGTCCACAAATGATTGGAAGACTGAAGGAGCATTCATTAACCCGTATGGCATGACAAGATACTCATAATGACCTGAGGTAGTACTAAATGCCGTCTTCCATTCATCCCCCTCCCTAATGCGCACCAAGTTATAAGCGCTCCTGAGATCCAGTTTTGTGAAGAAACGTGCTCCGCGTAATGATTCAGTCATACTCGCAATCAGAGGTAGAGGGTAACTGTACTTCACCGTAATCTGATTGAGACTACGATAATCAATACACGGGCGCAAACCTCCGTCCTTCTTCTTCACAAAAAAGAAACTCGAGGACGCAGGGGAAGTGGAAGGCCGTATGTATCCTTGTCTCAGGGACTCAGCTATGTATGTTTCCATAGCCACCGTCTCCTCTTGAGACAGAGGATACACATGGCTCCGCGGAAGTGCCGCACCTGTCTGGAGGTTTATCGCACAATCTCCCTGTCTATGAGGTGGCAATCGCATCGCCCTCGTCTTACTGAACACGAGTGCCAAATCATCATACTCAGGGGGAATGTGCATTGCGGGCACTTGGTTCGGACTCTCCACCGTGGTCGCCCCAACGGAAACACCTAAACATCGCCCAACACACTGGCCAGACCATTCCTTGAGAGCCCTCTGTTGCCACGAAATAGTGGGGTCATGGGTGACTAACCAAGGAAGCCCCAGCACCACGGGATACGCAGGAGAGTCAATGAGGTACAACTGGATAATCTCCTCATGACCCCCCTGCGTCTTCATCTTTAGTGGCGCTGTAACCTCCCTAATCAACCCAGATCCCAACGGGCGGCTATCTAGGGCATGGATAGGAAAGGGTGCATCAACGGGCAGGAGGGGAATCATTAACTTAGAACAAAATTGCTGGTCAATAAAATTCCCAGCTGCGCCTGAATCGACTAGCGCCTTATGCTGGGAATGAGATGCAACCTGAGGAAATACCACAGGTATACAAAAGTGAACAACAGAGAGCTCTGGGTGAGTGGAGCGCCTACTCACCTGAAATGACTCCCCAGTGTGCGACCTGTTGCCTCGATTCCTCTGAGACCCTCCCCAGCACCTAGCCGCAGTGTGTCCTCCACGGCCACAGCTGGTGCAGGGGACGACCCTCCTCGGGTTCTCTCTTCTACTCTCTCTGGCGCCAGCACCCCCGAGCTCCATTGGGCTCGGCTCGGAGGTGCTGGGGGATGCAATGGACGGCCCCATCTCGGGACGTCCGCGGGTGGCCAGCAGGGTATCCAAACGGATGGACATGTCCACTAGCTGGTCGAAGGACAGATTGGTGTCCCTGCAGGCCAGCTCTCGACGAACGTCCTCACGCAGGCTACACCGATAGTGATCGATGAGGGCCCTCTCATTCCACCCCGCATCCGCCGCTAGCGTCCGGAAATCCAGGGCGAACTCCTGTGCGCTCCCCATCCCCTGTCGGAGGTGGAACAGACGCTCCTCCGCCGCTTTACCCTCTGGAGGGTGATCGAAAACTGCCCTGAAGCGGCGGGAGAACTCCGCGTAGCTGATAGTGGCGGCGTCTATTCCCCTCCATTCGGCGTTGGCCCACTCCAACACCTTGCCGGAGAGACAGGAGATGAGGGCGGAAACGCTCTCGTATCCCGAGGGCGCCGGGTGTATGGTGGCCAGGTAGAGTTCCACCTGAAGGAGGAACCCCTGACACCCGGCTGCGGTGCCGTCATACGCCCTCGGGAGCGAGAGCCGAATCCCGCTGGATTCCGGAGCTGGTCTGGTGGGGCTGACCGATGGTGGTGGTAACGTAGGAGGGGGTGTGGGCAGGCCTCCCCTCTCCCATCGGCGCAGAGTGTCCATAACCTCCTGCATGGTGGTGCCGAGTTGCTGGATCATGGCGTCCTGGCAGCTGACCCGATCCTCCAGCGACTCGGTCTCCGCCGCTGCTCCTGCTGACTCCATGTAAGGTGTGTCGTTCTGTCACAAGGCTGATGTGGATGCGGTGTTGGAGTCAGGCGCAGGACACAGAAGCTTAGTTGATCCGACTTTTAATAGTCACCGGAGCAAAATTCAAAATACATCAGGCGAATACGCAAAACAGTGCGTAAAGTGCGCACGGCACTAACAAATAGTAAACTCATACACTAAACCAACCCGACAGGAGAACAACGATACACAACTACAAACAAAAACCAGAGGAAACTTATAGGTGACATAATTAAGACGTGATGTGGAACAGGTGCACTAAACAGACAAAACCAAACAAACAAAGATAACATCAAACGGTGGAAGCTAGTACTCCGGGGACGACGAACGCCGAAGCCTGCCCGAACAAGGAGGAGGAGCAGCCTCGGCGGAATTCGTGACACTATCGCCCTCTCCCTCTTTTTTGTACAAAACTGTTCAACTCTTGTCTTTCTCTCTCTGCAGTGGTAGCTAGCTGAGGCTTATTATTTCAGTACTAGATTCATTCTCTGATCCATTGATTGGGACAACATGTCAGTTAATGCTACAAGAGCTCTGATAGGTTGGAGGACGTCCTCCGCAAGTTGTCATAATTACTGTGTAAGTTTATGGAAGGGGGTGAGAACCATGAGTGAGCGTCCTGAAACTAGCCCTTACGGGTACACCATGGTGCTACCCTACAGAGTGCTCGAGCCTACTGTATACCTTCATTGCAGAACAGTGTGTTTTAATCAATTATTTGGTGATGTGAATATATTTATGTAGTATAGTTTTATCTAAAAAGGATAACTTTTTTAATGTTTCACTATTAACACATTTCTGAAATTCACTGAGGATGGTCCTCCCTTTCCTCCCCTGAGGAGCCTCCACTGAATAGTATGTACCCTATATCAGTCCACTGAATCCAAGCAGTCTTATCAGTCTACTCTGGCCTACTTGGAGTTGGCCAACACAGTGAGAGCCTGCGTAATTTACATTGGCAAGAAGACTAATGCCGGGTGTACACTACATGACTTTCAAAATCCTAACATCGCTGAGCCTCTCACATTAAATTCTCATCTTTCATTATGTTTTTTGTCTTGCCAATGTGAAGCGTCTGGCACAGACGGGTTGTCACACACGTCAAGATTCTTCACTTGGTCATGAGGATTCTCCATACGACCACGTTGTCTCTCAAAAACAATGATGTGGTGATGTGATTAGATCGTTAACGTAGCTAGAACAAGCTATGTCTCAAAGCAGCCTCATAAGTTTTCAGTCAGACTTGACATTTCTAGCCAACATCTTTAGTTGAATAAAATTGTTTGTGAACTTCAGAGCTGTAACGATTTGACACTTTGGCTTTATTTAAAGTGAAGTACAAACACATACTAGTAGTCATCGCTCCTGCTCGAGAGTCTACACATTCTGGGCGATGCGAAACAATGTCCAAATCTCACTGGCTTCTTATCTGGCGAACTCTCATTGGCTATTGCTGATCACCGTTATCAAAACTTATCGTTGCACATCTCACACTACAAGAGCATTGTGGATTTTGTGCCTATAAAATAAAAAAATGGCAGAAAAGCAATATGTTGGTGGCTGTTGATGGCAGGTGTTCAGTATTAGCTGACACGTTCTGACAGCAGTCATAATACCACCTTGACATGACCTGTACTGCCCTTTCCATTTCAGCTCCTGCTCCACCCTCTCCAAAACCAGACTTCACCAGACAGTTCCTCAGATGTTAACGCCAGCTTGAGCATTCTTGTTATGTGCGACGACAGCAAGGGTTCTATTTATTTTTGGCCCTCTTTTTCTAGAGGTGGCATCCCTGGTAGATAATGAGAGGCTGGTGCTCATTACCGTTGGTGAGAGATAGCGAGAAGATTAGCCAAGCTGTCACGTCACAGGGAGACTAATGTGGAGCGGCCCCTCACCGGCACCCAAATGAAAATAATTACACTCCCGGGCCCCCTCACCTTGTTCTCATTACTCAGTGGGGGTGAGCTTCCAGTGAGGCGCAGAGGCGAAACATGAGAGACTAAAATAACAACAGGGAAGGTCTGTGCTGTTTTTTCCCCCACAGCCAAACAGTGACAGAGAAACACATCTATACACAGAGAAGATAAGGTGAAAAATACTGTCATTGTGCAGAGTAGCCATTTTGGTTGGTGTGTGCATGTCAGCTTGGAGGGATTTGTGGAACCAGGTATGAACAAGAGAGAAAGATTGAGAGAAAAGGTAGAGAAAGAGACATGGGTGAGGGAAAGGACAGAGGGGAAGATGGGAAAAAGGCAGCAAAAGTATTTCACGCTTAAGTGAGCAGGTAGAAAATCCACTGGGTGTCTCAGTCGCTGCTTGTGATTTCAGACCCCCGTGTGCATCTCATTCTCCCGTAGTGAAGGACATTTGTGGTCCTGCCAATGACAGAGTATCCATGGCCATGACAGTTGGCATAAGACAGTTAATGCCTACAAAGTCATTGACATTGTCTTCTTGTTAAGACATTATAAAACATTGAAGAAATTACCTGGGCTTTGTCGTCCTTCTGTAATAGATAAGGTCCCTATCCCGACCTGGGCAAGAACCCGAGACCTTCTGCACAACACTTTGCACTCATGCAGCAGCATTCTAACCAATCGCTCATCTTGGTTGAGCAAGGGTGACGCTACTTCTAGTCTTAGGCAGGGGTTCACCATACAATGCTCGCTCTGGCACTCAGCTAACTAGCTAACAATGCCACATCTGCTACATTTACCCCTCTTTGACCTCCTTCTCCACAGCAACCCCAGCAGTCGGACAGAGCCCAACTGTGAATGTGAATCAAGTAGCACCACTGTAATAAGGTACTGTAGGTCCCGACCTGGGCGTGATCCCGGGACCTTCTGCACAACAACACTTAAAAAGTCAGTATTCTAACCAATGACTCCAAAACCATGGTCTTGTTTGAGCAAGCCCAACATTACTTCAAAGGGTGATGGCATCTTACAATTCTCGCTCTGAAGTTCGAGATGCTACATCTTCTACACTTGCACCAACTACACTATAATGTATCCTAATTAGTTTATAGCACTAAGGGTTTCTCAATGAAGGATCAGTCAAACTGGGAGATAGTTAATAGTTACATTACAATGCTTCAGATCATGCCCTCTGACTGTTAATGACCAGTATGAGGCCTCTGAACTCATTACCGTTGGGATGGGGTATCCGGGTCGGCTCTGAGGTACAGGAACACATTGAGAAAGAAATTGGCAAACACAACGTAGCAGCGCAGCAGACAGAGTAAGCAGCCAAGTAGCCTACAATCTATGGTGGTGAAATGGACAAAGCTCTCCAAGGTGCTGATTAATTCGAAGCATTTTAGACGTCACTGCAGTATGCTGACATACTTGAGTATAGCTTCGGGGCTTACACAAGTCTGAATTTTTTATAGCCTAATTTTCTAGACATCAATGTACAGCAAAATTTTTAGGCGTCACTGCAGAACACCAGCCATATGCATATGCCACATACTCAGCTTTGTTGCTTACAAGACCCGAATTCTCATGACATCAATGTAGCAGTAGAACAAATATCAGAATATCGGAATATAACTTCAAATAAGATAAATCAATGTAGGCTACAGCAGAACACACATACTGTATGAGAATATATAGGCCTCCTGCCTATGTGATAACATGATGCACATATTCAGATTAATTTCATTGTACAGAACAAAAAAACAATCCTACCTTAGTTTTCAAAACCTTCCACAATGACTCTTCCCGTGTCAAGTCCTTTTAACTCCTGACAGTCAATTTCTTGCTCAAAGTGTCAAGGCTGATGTGGATGCGGTGTTGGAGTCAGGCGCAGGACACAGAAGCTTAGTAGCAACGACTTTAATGGTCAAAAGACAATAACCAAAAATAACGTGCCTCTAACACAGGAGGCGAGCGATTACGCTAACAATGCGTAAAATACTAAATACTCGAGAACACAATAACGATACACCACACGGACAGGCGTACAACAACACACAACTGCAAACAAAACCAAAGGAAACTTATAGGTGACATAATCAATACATAATACGAGACAGGTGCACCAACAAGACAAAACCAAACAAACATAGAGAACATCAAACGGTAGCAGCTAGTACTCTGGGGACGACGAACGCCGAAGCCTGCCCGAACAAGGAGGAGGAGCAGCCTCGGCGGAATTCGTGACACAAAGCCATGAGCAGGCCTGTGGCTGTGACGTTTAGCCTCCTTCTAAGGCTGTTCAGAAGACTGTAGAGTTTATTTTTTCATTTTGAGTGTTAACTATAACCTGGGTCTCCTCTTTAGCCTTGTCTACATAGCTTGCTGCCACCAAATGTGCCTTGGTTCGGGAATGTTCAATAAAAAAAATTCTGAGGGCTCTTTGTTTGTTTTGTTTTTAAGTCTGAGGCTGAGGATGTTACTGTACATTCCACCCACTCTTTTGCTAGTTTAATCCCCCCAGTCGTTTCTAGACCCAAGCTCCCTACCTTCCTGCATGTTGTACAGCCCAGATTTGAATTATGCAAGACAAGCCAGGGTTTATACGTTTGCTTGTTCTTGAACTGCAAATTGCACCTGCTCTGAGCACTTTGTCGGTGGATGATGCACTGTCCCCCCAGCTCCCCGTCTCCCTCTGCCACTGAGCCCGACTCACTAGTAGGCCTACTAGCTAGTGGAGGTGCCGGTGGTGATGCTGAACTGGCGGGATTAGCAGCGCTGCAAGCTAAGGCATCAGGAACAGTTTGCCCCTCACTCCTCTCCGGCATTGACAGTTCTCTGGCTCGTTCTGGGTTCGAATCACCATCTTTCTCTGGATTTTTGGACTGGAAAAATGTAATCAAACACGATTGCCTTTCTATCCATTTTTTATTTGGCTTTCCCACGTTTCTAATTCAGTAAGGAGACGACTAGCCTAGGCTCTGTGACGTGGTTAAGTAGGGACCTCTTCACTAACTGACCACCACTACCAAGACCTGTGTCAAGATCAGTTACTTACCCCACTGGCCCTCCCCATAACCTCTATGTACAAATAAGCAAACAGGTCTGGAATCAGTGTGGCAGGATAGGATGATTACTCAGAAGGATCACCACACTTTTACATGATGGTCTTTCTGGGGGGCAGGAGAAATAACGGGGAGGAAACTTAATTTAACACGGATCGCTTTTATTAGAATTGTGCGAACAGTGATACAATTATTAAATCATGCCGCGAGAGGTAATGGATCCGGGCAAATAGATGCCGGAACGAACACAGTCAAATCTGAGAGGTGAACAGGATCCGGCTCAAATTAAGCACTGG
This sequence comes from Coregonus lavaretus, assembly GCF_964263955.1. Taxonomy (NCBI): domain Eukaryota; kingdom Metazoa; phylum Chordata; class Actinopteri; order Salmoniformes; family Salmonidae; genus Coregonus; species Coregonus lavaretus. Next base: position 56,987,730 of record NC_139992.1, on the reverse strand, counting down.
TTATAGCTAAGTGGTTCAGTATGTTCATCAGGCTCAGCACCGGTCAACATTGACTGGTGGAAAGAGGGAGATGTTCTCAACTAGCCAAAAACTAGCCAGCAATAAACAGAGGGAGAAACCAAGCAAACATGGGTGTGTTGGCAGGTATCAATGTAAGTAGCTTCTACCCGACGCATTCTTTATGTGATACATTAAATATTCCACATTATTAAAACAGTATGTTTGCTCAAATGCAATCATTAACTAAGGTATCAAATATTGAGTACATTTTCTCAAGATGACCTTGTGTTTTTCCACAGCCATTAGTGCTGCTTAAGTGGCAAAGGTCGTGATGCATTAGGAATCGTTTCTGTCCACTGCAATCTTCCGGTGACAGAAATCTATGAGCGGAGAAGTCTTCTTGTTCAATTAATTCAAAATGGACCGAGATCTCATGGGAATCCACCCCTTTCTCTTCCTTGCCTATCCAATTGTCAAAAAAGCTGTAACTTCCATGATTTATTCCAGGAGAAGGTTGGACCCCCTATGGAGGCACAGCGACTTATGAATCATTGAATGAAGGCTCCATTGATTATTGATTACAGCACTGATGTGGCTTTAATGGATGCGTAGAACCTTGGGTAGGCAGATTCTGGGTCAAGACCATTTCTTTGCAATTTAGGGGATTCACTCTGGTATTCTGTAATGAGGAAAGACTAAAGCCTTTCGTGCCTGATCGGAATAACTATGGTTCTATTTCAAATATATTGTCTCAATATCTCACTTTATGGGAATTCGCTCAGGCGAATGACAGGAGACAGACAGGTCGAGTGGCGAATGAGGTCAGCCCCTCCCCTCTTCATAAGACACCACTCGCCCCGCATCTGGTCATTCTCACCTATTGATGGGAAGTTTGGCTCTTTGTACAGACTTTGATCTTTTTAACTTGTTTAGTCAAAATAACAAATCTTAGGACTAATTGTGTTCATTGGAGTCAGCAATGCCCCTAGCACGCAGGACCCCCTGCGAACGATGAACTGAAAACTCAAAAGAGTCATGATTCTATAAGCCTCTCGTACACATCTCGTTCACTGTAGGGGGCTTATTGGAGCTGTAATTTGTGGCAGACTTGTAAAAGTGTGCTTTAAACAATGAACATTTCTGGATTGCTAGGCATACAAATATGATTATTACTTGATACATTTGAAACGAGGTCTAGTTGTGTAACTTGTGTCAAAGGCTAGCCATCGAGAATTGGTTAGCCCACGCCTCAGCTAACTTGGAAAGCTAACCTGGAAAGCTAGCTAACCCCACAAAGGGCTAGTTATCGCTGAAAGGCTTAGCTAACCCGGGTAACTCGCCGCAAGGCTTGTTATACCTAACTAGATTTTCTGCCTGGAAAGGTTGAATTGCAAGCTTCCCTCTCCTGTTTAGCTCAAAACTAAAGGAAATATAAGGAAAATCAGTCAATTGAAATAAATTCATTAGGCCCTACTCTATGGATTTCACGACTGGGAATATAAAAATGCATATGTTGGTCACAGATATCTTAAAAAACAGTATCAGTATCTGGTGTGACCACCATTTGCCTCATGCAGCGTGACACATCTCCTTCGCATAGAGTTGATGAGGCTGTTGATTGTGGCCTGTGGAATGTTGTCCCACTCCTCTTCAATGGCTGTGCGAAGTTGCTGGATATTGGAACACTCTGTCGTACACGTTGATCCAGAGCATCCCATACAATGAGTGACATGTTTGGTGAGTATGCAGGCCATGGAAGAACTGGAACATTTTCAGCTTCCAGGAAATCTGTACCAATCCTTGCGACATGTGGTCGAGCATTATCATGCTGAAATAAAATATTTGTTTTTATAATTTAGCTTCACCTATTTCTATTATTTCATGCAGTCAAAGGAAAAAAAGCAGCTTGTTTCTGTATAAAATGGCATGCAAGCTTTCTAGCTCTTTTTTATGCCTCGATGAGACCAACAGGGTCATTGCATCTGTAGCCACGTTTCTATCCAATCATTTCATGCGGGTGAATTATCTGACGCATGAAAAAAGTCACATCCAGGCTGATGGAAACATGAAATGGGAGTACAATTTTATACATGCCAAAAGACAATTTGTTCATTCGACATTGTGAGATCTTTTTGTGTCTGTAAAATTAATTATACGAGAAATGGCGGTGGATATATAATAACCATCATATTGAAGTAAACTTGGAGTCACACAATATGTTGTGTGGTCCTCTCACTATGTCAGGCGTCAGTGTGATGCGGTAGGACAGAGTCAGGCGCAGGACACAGAGCTAGTAGTCAACGTACTTTACTCGTAAATAACAAATGAACATAAACTCCACGCAGGGAGGACAATCCCGCTCACCAGTCGATAACACCAAACATAGAACAAACACGCACACAACACAGTGGGAGCCAGAGGGTTAAATAGGAAACAAATCATAGCATAATGGGAACCAGGTGTGTACAATGACGACAAAACAAGTAGAACACAGAAACATCGATCGGTGGAAGCTAATACTCCAGTGACGACGAACGCCGAAGCCTGCCCGAGCAAGGAGGAGGAGCAGCCTCAACTGAATCCGTGACAGTACCCCCCCCTTGACGCGCGGCTCCAGCCGTGCGCCGACACCGGCCTCGGGACGGCCAGGAGGACGCGATGCAGGGCTAGTCGGATGACGACGGTGGAAATCCCTCAACATGGAGGGATCGAGGATGTCCCTCCTAGGGACCCAGCACCGTTCCTCCGGACCGTACCCCTCCAATTCCACGAGATACTGCAGGCCCCCCACCCGACGCCTCGAATCCAGGATGGAACGGACCGAGTACGCCGGTGCCCCCTCGATGTCCAGTGGGGTCGGAGGAACCTCCCGTATCTCAGACTCCTGGAGTGGACCAGCTACCACCAGCCTGAGGAGAGACACATGGAACGAGGGGTTAATACGATACTCAGGAGGAAGCTGTAACCTATAACAAACCTCGATCAGTCACTATATCCTCAGCTACCCTGTAGTGCTGGAAGACGTGTGTAAATAGGGCCTCCACAGTCTGTAGGGCCGTAGGGAGACCGGGCAGAGGAATGAGATGGCAGGACTTAGAAAACCGATCCACAACGACCAGGATCGTGGTGTTGCCTTGTGACGGGGGAAGGTCCGTAACTAAATCCACCGATAGGTGGGAACACGGCCGTTGTGGAACAGGGAGGGGTTGTAATTTCCCTCTGGTTAGGTGTCTAGGTGCCTTACACTGGGCGCACACCGAGCAGGAGGAAACATAAACCTTCACGTCCTTAGCTAAAGTGGGCCACCAGTACTTCCCACTAAGACAGTGCACTGTACGACCGATGCCAGGATGACCAGAGGAGGGTGACATGTGAGCCCAATAGATCAATCGATCGCGGACATCTAACGGCATGTACATATGACCCTCTGGACACTGGGGGGGAGTGGGCTCTGTACGTAACGCCCGCGTCAACCTCCCACACCACCGGTGCCACCAGACACGAAGCCGGAAGTATGGGCTCCATAGACCTCTCCTCTGTGTCATACAGTTGGGACAGAGCGTCTGCCTTAGCGTTCTGGGAACCTGGTCTGTAAGAAAGGGTAAACACAAAACGGGTGAAAAACATGGCCCACCTTGCCTGGCGAGGGTTCAGTCTCCTTGCCGCCCGGATGTACTCCAGATTGCGGTGGTCGGTCAAAATGAGGAAAGGGTGTTTAGCCCCCTCAAGCCAATGCCTCCACACTTTCAGAGCCTTAACCACAGCTAGCAGCTCCCGGTCCCCCACATCATAGTTGCCCTCCTCCGGGCTGAGCTTCTTCGAAAAGAAAGCACAGGGGTGGAGCTTTGGTGGCGTACCCGAGCGCCGAGACAGTACAGCTCCTATCCCAGCCTCGGACGCGTCCACCTCTACTGTGAATGCCAAGGAGGGATCCGGATGAGCCAGCACTGGAGCCGAGGTAAACAGGTCCTTCAGGTGACCAAAAGCCCTGTCCGCCTCAGCTGACCACTGCAGTCGCACCGGTCCCCCATTCAGCAAGGAGGTAATGGGAGCCGCTACCTGACCAAAGCCCCGGATAAACCTCCGGTAGTAGTTGGCAAACCCTAAGAATCGCTGCACCTCCTTGACCGTGGTTGGAGTTGGCCAATTATGCACGGCCGAAATGCGGTCAATCTCCATCTCCAGCCCTGACGCGGACAGGTGGTGCCCTAGGAAGGAGATGGACTTTTGAAAGAACAGACATTTCTCCGCCTTGGCGTACAGGTCATGTTCCAACAGTCGACCAAGCACCTTGCGCACCAGGGACACATGCTCTGCTCGTGTAGCGGCGTAAATAAAAATGTCATCTATATACACCACTACACCCTGTCTGTGCAGGTCCCTGAAAATCTCATCAACAAAGGATTGGAAGACTGATGGAGCATTCATCAACCCGTACGGCATGACGAGGTACTCATAGTGCCCAGATGTAGTACTAAATGCCGTCTTCTACTCATCTCGCTCCCGGATACTCACTAGGTTGGACGCGCTATCCAATTTAGTGAAGAAGCACGCCGGTGCAATGACTCCGTCATACTAGCAATGAGAGGTAGTGGATAACTGTACGTAGTGATCTGATTGAGACCACGGTAGTCAATGCACGGGCGTAACCCTCCATCGTTCTTCTTCACAAAAAAGAAACTTGAGGAGACAGGTGAAGTGGAAGGCCGAATGTATCCCTGTCCAGAGATTCTGAGACATATGTTTCTATAGCAGCCATCTCTTCCTATGACAGAGGATACACGTGACTCCGGGGAAGTGCAGCGCCTACCTGGAGATTTATCGCACAATCCCCCTGTCGATGGGCAGAGCGAAATCGGCATATTCGGGGTGAAAGTGCCTAGTGGAGACCTGGTTTGGACTTTCCACCGTAGTTGCACCTATGGAAACACCTACACACCTCCCCGAGCACTGACGTGGCCATCCCTTGAGAGCCCTCTGTTGCCATGAAATCGTGGGGTCATGAGAGGTTAACCAGGGAAACCCCAACACCACTGGAAACACAGGAGAATCAATCAGAAAGAGACTAATTCTCTCCTCATGACCCTCCTGTGTCCTCATCCAGATTGGAGCTGTGACCTACCTAATCAGGCCGGACCCTAAAGGGCGACTATCTAAGGCATGTACAGGGAAGAGCACATCAACAGGAACAATAGGAATCCCTAAACTACGTGAAAACTGACTATCAATAAAGTTCCCAGCTGCGCCTGAATCTACGAGCGCCTTATGCTGGGAATGCGGGGAAAACTCAGGAAATTCGACATCAATACACATGTGCGCAACAGGGAGCTCTGGGTGAGTCGGGTGCCTACTCACCTGGGACGGTCTACCAGTGCTCTGCCTGCTGCCTCGACTCCCTGAGGACCCTCCCCAGCACCGACCAGCAGTGTGTCCTCTGCGGCCACAGTTGGTGCAGGAGACGGCCCCCCTTCCGGTCTCCCTGAGAGCAGCACCTCCGAGCTCCATCGGTGTAGGGTCAGAGGTGCTGGGGGATGGAATGGACGTACCCTGATCCGGACGTCCGTGGGTCGCCAACAGATTATCCAGCCTGATCGACATATCCACCAGCTGGTCCAGGTTAAGGGTGGTGTCCCTGCAGGCCAGCTCCCGACGAACGTCCTCCCGTAGGCTGCATCGGTAGTGGTCAATCAGGGCCCTCTCATTACATCCCGCGCTGGCAGCCAGGGTCCTGAAGTCCAGTGCGAAGTCCTGTGCACTCCTCTTCCCCTGTCTGAGGTGGAACAGACATTCCCCCGCCGCTCTCCCCTCCGGTGGATGATCGAATACCGCCCGGAAGCAGCGGGTGAAATCTTTGTAGCGCACAGATGCCACATCGATTCCTCCCCACTCTGCGTTGGCCCACTCGAGCTCTCTCCCCGACAGACAGGAGATGAGGGCGGACACACTCTCGTATCCCGAGGGAGCCGGGTGAATGGTAGCCAGGTAGAGCTCTACCTGGAGTAGAAAACCCTGGCAACCGGCAGCTGTACCGTCATATGCCCTCGGGAGCAAGAGCAGAATCCCACTGGACCCAGATGACGAAGGGGTGGACAGCGGTGTGGGTTGCTTTATAGGTGTGTTTTTTTGTCAGGCGTCAGTGTGATGCGGTAGGATGGAGTCAGGCGCAGGACACAGAGCTAGTAGTCAACGTACTTTACTGGTAAATAACAAATGAACATAACTCCACGCAGGGAGGTCAATCCCGCTCACCAGTCGATAACAGCAAACATAGAACAAACACACACAACACAGTGGGAGCCAGAGGGTTAAATAGGAAACAAATCATAGCATAATGGGAACCAGGTGTGTACAATGAAGACAAAACAAGTAAAACACAGAAACATCAATCGGTGGCAGCTAGTACTCCAGTGACGACGAACGCCGAAGCCTGCCCGAGCAAGGAGGTGGAGCAGCCTCGGCTGAATCCGTGACACACTACGACTCGGGAAAGCATGTAGTCTATTAGGGTACAGATGAAATAGGTTATGATGAACTTTACAAGGTGATGAGCTTGATGCTCCTTTCCAATAAATATCGAGGGTCTTATTCTGGTCACATGATGATCGACGCATGGCTACCATTTGACAAATAGAAATAACATTGCTCTTACCCACAATAATCTCATAATGTAGGTAGCCGACCCGCACTTTATCGGCGAGCTGTTGGCCAGAGCACATGTGCCAAGACCAGAGTGGGCGCGTTTGCTATATAACGCAATGGTTTTTGTGACAAAACCATCAGCTGAGTTCAAAATGTGATGGAATCCCATTTAACTAGTATTTTTCATTCTGGTGATGGGAATTTAACGGCAAAAGTTATTTGTATATGTCATCACGCACAGCCTTTTATCCACAAAAAGTCAGTTTGATGGAAACACATCTCTGGTGGGAAAATGTGCATATAGTTTTATGCAGATTTAAGAATATGCAGTCAAACTTTTTCATTACGTAATCCAAAATGTTTACCTGTTATGTGTGCAACAAAATTTCAACATTCACATTCTGCTACTATTTCTGTCAAGTCTACGCATACAATTTGAAGCATACGTTGGATATATAAAGCTATGATCCCTTTTTGCACCACACAGAACACACTGCAACTGCCTCTGCAACAAAATTCTGCATGTCAAACGCAGCGATCCATTGGAAATTAATGTACTTCTGGTGTACCAAAATACAATGACACTGATGGTGTGATCGAGGGAAAAGTTAAGTACCTTACTGTGATTGATTTCAATTAAAAGTGAAACATGTAGAAATTGATCCACGATTTCCTGGTTGCTAAAATTCAAATAATTTGCCTAATTTCAGTTTATGTGACAAAACAAGCACTCGGCATGTAGAGAATCATTGTACCATCTAAACCGCTGTGAAATATATTTTCAATAACCAAAAATATTTTATTTTCAGCTGTTTGAAGCTGGTGTACAAAACTGAAAGTAAAAGACGCAAAAACAAAAGGCAAGAAAGGGAGGCATTGAAATAGCACACATAGAAGAGATCTACCTCTTCTTAACTTGCTTTCAATGAGAATGACAGATCTATAATTCACATTTCTATGTGCATTTTGTCGGGTCGCCCAAAAAGTTACATATTGCAGCTTTAATATGGTCAAAAAGAAACAGAAATAGCTTCTTAGCAAAGAGCAATTTATCAAGCAAGAATTTTGCTAGGACTGTCTGGGAGTGGTCTGAGTAGGGAGGGGAAAACTGAAAATTAGCTGTTGTAGAGAGGATTGGAACTCACTTTCTTATTGGTCTAATTTAGAGCTTGGTGATGTCACCAGGCAGGCCAAAACTCCATCCCACCAAAACAGGCAGACATTTCAGGCAGTCTTTTCAAACACCTCTTGTACTAAAAGGGCATTATCATCATTTTCAAAATGTCCCAATATTATTTCATAGTGTGGAACTGTACAGTATATAAAACACAGGAAAACCATGTTTGACTGCACTGGGCCTTTAAGGCCTGGCCCTGTGTAGCAATATCAGTGCGATAATGACAAGATTGGGAGGCAGTAACGGCTGTGGGGGAAAGCAGACCGCTTCACCGATGCCTCGGAGCACGATCTTATCAGCAGAGAGATTACACCACAACTTCGGACTCATTAAAAACTTTTCTGAGAATGGTCTGTCCGTTATCAGATCATACCGGGGTCAATATTCGAACAAGCTATGATATCTTTCCTCCATGGGGCTCTCGCAAATATACCAGTTCTAGTGGATTTGATTATGTTTTGACTGCTCTGAAATCTGTCTGGCTGTCTGAATCTATCAGCCTTTGTGATCTGTTGACTGATGAAATCTGAATCATGTGATGTATGAACTTTATTTGTATTTTTTTTTTACATATGTGGCATGGACATTAACAGCTTTGTAACAAGGAAGCTTTTGGTTCCTGATGTTTGGTTGACATGTGAAGCTTCCATGTTCTTGGAAAACAAGACATCTAGATTTGTGCTCTCGATAAGGTAAATTTTTAGATAACAAAAAAGTTGAAACTCATCCAAATGAATTAAGGAGGCAATGACTCCTCCTAGCAACTGTTCCTTTGCTGTATCCAAGGCCCACCAATGAATGGTCTACAATTATGTTTGTATGTACTTACTGGGAAGCTTAAGAGGCTAGAACTACCCTGGTAATCTGCTTATTTCAATTACTGCTCACAGCTTGTATCCATGAGGAATGGGTGGTAATTGCTTTAACCTTGTCCTCATCTCCCCTTCTTATGTTTGCACATTTCAGTAAGGAAATACCCTTTTCTATTGAGGCACATGCTGGGGACTTCAGTCCCCAAAGGTTTGTATGATTGAACATATTTTGTGAAATAGCAGTGTGGAATGGAGTGTGTACTGTAAAATGTGTGTTCACCCAGACTAACCTGACTGTCACGTCTACTCCCGCTCCTCCCCTCCGGCGTTCGCCGGTCTACTAACCACCTGTCCTGGCAACCCATCTTTACGCACACCTGGCAACCACCCTTACGCACACCTGCGTCTCATCGTCAGTCACACCTGGACTTAATGACTCCCTGATTACTTACCCTTCATATAGCACACTTTTGTTACTAGTCATCAGGTAGTATTGTTAATGTTTCTTTGTTAGACAGCATCTACGTTACACTGACCCAATGTTGTGAGTATTTACCATCAGAAACAATTGGTTTTCTACTGCATTGATAAAAACATTGACCATTTAATGGAGCCATTTCTTAAATTACAATGTTTTACATTACAACCAGGTGATTATTGTATCTTTCCAAAGCTGTTATAAATTGTATACTGTACTTAGGGACTTCTTACACTACAGAGCATATCCCAGTGTAGATTGGGAAACACTTGTGGAGTCTAGAAACATGCCATGGCTGTCTGCTATCAGGAACAATCACAAGTTAAACTCAGCTGTATGCATCTCTTAGACCTTGCAATGCCTCAGAGAATCTGCCTCACTCCCATTTCACTGGGGTTTTTATGTTTATTCCCCCATCCTAATTCCTCTCACTCACACACACATCTTCTCTGCCTTGGCAGGCCGAACAGATAGCTGACAGACAGCAATTAGCTTTGCGCGCCTCCTTAGCACAACCCCCTATCGAAATCCTCTTGGTCTGACAGGGAATGGAAGGCTGAGAAGATTTGTAATTAAACAACAGACAGCCATTTTAATAGACATTCCCTCCTCACTACACATCCCAACAGCTTGGGATACCTTCCAAAAGGCACCCTATATAGTGCACTACTTTTGACCAGGGCCCATTGGGACACAGCCTTGGGCTGTCCAGAGAGCGAGCAGGTGGGAACTACTGAAGGTTGATGGAGCTGGGGTGGATTATGGATTCATAAAATAGAGGGAAAACCAGGAAAATACCTTACATCATATCCTTGTTCCCTACAAAGCTACATGGGAAATTATTTATTCAGAGGATTCAAAGAGCTTTATTGTTGCGGATAATTTTTAACCGAGCACGTTTAAAGCTGCAATATGTCGCTTTCGGGCGACCTGACAAAATTCACAGAAATGTGAGTTATAGATCTGTCATTCTCACTGAAAGTAAGTCTAAGAAGCTGTTCTATGTGCAATGTTTCTATGCTTCCCGTTCTTAAGTTTAGTTTTTGCGTCTTTTACTTTCGGTTTAGTACACCAGCTTCAAACAGCTGAACATTTTTGGATATTGAAAATATATTTGACAGCAGGTTAGATGGTACGATGATTCTCTACACCAGTGGTTCCCAACCTTTTTTCCTTGGAGCCCCCTTACTTGTATCTAAGAAAAGCTGAGCCCCCATCAGGTGTGATGCTAGTGACAGCCAGCCTAAAGTCCTGGTGGACATCGAGCCTGTTACAGGCTTTTGTTTTTATTGTTACAAGCGCACTGAAGGCTGTCTCAGACAGGTACGTAGTGCTGAATGGTAGAATAACCCTAGAAGCTGCATGTTTGGCCAGTCTGGGTGCAACAGCGTGTCCTTTGACAATCCAAATTGTTTTGTATCCGTTCTCGTGGAAATATTTATTTGACATATAATCGGCTTGAAGGTCAGCAAGCTCATCTTCACAGCTGAGGAATTCCACGTCCTCGAGACTGGAAATGTAAGGGTCAATCACCCACGATTCCTTTGATAAGTATTCGTCAACATTGGCAAAACAGGATTTCATTTCCTCTCGAAGCATGTTCATGTGCCTGGTAAACTCAGTGCGTAAAGACGCAGGCACAGTGCCACCAGACTGTTTCATCAGCAGTGGACATTTTTGTAGCTCCCCTTTTGACATTTTTCCAACTCTGTACTCCAGTTTCCGCAGAAAAGTGCAGTGTTTTTGCACTGCATGACGTTTGATTCAGGACCCTGCATCCGCTTGTTTGTCTCATTGTAGAGAGTGAATTTATTCGCTAGGTATGCCGTTTTGATCCAAAACGCATCAGTCAGCTGTTCACACAGTGGTCGATTGTGATCTTGCAAGAATTCCTTTATTCTTTCCTGCAGTTCCATAAAACACACAAGCACTTGTCCACGTGACAACCAGTGTACCTCTGTGTGTAACAGCAGTGTTTGATGCGCTTCATCCTCACACAGCTGGGCAAACAGTCTCTTGTTAGTAGGGCGAGCCTTAATGAAGTTTACAACTTTAACAGTTGCCAGGGTGTTACTAAGGTCTTCCAAAAGTGTTTTACTGACCAATGCTTGGCGATGTAGCATGCAGTGGTAAATTGCGCACACACCGGGGCTTTTTCCATGAATAGGCTGTTAAGTCCCTTGTTTTTGCCCATCAACGCTGCAGCCCCATCAGTGCAGCATGCAACAATATTCTCGTAGGGCAGATTGTTGGACAAGAGATGAGTCCATAGCTATAAAAATATATTTGCCTGTTGTCGTTGTGGCTAGATTGGTAGACATAAGAATGTCTTGTTTCAAGTCATCACCGTCAATATATTGCACCTAAACGATGAGCACGGATTAGTCTGACACTGTTGTTGTTTCATCCAACTGAATGGCAAAGGGAACATTCCTAAGCTTCTCGTGCAGCTGGTTTTGACAATCTCCAGCCATTTTATCAATTATGTCTTTGACAGTGTTGTCAGAGAGTGGGACGGTTCTCACTTTATCCACCACCTGTGGGCCACACAGCCTCTGTACAATTTTCAGGCAGGCGGGTTTGATTAGCTGCTCTCCAATAATGTGTGGCTTTTTAGCCTTGGCAATTAATAGCGAACACTCAAATGACGGCTCTGTGTAAATCACTGCCTGCTCTTTCAAATGCTTTTCTGATGTCTGTGGATCTTTTTGATAGTGCCAACTGCTTCTTCCTCTCAAACAAATTGTGACCTTCACCAATAGTCTCCTGGTGTTTTGTTTCCTGGTGTCATTGCATTTTGCTTGGCTTCATGCTGTCATTAGCTAGCTTCTCACCACAAATGACACATTCTGACCGAGTACTGTCCTGTCCTTCAATAAAACTGAAGTTAAGATAACTCTCGAGATATAGCCTTACTTTCTTTTTTGATGATGAGTCATCAGCACTTTTACGTTTCTTAGACATGTTGTTTTATTCATATAAAACTCTGACTGCAGGAAAAACTAGTTGCTAGCTGACGGTCATTGACGTGCAAATTTTTTCCCCCGGAAAATTACCGCTTTTACGTTTCTCTGCCATTCTTTTTTTTTAGATTGGCCTTGGCATTGCAAGCATATCATTTTTTTATAACATTTAAAAATGTATTAATTTTACAATTTAATTATAGTGGAACATTTTATGCACGTTTGATCACAAAGCAAATGAGATCACGTGCCCCCCCTATGAACTCTGCCGCTGTGAACTCTGGCTGCCCCACAAGTAAAAAAAACAAAACGTGCCCACCGAAGGCCCACTTCCAGATGAGCTTAACACATTCTATGCTCGCTTCGAGGCAGACAATACAAAGCCATCCAGGAAGACTCTCACTGCTCCGGACAACCATTTGCTTTCGCTCTCCGAGGCAGACGTGAGAAACTCTCAAGAGTGAATACTCACAAAGCCGCTGGCCCAGATGGCATCCCTGGCTGCGTCCTTGGAGTGTGAACTGAGCAGCTGTCTTCTCTGACATCTTTAACCTGTCCCAGGCTGTAGTCCTTCAAGGAGACCTCAATCGTCCCAGTGCCCAAGAAGAACAAGGTGACATGCCCAAATGACTATCGCCCCGTTGCACTCACCCCGGTCATCATGAAGTGCTTTGAGAGAGGCTAGTCATGGCCCACATTAAGGCTAGCATGCCAGTCACACTGGATCCACTCCAATTTGCATACTGCTCCAACAGATCCACGGAAGATGACATTTAAATCACTATTCACAGGGTTGTAACACATCTGGACAAGAGGAACATCTATGTGAGAATGCTGTTCATTGACTACAGTTCAGCATTCAACACTCGACTCCGAGCCCTAGGTCTGGACACCACCCTCTGCAACTCGATCCTGGATTTCCTGATAGGCAGACCACAGGCTGTGCGGATTGGGAACAACCGACTCTTCACACAGGGCCCAATGATGGAGTTTGCACGACACAAACTCCATCAAGTTTGCTGATGATACCACAGTTTTAGGCCTGATAACCAACAACGACAAGTCAGCCTATAGGGAGGAGGTAAGTGAACTGGCATTGTGGTGCCAGGACAACAACCTCTCCCTCAATGTCAGCAAAACAAATGAGTTGATTGTTGACTTCAGGAAGCAGAGGAGGGAACATTCCCCGATCCATATCAATGGGACTGCAGTAGAGGGTCAGCAGTTTTAAGTTCCTCAGCGTCCACATCACTGAGGACTTCACATGGACCAACAACACCACCACTCTTGTCAAGAGGGCACAACCGCATCTCTACTTCCTAAGGCGGCTGAAGATGTCCGGCATGCCACCCCGGGTCCTCTCCACCATCGAGAGCGTCCTGACTGGTTGCATCACAGCCTGGTACAGTAATTGCTCCGTCCACCTGTAAGGCCCTCCAGTGGGTCGTGAAGACGGCCTAGTATAGCACTGGAACAGTGCTCCCACCCATCCAGGACATCTACTCTAAACGGTGCCTAAGGAAGGCCTGCAGCATCATCAAGGACCCCACACACCCCAGCCACGAGCTGTTCACTGTTCATGAGGTCTGATAGAAACTGTCTCGGAGCCTGTTGGTATCTGCAAGCCATCAGACTGCTGAACACTTGAACTGGACTGACCACCTGCTCTGATTCTCTGCACCTTAGCACACATGCACACACATATGCATTAATGTTAAGCACACATAACTGCTGCTACCAGACCCTTATTATGAATGCTAAACACTGCACAATTTAAACACTTGCCCCCAAATCCCCCATAACACGTGTAAATATTGGACTATAACTTGTGCCTTCCTGTATTAATCGTATGCTAAAATGTTTATTCTACTGAGGCATTTTACTTTATATATTTACATATTCTTATATTTTATTGTTGTTGCATTGTCGAGAAGGAACCTGCAAGTAAGTATTTAGTTGGACAGTGTATCCCGTACATACGACTAATAAAACTTGATGGAAAGTTTGACTTTTTACTGACTGATCTTTTCAACGCGTTCATTCATTCATAACAAATGGAGTCTAATTATATATATTTTTAATTTGATTCAGTAATGCCCAGAGCGTGCAGGACCCCCTACCGGTGAATGATGAACAAAACTTGAAAGATTCATGATTCTACAAGCCTCTCGTTCATCATAGGGGGCTTATTGGGGCTGTCATTCGTGACTGAGACTTACAAAAGTGTGCTTCAAATATTGGACATTTGTGATGGCTAGGCATACAAATTCGATTATTTATTCATACCTTTGAAACGAGGTCTAGTTGTGGCCGCAACCGGACTAGATTGTGAATGACTCTTGGCGGAATTACTTGCTGCCATGAGGGAGATAAGCACATATCATTTGCGAACTGCAACAGCCTCCCAAACGATTCGTGTTTGAGTTTGTTGAGCAGAGACGGGCTGTGTAGGCTGTGTTTTGTTTCTACATTGTGGTGTCCATCGATAACATTAAATAATTACATTCATTCTTGAACCATGATTTCAATCAGTTGTCTTTCTCTATGCTGTATGTAGCATGATCCATTTTCCTGCATGCACATATGATAGCAGTTGGTGGTCGGCGCACTTCTCTGGAGCCTCTGAGCCGGAGAAGATCGTAATAAACCTGCTGTAGGAATCATTGCGGCCAGCAGGTGAAATTAACGACTAAAATTAATGAGTCACTTGGAAAAATGATCATCAAAATTTGTAAAAAAATAATGAATCGTTCGCAAACTGCACATTACTAGTACCAGACACTGTCCATACTTACACTTAAGCATTATTATATTGGCATATGAACGCTAGTGTACAGTTTAACCAGTATTTGCTTTACTCAGACAGACAATGTGGTAATAACTAAGTGACCTTAATGTGAAAATCTTTGAGCAAACACAACACATCTTAACAAGACAATTATTTCTTATCAGTAATTAATCAAAGTGACCCTATACAGTCTGCCCTGAGGAAATAACACCATGGCTGTAGTTCAGAGTTCAGCCTGGTTAATAACACTATTTCTAGGTGCTTTGAAATACAGTTCCAAAGAAAATGCAATAGAGATAGGAGTGGAAAGGGATAGGGGAGAAAATAATACAATACCCTTAGGTAATCCAATGTCCATGTTGACATTTTCCACCTAAAGGTCCCTTACACTGAAATACGACTGCAACATGTTGTCTGAGCATTATCATTTAACCTGTTCTACCTTGGAAAGCAACAGGGTGAGTATTAGTTACCCACTTACCACAATTCTGAAATAAGACATTTATGTTTACTCAATACAGATAGGAAAACATTGTTATGATCAAGACACTCATACACAAATGAGAAGTATGTCTCTCTTTCTCCTGTTGTTGTGGTTTGAACAATAGTTATAAAGCCTGCTGTCAAGATCATTCTAACAGGTGACCAATGAGAAAACAGACTAACATGGCAGGCTTCTGGTTATGACCCAAGGGATGCTTCAGAAAGGCAGTGGCCCAAACGCTGTTTTTCTACTATTTGATCTAGGCTACAATACTTTTTGGGTTTAGCACCGTTGTTTTCTTGGAGCAGAGACTCCTGAACTGACTAATTCCTATAGTTAACATGTATGTCTGTACACTTTGCTAGACTAGCATTCCTTAAATGTATTATGTCTGTAAAAGTGTGAAATTGTTTTATCAGTCTTATTTTCTGATAGTGTTTGTTGAAAATTTGAATCTACACAGGAACTTATAATCAGCCTGTTTTCATGGGCGAGAGTTTTGGCTTGCCTGGTGACAACACCAGGCGGTAAATTGGTTAATAGACCAATAACAAAGAGTTCCAAACCTCTGCCAATTACGGCTAGTTTTAAGTTTTCCCCTCCCCACTCAGACCACTCCCAAAAGGCTATTTTTGTCAATTGTTATGGAAAACTATTAAAGTAAGGTACTTAATTGTTACCCCGAAATGATTTGATATAAAAATGTCTGCATTGGGCATTTAAAGATTGTGTTCAAACCAAAACGCATGAAATGCATGTCCGACGCAGTGGTGTTGTACGTTTTCAATTGGTTGACCGACACATTGCTGTGAATTTTCTGACGGGAAATTGGGCCCGGTTTCCCAAAAGCACCTTAAGGCTAAGTTCATCCTTAGAACCTTTGTATGAGCATTGTTAAATCTCTGAGCTGGTGCGCAAAACCATCATTACTAAAGTTGCACTAGAAAACGCTTGTTATTTACCCACTGCTTCAAACCACTCATAGAACAGGTAAGCGCGTCGTTAGATGCTTTTTTTGCCACTTTATACACAGATCTCCACTAAACAGAATCAAGATGTTCAGCGCTCTCTCTGTGACTGCCAATAACTGCAGAACGAAGTTGACTACAAATAGGCCTACAAATTTGATCAAATCTTTGCAATTGTTAAACAAGCGAAGAATAAAAATATGCTTCCAATGAAAACCTAGATGACTACTTTAAAATATAAGTACAGTAGGCCAATAGGCTACATGGGCCTGTATATATTAAAATCAATTGTCGGCTACTGTCAAATTTTTGCCTCAATATATTTCATGACGTCTAACAACATGTGCGTAATGATGTGCCAAATCTGAGATTTAGTGCATTGTTATAGGATAAGCATTAGAATAAGCCACCTCAATATGTGCAGCCATAGCTGATAATACTGTATCTTTCTAGGAGCTGATCTGTCGTCAGTATTGTGGAATAAATATAATGTGAAGGTAAGATTTGAATGAAGAAAACTGATCCTAGAAAGCTGATGCCTTTCTTTCGATCGTATCAGTATCGACACATGCTCCAATGACACACTTGCGAATGTTCTCTCTGCATGGTGTTTTGGGAAACTCATGTTGCATCTTCTGCCATTGTAGGAAAGATACACGAACTCGCTGCAAACATTATCTCTGTTGTGTGTAATGTCAAATTACTGCAAATGTGCAGCTATAAGGAAAACAGCTAAACCTAAAACATCACCAAGCAAGATAGAGGCCAAGCTCTCAGTGAACACCACAGATGTTGACTCACTTGTCTGAAGAATTACCACTGAAGTGCTGGCAGGCATCGAGACATCCCTTAACATTAAAATCGATCCAGTACCATAGAAACTTAATGGCTGGTCAACTCGCGTCACCAGGCTGGAGACTTGTGTAACAGAGGCGGAGACCCGCACCTCTGAGTCAGAGGACACCATTGGTAGCCACTCTGCTAAGCTAGCTGAGGTTTAGACGTTTGGCCGCAGTCTTGGAGAAACATTGAGAACAGAGAAAGATCGTGGGCCTAGATGAAGGGGTGGAAAACCCAGTCTCCTCCTTTAAAACTGTCCGCTTGAGCTGCTGGGCCTTACTTTCAAACGGGTATATGTAAAGCTGGACCGTGCCCTGATGCACCAACCTGCTCCTGGACAGAGACCGCGCGCAGTCGTCATTAAACTCCACAACAGGTGGTGATTATGCAAGCTACAAGAAAGGCACAGTCCCTGACCTTCAATGCATCACGGCTCTCCATCTATGAGGACTTCTTTGCGGTTGTCACTTGGAAGCGGCAGGAATTCTACGTGGTCAAGCAGCAGCTCCGGGCGAAAGACATTAAGTTCGCAATGCTCTTCCCAGCCATCCTGCGTGTGCATTATGGCAGCCAGGATATGTTTTTCAAGCAGCCGCAGGATGTCGTCACCTTCCTTGCCAATCTGCCAAGGGACTCCACTGCCCAGGGAGATGCTTCACCTTCTCGCACAGCGGTTTAAATGGATACATCGGGAGTGAGAGATTTGATTATTTAAATCTATGGCCACAGACAGCCACAATATTTGCTCGCCATCCTTGCTAACCTATTGGAACAAGATGCTGCACTTTCCCTGCGGGCTAAAATGGCAAGGTTTGTATTTTACAGAACCAGTGGCGCTCGTGTTATTTTCCTTCTGCCAATGCAATGGGTAATTTGTGTACAGGCATAGCATAACCCCCCCCCCAAAAAAAGGGATTTGTTTAACAGACTTTCTAGCCTTATATATTGTCTTCATGTTACCCTCACTCCCATATGCCTAAAAGTGTTATATTAGTCTCTTTATGTTTATGCTGTGGGTTCTATGGAGTGACAGCTGCCAGCTAAACCTCTTTGGTAGTGCGCCATCAGTTTAGTTGTGTTACAAAATTGATACATCACCGCCAGCAACTTGCTACTGGTCCAGCAGCCCCTCCCACATACGGAGTGCGTCAAGCTTGTTACTCTTTGGGGTAAAGTTGATCAGAGTCAGACCTCCGCTGCATCCATTTGCTCTTTCCTTTTATGTAAATAGAGTGAACAAAAATATAAACGCAACAATTTCAAAGATTTTACTGAGTTACAGTTCATATAAGGCAATCAGTCAATTGAAATAAATTAATCTATAGATTTCACATAACTGGGAATACAGATACAGTTGAAGTCGTAAGTTTACATACACCTTAGCCAAATACATTTAAACTCAGTTATTCACAATTCCTGACATTTAATCCTAGTAAAAATTCCCCGTCTTAGGTCAGTTAGGATCACCACTATTTTAAGAATGTGAAATGTCAGAATAATAGTAGAGTGATTTATTTCAGCTTTTATTTCTTTCATCACATTCCCAGTGGGTCAGAGGTTTACATACACTCCATTAGTATTTGGTAGCGTTGCCTTTAAATTGTTTAACTTGGGTCAAACGTTTCGGGTAGCCTTCCACAAGCTTCCCACAATAAGTTGGGTGAATATTGGCCCATTCCTCCTGACAGAGCTGGTGTAACTGAGTCAGGTTTGTAGGCCTCCTTGCTCGCACACGCTTTTTCAGTTCTGCCCACACATTTTCTATAGGATTGAGGTCAGGGCTTTGTGATGGCCACTCCAATACCTTGACTTTGTTGTCCTTAAGCCATTTTGTCACAACTTTGGAAGTAGGCTTGGGGTCATTGTCCATTTGGAAGACCCATTTGTGACCAAGCTTTAACTTCCTGACTGATGTCTTGAGATGTTGCTTCAATATATCCACATAATTTTCCTTCCTCAAGATGCCATCTATTTTGTGAAGTGCACCAGTCCCTCCTGCAGAAAAGCACTCCCACAGCATGATGCTGCCACCCCCGTGCTTCACGGTTGGGATGGTGTTGTTCGACTTGCAAGCTGTCCCCTTTTTCCTCCAAACATAACGATGATCATTATGGCCAAACAGTTCTGTTTTTGTTTCATCATTTCTCAAAAAAGTACGATCTTTGTCCCCATGTGCAGTTGCAAACAGTAGTCTGGCTTTTTTATGGCGGTTTTGGAGCAGTGGCTTCTTCCTTGCTGAGCGGCCTTTTAGGTTATGTCGATATAGGACTCATTTTACTGTGGATATAGATACTTTAGTACCTGTTTCCTCCAGGATCTTCACAAGTCCTTTGCTGTTGTTCTGGGATTGATTTGCACTTTTCGCACCAAAGTACGTTCATCTCTAGGAGACAGAACGTGTCTCCTTCCTGAGCGGTATGACGGCTGCATGGTCCCATGGTGTTTATGCTTGCGCACTATTGTTTGTACAGATGAACGTAGTACCTTCAGGCGTTTGGAAATTGCTCCCAAGGATGAACCAGACTTGTGGAGGTCTACGATTTCTTTTGAGGTCTTGGCTGATTTTCTTTTGATTTTCCCATGATGTCAAGCAAAGAGGCACTGAGTTTGAAGGTAAGCCTTGAAATACATCCAATTTGACTCAAGTGATTTCAATTAGCCTATCAGAAGCTTCTAAAGCCATGACATCATTTTCTGGAATTTTCCAAGCTGTTTAAAGGCACAGTCAACTTAGTGTATGTAAACCTTTGACCCACTGGAATTGTGATACAGTGAAATAATCTGTCTGTAAACAATTGTTGGAAAGTTTACTTGTGTCATGCACAAAGGAGATGTCCTAACCGACTTGCCAAAACTATAGTTTGTTAACAAGAAATGTGTGGATTGGTTGAAAAATTAGTTTCAATGACTCCAACCTAAGTGTATGTAAGCTTCCGACTTCAACTGTATACGTGGTTTGGTCATTTTCATAATCATATATATATATTTTTTTGTCATTTAGCAGACTCTCTTATCCAGAGCGACTGACAGTTAGTGAGTGCATACATATTTTTTTTTTCATACTCTAATCTGAAGAAAAATAGTATGGCAGAGGAAACTAGAATTACACAGTTTACAGTTAAGAAATAACTCCTCCCCTTCTGATAAATTGATGAGTGAACTGGGAACTGAAGACTTCTTCAGAAGCCATTCTGACCAAGAAGCTGAGAAATCTATTTATCTGGACAATCTCCTCCGCTGCAGATCTTACACAAAATATATCAATGATCAAAAACTCTGCTGGAAATATTAAATACCATAGTAAGGATATAAACAAAGAATATAAGGCATTCTATGAGCAACTATATACACTTGACTCCACCAATGACGACTGATTTATTTTCAAAGTTGACCCTTCCTCAGGCAACAGTCTCTATTGAAATAAGTGAAATGCATAACTGCATTTTAAAGTTAAGAAAACAACAAGGCCCCAGGGCCTAAGGGCTTTACAGATGAATTTCACAATAAATTCAAGGATATCATTATTCATCCACTACATGAAATTCTACAGTCCTCTATTGATACTGGAATCCGTCCATGAAGGAGGTGAATATATTTTTAATTTTACAGAAGGGCAAACCAGCTGACGAATGCTTGTCATTCAGGGCTATTTCAATCCTAAATTTAGATGTATGGCTATTGGCCAATGGCCACTAGACTAGAAGCGGAGCTCCCTTCACTCATCAATATCAATCAGACAGGGTTTGTCAAGGGCAGATACCATTGCAATAATATAAGGAGACCTAAACATAATTCAATATGCAAATATATATAGCCCAGAGGCCTTACTGATCTCCCTTGATGCAGAGAAGGCCTTTGACAGGGTCGAGTGGCCCCATCTGATTATGACACTCCCTAATTTGGGGTTAGGGGATGAGTTCATCAAATGGATAGGGCTACTTTACATCTGTCCTACTGCTGCTGTTCTCACCAATGGGATCAGTTCCTCTAATGTCACACTAAGACACAGAACCAGGCAGGATGTCCAATGTCCACACGTATTTGCTCTGGCTACTGATCCTCTGGCTGGATGATGTTGGGGACCAAAGAGCATGAGATTTCCCAATATGAGGACAATGTTTTTCTGTATTTGGACTTTTGGAAATTTTATTCCAAAACTTCTAGACCTTATTTCCTCTTTTGGAGCTTTCTCTGGGTATTTCATATTTCTCAGTCTGAGGCTATGGCACTCGGCAACGCCTCGGGCTGTTGATTCAACTATCTCTCAGACTTTCCAACGGTCTCCTTCTGGTTTTACTTACTTGGTTTTTACATTTTAGTCATTTAGCAGACGCTCTTATCCAGAGCGACTTACAGTTATTGAGTGCATACATTTTCATACTGGCCCCCCGTGGGAATCAAACCCACAACCCTGGCGTTGTAAGCGCCATGCTCTACCAACTGAGCTACACGGGGTCATTAACATCTCTCCTGTGCTAAAAGACATGTATAAATAAAATGTTGACCACTCCTTCTCTCTATTAAAAATGATCTTGATAGGTGGTGTAGCCTGCCTCTGTCATGGTTAGGCCGTATTCCCCTTATCAAAATGAATATTCTCCCTTGCCTGCTATACCCTTTTCATATGGTCCAAATGTTACTTCCCAGGAAAGCCTTTACAGAGTTAAACAGTGCTATCATCCTTTATCTGGCAAAGAAATAGCTGTACCTCAACCTAGGTCTATCTCACCCTACCTACCAGGTTAATTCTTCTTGGCTTAATGGTGAATCAGCTACTCTTGGGGCAATCCCACTCTGTAAACTTTTTATACATATTCCAGACAAAGATAGCCAAACTGACTAAAAACAATTATATGCTGAAGGATATGCTCTCTATCTGAAGACAGGTCAGGAAGTTAGAAGGGCATAATTGTTTCTCATTACTGACCCCTTTGCATGAGAATCCTGATTTCCCACCTGGGATGAAAGGAGGCTTCTCTACATGGAAAAGTAAGGGTATCACATGCTAGGTTTCCATTCAATTGGTGACAGAATTTCATTCATATTCTAAAATCTGCATTTTCCCACCAGAAATGTGTTTCCATCAAATGTACTTGTTGAGGATAAAATGCTGTGCATGATGACATAGTGCACATAAAAATACCTTTTGCGGTTAAATTCCCATGTACCGAATAAAAAAAACAACAAGTTAAATGGGTTCCAATCTCATTTTCAACTCTACTGATAGTTTTCTCACAAAAAAATGTTGCGTTATATAGTGAGTGTGCCACTCTGGTTTTGGCACATGCACTGTAGCCAATAACTCACAGATACAGTGCGAGTATAGTAATAATATAATAATATGCCTTTTAGCAGACGCTTTTATCCAAAGCGACTTACAGTCATGCGTGCATACATTTTTTTTTGTGTATGGGTGGTCCCGGGGATCGAACCCACTACCTTGGCGTTACAAGCGCCGTGCTCCACCAGCTGAGCTACAGAGGACCACGTATAGCTTACATGATGAGAATATTATAGACAAAGCGCAAGATTATTGTCATTTGTCAAACGGCACCCAAACATTGAAGATCATGTCACCAGAATAAGACCCTCAATATTTATTGGAAAGGAGCATCAAGCTCATCATCACCTTGCACTATCACCACCCTGTGAAGTTCATCATAATTTATTTATTCTGTAGCCTAATAAACTGCATGCTTTCCTAACGAGTCATAGTGGGAGGTCCACACAACATATCATCGCGTGACTCCAGGTTTACTTCGATATGATGGTTATTATATGAACATTTGCACATAAAAGCGTTTTCACCGACAGTTCTCACATAATTAATTTTGTTTTGTTGATATTTGGAATGTCTCCTGACACATTTTCGGTTTCCATCAGGCCTGCCATTACATTTTTTTTATCCAATGTACTTTAATCGCATACAAATGTTTGATGGAAACGTGGTTACTGTTGTCGAAGCTATTGTGCAGGATGATACAATTATTATATTTGACCAGATTGTTATAAACTTGGCGTCTCTAAGAGTGACTATCATTTCTTTCAAATTCGTAATTTCATATCTGCAAAGTTGAAATTGCATCTAGAAGGCTTCTCAATCTCCTATTGAAAACCTCTTAAAATGTGCAGCCCAAATCTATCACTCAACACATTTATAACTTACTGTGCAATTTGAATAAAGATAATGCAGACAAAAGTAAGGTGTTATTGGAGGCTGATATAGGCTCCCAAATAGAGCTTGCAGACTGGAAATAAATGTGTGTACAAACATCATATTTCCTAGCTTGCAACTCAGCCTGGGAAATGCAATTTAATATTCTACATCGACTGCATGTAACTTCTGTGTCTAGACATAGAATTAACCTTAATTTGTCTAGTCTTTGTAATAAGTGTGAGGGTGAGGAAAGTTCTCATATTCATAGTTTTTTGGGATTGTCGTTGCATAAACAAATACAGGAGAGCGATAAAGTTTTAGAATGCTATCTCCAGCTGGGTGCAAAGTCTTGTATACTGGGAAATGGAGATGAGATGCCTCTTAAAATTTCGTTACGCACATCCGTTACAAAACGTACTACATTGTGCACGAAAATGGATTCATCTGCTGTGGATACAGTGGGGAAAAAAAGTATTTAGTCAGCCACCAATTGTGCAAGTTCTCCCACTTAAAAAGATGAGAGAGGCCTGTAATTTTCATCATAGGTACACGTCAACTATGACAGACAAATTGAGAAAAGAAAATCCAGAAAATCACTGTGGGATTTTTAATGAATTTATTTGCAAATTATGGTGGAAAATAAGTATTTGGTCACCTACAAACAAGCAAGATTTCTGGCTCTCACAGACCTGTAACTTCTTCTTTAAGAGGCTCCTCTGTCCTCCACTCGTTACCTGTATTAATGGCACCTGTTTGAACTAGTTATCAGTATAAAAGACACCTGTCCACAACCTCAAACAGTCACACTCCAAACTCCACTATGGCCAAGACCAAAGAGCTGTTAAAGGACACCAGAAACAAAATTGTAGACCTGCACCAGGCTGGGAAGACTGAATCTGCAATAGGTAAGCAGCTTGGTTTGAAGAAATCAACTGTGGGAGCAATTATTAGGAAATGGAAGACATACAAGACCACTGATAATCTCCCTCGATCTGGGGCTCCACGCAAGATCTCACCCCGTGGGGTCAAAATGATCACAAGAACGGTGAGCAAAAATCCCAGAACCACACGGGGGGACCTAGTGAATGACCTGCAGAGAGCTGGGACCAAAGTAACAAAGCCTACCATCAGTAACACACTACGCCGCCAGGGACTCAAATCCTGCAGTGCCAGACGTGTCCCCCTGCTTAAGCCAGTACATGTCCAGGCCCGTCTGAAGTTTGCTAGAGTGCATTTGGATGATCCAGAAGACGATTGGGAGAATGTCAGATGAAACAAAAATAGAACTTTTTGGTAACTCAACTCGTCGTGTTTGGAGGACAAAGAATGCGGAGTTGCATCCAAAGAACACCATACCTACTGTGAAGCATGGGGCTGGAAACATCATGCTTTGGCGCTGTTTTTCTGCAAAGGGACCAGGACGACTGATCCGTGTAAAGGAAAGAATGAATGGGGGCCATGTATCGTGAGATTTTTAGTGAAAACCTCCTTCCATCAGCAAGGGCATTGAAGATGAAACGTGGCTGGGTCTTTCAGGATGACAATGATCCCAAACACACCGCCCGGGCAACGAAGGAGTGGCTTCGTAAGAAGCATTTCAAGGTCCTGGAGTGGCCTAGCCAGTCTCCAGATCTCAACCCCATAGAAGTCTTTGGAGGGAGTTGAAAGTCTGTGTTGCCCAGCGACAGCCCCAAAACATCACTGCTCTAGACGAGATCTGCATGGAGGAATGGGCCAAAATACCAGCAACAGTGTGTGAAAACCTTGTGAAGACTTACAGAAAACGTTTGACCTGTGTCATTGCCAACAAAGGGTATATAACAAAGTATTGAGAAACTTTTGTTATTGACCAAATACTTATTTTCCACCATAATTTGCAAATAAATTCATTAATTTATTCTCATAGTTGACGTGTACCTATGATGAAAATTACAGGCCTCTCTCATCTTTTTAAGTGGGAGAACTTGCACAATTGGTGGCTGACTAAATACTTTTTTTCCCCACTGAGAACAAGTATTTGATACACTGCCGATCTTGCAGGTTTTCCTACTTACAAAGCATGTAGGTCTGTCATTTTTATCATAGGTACACTTCATCTGTGAGAGACGGAATCTAAAACAAAAATACAGAAAATCACATTGTATGATTTGTAAGTAATTAATTTGCATTTTATTGCATGACATAAGTATGATCACCTACTAACCAGTAAGAATTCCGGCTCTCACAGACCTGTTAGTTTTTATTTAAGAAGCCCTCCTGTTCTCCACTCATTATCTGTATTAACTGCACCTGTTTGAACTCGTTACCTGTATAAAAGACACCTGACTAGGCCACTCCAGGACCTTGAAATGCTTCTTACGAAGCCACTCCTTCGTTGCCCGGGCGGTGTGTTTGGGATCATTGTCATGCTGAAAGACCCAGCCACGTTTCATCTTCAATGCCCTTGCTGATGGAAGGAGGTTTTCAATCAAAATCTCACGATACATGGCCCCATTCATTCTTTCCTTTACACGGATCAGTCGTCCTGGTCCTTTGCAGAAAAACAGCCCCAAAGCATGATGTTTCCAGCCCCATGCTTCACAGTAGGTATGGTGTTCTTTGGATGCAACTCAGCATTCTTTGTCCTCCAAACACGACGAGTTTAGTTTTTACCAAAAAGTTCTATTTTGGTTTTATCTGACCATATGACATTCTCCCAATCCTCTTCTGGATCATCCAAATACACTTTAGCAAACTTCAGACGGGCCTGGACATGTACTGGCTTAAGCAGGGGGACACGTCTGGCACTGCAGGATTTGAGTCCCTGGCGGCGTAGTGCGTTACTGATGGTAGGCTTTGTTACTTTGGTCCCAGCTCTCTGCAGGTCATTCACTAGGTCCCCCCGTGTGGTTCTGGGATTTTTGCTCACCGTTCTTGTGATCATTTTGACCCCACGGGGTGAGATCTTGCGTGGAGCCCTAGATCGAGGGAGATTATCAGTGGTATTTTATGTCTTCCATTTCCTAATAATTGCTCCCACAGTTGATTTCTTCAAACCAAGCTGCTTACCTATTGCATATTCAGTCTTCCCAGCCTGGTGCAGGTCTACAATTTTGTTTCTGGTGTCCTTTGACAGCTCTTTGGTCTTGGCCATAGTGGAGTTTGGAGTGTGACTGTTTGAGGTTGTGGACAGGTGTCTTTTATACTGATAACAAGTTCAAACAGGTGCCATTAATACAGGTAACGAGTGGAGGACAGAGGAGCCTCTTAAAGAAGAAGTTACAGGTCTGTGAGAGCCAGAAATCTTGCTTGTTTGTAGGTGACCAAATACATATTTTCCACCATAATTTGCAAATAAATTCATTAAAAATCCTACAATGTGATTTTCTGGATTTTTTTTTCTCATTTTGTCTGTCATAGTTGACGTGTACCTATGATGAAAATTACAGGCCTCTATCATCTTTTTAAGTGGGAGAACTTGCACAATTGGTGGCTGACTAAATACTTTTTTTCCCCACTATGTGTTTATGTATGTGTGTGTTTAGTTCATATAATTTAATACATGATTTAAAAAAAAAAGTGTGCTCCATTGGAAGTAGAAAGGGAAAATATACTTTTTGTTACTTGTTTAATCATTTGAGACCACAGGAAATAGGTCGACTGCTATGTTAAAAACTGCTTTAGTTGTCAGCAGCCTTTTGGTTACTGTGGTCTTTTGACTGTAGGAAAACAGGAATCTAAAGTGGTCTCAAGTGACACATACGGCATGCCAAGGAAGGGAACTGCATCTGACTTTGATCTAGACGGGAATGCACTCGATGGGTTTTTTCGAGTTGTACGGCTAAAGTAGTAGACTTTAGACGAAGGTCCAGTGAAAAGTCGGGGGAGGTGAATCTGCGACAGATGAAAGTTGGACACTGCTGTGGTTTTCCAACAACAAGACTCAGATCAACATGGCAGTGTTAACGTAGTTGTCATTGTTTATAGAGTTTTTATAATGTTGAAATAAACTCCAAACCCCATATCTCACATTCACAAACTCAAATCATATTTGTGAACATTGTACAATCAATTGATGAAAGAGCCTCATATCACATTAGAGTAACTTTCATTAAACAACTTTGTTGTTGTTGCGAAAACCAGATGTTTTAGACTTGGTTATACTGAAACACGTCAATTCTGGTGACGTGTTCGCCTATACGTCATCTCAAGGGAAGGGTTCGGTATGCACTCCCTTCTAGATATGCTGGGTGGTACCACCTCAAGGCTTACTATAAAAGCAGGTGACAGCGTGCATTATTTGGCAATGGTCTTGTTAAGTGGAGTGTGCCAATATATACTGAATAAATATATTAACGCAAAATGCAACAAGTTCTAATATTTTTCTGAGTTACAGTTCATATATGGAAATCAGTCAATTGAAATAAATTCATTAGGCCCTAATCTATGGATTTCACATGACTGGGCAAGGGCACAGTCATGGGAGGGCATAGGCCCACCCACTGAGGAGCCAGGCCAGCCAATTAGAATGAGTTTTTCCCCACAAAAAGGCTTTATTACGGACAGAAATACACCTCAGCACCCCATCCCGCAGGTGAAGAAGCCAGATGTGGAGGGGCTGGGCTGGAGTGGTTACACGTGGTTTGCGGTTTTGAGGCCGGTTGGACGTACTGCCAAATTCTCTAAAATGGCTGCAGGATGAAGTTGAAGTTTTTAGACCGACTAGGTAAGGAGCCTGCGCAGATGTCCTCCCTCATCTGGGACAACTTTAGAAATTAGTTTTCTACAGTCAAAAAGACTGTGACAACCAAAGCAACCGTTAGTGCAGTTAAATGTAACATAGCAGTCAACCCATTTCCTGTGGTCTCAATTATTAAACATTTTGTTTAATGTAATGTCTTTCGATTTCTACTTCAAATGGAGCACACTTTGTTAATAACATGTATTACATCAAATGAAATAATGTCATTAAAATATGTTGACTCACCCACATAAGTATACCTGGATGAAACATGTTTTTCTTTGTTTGGGCTAATGGCTAGGGTAATGCGGCTTCTAGCATCTGAGCACTTTATACGGTAATAGTCTGCTGATAATTAGCAAAACTATCAGTGCTCTGCCCTTCTTTCCCACCAAACATTCCCTTGTTCATTGAGCAGCTTTGCTACGTAAGCTAGGTGGTGATGACCAACTTCAGCGCTGCGCAATTCACGGCCGACGCAGGTTGTGACTAAAGTCGTCGGCATCACATTTTCTTGATCACTGGCACACTTTTGTTGGCTATGAACCCAGTGTGTACCGGTTGCGTCACCTCACCTTGTCACGATCGTCGGGAAGAGAGGACCAATGCGCAGCGTGGAATGTGAACATACTTATTTTATTATTCACCACACGAACAAAACAACAAATGATACGAAACGTGAAGTCCTTGGATACAACACAAACCATACGGAACAAGATCCCACACATGACAATGCCCAAACGGCTGCCTAAGTATGGTTCCCAATCAGAGACAACAAGCAACAGCTGATTCACGTTGCCTCTGATTGAGAACCACCCCGGCCAACATAGAAACACAAGCACTAGAATATCACCCTAGCACACAAAACACAAAGAAACAACACACCCTGGCTCAACATAACAGAGTCCCAGAGCCAGGGCGTGACACACCTTAGCTGAACAATGCCTAACTTCATGACCTTTGATCACATGGTTTTGTAAAGTTTGTGCAGTGGACATGTAGGTGCAAGCCGGATCATTATTATCCCCATATTGCAACACAATTTGAAACATGACCGACTTGGGTGTGTTCAAGTAACAAGACTTATGAACCCGACTGTAGACGAAAGTCGACCGAGTTAAGTCTGCGACACTGGTGGTTTTCCAACAGCAAGAATTAGATCAACATGTCAGTGTCTAGATAGCTGCTATTGTTTATCAGTTTAAAAAAAAATAAAAAATTCTATACCACCATATCACACACTGACAAACTGAAAATTGGTAAGAGAGAGGTCACTAGTAGGCTAAAGCTTGTATTTGTATTCCCTGTAGCTTCAGAATCGTGGCATAGTTGGTTCCTGTTTAAGTCTCATCTTTGGTCACGTTCCAAAAACACCCTAATGATTTGTTGACGTATAGTGCCTCCTACTAGCCAGGCGATGGTTGCATGGTGCAGTTGGCGAGAAGCAATTCCAGCAACTTCTTGGCGACTTCATCAAAAACTGCATGATCTTTGATCACATGTTTTTTGTCAAATTCATGCAGTTGACATGTTGGCGCAAATTGAATACATTTTTATCCCAATAATGCAACACTTTGTCAACAACTAGACAAAATTGATCCGTTCAAACACGCCCATAGTCTTCACAAGCCATATGCAAATCAACCTTAAATCTACCCAGCTGGCCCCTTATTGACTAATCAAGGGTGTGGTTGGCCTGTCAATGAGCCACCCTGCCTGTAAAAGTACCTACTCTTTCAGTTGAGAAGAAGTTCAGGGGCCTCATACAGTATATCAGTCATGCGTAAGCACAAATCTTTGCGTAAGCACAAATCTTTGCGTGGGATCATTTCCACGCAAAGTGTGAGATTTATTAATATTAATGTTTGTTTGCTTGAGTGTGCATACATTTACACACAGCTACGATCATGCATACGCACAGTGCCAAGTGGTGGAATAAGGGAACCGCTTGTCAAGTGTAGAATGGGGAAAATATATGTTGAAAATGTCTGAAATTGAGAGTAATAATAAAACTGAAAAATACAACATATCTTGACTGGCATATAAATGACCACATCAGTGCATTTGTTACGATAATAATCCATATAATGTACAGTAATTTATTAAAGATGCACTATGCAGAAATTGCTCTGCTATTTCCTGGTGTCTTAAATTGTAATAGTTCGCATGATTTCAGTTTGGGACAAACAAGCAGTCATTGTGTAGAGAATCATTGTACCATCTAAACAGCTGTGAAATATATTTTCCATAACCAAAATTAGTGATTTCAGCTGTTTGAAGCTAGTGTACAAAACTGAAAGTAAAAGATGCAAAAACTAAACTTAAGAATGGGAAGCATAGAAATAGCGCACATTGAACAGATCTACCGCTTCTTAAACTTGCTTTCAATGACCATGAAAGATCCATAACTCTCATTTCTATGTGAATTTAGTCGGGTCGCCCAAAAAGTTACTTATACTAGCTTTAAATTAGAGGAGCGTGTGAAGGTAAAACCATTGTTGTAATAGTATTAAAGATCATGGGAAATCGAATGAGAAGCTGATCTAGCATTTCGCAGAGAGTGCATCTTTCGCAGAGGTGTGACTTTTTTTGCAGTAAGTACAGATTGGTGCATCAGATATCAATCTTATAGGATTGTTGCGAGGATTTAAGACCCACTTTAAAAAGGCCAACACATGCCATTTAGTGATGGGAAGTTTGACACTTTTTACTGACTGATCTCTTCGACTCGTTCAGTCAAAATAACAAATCTTTCGACTCATTTCGTTCATTTGGGTCAGTAATGCCCAGAGCAAGGAGGACCCCCTACCGGCGAACGATTATCTAGCTTGAAATAATCATTATTCTACAAGCCTTGCATTCACTCGTAATTTGTGATTGCTAGGCATACAAATACGATTATTTATTAATACCTTTGAAACAAGGTATAGTTGCGGCCGCAACAGGACTAAATTGTGAACGGAATGCAATTGCATGACTGCCGCAAGGGAGATTTGCCCAATAGGTTATTATTCGTGAACTGCAGCAGCCACCCAAACGATTAGTTGTCAAGTTCAAGTGTTGAGCAAAGGCAGGATGTGTAGTGTATGTTTTGGTTCTACAAAGCTGTGTCCATCGATACAATTCAGTAATCAATTGATTGTAATCAATCTTGCACCATATGATGATACATAATTTATCAGTTACAGTATAAAATGTATTTTCCTTCTCTATGCTGCCTGCAACATTATCTATTTTTCTGCGCACACAAGATAGACAGTAGGTGGTTGGAGATTGTGGCTAGCAGGTCAAACGAATGACTAAAATGAACAAATCACTCAGAAAAATAAATCATGACTCTCAAATCAGTAAAAATAGTTTTTCACAAACAATGAATTGTTCGAACTGCACATCACTAATACCATTACGGTGCATATCCAAGTGCTATCCACCCTCAGGTTTCTGGCAACGGGCTTTTTTCAGCGGGAGCTTGCCGGGTCGGCATCTCACAGCCCTGATGAGCCAATGTTTTGGATGCAATCATCAGCAAAACAAACTAACATACTATTTCCATACACCATCACATAACAGGTTTAGGTCAAGAGGGATTTCTTTGCCATCAATAGGCGCATTCACACTGCACCTTAGCCCAGGGCTAGGAGTACAGCCCTGGGCTAAGGGTGATTTTAGCCTGGGGTTAAGTAATTGTTCACATTTGCACATTTTAAAGTGGGCTAGCCCCAACCTTAGCCCAGGGCTAGCTGGAGCAGGGTTAGCAAATACTTTTGGGGGCTAGCCCTAGAAACACAGTGCCAAAATAGCCTGTGTGAAACGGGGTCAAGAGCAACGCTGAGAGTTTTCACTGTCTAATCACAAAAGCTGCACTTTAACTTAATTTGCATATGCCTGTGATGTATTCAGCATGCTATTTTAATAAGCACATTTATACTATTTCATCCTTCCATCTGAGGACAAAAACCTGAGAAAAAAACAAAATATTTTCATCAGTGCAAAAACATTGGTTGCTATGGCCCCCCAAAAAAAATTGTTATGCAGGCTGTCTAACATCTATCTCCTCACTTAGCTATCCAACTGAAGCCACAACCTCTACAGCTGGAAGGGCCGTAAACGCTTCATTTCCATCTGTTTTCATAGCTTTTCTATTGACATTTAATTGGATTTAGCTATCCATGATAATAATATTGTTGCATGATTTCGCCTGGATCAGCAAAATGTACATCTCGTCCGTGCACAGCATTCTCTGTACAGGGGCGAGATCGCATTTCAAAAGTGAAACATTGTTTCCGAGGTCAGACTGGCAGACAAACCGCAAGGTGTATACAAACCATTACTGTTAGAAATAAAAGGCTAGAAGCAAGAGGAAATAATGTGTTAAATGCCTTATTTGTCACACCTAGATCTGTTTCACCTGTCTTGTGCTTGTCTCCACCCCCCACCAGGTGTCTCCTATTTTTCCCCATTATCCCCTGTGTATTTATACCTGCGTTTTCTGTTTGTCTGTTGCCAGTTCGCCTTGTTTTGTCAGGTCTTACCAGCGTGTTTCTCGTTTCTCAAATTCTTGTTTTCTAGTCTTCCCGGTTCCGACCTTTCTGCCTGTCCTGACCCTGAGCCTGCCTGCCGTTCTGTCCCTTATTGACTCTGCCTTGGATTACGAACCTCTGCCTGCCCTCGACCTGCCCTTTGCCTGCCCCTTTGTTATAATAAATATTCTGAGAACCGAACTATCCACCTCCTGTGTCTGCATCTGGGTCATATCCTGAGTCGTGATATTATTTGCCTATAACATTGGTCAGTTGGCAGAAATAGAATGTTGGTCGCATGTGTGTTTATCCGTTAGCCCAGGGCTTTGGAATATAAGTGTGAAACCTTAGCCCAGGGTTAACAAATGCCTGTGTGAACACAGAATAAGATAGCCCAGGGCCAGTCTTGACCCGGGGCTAAAAACAACGTTGTGTGAAAAGGCCTACTGGGTTCCCAAATATCAACAGAGAAATAGACAGCACCCACATCACCATAAAACCACCACCCCAAAGTGAGTTTAACTTTGTGAAAAGAAAATGCTTCCACTCTTCATGTGCAAGTGATAGGTTATGTGATACGCAAATGACACTTCTGAATGTGGTGGCCAGGCGGTACACACCACTCGTTCATTCTGCAGAACAGCAATGTTGGCCTATACGCCTACAGGAGGGAGCTGTTGAGGATGGATGGCTTATTGGTGAGCGTTGCCAACTCATTTGAAGTATATTTGGTATTGCTAAAGCAACTAATTGTCTTAATGGTTCTCTCTTTGTAGGGAGCCAAATAAAACATTTTGATTGTACTCAATCTCTGATGCTAGCACCTCTATTTCAGTCAAAACATTTTACAAAAATATTACTTTTTTTGTTTGCAACGTATTTCATGGTACGGCGTTGTATTTTCCCCATGGGCTTTAAAGGGATGATTTTTACCATGGTTATTTAGGGGCATTTTTTTTAATGCAAATAGCCAAGGTCGTGCATGAGCGCTGACGCTGAGAACAATTGGTATTTATCAACAGTGTGCGTATGACGCTCGTAGGATTGTTTGATAAATTTCATTTTTTTTGTATGCGTACGAACATTCTAAATTATGTTCGTAAGTAGTGTTTTAGAATGGGGGGGGGGGGGGGTTGTATTTGTTGTTCCAATGGAAAACTTGGAGGAAAAATACTGATTGTTGTCTTGCAATGAAGTCATGCCCTTTTAGAGCCTCTGCCAAAATTCATCTAAATAATCAGTGGAGATGACCAATGGCTGCAGTGTTGACCCGTCAGTGGATGTCCATTTATTGAATTGCATATCCATGTACAATCTGTTTTGTAGGGTCTCTCCTAGGGAGTTGATATCTTGGAAGGTATTCCTGCCTCTATCCCTCCACGCCATACTCCACTGGTATGATGGGCTGGCTAGTTGATAGACCACCACCGGTTGCCCTTATGTCTTGTTTTTGGGCTGACTGCTCGCCTTTTTGTCTGAGGTCACTAAAGAAGCCATGTTTTTGGATGTTCCCTCTGCCACTTGCATACAGTATGACAGTATGCATTTTCATAAACACTGACATTTCCTGCACACAATTTTGTCAACATTTCCCAAAGCTAGACACAGGGTTGCAGAGTTCAAGGTGTTTCTGTACATTAACTATTTTCTCTCCATCAAAAACAGAAATTAAGTCTTTCATGCCTGGAATCATTACTTCTATACCATATTTCCAATGTTTCCTTTAACTTTTAACTTAATTCCGCTGGACTGTGGCTTTGGAAAGGACAAAACCCCATGTTTCTTTGCCAATCCTTTTGCTTTAAGGACCATCTCATTTTGTTGTCCTAAACTCTTCTCAGACTTCCAATAGTCGAATGAACGAGACAGGATTTGGGGCTGGCCACACAAGACTGAAAGTAGCCAAACCTGATGACAACTAGTGTGTATCCAAACTCTAAGCATTATTTTAGTTAGAAGTGATCATACCCTGAAGTTTGGAAAAAAACTAAGCATATTTTATAAATGGCCTCTGGCGCTTGCCAAATTGCTGTTGATGACACAGCCAGTCCTCTCAGATCTAACGACCTAGTGATAAGGGGTTAACCTGATTTGATAACCCGGGGAGCTTCCTCGGAATGCCACCACATTTTAACCTTTATTTAACTATGCAAGTCAGTTAAGAACAAATTATTATTTACAATGACAGCCTACACCGGCCAAACACGGGCCAATTGTACGCCCAGTTGTGATACAGCCTGGAATCGAACCAGGGGGTCTGTAGTTACGCCTCAAGCACTGAGATGCAGTGCCTTAGACCGCTGCGCCACTCGGGAGCCCCACATCACTATCCATTGCCTAAACATCAGACAGTTACCATGGTTACCCCATGGATATTCAGTCTGAAAGAAGTCTGCCTAAAAAAGACATGAGTCTCTACAAGCCAGAATGTTTAATACAATTATATTTACACTTACTTTACCCGTTGTCTGTGCTGTTGGGCCTTTTGACGGTACGAGGTGGAGATACGTTATCCACAGGAAAGTGTTGTTTAACAAACTTTTTGTGACGCCGGTAGGTTCTGTCGCTTGTATTTTCAATCTGCTGACGCATTGCACGTGATGCACAATATGTAAAACAATAGCCGAATGTAATCAAACGTAGTCGACTGAAGCACGTTTCCTCACAATCATTTGGAAGGGTTTGTGAAATTTGCCACCTCATTGCGTGGGACAATGTTCGGTTAGGCTCGGCCATACTGTGCAAGTGTTTGTAGTGTGCAAAAAAAAGATATACAGACCAGCGTACTGAATGTCGGGTTGATAACGCTTCCCTGTGGTATTTTTTTCTCAGATTACCTCCGACATAGGGACAAAATTGGCAGACAACAGGTAAAGTAAGTTGAAATGAAGTTTGTTCAACATTCTGACTTGTAATGGGACTGTTCGGGAATGCTGAGCCTACATGTTAGAGACAAGAGTCTAAGTATTCTACTCTCTGATTCTAAAAGAGGCTACAATACCCATAGCTATTTTTAGTTTCACTGCACAGTATGACTATAGAAAACCGTGGCTGTTAGTGGTGAAGGCAGACAGAGCCTTCATTTATTCATCCAGGAATTACAGGGAGAGCACAGCAGTGTCGTCTTTCATTAACCTCTCCGCCAAAAATATGCCTCTGTTTTTATTACTGGCGCATCCAGGAAGAGTCTCCTGCTGTTCTAGAGGCCTTCAAAAAGTAATATCATGTAATCTTGTCGTATGGAATGTTGTCAAAAGAAAACATTGTATTATTAATGCCAAGAGCCTACAAGCATTATCTGAAGGAACTTTCATTTTACATATACATTTAAGCGGCGGGAAATATATTGGAGGTATCCAGATGAATGCGCACATGAGATTTCTTGCAGGAAAAGTTGATTTGAGGTTTGCAGCAATTTATCATGATTTTCAACCCGTCAAAGGGAAAAGAAAGACATTCCATCATGACTTGGAGTAAACATGGCTAGTGATTAAATATACTACAATCACGAGTGAATGAAGGTGGCATCTTTTGTCACAGAAGGAGAATACAGACTCGGAGAAAGATAAGTACCTTGATGCTTGCTTTAAGTGTAGAGAGAATCCTGTCTTCACACAAACTGACAATTACATCCATATTATTGGTTGGCGACACAGTCTCTCCCATCTTGGATTCCTAGTGGAATATCAGCCAATGAATTTATGTTCTTACAAGTAAGCAATGTTCCATCTAAACATTTTTAGCACTGAGCAAATTTCAGGTCTTGTGAGTGGAAACTTGGATGTTTGCAAGCATTCAGTGCAACTTCCGGCACACATTTACTGTGAATACTGGGGCTGTATCCGCTTTAAGTTACAGTTTTAGACAGTTGCCAATAGGCTATTGTGGCTTTTTGAGCATAATGTAGGCCTATCAACAAAACCAATGGAGAAAATGCCATAATGATATATCCTACAATAGCCTGTATGGTGTTCAATGTAGGCCTACATTCCATTAGACTTTTAAAAAAACGTATGCATGGCTTGACATTAACCATTTCAGACTAATGTTTTACTTGTCAGAAATCTAAATTCCCCAAACATAATCTGTAACACCATTGGCCAAATAGGTGACTGAAAATTGTTATATTATGCATAAAACCTCTTTAAAAATATATCAGACAAAACGTTGGCTATACCTATTGGCTTATTTGGATATTCAAGCCTGTCTCAAAATACGACTGCCACAAAGAAAAGCTCTTTACCTGACTCTCTTTTCAAAGATAGTTAGATGTGTAGCAAGGACTGCAGGTTCTGTGCTCTTGTAGGAAGCAATCACTCCACCATTGCTGACAAATATGCTATAACTGGGCTAGTAACTCGCTAACTAGCAAAGAATATCAACAAATGTGCAAATGTGGTTACACATGGGTCTGCTCTTCGATCTAAAAAGCACATCTAGGCTCCTTATGAGTGATTGAAAGGCTGCTTGTAGCTGTCAATAGAACTAGGAGTAGAACTAGTAGGCTATACTCCGATGCGCCCCCCAGCCTACATCAAAAATCACTGACTCTCAGTCTTGCAAAGTTAGATTTGTTTTGGTTTGTTGCATTGAAAGGGACTGA
The DNA here is from genome assembly GCF_964263955.1 of Coregonus lavaretus. Lineage (NCBI taxonomy): Eukaryota > Metazoa > Chordata > Actinopteri > Salmoniformes > Salmonidae > Coregonus > Coregonus lavaretus. Next base: position 56,950,581 of record NC_139992.1, on the reverse strand, counting down.
TTATGTTGATTCGATCACAATGTCCACATTAAAGGGAAACGTTTAACTGTTTAAGGAAAGATAATGTAAACTCTAGTGAAGTTCAATCTCAGCATCTCTGCGTGGGCTGCCAATTCTTCTGTGTAGGACTGGTCCAGGAGCGGCGCGGCCACATGTGCAACATAGAGGGAACATTGACCTTTAGTGTAGCTAGCGTAACTCTCCAGTGCCACTCTTCCAGAAGAAGCAATTGACTTACTCAACACCCCAGAACATGTGCATTATCTCCCCTAGTCAAAAACTATTCTCCCAGATCCATAGCATTTTACAGTCATACCTGGAAGTTGTAGATTACTATAGTCCATTACATATACAGTGGGGGAAAAAAAGTATTTAGTCAGCCACCAATTGTGCAAGTTCTCCCACTTAAAAAGATGAGAGAGGCCTGTAATGTTCATCATAGGTACACGTCAACTATGACAGACAAATTGAGAAAAGAAAATCCAGAAAATCACATTGTAGGATTTTTTATGAATTTATTTGCAAATTATGGTGGAAAATAAGTATTTGGTCACCTACAAACAAGCAAGATTTCTGGCTCTCACAGACCTGTAACTTCTTCTTTAAGAGGCTCCTCTGTCCTCCACTCGTTACCTGTATTAATGGCACCTGTTTGAACTTGTTATCAGTATAAAAGACACCTGTCCACAACCTCAAACAGTCACACTCCAAACTCCACTATGGCCAAGACCAAAGAGCTGTCAAAGGACACCAGAAACAAAATTGTAGACCTGCACCAGGCTGGGAAGACTGAATATGCAATAGGTAAGCAGCTTGGTTTGAAGAAATCAACTGTGGGAGCAATTATTAGGAAATGGAAGACATACAAGACCACTGATAATCTCCCTCGATCTGGGGCTCCACGCAAGATCTCACCCCGTGGGGTCAAAATGATCACAAGAACGGTGAGCAAAAATCCCACAACCACACGGGGGGACATAGTGAATGACCTGCAGAGAGCTGGGACCAAAGTAACAAAGCCTACCATCAGTAACACACTACGCCGCCAGGGACTCAAATCCTGCAGTGCCAGATGTGTCCCCCTGCTTAAGCCAGTACATGTCCAGGCCCGTCTGAAGTTTGCTAGAGTGCATTTGGATGATCCAGAAGAGGATTGGGAGAAAGTCATATGGTCAGATGAAACCAAAATAGAACTTTTTGGTAAAAACTCAACTCGTCGTGTTTGGAGGACAAAGAATGCTGAGTTGCATCCAAAGAACACCATACCTACTGTGAAGCATGGGGGTGAAAACATCATGCTTTGGGGCTGTTTTTCTGCAAAGGGACCAGGACGACAGATCCGTGTAAAGGAAAGAATGAATGGGGCCATGTATCGTGAGAGTTTGAGTGAAAACCTCCTTCCATCAACAAGGGCATTGAAGATGAAAGGTGGCTGGGTCTTTCAGCATGACAATGATCCCAAACACACCGCCCGGGCAACCTAGGAGTGGCTTCGTAAGAAACATTTCAAGGTCCTGGAGTGGCCTAGCCAGTCTCCAGATCTCAACCCCATAGAACATCTTTGGAGGGAGTTGAAAGTCTGTGTTGCCCAGCGACAGCCCCAAAACATCACTGCTCTAGAGGAGATCTGCATGGAGGAATGGGCCAAAATACCAGCAACAGTGTGTGAAAACCTTGTGAAGACTTACAGAAAACATTTGACCTGTGTCATTGCCAACAAAGGGTATATAACAAAGTATTGAGAAACTTTTGTTATTGACCAAATACTTATTTTCCACCATAATTTGCAAATAAATTCATAAAAAATCCTACAACGTGATTTTCTGGAAAAAAAATTCTCAATTTGTCTGTCATAGTTGACGTGTACCTATGATGAAAATTACAGGCCTCTCTCATCTTTTTAAGTGGGAGAACCTGCACAATTGGTGGCTGACTAAATACTTTTTTTCCCCACTGTACATCTAGAATGTTTGCATTTTAATTTCAGAAAATGTCTATAATATATCTGCTGTAATAGTGGAATGATAGTGTATTCGGACGCTACAGAGGTTTTTTTGTGCGAATACCAATTTTCAGGATGTCTCATGATCTGACAAACACCACTGTAGCTCAGCCACCTTCCACTGCAGATGCGGAAGGCCGACATAGGCAGATGTGGTGGATTGAGCACAGTTGCGTCAATAGACTCTTAACAGTTTTAGCAGTCCACTTGAATACAACACAGGGACTGCTTTTCGGTAGGAGGAGAGATAATTAAGTGCCAGGAACTGGCTGTAGATGTCACATCAATTGTATGAGTAGCCCCATAACGTAAAAGGTCCAACAATTAAAAGTTAATATTGTGTTTCATAATGTATCTACACTGAACAAAAATATAAACGCAAGATGTAAAGTGTTGGTTCCATGTTTCATGAGCTGAAATAAAAGATCCCAGAAATGTTCCATACGCACAAAAAGCTGATTTCTCTCAAATTCTGTGCACAAATTTGTTTACATCCCTGTTAGTCAGCATTTCTCCTTTGCCAAGATAATCCATCCATCTGACAGGTGTGGCATATCAAGAAGCTGATTAAACAGCATGATCATTACACAGGTGCACCTTGTGCTGGGGACAATAAAAGGACAATCTAAAATGTGCAGTTTTGTCACACAACACAATGCCACAGACGTCTCAAGTTTTGAGGTAGCGTGCAGTTGGCATGCTGATTGCAGGAATGTCCACCAGAGCTATTGCCAGAGAATTGAATGTTCACATCTCTACCATAAATCACCTCCAATGTTATTTTTGAGAATTTGGCAGTATGTTCAACCGGCTTCACAACCGCAGACCACGTTTATGGCGTCGTGTGGGCGAGCGGTTTGCTGATGTCAACGTTGTAAACAGAGTGTCCCATGGTGGTGGTGGGGTTATGGTATAGGCAGACATAAGCTACGGACAACGAACACAATTGTATTTTATCAATGGCAATTTGAATGTACAGAAATACTGTGACGAGATCCTGAGGCCCATTGTGAGGCCCATTTATTTTAAGGTATCTGTGACCGACAGATGCATATCTGTATTCCCAGTCATGTGAAATATATCTGCATTTGCATAGATTAGGGCCTAATGAATTCATTACAATTGACTGATTTCCTCATATGAACTGTAACTCAGTAAAATCTTTGAAATTGTTGCATGTTGCATTTATATTTTTGTTCAGTATATACAGTGGGGAAAAAAAGTATTTATTCAGCCACCAATTGTGCAAGTTCTCCCACTTAAAAAGATAAGAGAGGCCTGTATTTTTCATCATAGGTACACGTCAACTATGACAGACAAAATGAGAAGAAAAAAAATCCGGAAAATCACATTGTAGGATTTTTAATGAATTTATTTGCAAATTATGGTGGAAAATAAGTATTTGGTCAATAACAAAAGTTTCTCAATACTTGTATTATTCCCTTTGTTATATTCCCTTTGTTGGCAATGACACAGGTCAAACGTTTTCTGTAAGTCTTCACAAGGTTTTCACACACTGTTGCTGGTATTTTGGCCCATTCCTCCATGCAGATCTCCTCTAGAGCAGTGATGTTTTGGGGCTGTCGCTGGGCAACACGGACTTTCAACTCCCTCCAAAGACTTTCTATGGGGTTGAGATCTGGAGACTGGCTAGGCCACTCCAGGACCTTGAAATGCTTCTTACGAAGCCACTCCTTCGTTGCCCGGGCGGTGTGTTTGGGATCATTGTCATCCTGAAAGACCCAGCCACGTTTCATCTTCAATGCCCTTGCTGATGGAAGGAGGTTTTCACTCAAAATCTCACGATACATGGCCCCATTCATTCTTTCCTTTACACGGATCAGTCGTCCTGGTCCCTTTGCAGAAAAACAGCCCCAAAGCATGATGTTTCCACCCCCATGCTTCACAGTAGGTATGGTGTTCTTTGGATGCAACTCAGCATTCTTTGTCCTCCAAACACGACGAGTTGAGTTTTTACCAAAAAGTTCTATTTTGGTTTCATGTGACCATATGACATTCTCCCAATCCTCTTCTGGATCATCCAAATGCACTCTAGCAAACTTCAGACGGGCCTGGACATGTACTGGCTTAAGCAGGGGGACACGTCTGGCACTGCAGGATTTGAGTCCCTGGCGGCGTAGTGTGTTACTGATGGTAGGCTTTGTTACTTTGGTCCCAGCTCTCTGCAGGTCATTCACTATGTCCCCCCGTGTGGTTCTGGGATTTTTGCTCACCGTTCTTGTGATCATTTTGACCCCACGGGGTGAGATCTTGCGTGGAGCCCCATATCGAGGGAGATTATCAGTAGTCTTGTATGTCTTCCATTTCCTAATAATTGCTCCCACAGTTGATTTCTTCAAACCAAGCTGCTTACCTATTGCAGATTCAGTCTTCCCAGCCTGGTGCAGGTCTACAATTTTGTTTCGTGTGTCCTTTGACTGCTCTTTGGTCTTGGCCATAGTGGAGTTTGGAGTGTGACTGTTTGAGGTTGTGGACAGGTGTCTTTTATACTGATAACAAGTTCAAACAGGTGCCATTAATACAGGTAACGAGTGGAGGACAGAGGAGCCTCTTAAAGAAGAAGTTACAGGTCTGTGAGAGCCAGAAATCTTGCTTGTTTGTAGGTGACCAAATACTTATTTTCCACGATAATTTGCAAATAAATTCATTAAAAATCCCACAATGTGATTTTCTGGAATTTTTTTTCTCAATTTGTCTGTCATAGTTGACGTGTACCTATGATGAAAATGACAGGCCTCTCTCATCTTTTTAAGTGGGAGAACTTGCACAATTGGTGGCTGACTAAATACTTTTTTCCCCCACTGTAGCTCCTTTAACTCCTTCCTTTCCTATCTCCCTTTCCTCATTTCCAATTTTTTTGTTAGCTCGTTCATACTTTACTTTCCTATCTCCCTTTCCTTTACTACTTTCTAAGTTCCTTTCCTCCTATGCTTATTTAGCTTCCTTTCCTCTTTTCCTTTCCTATCTCACTTTTCTTATTTATTTTCCTAGCCCCCTTTCATTCTTTCCTACGTTCCTAGCTCCCCTTCTTTATCTCCTTTTTTCCCCTAGTTCCCTGTGTTTCATCTGTTTTTGTCAATTCAGATGTGTCTGGAATTGTCAATATTGTGGTGCCATGCAACCTAGAGGAATAGGAGTTTGTCGGCAAAATCCGGGAAAAATTTCCTCAACTTGGGGACAGGCCATTGGACATCTGTCGCATGGACAGCCAACACACAGTCTCGGCCTTAAATCTACCACGGCTGTGCCCCCAGGCAATAAAAAACAGACAGCAGTTGGGCCGTTCTGCACTGTACATCCGAGTGAGGGTAAATATTGTTGCTGAATAACCAAAACATAACATATCAAGAGTCCATGTGCCCAGAGTTAAATAAAGGTTAAATAAATAAAAAGAGACTATTAGGGACTCACAGCAGTTAGTGTATTCGGAAAGTATTCAGACCCCTTGACTTTTCCACATTTTGTTACGTTACAGCCTTATTCTAAAATGCATTAAATAATTTTTTCCCTCATCAATCTACACACATTACCCCATAATGACAAAGCGAAAACAGGTTTTTATAATTTACAGAAATACCTTAATTACATAAGTATTCAGATCCTTTGCTATCAGACTTGAAATTGAGCTCAGGCGCATCCTGTTTCCATTGATTATCCTTGATGTTTCTACAACTTGATTGGAGTCCACCTGTTGTAAATTCAATTGAGTGGACATGATTTGGAAAGGCACACACCTGTCTATATAAGGTCCCACTGTTGACAGTGCATGTCAGAGCAAAAACCAAGCCATGAGGTCGAAGGAATTGTCTTAAGAGCTCCGAGACAAGGATTGTGTCGAGGCACAGATCTGGGGAAGGCTACCAAAAAATGTCTGCAGCATTGAAGGTCCCCAAGAACAAAGTGGCCTCCATCATTCTTAAATGGAAGAAGTTTTGAACCACCAAGACTCTTCCTAGAGCTGGCCGCCCGGCCAAACTGAGTAATCAGGGGAGAAGGGCCTTGGTCAGGGAGGTGACCAAGAACCCGATGGTCAATCTGACAGAGCTGGGAGAAACTTCCAGAAGGACAACCATCTCTGCAGCACTCTACCAATCAGGCCTTTATGGTAGAGTGGCCAGACAGAAGCCACTCCTCCGTAAAAGGCACATGACAGCCTGCTTGGAGTTTACCAAAAGGCACCTAAAGGACTCTCAGACCATGAGAAACAAGATTCTCTGGTCTGATGAAACCAAGATTGAACTCTTTGGCCTGAATGCCAAGCGTCACGTCTGGAGGAAACCTAGCACTATCCCTATGGTGAAGCATGGTGGTGTCAGAATCATGCTGTGGGGATGTTTTTCAGTGGCAGGGACTGGGAGACTAGTTATTAATCAAATGGCCACCCCAACTATTTACATTGACACTGCTGCTACTCGCTGTTTATTTTCAATGCATTATCACTTTACCCCTACCTACATGTACAAATTACCTCCACTAACGTGTACCCCCGCACAGTGACTCGGTACTGGTACCCCCTGTATATAGCCTCGTTATTGTTTTTTTATTTTTTATTTTTTTTATCTTAGTTTATTTAGTAGATATTTTCTTAACTCCATTTCTTGAACTGCAATGTTGGTTAAGGGCTTGTTAGCATTTCACGGTAAGGTCTACACCTGTTGTATTCAGAGCATGTGGCAAATTAAATTGTATTTGATCGAGAGTGAGATGAACGGAGCAAAGTACTGAGAGATCCTTGATGAAAACCTGCTCCAGAGCGCTCAGGACCTCAGACTGGGGCGAAGGCTCACCTTCCAACAGGACAACGCCCTAAGCACACAGCCAAGTCAATGCAGGAGTGGCTTCGGGACAAGTCTCTGAATGTCCTTGAGTGGCTCAGCCAGAGCCCAGACTTGAACCCGATCGAACAGCTCTGGAGAGACCTGAAAATAGCTGTGCAGTAACGCTCCCCATCCAACCTGACAGAGCTTGAGAGGATCTGTAGAGAAGAATGGGAGAAACTCCCCAAATACAGCTCTTGCCAAGCTTGTAGCATCATACCCTAGAAGACTCGAGGCTGTAATCGCTTCCAAAGGTGCTTCAACAAAGTACTGAGTAAAGGGTCTGAATACTTATGCAAATGTGATATTTCAGTTTTTTATTTTACAAAACTATTTAATAAATTTTAGAATAAGGCTGTAACGTATCAAATATTGGAAACGGTCAAGGTATCTGAATACTTTCCGATTGCACTGTATGTCGGTCTGCCCTGTACATTAGACCAGTGTTTTTTGTTTTTCTTTGTGGAGCATGCACAGCAATGTGTGGCATTAAGCACAATTATAAGTTTGATTGTCTTCACTCATTGCAAAACAGCTATTTTATTGAATGTCAGTTTTTTTTTTTTTACAAAAGTTGTATCTGACACATTCAACAGTTGATTTTACAAAACACTGACAGTGCAATTCTTCTGACAACATTGCAACATTATAGTAGATAAATTACTGATGTTGTAGTGAAAGCAGGTTTGAAATGGCCTAAGTTTGTTTTTCATTGCACCAGTCCCTCATCCTCCACATCCCACAACTACTGCACCAGTCGCTCATCCTCCTCATCCCACAACTACTGTACTTCATCCTCCACATTCCACAACTCATGTACCAGTCCCTCATCCTCCCCCTTCCACAATGCAGTCATCAGCTCCTCCTGGGACAGTTGAGCACTTCAGGTATTTAATATTTTTGATATTCATTTTAATATAGTTTTCGTCATTGTGTTTATGATCTGTACATAATTCATATTATGATCAATAACAGCAGTGCTGCATCAGATGTATTCTGTGACATTTTCCCACTTTCAACACATTGCTACTACTTTGGTGCTACTAGACTTTAGAAAATATTTGATTCCATTTCAGTATTCACCTACACACTACACTGTTAAAGGAGCGTGCATGGTGCTGTATGACATATTTATATATATTTTGTTCATATAGTAGTGACATTTTGAGCTTCCCCACAAAGGTTTCTTTGCACTCGTTCATGAATAATCATGACATCAACACAGTAGTCATTGGGTCCCATAGTATAGAGTGTTGTTTAAAGCAAACACATTACAAATACTTTGGTTATACTTAATAATATACTTTGGTTTTTGCCAGGCACAATTAATCTCGGCAACCCGTAACCAAATTCTCATGTTAACGTTGACCTCCAGCTACTGGGGAGTGTCCACAAACCTTCCACTGAAATCCTTGGCTGTCTATAGGCCAAATAAACCACTCCCTATGGTGATACATTTATTTTACATTGTTAAAAATATATAAGTAGTGAGTCACAAGTAATAGACGTTGTGCAAATATAGAATATAACTTTTAAATAAAAATCACAGTCTGTAAATATGCCCATATAGTTTCACAAACATATGTCATCATGATCCAAAACGAAATTATGATTAGCACACACACATTTGCTGACATGGCGGATGTGTGTGCAGTTGCGTAGGCTGATTGGTTGTGGTGCTCGTGCTTCCTCTCACTCAGAAGTTGTTGTACAGCAAGCTAAGGTGACACATTGCCTGCCATGGAAGCCTCCCAGTTGATTTGAATGTTCGAAATCATAGTGTAAGAACATTTTTAAAGATAATCCAACTTTCAAAACAAGTCATTTTTGGCTAACCAACTAGCTAACAATGTAGGCTAGCTGTTTAGCTTGCTAGCTCATTCACTTGTTTGTAAACAATTAGCAAGCTAGTTAGCTATCACGTTCTTGACAAACTGTCTACAGAGTCTGTTTACAAAATATGCCAAATAACAGTCTAAAAACCACTTGAGGAAAAATAAATCAGATTACGTTCAGACAAGTCGCATGGCCAGGAATCTGATTTGTATCTGATTTCAAACCACCTATGAAGTTGGTTTGAAATGTAGCTTGAAATATCCAATTCCATGTGCTTATTGGCCGTTCTGTCTGCAAAAACAGATTGGGATCGGATATGCATAATTTTTTGCGGAGTCACTTCAAACTGCAAGTGTGAAGGCTAAAGTGTTCATATTTAGCCTTAAAGCTTCCTAACATAAACTGACACTTTGGGAGAAATGTAAAATTTTTATTAATTATATTTATGCTTGTTGCTTGATCAATATTTACATATTTGTTCTACAGTGCCCAACATGATACCGCAGTTTACAGATGGGATAAATGACTATGGCAGGCTTTGGGAGGTGTGTTACCTATCATTTCTTTTGACACTGAGCAAATTTCATGTCTTAAGAGCACAAACATGGATGTTGTGAATATTCTGTGCAACTTTCAGTGCATGTTTACTGTGAACACTGAGGCTGTACCCGCTTTAAGTTAGGTTAAGCATTTCACTACAACTGCAATAACATCTGCTAAACACGTGTATGTGACCAATACAATTTGATTTAATTTGTTTAGACTGGCCAATAAGCTATTGTGTCTATTTGAGCATAATGTAGACCTATCAAAACCAATGGAGCGAATGCCATACCATTTTCAAATAGAAATAGCTAATGACTTCAATGACATAGCCTAAAATAGCATACAGTGCCTTCAGACAGTATTCACACCACTTGACTTTTTCTACTTTTTGTTGTTACAGCCTGAATTTAAAATGTATTTAAAAAATGTTGCTTGCCTGCACACAATAACCCATAATGTCAAAGTGGAATTATGTTTTTACAATTATGTTAACAAATTAAAAATGAAAAGCTGAGTCAATGAGTATTCAACCCCTTTGTTATGGCAAGTAAATTCAGGAGTAAAAATGTGCTTAACAAGTCACATAATACGTTGCTAGGACTCACTGTGTGCAATAATAGTGTTTAACATGATTTTTGAAGGACAAACTCATCTCTGTACTCCACACATACAATTATCTCTAACACAGGTTTTTGGTGGCACCTTAATTGGGGAGTACGGGCTTGGGGTAATGACTGGACTGGAATGGTATCAAATACATCAAACGCAAAGAAGGGCACCTATTGGTAGATGGGTAAAATAAAAAATTGCAGACATTGAATATCCCTTTGAGCATGGTAAAACTATTAATGACACTTTTGATGGTGTATCAATACACCCAGTCACTACAAAGATACAGGTGTCCTTCGTAACTCAGTTGCCGGAGAGGCAGGAAACAGTTTAGGGATTTCACCATGAGGACAATGGTGACTTTAAATCAAATGTATTTATAAAGCCCTTTTTACATCAGCAGATGTCACAAAGTGCTATTAACCAGTTACGTAGTTTAATGGCTTTGATAGGAGAAAACTGAGGATGGATCAACCACATTATAGTTACTCCACAATACTAACCTAATTGACAGAGTGAAAAGAAGGAAGCCTGTACAGAATACAAATACTCCAAACCATGCATCAAGGCACTAAATTAATACTTCAAAAAATGTGTCAAAGCAATTCACTTTAGGTCCTGAATACAAAGTGTTATGTTTGGAGCAAATCCAATACAACACATTACTGAGTACCACTCTCCATATTTTCAAGCATAGTGGTGGCTGCATCATGTTATGTGTTTGCTTGTAATCGCAAAATCCTAGCGTAAAACCTGGTTCAGTCTGCTTTCCACCAGAAACTGGGAGAGGAGGCCAAATCTACACTTGAGTTGATTACCAAAAAGAGAGTGAATGTTCCTGAGTGGCCGAGTTACAGTTTTGATTAAATCTGCTTGAAAATCTATGGCAAAACTTGAAAATAGTTGTCTAGCAATGATCAACAATCAATTTCACAGAGCTTGAAGAATTTTTAAAAGAATAATGGGCAAATATTGCACAATCCAGGCGTGCAAAGTTCTTAGAGACTCTCCCAGAAAGACTCAGCTTTAATCGCTAACATGTATTGACTTAGGGGTGTGAATACTAATGTAAATTGATATGTCTGTATTTAATTTTTAATACATTTGCAAACATTTCTAAAAACATGTTTTCACTTTGTCATTATGGGGTATTGTTCATAGAAAAAATATATTTAACCCATTTTGAATTCAGGCTGTAACACAACAAAATGTGGAATAAGTTAAGGGGTATGAATACTTTCAGTGTAGGCCTACATTCCATGAGCCAAACATTATGTTTGGCTTGGTCAGGGTTTTTTCTGTAAATAGACCTAATTAATGTCTTAACACGTGATAGTAAATGAAACCATAAAGCAGTTTTGCTACATTACCATACAGTCTGACATTCTATTTCTTCTAATCTGTTCGGACCTAATAATTCTGTGTACATGTCATTTCCGATTCATCTTCACAGCGGTGGTTTTGGCGGTTCCTTTCCATTTCCTTTCCTAGCTCTCTTGATCACCAGCCATTCGGCACATACATTCTAACTAGCTAACTAGCACATAGTCAATAGGACAAATCATGGACCCAGCACACAACTACACTCTTGACCCCTCAACAGCGCCTCCTGTTCAACCAAAGAAAAGGAACAGAGCTTTTTGAACCTTTTTGAGCTTTGGACCAGAAAAGGGGAAAATCAAAGGTCAATATCGGGATGACATTTACAAGGTGGAGGGAGCTGAGGGTAGTCCAGGAGCTGAATGGTGATGCTGATTTGGCATGCTTACTTCTGGACAGGTAATAACACTGTAATTAATTTGACTTACCAATTGTATAAAATACTTTGTATGGAAAAGTAATAAATATAGTTATCTCAGCATGCTAAATGAGTGGATAATTCGAGCTAGGATCAAACTAACGTTAGCCAGCTAGTTAATTTAGCATTGGCTAACTTTCTGAACCTAGCTAGCTACATGGATGAGTTATGTGTAGCTTACTAGCTAGCTACTCGTCTTTAGGGTGGACAGTTTACTTGCTGGTTTATCTAGCTAGCTAGTTACCATTCATTCTCAAATCCATATCTGCCTCAGGGTATTTTTTCCCTTGCAAGGTTATCATGCAGACGGCAACTAGCTAAGCTAGCTACACCGTTGACATCAGAAAGACAGCGCTAGCTAGATCACATTAGCTACTTGAATATAGATAGACAGACATAGTTGAAATGTAAACATTTAGATTGTTATGATTATTATTCTGACTAACTTTGTTCGTTTGTACTTTGAATACTTATTATGTTGTGCTCTCTAATGCACATAGTGTATAGCCTTGTTCAATTCCACTTTCAGTTCAGTAAGTTGATTTACACCGGACACACAAGCAATACCAATTTGGACCAAAGTATGCATGTAGCCTATCTTGGGAATTGTAGATATCAGCTTGATAAAAACTATGCACATGGAAATTGGAAGGACATTTTGATTTCAGAGATCCCCATTTGCTAATTTTATTTATTTATTTACCTCGACCCCCAGTAAGCGTGTCAGCATCCCTACCATGACAGCTGTGTCAACCATAGGGATTGAATCAAGTGATGCTTCTGTCAGGATAGTATTTTAATTAGCCTGATACATCCAATACAATAGTTTTCAACTGCTGTGTGTAAAGCAGACACAAGTCAACTACTAATGGTGCATGTTTATAAATGGTACAGTGACTTGATATACAGTGGGGTCTGAAATGATTGGTAACCTTGATAAAGATGAGCAAAACAGACTATAAAATACAAATACTGAGCTATATTGTATGCTCAAATAGTTTTGAAATTTTTATTATTTTATACTAATACAATTGCTCAGAGAAATATATTTTGTTAAACAAGTGATCCGTTTTTCTCATAAAGATAGGGGTCAAAATTATTGGCACAACTGTTTTCAATACCTTTCAAAACCTCACTGTCAACGCGTGCTGTAGGTGGGTGCAGTGGTGGAATCAAACGCAGGACACAGACGGATAATCCAACAGACTTTAGTGATCGCCAAACACGGCAATAGGTCCACTCTTGCCCGAAGGCGAAATACGCACGAAGGCGAACAAAACAAAAGCGCACAAACAGGTGCGTAAATACTCCAACAGTGGAGGGAAGCTCAACCGAGCGAAATACAGGAAACAAGCCCTATACACGACTGACAAAAATCAATAACACACAACACTAGACAAACACAACGAGAAACTTATAGAACACTAATTAGGCTTAAACAAGAACAGGTCTGACAACAAACAGACAAAAGCAAACGAACATGAAACATACAACGGTGGCAGCTAGTATTCCGGAGACAACGAACGCCGAAGCCTGCCCGAACAAGGGAGAGAGGCAGCCTCGGCCGAAACCGTGACAGTACCCCCCCCTTGACGCGCGGCTCCAGACGTGCGCCGACTCCGGCCTCGGGGACGACCCGGAGGACGCGGAGCAGGGTGCGTCGGGTGCCCACGATGGAATTCCGTCAGGAGAGACGGGTCCAAGATGTCTCTCCTCGGCACCCAGCACCGCTCCTCCGGACCGTACCCCTCCCACTCCACTAGATACTGGAGACCCCCCATCCGACGTCTCGAATCCAAGATGGACCTCACAGTGTACGCCGGTGCCCCCTCGATGTCCAATGGGGGCGGAGGAGTCTCCCTGATCTCACTTTCTTGGAGTGGGCCAGCTACCACCGGCCTGAGAAGGGACACATGGAACGAGGGGTTAATACTTTTATATTCAACAGGCAGTTGTAATTTGTAACACACCTCGTTCAACCTTCCCAGGACTTTAAATGGCCCTACAAACCGCCGACCCAGTTTCCGACAGGGCAGGCGGAGGGGCAGGTTTCTGGTAGAGAGCCAGACTCGATCACCAGGTGCGTACACCGGTCCCTCACTGCGGTGGAGATCGGCGCTCGCCTTATGACGTCGGAGGGCCCGCTGCAGGTGGACGTGTGCAGCGTTCCATGTCTCCTCCGAGCGCCGCGCCCACTCATCCACCGCAGGAGCCTCGATCTGGCTCTGCTGCCAAGGTGCCAGAACCGGCTGGTAACCTAGCACACATTGAAAAGGGGTTAGGTTAGTGGAGGAATGGCGTAGGGAATTCTGGGCCATCTCGGCCCAGGGAACGTACCTTGCCCACTCCTCCGGCCGGTCCTGGCAGTATGTTCTAAGAAACCTACCCACATCCTGGTTCATGCGTTCCACCTGCCCATTACTCTCCGGGTGGTAACCCGAGGTGAGGCTCACCGAGACCCCCAACCGCTCCATAAAGGTAACTTACCCCTAGGCAGATGTCTAGGCGCCTTACACTGGGCGCACACCGAGCAGGAGGAAACATAAACCCTCACATCCTTCGCCAACGTGGGCCACCAGTACTTGGCACTAAGACAGTGCACTGTCCGGCCGATACCAGGATGTCCAGAGGAGGGTGACGTGTGAGCCCAATAGATAAATCGATCCCGAACCTCGAGCGGAACGTACTTCCGACCCTCAGGGCATTGCGGTGGACTAGGGTCGGTGCGTAACGCCCGCTCGAGCTCAGCATCGACCTCCCACACTACCGGTGCCACCAGACACGACTCCGGCAGTATGGGAGTGGGCTCCACGGACCTCTCCTCCGTGTCATACCGCCGAGACAGCGCATCTGCCTTACCGTTCTGTGACCCAGGGATGTACGTGATCTTAAATGTAAACCTGGTCAAGAACATATTCCATCTTGCCTGGCGAGGGTTCAGCCTCCTCGCTGCCCGGATGTACTCCAGGTTACGGTGGTCCGTCAAAATGAGGAAAGGGTGTTGAGCCCCCTCAAGCCAGTGCCTCCACACCTTTAGGGCCTGTACCACGGCTAACAGCTCCCTGTCCCCTACGTCATAGTTCCGCTCCGCCGGACTGAGCTTCTTAGAATAAAAAGCACAGGGGCGGAGTTTAGGTGGCGCGCCAGACCGTTGTGAAAGCGCGGCTCCTAGACCGGCCTCTGACGCGTCCACCTCTACCTGGAACGGCAAAGAGGGATCCGGATGCGCCAGCACCGGGGCCGAGGTAAACAGGTCCTTCAGCCTCCCAAACGCCCTGTCCGCCTCGGCCGACCACTGCAGACGCACCGGACCCCCCTTCAAAAGAGACGTGATGGGAGCTGCCACCTGTCCAAAACCCCGGATAAACCTCCTGTAGTAATTTGCAAACCCCAAAAACTGCTGCACCTCCTTCACAGTGGTTGGTGTTTGCCAATTACGCACGGCCGACACCCGGTCTACCTCCATCTTCACCCCTGACGCAGACAACTGATACCCCAAAAAGGAGACCGACTCCTGGAAAAACAGACACTTCTCTGCCTTAACATACAGGTCGTGCTCCACCAGCCTCCGCAACACTCGGCGCACCAGGGCCACATGCTCGACACGGGTAGGCGAGTACACGAGAATGTCATCTATGTACACAACCACCCCCTGCCCCTGCATGTCCCTGAAGATCTCATCCACGAATGATTGGAAAACTGACGGAGCGTTCATCAACCCGTATGGCATGACCAGATACTCGTAATGGCCCGAGGTGGTACTAAAGGCTGTCTTCCATTCATCGCCCTCCCTGATGCGCACCAAGTTGTACGCGCTCCTGAGATCTAATTTAGTGAAGAAGCGCGCCCCATGCAATGACTCAGTCATGGTCGCAATCAGCGGGAGTGGATAACTGTACTTCACCGTAATCTGATTGAGACCACGGTAATCGATGCACGGGCGCAAACCACCATCCTTCTTCTTCACAAAAAAGAAACTCGAGGACGCAGGGGAAGTGGAAGGCCGTATGTATCCTTGTCTCAGAGATTTGTCTATGTAGGTCTCCATAGCTTTTTTCTCCTCTTGAGACAGAGGATACACATGGCTCCGTGGGAGCGCAGCTCCTGCCTGGAGGTCTATCGCACAATCTCCCTGCCTATGGGGCGGCAACTGCGTCGCCCTCGACTTACTAAACGCAATAGCCAAATCCCCATACTCAGGGGGAACGTGCAATGCGGGCACCTGGTTTGGACTCTCCACCGAGGTAGCCCCTACGGAAACGCCTAAACATCTACCCACACACTGGGCAGACCACTCCATCAGAGCCCTCTCCTGCCACGAAATAGATGGGTTATGGGTACTCAACCAGGGCATGCCCAGCACCACCGGATACGCAGGAGAGTCAATCAGAAATAGCTGAATCATCTCCTGATGACCCCCCTGCGCACACATCCTAAGTGGCGCAGTGACCTCCCTGATCAAGCCCGCACCCAACGGACGACTATCTAGGGCATGAACGGGGAAAGGGACATCAACAGGAAGAAGGGGAATCCCTAAAGCTAAACAAAACTTCTTATCAATAAAATTCCCAGCCGCGCCTGAATCTACCAGCGCCTTATGCTGGGAATGAGGTGCTACCTGTGGAAAACGCACAGGTATACAGAAATGTGCAACAGAGAGCTCTGGGTGAGTGGGGCGCCTACTCACCTGGAAGGAATCCCCAGTGCGGGACCTGTCGTCCTCTCCCCTAGGAGGCCATCCCCAGCACCTAGCCGCGGTGTGTCCTCCCCGACCACAGTTGGTGCAGGGGATGGACCCCCTAGTAAGCCGACCCCTCCTCTCTCTAGCGCCAGCGCCCCCGAGCTCCATGGGGCACGGCTCGGAGGCGCTGGAGGGTGAAATGGACGGACCCCCCTCGGGACGTCCGCGGGTAGCTAGCAGGTTATCCAGCCTGATGGACATGTCGACCAACTGGTCGAACGTGAGGCTGGTGTCCCTACAGGCCAGCTCCCGACGGACGTCCTCTCGTAGACTACATCTGTAGTGATCGACGAGAGCCCGATCATTCCACCCTGCATCTGCCGCTAGAGTACGGAATTCGAGGGCGAACTCCTGAGCACTCCTCCTCCCCTGCCGGAGGAAGTCCAGACGCTCCCCCGCCGCTTTCCCCTCCGGGGGATGGTCAAACACCGCCCTGAAGCGGCGGGAGAACTCCTCGTAGGTTATGGTGTCCGCGTCGATCCTCCTCCACTCCGCGTTGGCCCATTCCAACGCCTTCCCGGACAGGCAGGAGATCAGGGCGGACACGCTCTCATGTCCCGAGGGCGCCGGGTGCACGGTGGCCAGGTACAGCTCCACCTGGAGAAGGAAACCCTGGCACCCAGCTGCGGTTCCATCGTAAGCCCTCGGGAGCGAGAGTCGGACTCCTCGGGGTTCCGGTGCGGGAATAGGCTGACTGGCCGATGGTGCTGGCAGGGCGGGTGGCGGTGGAGGCGTCCCCCAGCCTCGGATGGTGGTGTTCACCTCCTGCAGTGCGGTCCCCATCTGCAGGATCTGGTCACCTTGTTCCCGGACCCTGTCCTCCAGTGTCGCCTGGGCTGCTGCGGCTCCTGCTGATTCCATTTAAAAGGTGTGTTATTCTGTCAACGCTTGCTGTAGGTGGGTGCAGTGGTGGAATCAAACGCAGGACACAGACGGATAATCCAACAGACTTTAGTGATCGCCAAACACGGCAATAGGTCCACTCTTGCCCGAAGGCGAAATACGCACGAAGGCGAACAAAACAAAAGCGCACAAACAGGTGCGTAAATACTCCAACAGTGGAGGGAAGCTCAACCGAGCGAAATACAGGAAACAAGCCCTATACACGACTGACAAAAATCAATAACACACAACACTAGACAAACACAACGAGAAACTTATAGAACACTAATTAGGCTTAAACAAGAACAGGTCTGACAACAAACAGACAAAAGCAAACGAACATGAAACATACAACGGTGGCAGCTAGTATTCCGGAGACAACGAACGCCGAAGCCTGCCCGAACAAGGGAGAGAGGCAGCCTCGGCCGAAACCGTGACACTCACATAGCTAGGATAACGGCACTGAGCCTTTTTCTAAATTGTTTTAGGAGATCGGAGAACACATTGGGTGGGATTTCAGACCATTCCTCCATACAGAATATTTCCAGATCCTTGATATCCTTCGTCTGCGCTTATGGACTGCCCTCATCAATTCAAACCACAGGTTTTGAAAATGGTTCAAGTCCGGAGACTGAGATGGCCAGTGCAAAATGTTGATTGTGTGGTCAATTAACCATTTCTTTGTGGATTTTTATGTTTGCTTGGGGTTATTGTATTGCAGGAAGATTCATTGCGGCCAAGTTTCAGCCTCCTGGCAGAGGCAACCAGGTTTTTGGCTAAAATGTCCTGGTACTGGGTAAAGTTCATGATGCTGTTGACCTTATCAAGGGCCCCAGGACCAGAAAAATTATCAAATATCCACCACCGTATTTTGCAGTCGGTATGGGGTTCTTTTCTGCTTATGCATCATTATTTCGACGCCAAACTCACCACTGGTGTGCTTGGCCAAAGAGCTATATTTTCATGTCATCTGGCCATAGCACCGGTTCCAATCCCAGTGCCAATTCCGTTTAGCAAACTAACTCCAGGCCTTTACATTTGTTGGATGAAATTAAAATAGAGCTCTTTTAAATTGGGGCATTTGCTTTTCCAAGGGGCATTTGCTTTTCCAGTCAATTTTTCAAAACGCATGATGACAGTATCAAAATACGAGATTTTTTCAGTAGTTTGTTTTCTAATAGCCATTCAAGAATCCATTGTTTCTTATTGTCCTTATTTATTGGCAAATATTATTTACTGTCCAGATTCAGTATCATAGCTTGGTAATATCAGGGACCAGGTTTACATGCACACCAATATCCTGTTACTATTTGTATCGCAACTCGGGATAAGACCCAGATGCAGACGCAGGAGGCGGATGGTTCAGTTCTCAGATAATTTATTATAACAGGGGGCAGGCAAAGGGCAGGTCGAGGACAGGCAGAGGTTCGTAACCAGGTCAGAGTCCGACAGGTACAGGACGGCAGACAGGCTCAGGGTCAGGGCATGCAGAAGTTCATAAACCAGGTCAGAATCAGGCGGGTACAGAACGGCAGGCAGGCTCAGGGTCAGGGCAAGGAGAAAGGTCAGTACCGGGAGGACTAGAGAACAGAAACTAGAGAGACTGGAAAACAAGCTGGTAAGACTTGACAAGAAAAAACGAACTGGCAACAGACAAACAAAAAACGCAGGTATATAATGGGGTATTTGGGAGACACCTGGTGGGGGGTTAATACAAGCACAAGACAGGTGAAACAGATCAGGGTGTGACAGTACCCCCACCTCTAGGGGCGCCACCTGGCGTCCTACCCGGGCACATACCTGGTTGACCGGGGTGCCGGCGGCGGAACTCAGCGATGAGGGCTGGGTCCAGGCTGTTCCTAGCGGGGATCCAGCACCTCTCCTCTGGGCCATAACCCTCCCAGTCAACCAGGTACTGGAATCCCCTGCCCCAAGGTCGAACACTCAGGAAACGTCTCACCGTGTACGCCGGATGGCCGTCGATGAGATGGGGGAGAGGCGTGGGCCTGGAAACAGGAGACAAAGGGCTGTGAGACAGAGGTTTAATCCTAGACACATGAAAAATGGGATGTATACGGAGGGTGCGGGGCAACAGAAGATGAACAGCAGAGGGGCTAAGAATCTTAGAGATGGGGAAAGTGCCGATAAAATGGGGGAAAGTTTACGGGACTCCACCCGGAGGGGCAGATCCCGAGTGGACAGCCATACCTTCTGCCCGAGATGATAGCAGGGAGCAGGGGTCCGGTGTCTGCCTGTCGCCGATACCTGGAGGTGGTCTTGAGAAGAGCGGACCGGGCTCTCTTCCAGGTACAGCGACAGTGGCGGCGAACATCTGGGCCGAGGGTATGCAGACCTCTTCCTCAGGGTAGAGCGGGGGCTGATATCCCATGGAACACTCAAAAGGTGAGAGACCAGTGGCCGAGCAGGGAAGGGTGTTGCGGGCGTATTCCACCCACACAAGTTGCTTGCTCCAGGTGGTGGGGTTGGCGGAGACGAGGCAACGAAGAGCCGTATCCAAGTCCTGGTTGGCTCGCTCCGACTGGCTGTTAGACTGTGGGTGAGAACCAGAGGACAGGCTGGTCGAGGACCCAAAGAGGGTGCAGAACACCTTCCAGAACCAGGACAAGAACTGAGGCCCGCAATCGGAGGGCATGTCCACCGGAATTCCATGGATCCGGAAGATGTGCTGCACCATGAGCTGGGCCGTTTCATTGGCTGAGGGTAACTTAGGAAGGGGAATGAAATGGGCGTCTTTGGAAAACCTATCCACCACCATAAGGATAGTGGTGTTGCCATCTGATGGAGGGAGACCAGTGACGATGGGATCATGGGCGGTGAGGAACAGGGAGTGGTTGAAGGAGTCCAGCCGGAGCTTGCCGCAGAGTCTTATTCTGAGCAAACACAGTGCAGGCGGCGACAAACGCGGAGACATCAGGAACCATGGTGGGCCACCAAAAACGTTGTCGTACAAGGCCAGGGTCCGATGGGAGCCAGGATGGCAGGCGAGTCTGGAGGAATGAGCCCATTACAGGACAGAGTCCGGGACAAACATACGTTTAGCCAGACCCCGGGGGGGGGAGGGCGTCTGATGGTTTCCTGATGTCTTCGAGTTCATCGCCGCCTGCACCTCTCAGATCTAGTTGAGTGCAGCCACTAGACAAGAGGTAGGGAGGAGGGTCTTGGGGTCCGATGGTGTAGCAGCGGCGCTATAGAGACATGAGAGCGCATCCGGCTTCACATTCTTGGACCCCGGGCGGTAGGAGATGGTAAAGTTGAACCGAGTGAATAGCAGGGCCCATCAAGCTTGCCTAGAGTTGAGGCGCTTGGCGGTGTGGAGATATTTCAGGTTATTGTGATCAGTCCACACAACGAAAGGATGTTCCGCCCCCTCTATCCAGTGCCTTCACTCCTCCAACGCCATCTTCACCGCAAGTAGTTCTCGATTTCCCACGTCATAGTTCCTCTCAGTGGAATTGAGATGATGGGAGAGGAAAGCGCAGGGATGCAGCTTTTGGTCCTGGACATAATGCTGGGACAGGACGGACCCCACTCCGATGTCCGAGGCGTCAACCTCCACCACGAACTGACAGGACAGGTCTGGATGGATTAGGATGTGGGCTGTGGTAAGGCCAATCCACCACCGATCTCACCTTCCCAGGATCCATCTGCATGTTACCTGCTGCGATGATGTATCCTAGGAAGGAGATGGTGGAACAATGGAATTCGTATTTCACAGCTTTAACAAAAAGCTGGTTCTCCAGCTGATGCTGGAGGACTTGTCGGACGTGGAGGACATGTTCTTGAGCTGAGCGGGAAATAATGAGGATGTCATCGAGGTAGACGAACACGAACCGGTTCAACATGTCATGGAGAACACAGTTAACCTGGGCCTGGAACACTGCAGGGGTGTTGGTCAGTCCGAATGGCATCACCAGGTATTCGTTGTGCCTGCTAGCCATGTTAAAGGCTGTCTTCCACTCGTCTCCTTCCCGTATCCGCACCAGATGGTAGGCGTTTCGAAGGTCCAACTTAGAGAAGATCGTAGCCCCCTGGAGAGGCTCGAGCCGAGGCGAGGAGTGGTAACGGGTAACAGTTTTTAACCGTGATGTCATTCAGGCCCCGGTAGTTGATACACGAGTGCAGGGTTTTGTCCTTCTAATCCACAAAGAAGAACCCTGTGCCGGCAGGGGAGGCAGAAGGATGGATACGCCCTGCTTCCAGGGAGTCCTCATTGTACCTTTCCATCGCCTTGGTGTCGGGACCCGACAGGGTATAAAGCCACCCCCGAGGTGATGTAGTGCCCAGGAGAAGGTTGATAGCGCAGTCGTAGGGCTGATGCGGAGGAAGCGATGTGGCACGGGCCTTGTTGAAAACCTCCTGGAGGTCCTGGTACTCCGCGGGAATGGCAGAGAGGTCCGAGGCTTCTCCCAAGCCTGCAGGAAGACATCCCAGGGCAGGCTGCGCCGACTTCAGGTAATAAGCATGGCAGAACGGGCTCCAACCATTGATAGAACCAACAGTCCAGTCAATATGGGGATTGTGCTTCTGGAGACATCAAAACCACGGGTACCTGAGGAGACTTGATGAGCTGAAATTGCACAGACTCACTGTGGTTACCTGACACTAGCAGATTGATAGTGGCGAGTGGCACAGTGGTCTAAGGCCCTGCATCGCAGTGCTAGCTGTGCCACTAGAGATCCTGGTTCGAATCCAGGCTCTGTCGTAGCCGGCCGCGACCGGGAGACCCATGTGACGGCGCACAATTGGCCCAGCGTCGTCCAGGGTATGGGAGGG
The DNA here is from genome assembly GCF_964263955.1 of Coregonus lavaretus. Classification (NCBI taxonomy): domain Eukaryota; kingdom Metazoa; phylum Chordata; class Actinopteri; order Salmoniformes; family Salmonidae; genus Coregonus; species Coregonus lavaretus. The sequence continues at coordinate 56,928,535 of NC_139992.1, read as the reverse complement.
AATGGCCGGCAGGGATGTAGCTCAGTTGGTAGAGCATGGCGTTTGCAACGCCAGGGTTGTGGGTTCGATTCCCACGGGGGGCCAGTATGAGAAACATATATAAAAAAATAATAATAATGAACTCACTAACTGTAAGTCGCTCTGGATAAGAGCGTCTGCTAAATGACGTAAATGTAAAATGTAAATGATAGGAACCGTATTATGGGTGACTTTGCCAATAGAGCACCCATCCTGCTCTCTGACGTCCATGGGAATGGAGAGGGGTTGAGTGGAGATTCCCAGCTATGACACCAGGATAGTGTCAATAAAACTCTAGTTGGCCCCAGAGTCCATGAGTACCCGGAGAGATTTAGACCGATCACCCCAGAGCAGGATGGCATGGAGAGGGGTACGAGTAATGGGAGATTGGACATTCTCCGTATGGCCCACCAGCGTATTCGTACCTACTGATGAGCCTGGTCTTTTAATGGATAGGTAGAAATGTAATGACCTGTAGTCCCACATTACAGACAGCTCTTGGTGTTCAGTCTGCGTAAACGTTCGGCAGGAGACAATTCCGGGATTCCTCAGATTCCGCGGAGGCGAGGTGGGATTGTTGGACGAGCAAATGTGACTGGGAACAGACCTCCTCTCCCTTCCTAAGTTCCCGTAGCTGCCCATTGATTTGTGTGGTCAAGGCGATGAGAGAGTCGAGATCCATGGGCAGCTCCCAGGCTGCAAGCTCGTCTTTAATCTCTACTGGATGGGTGTCCCGAAATCGGGACAGTTGTTGCTCAATATGGATAATGTGACTACAATGACGTTGTAAACAAAAGCACATTTTCACGGACATATACATGTCTTATATGGGCAGAAAGCTTAAGTTATTGTTAATCTAATTGCAGTGTCCAATCTACAGTAGGAATTACAGCGAAAAAATACCATGCTATTGTTTGAAGATAGTACACAACAACAAAACACTTTTATCACGGTGATAGTTTTGATAAATTCACATCTGAAGGTAAATAATGTACTTACAGTAATCAGTAATCTTGCTCTAATTTGTCATCCTGGGGGTCCCAGAGATAAAATCCAGCGTAGTTTTGTTTGAAAAAATCAATTTTTGTATCCTAACACGATCCATGTTGTATACAGCGTTCCACCTGAATTCCAACTCATTCAACTTGCAACAAAGCATTTTGATGTAATATAAACGCTACACCTTGTTTCACCCGGTCAAGTTCTGTTTTTCTGCGATCCTCAGATACTCAAGAAGGCAACCAAACGACAGTCCATCATTACTTTTAAGACATGAAGGTCAGTCAATACGGAATATTTCAAGAACTTTGAAAGTTTCTTCAAGTGCAGTCGCAAAAACCATCAAGCGCTGTGATGAAACTAGCTCTCATGAGGACCGCCACATGAATCGAAGACCCAGAGTTACCTCTGCTGCAGAGGATAAGTTAATTAGAGTTACCAGCCTCAGAAATGTCAGCCCAAATAAATGCTTCACAGAGTTCAAGTCACAGACACATCTCAACATCAACTGTTCAGAGGGGACTGTGTGAATCAGACCTTCATGATCGAATTGCTGCAAAGAAACCACTACTAAAGAACACCAATATTAAGAAGAGACCTGCTTGGGCCAAGAAATACGAGCAATGTACATTAGACTGGTGGAAATTTGTACTTTGGTCTGGAGTCAAAATTGTAGATTGGCCTCCACAATCCCCCGATCTCAACCCAATTGAGATGGTTTGGGATGAGTCGGACGGCAGAGTGAAGGAAAAGCAGCCAACAAGTGTTCAGCATACAGTTGAAGTCGGAAGTTTATATACACCTTAGCCAAATACATTTAAACTTAGTTTTTCACAATTCCTGACATTTAATCCTAGTAAGAATTCCCTGTCTTAGGTCAGTTAGAATCACCACTTTATTTTAAGAATGTGAAATGTCAGAATAATAGTAGAGAAAATTATTTATTTCAGCATTTATTTATTTCATCACATTCCCAGTGGGTCAGAAGTTTACATACACTCAATTAGTATTTGGTAGCATTGCCTTTAAATTGTTTAACTTGGGTCAAACGTTTCGGGTAGCCTTCCACAAGCTTCCCACAATAAGTTGGGTGAATTTTGGCCCATTCCTCGTGACAGAGCTGGTGTAACTGAGTCAGGTTTGTAGGCCTCTTTGCTCGCACATACTTTTTCAGTTCTGCCCACACATTTTCCATAGGATTGAGGTCAGGGCTTTGTGATGGCCACTCCAATACCTTGACTTTGTTGTCCTTAAGCCATTTTGCCACAATTTTGGAAGTATGCTTGGGTTCATTGACCATTTAGAAGACCCATTTGCGACCGAGCTTTAACTTCCTGACTGATGTCTTGAGATGTTGCTTCAATATATCCACATAATTTTCCTTCCTCATGATACCATCTATTTTGTGAAGTGCATCAGTCCCTCCTGATGCTTGCAAGCATTCCCCTTTTTCCTCCAAACATAACGATGGTCATTATGGCCAAAAAGTTGTATTTTTGTTTCATCAGACCAGAGGACATTTCTCCAAAAAGTACGATCTTTGTCCCCATGTGCAGTTGCAAACCGTAGTCTGGCTTTTTTATGGCGGTTTTGGAGCAGTGGCTTCTTCCTTGCTGAGCGGCCTTTCAGGTTATGTCGATATAGGACTCGTTTTACTGTGGATATAGATACTTTTGTACCTGTTTCCTACAGCATCTTCACAAGGTCCTTGCTGTTGTTCTGGGATTTATTTGCACTTTTCGCACCAAAGTACTTTCATCTCTAGGAGACAGAATGCATCTCCTTCCTGAGCGGTATGACGGCTGCGTGGTCCCATGGTGTTTATACTTGCGTACTATTGTTTGTACAGATGAACGTGGTACCTTCAGGCGTTTGGAAATTGCTCCCAATTCCCTATTGTGGAGGTCTACAATTTTTTTCAGAGGTCTTGGCTGATTTCTTTTGATTTTCCCATGATGTCAAGAAAAGAGGCACAACGTAGATGTCCTAACCGACTTGCCAAAACTATACTTTGTTAACAAGTGGTCCTCTGTAGCTCAGCTGGTAGAGCACGGCGCTTGTAACGCCAAGGTAGTGGGTTCGATCCCCGGGACCACCCATACACAAAAAATGTATGCACGCATGACTGTAAGTCGCTTTGGATAAAAGCGTCTGCTAAATGGCATATTATTATTATTATTATAACAAGAAATTTGTGGAGTGGTTGAAAAACGAGTTTTAATGACTCCAAACTAAGTGTATGTAAACTTCAGACTTCAACTGTATGTGGGAACTCCTTCAAGACTGATGGAAAAACATTCCAAGTGAAGCTGGTTGAGAGAATGCCAAGAGTGTGCAAAGCTGTCATCAAGGCAAAGGGTGGCAATTTGAAGAATCTCAAATATAACATATATATTTTGATTTGTTTAACACTTCTTTGGTTACTTTACTATTATTATACAATGTAGAAAATAGTAAAAATGAAGAAAAACCCTTCAATGAGTAGGTGTGTCCAACCTTTTGACTGGTACTGTATATAGCAATCATTATAATGAAATATTTGTACAATAGTAAATAAACACTCAAAGCACAGCATTTCATTATGAACATAAAATACACAGGCTATACATTGTGGGTCTATATAAAAGCCAGTGGAGGCTGGTGACAGGAGGAATGTTCATAATAATAGCTGGAATGGAGTGGCTTTTTTATATAAATATATATCAACCTACAATATACAATGTATTAGCACAGACTGTGTATTTTATGTTGACTATGCCATGTTGTGGCTTTCGAGTGTCTTATTTACTATTGGTACACATATATAATTATAGTGATTGAGTAGCCCATACTCTATATATGTTTATAGCTGTGTTGTTTATTTGATGTATTGATGCAGGGCTCATCCGTAAAAGTATTGATGCAAGGCTCACCCGTGCTAAAATAAATTAATAGTAAACTTGAGTTCTTACTGAATGTTTTTTTATCTTCAATATTGCCAATGACTCAGAAGATCTTAGGGAACCACCACATTGAAGTCGTCCATCCCCCACTCATTCAAATGTAGAAACTGGTTCGTCCAGTCTGACCCCTGCTGCGGTCTCTGGCTCCACACCTAGCCCCGCCCGGCCATCTAGAGGTGTGAATGTCTACATTCCAGCTGCTGTAAAGGATTACAACAAGAGCATGGGAGGTGTGGACCTGTCAGATGCGCTGATAGGCTACTACAATGTTCTCCACAAGACAATGAAATGGTACAAGACATTGTTCTATCACTTCATTGACATTGCTGTGGTGAATGCATTCATCCTCCAGAAGGAAATTGCTAAGAGCTGTGGCGAGACCCCATGACACAGCTAGCCTTCAGAGAGCTGCTCATCCAGGAGCTCGCTGACTATGGCACAAAGTCCACTACAGCACCTTATGTCCCCTCTTGTGTAGAGGACAGTGGGTGTTCTAAATACTGTAATTGTAAATAGTTTTTTTTCTTCACTTTGTGTGTGGTTTGTGGTGTGTTCACTTATGACATTAGATCAGTGTTGGCTGCTAACTTGGCCCTTAAATAGTTCACTTCTGTGTTGGGAGGCATTGGATCAGCATTCTCGTCGCGTATGAAGAGAAGCTAATGATCCATCATGTTGACACACTCCCAGGATGTCATACTTTAAGATTTTATTACCATAGCTATCTCTATAGTTATGTACTTGAAAATGTTTCAATTGACCAATTCGGCCACTTGGAGGCCACTTGGGTACATTAACTTGTGAGGGACACCTGGGAGTATTGATTCAAAATATTATGTTGTGTTGTCATCCTTCATTGTATCAGTCTGAAACCTTGCACAGACACTGCTGCCCTCTTGTGGATAACATATAAATTACATACAGCTTCCTATCAGAATGTATGGCCTTTATTTTTCATTTCAAAGATGACAAAAAAAGTATGTTTTTTTGTTTGTTTTTATCTTTTACCAGATCTATTGTGTTATGTTCTCCTACATTAATTTCACATTTCCACAAACTTCAAAGTGTTTCCTTTCAAATAGTATCAAGAATATACATATCCTTGCTTCAAGTCCTGAGCTACAGGAAGTTAGATTTGGTTATGTCATTTTAGGCGGAAATTGAAAAGAAGGGTCTGATCCTTAAGAGGTTAACCTCCTCCGATAATCCATGAAGTAACGTGTCGAACAGGGATTCCGGGTTCCAGGCACTCTCAGCGGCCAAAGTGCAGAAATCGACCGCATAGACTGCCACACTACGGGAGACTTGACGTAGTAGGAGTAGCTTCCGAGCAGCCTCTCTCCCGGAAAATGGAGAATCAAACACCTTTTTCACCTCTGCCATGAACTCCTCCAGACTGAAGTACACATTGAATTGTTGTTACCACACATCAGCGTTATAATGTATGCTGTCTTCGAGTGGTCTGAGGGAAAAGAAGAGGGCTGCAGCTTGAAGATGAGGGAATATTGGGAGAGAAATGCCCGGCAGGTTCCTGGTTCTCCAGCGTAGCGCTCCGGAGGAGGTAAGCGGGGTTCTCGGGTGGCCGGGGTAGGCTGGGGAGAAGCGCTGGCAGTGGGGTTACTGAGAGTCTGGGGGGTTACTTTTGTGGCTTGCTGACTGGTAGAAATGCTCCAGCAATGCAGTGAAAGCGTGGTCATGGCATCCTGCCAAGGTCTGGAGTCCTTCCATAAGGTTTTGAAGTAACTCCTTGTGTCTTCCAATGGTGGCTCCTCGGAAGGAGACAGCGTTGCGGAGCTGATTCGAGGCTGCTAGGTCAGTCATGGCCAGTTCGTACTATCACGATTCAGGATAAGACCCAGATGCAGACACAGGAGGCGGATGGTTCAGTTCTCAGATAATTTATTATAACACAGGGGGCAGGCAAAGGGCAGGTCGAGGACAGGCAGAGGTTCGTAACCAGGTCAGAGTCTGACAGGTACAGGACGGCATACAGGCTCAGGGTCAGGGCAGGCAGAAAGGTCAGTACCGGGAGGACTAGAAAACAGAAACTAGAGAGACTGGAAAACACGCTGGTAAGACTTGGCAAGACAAGACGAACTGGCAACAGACAAACAGAAAATGCAGGTATAAATACACAGGGGATAATGGGGAAAATGGGAGACACCTGGTGGGGGGTGGAGACAAGATGGGTGAAACAGATCAGGGTGTGACAATTTGGGATACTAAAGTATTCTGTTTTTGAGTTGACTCATTAAACATCGTATCCCGTTTACAATAACCCGAAAAAGCTTGTATTCCGGTTATGAGAAACTCGGATAAGATGCCTGGGATATGCTGATCTTAGACGGGATACTGTGGTGTATAAACATCTTATCCCGTTTACTGTTGTTTTTCACTGTCTGTGCAGGCTCAGTTTCGCATATCATTGACATTTGGTGTTGTGTGATGATGTTATCAGATTGTGTAACAAATCCCTTCAAAAACTAGGCTACCTGCGCAGTTCGATCCACCATAATAATTCCATAATGCTTTGTTTTGCTGATACTCCGTATTGGACTCTATAGACTACATGCTTAGGCTACTTTCATCCTTAATTTAGATACATTTCTGTTTATAATTTCCGACAAAATAAAAATTTGTTGTGTCATTTTACTGCAAGAAATACATAATTCTGAAGGAGTTAATATTATATTAGGCTACATGTGAGAGGTTATAGGCCTACAGTCAGTGTCCAGATTTCAGTTACTATTCCATGTAACCCATATGAACATAAATTAGGAATATTCTGTTTATTCATAGATACAGGGATAGCCGTGAGCGGGTTATATCAAAGGTGCATGTAAACAGCTTATCCCGAATAAGACCTTTAGCGGGATATGAGCTACTATCCAGAATACTGTGCACATGTAAGCGTGGTCAGTGTGTCAGTATTTTTCCCAATTGCCAGGGAACAACCTATTCCCTATATAGTACACTATAAAGGGAATAAGGTACCATTTGGGACGTAGCCCATAACGGGTGATATGGTGTGGCCAGACAGTTTCATCATCTCAGTGGGACCTGGGAGCTATAAAATAGTTTATTAATGACCCTACACTTGTCTGATGTGTTACGGCTCGTGGGTGACAAATGACTGCAAACAACTGTCCCCCCAACGTTGTGCACATACATCAATTACATCCCACAGGCTCTGGGCACACCTGGGTCATACACACATATGCTGCAAACACAGTTGTTGACCCGATAGTGTCACAGTAACATAATTGAATTAAAGTCTCATGTACATATATTAATAAAGAGGTAGGTGTTTTGTTAGGGTAGAATTCTATATTGAGTATTTATCAATTTTTTAAAAGTGATACATCTCAAAGGTCTGCTTAGCCTCTATTCGTACAACAGTGCTACCAATGTCTTTTGACATTGGCAGATATCTCATCAGTTCATGGTCAATTTACAGGCCACCCAGATGCTACTGAATCAGTACCATCTCTCTACCCCTAGAAGGTTTTCCGATTGTTTCCCACTAGAATGCTGTTGCATTCCTCTCCCTTCACCCATCTAATCCAAACACCCAACAGACATGTAGGTAAGCACTTCTGACATGGACTGGGCACAAATGGAAAATCCCCGCCCCCTTCCCTTTTGACTTAATTCCTTATTTCGCCCCGGCAGAGCAAATTCAGTTCCTGAACCTAGACAAGAGCTGTGATAAAGCAATTAACATGCAATTTCGAGTGGGTGGCAAGCTTGACAGGCCAGACGGGGACATGGCGCTAAGTGCAAAAAAGCAGCTCAAACCAGGGTGATGAGGGTCACTGATGAACACAGCCCCTCCACAGAGTCTCTGCAACAGAAGCCAGACAATGACAAAGAGACTGGCTCTCTCAACACAGAAACCAAAGAAAAGGGAGCACTGGCATGAAAGGAACCAGACAGCCCCTCGAACACATCACATCTCGTTCTCTTTGATCGCTATCATTTCCTCCTGGGCTCAAGTTCTTCAACTTGGTCTGACACGGCTTCCTTTAATTTCGGTATACTTCCCCGCACTTCAGAGGTTCAGACTGTCCATCATCTTGGGGCTAAAATGAGCACTTACAGATACAATACAATATACTTTGTCAATTTACATGGAAATTAACCTTTTCACATGTGAGTTCCAAATATCTCTAACGGTCGCCCCAGCGTGAGTTGTTTTATGCATATGATGTCAGAATGCACTCACTGTTCCAAAATGTGATTGTTACGCAACAGGACAGTTAACACGCGCTGCTTGCTAATTATCTATTGGCTATGTTTCAACTTGTCAATTTCTAATTATTTTCTAACAAGTTTTATTTTCTAACAACAGTTTGAATTGAGGTGTGCTCCGTGTCCTCATTCATTCACATAGAAGTAGCCCATTTCAGCGTTGCAGACAATTAATGTTTGAGGCTTTACTGAGCCGGACAAACTTCTCTCTTCGAGGAGAGCCCACGCACTTCACCAATGTTTCCGCAGATCAAGTATGCAGTCTTGCACGAATTGGCACATTTCCTTTGCTGGCGCTCGCATTGCCTTCCTTGTTGTTTTCCTTACAAATAATAACTTTGGACCTGTGTGCATTCCTATCAAAGTAATTGCCTTATTTTCTGTATATCGTGTTGTCGTTTCTACTGTAGCATACAGTATGTAGGTATGTATGCAGGGGCGGTGTGTTCATTAGGGCGATATGGGCGACGCACTGCCAAACGGGAAAAGGAAGGGATTTTTTTTCTAATCAATTATATCACGGCAACAGTAGTTATCAGTGTTCTAATCTAGACGTCTGATCTGCCACTAAATGTCCAATCAGGCTAAAGTCGTGATTCAAATGGCCCCGCCCCTTTTGGGGCGATTTCAGTCAGGTTGAAAATCGCCCAGAAGTGTCTCATAGCCTCTCATGTAAAATCTTTTTTTTTCAAATATCAGAGCTTTCAATACAATCTCTATGGGTTTCTGAGGGCTTGCACTTACGCGCTTTCGTCATACGTAACATAACCATGAACGTAACTAAGAAAAGAGCGGGTAGCAGCGTCAATCAATTCACGTACTACTATCAAGATGGCTAGCGTTCAGTGCAACTCGATTGTCTCTTTGAAAGAAGTTCACATCAAAGACCATTCAAAACGAGCTACTGGAGTGTATGCTAGCGGTCATGAGGGAACATATTGTGGAGGAGGTGAAGTCGGCGAACTTCGTAGCTATCCAAGCTGACGAGACCACGGACGTTTCTACACAGACACAGCTGGTGCTTGTGCTGAGGTACATAGATAGCAACCACAAAGTGCAGGAGCGCTTTTTTGAGTTCCTTTCCATCTCGGAATCAACCTCAGTCTCAATCGCCAGTGTGCTTTTGGAGAGACTGAATGGTCTTTTTGCCGACGACGAGAAAGTCAAACTGTGGTGCACTGGCACTGTACCAGGTTCTCATGAGCTACAACCTCCTCATAACTACTCCCATGACAACAGCTGAAGCTGAGAGATGTTTCTCAACTTTGACACGAGTTAAGACATTCCTGCGAAATTCAATGGGCCAGGAACGTCTGAATGCACTGGCCATGCTTTCCATGGAGAGGGAACTAGTCCTCAGCATGCCTGATTTCAATGAGAAAGTCATTGACCGCTTTGCTGCATTGAAAGAGAGAAGAGAACAGTTTCAGTACAAGTAATGTAGCCTCTCTCTCTCTTTGTCCCTCCCTGTCTGTCTCTTTAACACACACACGCCCAAATCAGTTCACAGTTGATGTTGTTTAAAATAGTTATTTTTCATTTAAAAAAAAGTTAAAAAAATAAAATAATCTGTTCATGTTCGTTTTTACAAATCTATACAATTGGCCAGAATATGGTTGTTCATATTTACAAATCTATACAATTGGCCAGAATATGGTTGTTCATTTTTACAAAGCCATACAGATAGCTGTGTTTACCTTTTCTAGAAATTATTTTCAAATTCTGTTTTCAGGCAAAATGTCTATCACTGTTCATTTTCACAAATCTATACAAGAGGGCAGAATATGGAAGTCTATAAAAATGTCTTATTACCAATAACTTGCATCAATGTTTTCAGTAGCCTCTATCAAAAGCTCCTGCTTGCTTGTTGTGAATTATGCTCAGGTGCACATATTTCCAATTCAACCATGAGGCAAAAAATGTGGTAAAAGCTCTTGTTGATCCTGCAATCTGAACAAATACCAAGATCCTGTATTTTCAGCTGATATTTCATTTGTTTATGGAAATGCATATTGTTTATGCAGTGTTGAGGAATGTGAAAGAACACCATTGATTATTTTTACTGTGATAACTTATTTTGCTTTTGCAAGCCAACACTTTTGAGATCAGTCAATAAATGCTTCTGGCATTGACTTATATGCTGCCCCTGTCTTCATGTTGTTGCTGGACATATCTTTTTTTAAATGTGTGTAGGTCACCTAAATCATCAGAAAAATTGCCCCCCCTGAGAATTTTTTCAGGAGCCGCCACTGTATGTATGTATGCATGTATGTATGTATGGAGCATAATGTATTTATGGTTTTATTCACATGTTTTCATGTACTGGTGACAAATAATGCATTCCGATTATTGCATAGATTGTAATGTACACCTTTGATGTGTGTAAAATACTTTTTTGAAGGTTGTACTGATTATAATGAGCTAATGCTAAGCTATTTGCCAGCCTTGTGTGGCGCCATGTTTGTTGACAATATACAATGCATTCTGGATGTCACGTAAACGTCTGTTATAATGAGGTGAAGGGTGAACTTCCGGAAGTGAATGAAGGGAAGTGAATGATCGTAGACGACACACCCCCTTCAACATGCATACTACAAACAGACCAAACTCACATTGTCTCCTCTTATTATCTTTGGTTGACGTGAAAAAACAAACATGGCGGCGAACACAAACTACCCATCTACCGATCGTCGGATCACTTTCGATTTCTAGAAAGTGTTTTACTCCATTATTTTGATTAATGGTGAGCTCACCTGTGATGTGATGATAATAGTAATTGTTATTAGCTAATTCATATTGTGGTTTCTGACAGCTGAGAGTTATCTAAATATGACTGCTTGTGTTAGGTCAATCTTTCCTCAGTTAGCGCTAGGACTAATGTAGCCAATATTTTCCGGTTTGGATGATTGTGTATGCTGTCGCTACTTCTGTGAATGTCTGAACATTGCATCCAAAAATAAACTGGTCACATTTAGGACGTAACCTTGTAAGGACTGTTTTTGTGCCAAATGTTTCTGTGAAAAAGCAGTGTGGCTAGCTTAAATGCTGACTGTTGCGGCAATCGAAACTGGACGTTCTAAATAAGCGTTCTAATCACACCGGTTTGAGCGTACACTGCAGGGACAACTGTAGAATGACCACACCCGTTTGTTGGTACGTGTGAAAAGGTTAATTTTGTGACGTCAGCATACAAATACACAAACACAACACTATATTACATGCAGTACGGAAAACTGGAAAATTAGTACACAAGTCACACATTTACATTTTCACATATTCAAAGTCTCTGCGGCCTACTGTCTGACTGTGTATTGGGCCTGCATCTGCCCTATGTACCACTGTTCAGCAGCCTGATGGCTGATGGAATGAAACTTGCCTTGCCCTTCTTCTCCTTCCGCAGCAAAACGTTGGGCAAGACTGTGTGTGTGTGGTCCTCTATGGTGCGCTTGGACTTGTCCCTTTCAGGTTTATCATAGAGGCCCTGAAGCCCCCTGTACTGCAGCCCACAGAGCTGGGACCACAGGGTCACAGTCTCCCTGAGGACTGATGCGGTCAATATCTCTGGATGAAAGGGAAGGAGAAAGAAAGTGGATCCAGGTGAATCAGTAGCACACAGAGAGAGAAAGTTAACAGCAAGACAAAAACATATTCACACGTTCACTGACACATATCTTTACTGTCCATATCATAATCAGGACATGGTCCTGGAAATCATCACATTACTGTTAGCCCTCACTGTTAGTTCATTGGATTACGCTTATAATACAGATGTGCTGAGACACTAAATAAGATCCAATTAAAAATAATGACATCACTACTGAAATTCCTCCTTCACCTCTGCTATTTCATCCAGTTCCTCATACTCTCTCTGACATACTGCATTGTTTTGATTTGCTGGGCCTTGGTGCTAGTGTTGAGAAATATGTCTTGGATTGGTTTGTTGACCTTTAATCCTCTCCATTCAGTTATTCTAATCTGATATTGCATGTTTGCTGTAGCTATACTTTTCCCAGTGTCTTACTCTAATGGATCGCTACCATTCCCAAATAACATTGACCTGGCAACTGGCTTTCTTTAAGCCTAGGGAAAAATACAGGTAATGATTGTTTGCTCCAGTGATATTTTTGAATGTCACCCTGATGATATCTCCAAAGCTGAGAGAATTCAATTTGGCCATTTCGGGAGAAAATTGAAAACTGCATAGTGGGATTTACTGTGAAATACAGCACATCCAAGAATCATGGAGAAAGATGATATTGCTGTCTGCTAGTAGTGATATGGATGCTGCAGTATTGATTAACTGCTCAGCCTCTCTTTGCGATGGCATGGTATGTTTTATTAAAAATGTTTTGTTATCATTGTGATTACCTTTAAGAAAAGTATAGTGTATCCCTATGACTTTAATGAATTTGAAATTCAAAGTTTGCCATTAAACTAAGAGAAGTCCCAAACTCCTCACACAATAGAATCACTGTACACTGTAGTCTCAATTATTATCAATTGATATATTGATATTAAGAACAAGTTATGTTTCTCAATGTTATGAATTATAGTTAAGGACAGATTTTCATCCTAGGACCCAAAGGACTGACTCAGTATCAAAGCCGGAAGGGTGAAACACTCTCAGAATTCCAACTGGAGCTTTGAAAGGCATTTTCTATCAATTTACCATCATACTTCTGAAAGGTTCATTCACATCAGTGGCGGTCGGTGCCATTTAAGATGAGGGAGGACGTTTTTTTTTTTTTTTATGAGCATGGCCTTATTTCTATTATGGCATATGGCTTCTACAACAAAGTTATAAGACTGCAGAACAATTAATAAAATAGCCAACCGGACTATTTACATTGACCCCCCCCCCCCCACCAGCACCATCCCTATGGTGAAGCATGGTGGTGGCAGCGTCATGCTGTGGGGATGTTTTTCAGCAACATGGACTGGGAGACTAGTCATTAATCAAATGGCCACCCGGACTATTTACATTGATACTCCCCCCCCCCCCCCCCCCCCCCCCTTTTTTTACACTGCTGCTACTCGCTGTTTATTATCTATGCATAGTCACTTTACCCCTACCTACATGTACAAATTACCTCGACTAACCTGTACCCCCGCACATTGACTCGGTACCGGTACCCCCTGTATAGAGCCTCATTATTGTTATGTCATTTTATTGTGTTACTTGTAATTTATATTTTTTACTTTAGTTTATTTAGTAAATATTTTCTTAACTCTATTTCTTGAACTGCATTGTTGGTTAAGGGCTTGTAAGTAAGCATTTCCCGGTAAGGTCTACACGCATGTGACAAATATAATTTGATTTGATTTGATGACTGTCACTCATATTCCCTTCACCCAGTTCAATGTAACATTGATAGGTTTAGGCTACTACGTGATACTGTAATATTCCCTATTCCCATCATGAGGTTGTCACGACCTAACCTATGAATGAAAGTTTACAATGTAGGTGCACACAGGTCGAGAGAAAGATTTGAGGTGACAGAGAGTGACACATTCAATACCGCCTTTGACACTCTTGCCTGCATCTAGCTGATCTAGGTTGTAATCATTAGTCCAACAGTTGCAAACAAGAGTTTCTATTGGACAAATTCAGGTATGTTTATCCCAGTTTCGTTCCGTTTGCTTCCGTTTTAAGATATTATTTTCAATAGAATCAGCTAAATGAATACTCCCCTGATCACACAAGCAATTCACTTTCATAGCCACATACAAACAGGTCATTGTATTTCTTCTCGCATCTACGCGCTCCCTCCTCTCACCTTTTCCCTTTGCTTGTGGACTTCAATGCACAACACATCAGCTGTCTGTGACCAGGCAAAAAAAACTTTCCAAGCCAAACCTTCATATGGTAACCGCTACACACAGCCTACATCGTTGTCACCATATTAGCTATAGTAACGACATAGTGTAGTGTATTAAGATTATGACTTTGTTAATGGTTTTAAGTGGAACCTGAGAGGATGTTTATTTAGTGTCAGAGGGAATTGTTTTAGTGTGACGCCACATAGAACAGAGGGAGTGTGTGTTGTAGACAGGGGATTGGACAGTAGAGGGAGCCACCCATATCTTGGGATAATTATAAGTACTGGGTTTAAACGAAGAAGAGCAGAGCAGACATTGCAATTTGGAGGACACTGCTCTCCGGATGATATATACATCTGTACACTTATGCTGAAATCTTGTGATATGAATAAAACTTATGATCAAAGTTCAGTATAAGCGGACTCCTTTGTTACAGCAATGATCAGCAACATTGACTCGACACTACAAAATGGCGTCACGAAAAGGGACGGTCTGCGTCTCTCCTGTGTTCCATTCATGGGCGCCGAGCCGACTCTCGTTCCGAAGTCATGGCCAGATAAGGGTGAATTTCCTCACCACTTTGGGCATTTGTTAGTTCGGAGGCTATTTGAGTGTGCGCTGGGGAGATGTACCGTTGGGGACCGATGTGTGCTTTGTGTTGCTTTTATTGCTGTTGACTATAAGGGGTCTGGCCTAACCATTCTAAACTTGTTTGCACTGGTAGACAGCGCAAAAGGGGGGAGAGTATCTATAGAGTGTCTATAGAGATATTTTGCTTGAATAAGAGTTCAAGAACAATCGATTAAGTGGAATAAGGAATGCCTAGGCAGAGATGTATGTAACTTAGAGCCGCTGTGGATCATGGACAAGCCCTGGTAGACAGGCGACCTCTTTAAGGTGGGCCGAAAATCCTGATAACATGTTAGATGTGTTTTAGGTGAGTCCTATGGACTGGAGACCGTGGTATATCGATAATGTATGTTGCCCCTCAGCTGGCGGTTGACGAATGGCTTGTTTGATGTGATCTCTCGTATCGATTCCACAGATCTCGTGGTAGCACAAATTTAGCTAACAAATGGAATTTTACGGCACGGCGGAGGGAGAAATGCTAACGTGGCCTGCTAATTATGCTTCATGCTACATGCTAATGCTAAATGCTAATGCTAATGCTAATTCATGCTATATGCCAATTTTTGATGCGGGGTTATGATTAATATTTCTTCCTTGGTGGTCCATTGGAATGGGACGAGCCACCAGAAATGTGTTTAGTTAGCTTGGGCTTGGTGCCTGGTGTCTTGTGAACTGTTAAGTGTTATTGTTTGTCTATAAGGGGTAAAAGAGAGGAGCTATAGCAGAATGCTAACGTTCTGTTGTCTGGAGCTGCTTCCACGGTGAAATCGTGGTGATGAATGTACTGTGGATGTGTGTGATTTTACGACACTAGAGTGACGTAGGGGTAAATAGGTCACTCCTCTGTTACACTGTGCAAGGGGGGAGACAAACGAAGGAACAAAGAATTAGACATTTAGAGTCTAATGGTGTATTCTGGTTGTTACATCGGCTGTTGTTTGAAGATGAAACTGTTTTCTGGAGACCTATTGAATTGATAAATTAGATATAAATGACGGATTAAATAAATAAATAAAATAAAAATGTTATTGAGCTATTTATGCGATTCCTGAGTTAATTCTTAGAGTGAATGTGACTGGAGGAATATTGAATGGTTGAAGTGACTCAGTGATTGCATAAACTACTAAATTCTTGTCTGTTTCTTTGTTCTTTTGTCATATGAGAGACGATGGGAGGAACGAGGAGAGAGAGAGAAAGAGAGGTGCTGACGTGTACATCACGTGACAAGGTGTGACGCGACAGAGGATCGAGTCAAAATCAGGCCAGTACTGTTTTGTTTACAAACCTTACCTTCCCATACATAATATTTTGTGTGCCTTGCATATATATTATAAGTACTGGGTTTAAACGAAGAAGAGCAGAGCAGACATTGCAATTTGGAGGACACTGCTCTCCGGATGATATATACATCTGTACACTTATGCTGAAATCTTGTGATATGAATAAAACGTATGATCAAAGTTCAGTATAAGCGGACTCCTTTGTTACAGCAATGATTAGCAACATTGACTCGACACTACAATAGTCAACATAGCTAATAGAACTAAGGTGTTAGTAAACCCGCTACAATTATGCAGTACAATGTAGTAAGCAGTTTAGCCGTTACACAGGCGGCCCCCAGTGGCAATAAATTAGTAAAACCAAAAGCTTACCTTGACTAGGATGAGTTCCACAGTTGGATAGCCCTAGCCAGCTAGCTAACATAGCATCACTCTGTTTGAGCTGGGTGTTTGACTAGGCTAAACTAGCTGGCTGCATTTGCTAGCTAAGTAAGTAAGAGTGAAAAATATAGCTATTTCTCTCTCTCTCTTGCTCCTCCTTCATTTTTTGAAGAAAGAAATTTGTTCAAAACTGTTAAACTCTTGTCTTTCTCTCTCTTTGAGTCAACTACTCACCACATTTTATGCACTGCAGTTCTAGCTAGCTGTAGCTTATGATTTCAGTACTAGATTCATTCTCTGATCCTTTGATTGGGTGGACAACATGTCAGTTCATGCTGCAAAAGCTCTGATAGGTTGGAGTATGTGCTCCGGAAGTTGTCATAATTACTGTGTAAGTCTATGGAAGGGGATGAGAACCACGAGCCTCTTAGGTTTTGTATTGAAGTCAATGTAGCCAGCGGAGGATGGAAGCTAACTGTCCTCCAGCTACACCATGGTGTTACCCTACAGAGTGCTGTTGAGGCTACTGTAGACCTTCATTGCAAAACAGTGTGTTTTAATCAATTATTTGGTGACGTGCATACATTTTGTATAGTTTTACCTAAAAATGATAACTTTTGTATTTTATTTTATGAAGTTCACTGAGGAGTATGGTCGTCCACTTCCTCATCTGAGGAGCCTTCACTGATTCACATCAATAGACAAACAAAAGGCCAATAGACAAAAAAACAACAACCAAAAAACGAGTTGAATGACCTTGTGAATAACAGAATATTGGATTGGAAAAACCAAGCTCTTCTGACTTCGAACACGCTGAGGCCTGGTGCGGTGCCATATGCAAAAATGTCCATGCAGCCTACGTAATACGGTGTGGTACTGTAGTACAATGGAGTGCAAATCCTGCTGGCTCTGCACTATCTGCCATGGCACCAATCAGTGTCCCAGTCCCTGGAAAGTGTTAAGGGCTACTGGCCATGCAATTTCCTTTGCCAGCAACCAGGGCTAATGCAGTTATACTCTGTGTGAATAGTGGAGACCCGCAGAGACTCATTTGCCCAGATCTGAGGGATTTGATACTCTTTCTTTACATCGTAAGTGTCATGCATTTCTTGTGTGCAATGCCAAATGTGACTGACACATGATGGCGTAAGATCAAATGTTAGTTCCCTGGTGGTCCGCCATCATTCTGCTGTATCCTCTCTTGAATGTGCTCTCTAAGAGCGCTCTATGGCCCTGCAGCTCCAGGGAGTCTCCTGAGATTTGAGCTAATGCAGCATCACTATGCATCCTCAGTGGTGGCCTAGAGAGTGCGATAGCTAAATCCCTGTTGCACGTTGGCAATACACTCCGGCTTGCATCTACAATGGATGTCTTATTCAGCTAAATCATCGGCCACTTGGCAAGAAGCAATTCGTTCGGACATCACAGGCAACATTTCCAGTAACGCCACAAGGTTAGAGTTTGGACTCACTCCACAAATACAGATACTCTCTGTTCTACTGTCTGCTAGATCCACTCTGAAGTGAAAGTAGACTTTTCCACATCACTCGAGCAAAGACAATTGTCTGAATGTTCATGTGCAATATGTGCAGATATTAAAGGTACAGGAGTATACCATGATATGGAATATGATAAGGGAAATGTTAAAACACTACAGGAGCGTCTAATAGAATAGCATTTTCCAAACGTATTAATGGCATTCACCAGACAGTAGTCGTATAAAGCATTCAAGGTAAAACACAGTAGGCATATAATAAATCAAACTGGAAAATTGATTTATCAACAGCTACCCTTTGGTCTCCCATCTAAGGTTTTAACCAAGCCCAGTCCTGCTTAGCTATGATATTTGTCACTGACTATTACCAATGTGCTATTGTGAGAATGATTGTTAAGAGATCTTCACTTAAAGTGTGGTCACATTTAATGTGCTCTTTTAAACCTACCCTTTAGAATGACTTCGATAGGAACAGTGAATCTATTTTTTGTTTTTTTTCACTCATATATCATCAATGAGGCTATTTAGGCCTAAATAACATTTGCAAAGTAATCAAGAGCTACTGTTTCAATTCAACCCAGAATTAAACAAACAATAGACAATTCAATAGGGTTTCAATTCAACCCAGAATTAAACAAACAATAGACAATTCAATAGGGTTTCAAGCTCAGGTTGATTTAAAATGTAATGATATTTAGTGATAGTGAATTGTGTTTGGTTGTCAATGCAACCAAATATCAACATTTGAAGGAGATATATATTCTGCTTGGATTGTTCCATCTGTGCAACTGACTTCGTCTGGCTTTAATTCCAGTTTGTCTACAAAATTAATAATTGATATGTTGGATTCACATCTCAACGATCTCAACCAAAAATCAAAGTTAAAGAATAGGACTAAATCATATCAAACTTTATTTTAAAGTGCATTTGAAGTTTGATTTGATTTAGTCCTATTCTTTAACTTTGATTGTTGGTTGAGATGGAGACGTGATTCCAACATCAATTATTAATTTGTAGACAAACTGGAATTAAAGCCAGGCTAAGTCAGTGGCACAGACGGAACTATCCAAGCAGAAGATAAATCTCCTTCAGATGTTGATAAAAAGCCTAGTAGCCCTTTACACTCGTACCTGTATACGGGTTGAAAATGGCAGATTTGGGCACTGATAAGCACCTTAATTGGAACGCAGTAGCTATACAGTAACATGCTATAAATGACGTCAGAGAGCAGGCTCTGCGCTTCACAATGCTGAATGGGTTTTGACTGACAGCCATTCTGAACATGAGTACAAGAAGTTGCCCCATCCCTCCCGATAATTGGGCAACTTTAGCAAATGTGTTGTTGTCTGAGTGAGGGAAATGCTCTAAATTACGAGGACTATTTTGAAAGATGAGATGTTGAGGATTATAATAAATACCACTTTGATGTCATACAAACAAGTCTAACACCAGTGAGTCCAAATGTGCACTTCATATTTCCATATCATAAAACTCATGTCATATACAGTGTCAGCGTTTATGATCACTATGTTTGATATACAGTTACAAGATGGCATGGCGTCATACCCTGGGATGTTCTGAACAGAAGGAGCCTATGTTTGTCTATTGTGATGAAAATTCACCGCCAAACACACACCTGAATGCACGCATGAGTCCTTTCTATGCGCACCAAAATTATGATCTGTTTCTCTGAATTGCCCTGTGAAAGCCTAACACTGTAAGATCACATTTTATAACTTAGCTAGTCATGTTGGCAATAGATCAAGCTTTCAAAAAATACCCACCTGACCCAGATTGCGATTTATAATGGTCAGTTTTTGTCCAAACAAAATGTGCTTGCTCTAGTTCCTCAACGGACCACTGCTAGGACAGCTAAAAATAAAAGCCACTCGTAAATGTGCATTGAAATTACTTAGGAACTGTGCACACTTTGGAGAAGTGTGAGGCCACTTGGATACAACAGTTAGTCCTCTCACTCAAACCCACATTTAGTTTTTTTTTGTCTTATGTTGCACCTACGCCACATTTTCCGGGAATATTCTTATCATGTAATTGAATGTATCCAGAGTATTTTCAGATTTTGTTAACAAATGTGGCGAAAAGTACAGTAAATGTAAAATGGCTTCAGTCTTGTGTCAGGTGAACTCTAGTTGTGTCCTCAACTTTGGTCAAATAATTTTCCTTTCAGTTGCTACCATGCTTATCCATATGCTTTTCATATTTATTCTGTAAGAAACATTTTAATGGGATTAAGCCAGTGGCTCAGATGGAACTATCCAAGCAGTAGATACTTTTCCTTTAAATGTTGATATTTGGTTGCGTTGTCAACCAAAAACAATTAAATATTACTTTTGTAATACAGTAAATAGCCTAAAGTTAAGGCTCTCTTACAAACTAATGTGTGATGCGTGATTTGAAGGAGTCAGGTGCAGGAGGGTAAATCACAGAATACAGAGTTTATTCCGTAATACAGCGTTACGCAGAATAGCATCAACCAGGCACACGGGGAAAATATACCCCGGCAATACAAAATAGATTGAGCTCAACCGAGCTACTACTCCTCACAATAAACAATCACCCACAAGGACAAGGGGGGCAGAGGGAACACTTATACACGTACTAATGAGGGGATATGAACCAGGTGTGTGTAATAGACAAGACAAAACAAATGAAATGATGAGATATGGAGCGGCAGTGGCTAGAAGGCCGGTGACGATGAACGCCGAAGCCTGCCCGAACAAGGAGAGGAGGCAGCTTCGGAGGAAGGCGTGACAGTACCCCCCTGACGTGCAGCTCCAGCAGCGTGCCGACACCGGCCTCGGGGACGGCCAGGAGGACGCGGAGCAGGGCAAGCCGGATGGCGACGGTGGAAATCCCGCAACAGGGAGGGATCGAGGATATCCCTCACCGGGACCCAGCACCGTTCCTCCGGACCGTACCCATCCCACTCCACGAGGTACTGAAGGCCCCCCACGCGACGCCTCGAATCCAGGATGGAACAGATGGAGTACGCCGGGGCTCCCTCAATGTCCAGAAGAGGCGGAGGGACCTCCCGCACCTCAGACTCCTGGAGCGGACCAGCCACCACCGGCCTGAGGAGAGACACATAGAACGAGGGGTTAATACGATAATCAAGTGGGAGTAATAACCTATAGGTAACCTCGTTGATCCTCCTCAGGACTTTGAACGGCCCCACAAATTGCAGCCTCAGCTTCCGGCAGGGCAGGCGGAGGGGCAGATTCCAGGTCGAGAGCCAGACCCGATCACCCGGTACAAAGACCGGGGCCTCACTGCGGTGGCGGTCAGCGTTGGCCTTCTGACGATGCACGGCGCGTTGGAGGTGGACGTGAGCAGCATCCCACGTCTCCTCCGCGCGCCGAAACTGGTCATCCACCGCAGGAGCCCCGACCACTCCCCTGGCTGGTCCTGGCAGTAGGACCGCAGGAACCTACCCAAGTCCTGATTTACCCGTTCCACCTGCCCATTCGACTCTGGGTGGAAACCAGAGGTCAGGCTGACCGAGACCCCCAGACGTTCCATGAACGCCTTCCAGACTTTGGATGTGAACTGGGGACCCCGGTCACACACTATCCTCTGGTACCCCGTAGTGCTGGAAGACATGTGTAAACAGGGCCTCCGCAGTTTGCAGAGACCGGGCAGAGGAAGGAGGCGCCCGGCCTTGGAAAAGCAGTCTGCAACGACCAGGATGGTGGTGTTACCTTGAGAGAGGGGAAGATCGGTAAGGAAATCAACACTCAGGTGAGACCATGGTCGTTGTGGAACTGGTGAAGCAGGAGGAGACATACACCCTCACGTCCTTAGCCAAGGTAGGCCACCAGTACTTTCCGGTCAGGCAGCGCATTGTACGACCAATACCTGGGTGACCAGAGGAGGGTGACGTGTGTGCCCAGTAGATCAGACGGTCACAAATAAGAGCAGGCATGTACTGCAGCCTGCTCCATATCCGCATCCATCGCCCATACTATCGGCGCCACAATGCAGGAGGCTGGGAGTATGGGGGTGTTGTCTCTGGGCCTCTCCTCTGTGTCATACAGCCGTGACAATGCGCTTGCCTTCACGTTCTTCGTACCCGGGATGTATGATAGTGTGAAATCAAACCGGGTGAAGAATAGGGCCCACCTGGCCTTGTGAGGATTGTACTCCAGGTTACGGTGGTCTGTCCAGACAAGGAAAGGGTTTTTCGCCCCTTCGAGCCAATGCCTCACCCTTCAACAGAGATGTAAAGTGGGAGCTGAGACCTTGCCAAAGCCCACGATAAACCTCCGATTGTAGTTGGCAAAGCCAATAAAGCGCTGCACATCCTTAACCGTGGTTGGAGTCGGCCAATTACGCATGGCTGATATGTGATCTCCCTCCATCTCCACACCTGAGGTGGTAATGCGGTATCCGAGGAAGGAGACGGACTACTGGAAAAACAGGCACTTTTCTGCCTTGGTATCAAGGTCATTTTCCAACAGTCGGACCAGCACTTTGCGAACCAGGGACACATGCTCGCGCGCGTAGTGGAATACACCAGAATGTAATCGATGTAGACCACTACACCGCGACCAAGCATGTCCCGAAACACCTTGTTCACAAAGGACTGGAAGACGGATGGAGCATTCATCAAACCGTAGGGCATCACCAGGTAGTCATAATGCCCCGTGGTTGTGCTGAATGCTGTCTTCCACTCATCCCCCTCTCGGACACGCATCAGGTTGTACGCACTCCGGAGATCTAATTTGGTGAAGAACCTCGCCCCATGCATTGACTCGCATCGATAATCAATGCAAGGGCACAGACCGCCGTCTTTCTTCACAAAAAAAGAAACTTGAGGAGGCAGACGAAGTGGAGGGACGTATAAACCCCTGGTGCAGGTACTCAGTGACGTATGTTCCATAGCCTCCGTTTCAGCCTGTGACAGGGGATACACATGACTCCTGGGAGGCACAGCGTCTACCCGGAGGCTATGGAAAAGCCTGATGAGGTGGTAACTTGGTCGTCTGCATTTTGTAAAACGCGTGCGCCAGATCAAGGTATTCGGGGGGAATGCGCACGTTGGAGGTACTGTCTGGACTTTCCACCATGGTTGCACCAACGGAAACACCGAGACACATACCATGACACTCTTGCGACCACCCCGTGACAACCTTCTACTGCCATAAAAAGGTGGGGTTGTGGAGTGCTAACCAAGGAATACCTAAAACAACAGGGAATGCAGGAGACTCAATAATAAAAAATTGACCTGCTCGCGATGAGTCTCGTGGGTAACCATAGTGACTAGTGTTGTGACTTCCCTAACAAACCCGAACCCTAATGGTCGACAGTCATGTGCTCTGATGGGGAGTGGAATGGATAGGGGAACCAATGAAATGCCTAAACTGTGTGAGAATGACCTGTCCATAAAGTTCTCAGCTGCGCCTGAATCGACTAGCGCCTTACACTGGGGAACTACAATGTAATCAGGAAAGTGGATGGGTAGGGTACAGTGTGCAGCAGAGGGCTCTGAACAAGTGTGGGTGTTCGATACCAGGGTGACGCGAGAGTGCCCTGCCTGCCGTCTCCAGACCCAAAAGAATGTTGATGACATTGTGCAGTGAAATGTCCTCTCATGCCACCAGAGTGATACTGGCGCTGTCGTCCTCCTCTCTCGGATCGCTGCTCCACCCAGCTCCAGCGCCATCAGCTCGTGATCTGAGTCGGGCGGGGTTGGAACGGGCATACCCACTCCAGGACGTCCTCTGGCCGCTAGTAGGTTGTCCAAACGGATGGCCAAGTCCACCAGTTGAGAGAAGGACAACATGGTGTCCCGGCAGGCTAGCTGCCTTCAGACGTCCTCCCGCAGATGGCACCGGAAATGGTCGATAAGGGCCCGCTCGTTCCACCCGGACCAGGCTGCTACAGTCCGGAACTCCAGGGCGAAGTCCTGTGCGGTCCTCGTCCCCTGCCTCAGGTGGACCAGCCGCTCCCACGCCTCTTGACCCTCGGGCGGGTGATCGAAGACAGCCCGAAAGAGGCGAGCAAACTCCCCGTAGTTGTCCAACCCGGCTCCTCCTTCTTTCCAGACCGCGTTGGCCCACTCCAGGGCTTTCCCCGAGAGGCAGGAGACGAGGGCGGACACCTTCTCCCGCTCCGATGGGGTCGGGCTGATGCTGGACAAGTAGAGCTCCAGTTGGAGGAGGAATCCCTGGCAGAGAGCAGCTGTACCGTCGAATATCTGGATCCCTCTGGGTGCTGGGGTGTGGGTGGCTGGATCCGGTCGCCAAGCTGGTCTCGACAGATCGGGCCCTCTCCTCTCCAGGCGTTGGACGATGTGGAGAATCGATCAATCGCTTCTCCCAAGCTGGCTATCATTGTTGTATGCTCCTGGACCCGTGCCACGACTCCAGGCATGCGCTCCTCTACCACTGACTCCATAGCGGGTGGGTGATTCTGTGATGCATGCTTTGAAGGAGTCAGGTGCAGGAGGGTAAATCACAGAATACAGAGTTTATTCCATAATACAGCGTTTCGCAGAATAACGTCAACCAGTCCAGTGCGCAAAACAGGCGCACTGGAACAAAACAGGCACACAGGGAAAATATACCCCGGCAATACACAATACACTGAGCGCAACTGAGCTACTACTCCTCACAATAAACAATCACCCACAAGGACAAGGGGGGCAGAGGGAACACTTATACACGTACTAAAGAGGGGATATGAACCAGGTGTGTGTAATAGACAAGACAAAACAATTGGAATGATGAGATATGGAGCGGCAGTGGCTAGAAGGCCGGTGACGACGAACGCCGAAACCAGCCTGAACAAGGAGAGGAGGCAGCTTCGGAGGAAGTCGTGACATAATGTAAGATTCAACCTTAAAAGGAGTAACACATCCATGGCCACATTTTAAGGTTACTGTAACTATAAATGTCTTCTTATGTAATCATATAAAGAGTGCATGCTCAAGATAGCCATACAGTGGGGAGAACAAGTATTTGATACACTGCCGATTTTGTAGGTTTTCCTACTTACAAAGCATGTAGAGGTCTGTAATTTTTATCATAGGTACACTTCAACTGTGAGAAACGGAATCTAAAACAAAAATCCAGAAAATCACATTGTATGATCTTTAAGTAATTAATTTGCATTTTATTGCATGAGATAAGTATTTGATCACCTACCAACCAGTAAGAATTCCGGCTCTCACAGACCAGTTAGTTTTTCTTTAAGAAGCCCTCCTGTTCTCCACTCATTACCTGTATTAACTACACCTGTTTGAACTCGATACCTGTATAAAAGACACCTGTCCACACACTCAATCAAACAGACTCCAACCTCTCCACAATGGCCAAGACCAGAGTGCTGTGTAAGGACATCAGGGATAAAATTGTAGACCTGCAAAAGGCTTGGATGGGCTACAGGTCTATAGGCAAGCAGCTTGGTGAGAAGGCAACAACTGTTGGCGCAATTATTAGAAAATGGAAGAAGTTCAAGATGACGGCCAACACCCTCGGTCTGGGGCTCCATGTAAGATCTCAACTCGTGGGGCATCAATGATCATGAGGAAGGTGAGGGATCAGCCCAGAACTACACGGCAGGACCTGGTCAATGACCTGAAGAGAGCTGGGACCACAGTCTCAAAGAAAACCATTAGTAACACACTACGCCGTCATGGATTAAAATCCTGCAGCGCACGCAAGGTCCCCCTGCTCAAGCCAATGCATGTCCAGGCCCGTCTGAAGTTTGCCAATGACCATCTGGATGATCCAGAGGAGGAATGGGAAAAGGTCATGTGGTCTGATGAGACAAAAATATAGCTTTTTGGTCTAAACTCCACTCGCTGTGTTTGGAGGAAGAAGAAGGATGAGTACAACCCCAAGAACACCATCCCAACCGTGAAGCATGGAGGTGGAAACATCATTCTTTGGGGATGCTTTTCTGCAAAGGGGACAGGATGACTGGACTGTATTGAGGGGAGGATGGATGGGGCCATGTATCGCGAGATCTTGGCCTTCCCTCAGTAAGAGCATTGAAGATGGGTCGTGGCTGGGTCTTCCAGCATGACAACGACCCGAAACACACAGCCAGGGCAACTAAGGAGTGGCTCCGTAAGAAGCATCTCAAGGTCCTGGAGTGGCCTAGCCAGTCTCCTGACCTGAACCCAATAGAAAATCTTTGGAGGGAGCTGAAAGTCCGTATTGCCCAGCGATAGCCCCGAAACCTGAAGGATCTGGAGAAGGTCTGTATGGAGGAGTGGGCCAAAATCCCTGCTGCAGTGTGTGCAAACCTGGTCAAGACCTACAGGAAACGTATGATCTCTGTAATTGCAAACAAAGGTTTCTGTACCAAATATTAAGTTCTGCTTTTCTGATGTATCAAATACATATGTCATGCAATAAAATGCAAATTAATTACTTAAAATTCATTCAATTTGATTTTCTGGATTTTTGTTTTAGATTCCGTCTCTCACAGTTGAAGTGTACCTATGATAAAAATTACAGACCTCTACATGCTTTGTAAGTAGGAAAACCTGCAAAATCGGCAGTGTATCAAATACTTGTTCTCCCCAGTGTACATAGGTCTTCGCAGGTCCGTGGAGATCTTCACAATTGCTGTAATAATCGACATTGATCACTTGCACCATGTACTTTTAACATAATCTCAACTGCAATCCAGCATATTTGGTTCTGCTATTAGATTATATTTTGTATAAATAAACAAATCATCTGACATTGTATTCCCATTTGATCTATGCTGTGCTTTTAAATGGTTGAAAGCGCAGTGCTAGACATTTGGGTGACAACTAAACCAGAAATCAGACATTGTTTTTCCGTTGGAATTTGGTTGTGCTTTTAGATGGTTGAAAGCATAGTGATAACACATTGGAAATTCAACTAACTTGTGTCTGTCTTTTTGAGTGGATGAATATAGGTTATTATCTCATTGATCAATATCTCAACCAAACATTACCCAATTATCCATGTTGAAATGACTTGGCGTGCCCAGTGGGATGTTTTAAGTAAAACACACTAGAAGTAGTCCATTAAGGAAATAATCAATAGGTGTGGTGGCCCTTTTGAGGCAAACATGAGCAAACCTCTGTGTTTAGAACTGCAGTCATTCACACAATCTTTTGATAGACTGGAAAACTCCCTCCACAGCCTGCACTTTGGCTGCAGTACTCCCACCCTAACTTTCTAAAGTACTTGCAAGATACAGTGGGGAAAAAAAGTATTTAGTCAGCCACCAATTGTGCAAGTTCTCCCACTTAAAAAGATGAGAGAGGCCTGTAATTTTCATCATAGGTACACATAAACTATGACAGACAAAATGAGGAAAAAAAATCCAGAAAATCACATTGTAGGATTTTTAATGAATTTATTTGCAAATTATGGTGGAAAATAAGTATTTGGTCAATAACAAAAGTTTCTCAATACTTTGTTATATACCCTTTGTTGGCAATGACACAGGTCAAACGTTTTCTGTAAGTCTTCACAAGGTTTTCACACACTGTTGCTGGTATTTTGGCCCATTCCTCCATGCAGATCTCCTCTAGAGCAGTGATGTTTTGGGGCTGTCGCTGGGCAACACAGACTTTCAACTCCCTCCAAAGATTTTCTATGGGGTTGAGATCTGGAGACTGGCTAGGCCACTCCAGGACCTTGAAATGCTTCTTACGAAGCCACTCCTTCGTTGCCCGGGCGGTGTGTTTGGGATCATTGTCATGCTGAAAGACCCAGCCACGTTCCCTTGCTGATGGAAGGAGGTTTTCACTCAAAATCTCACGATACATGGCCCCATTCATTCTTTCCTTTACACGGATCAGTTCGTCCTGGTCCCTTTGCAGAAAAACAGCCCCAAAGCATGATGTTTCCACCCCCATGCTTCACAGTAGGTATGGTGTTCTTTGGATGCAACTCAGCATTCTTTGTCCTCCAAACACGACGAGATGAGTTTTTACCAAAAAGTTCTATTTTGGTTTCATCTGACCATATGACATTCTCCCAATCCTCTTCTGGATCATCCAAATGCACTCTAGCAAACTTCAGACGGGCCTGGAACATGTACTGGCTTAAGCAGGGGGACACGTCTTGCACTGCAGGATTTGAGTTCTGGCGGCGTAGTGTGTTACTGATGGTAGGCTTTGTTACTTTGGTCCCAGCTCTCTGCAGGTCATTCACTAGGTCCCCCCGTGTGGTTCTGGGATTTTTGCTCACCGTTCTTGTGATCATTTTGACCTCACGGTGTGAGATCTTGCGTGGATCCCCAGATCGAGGGCGATTATCAGTGGTCTTGTATGTCTTCCATTTCCTAATAATTGCTCCCACAGTTGATTTCTTCAAACCAATTTGCTTACCTATTGCAGATTCAGCCTTCCCAGCCTGGTGCAGGTTTACAATTTTGTTTCTGGTGTCCTTTGACAGCTCTTTGGTCTTTGCCAAAGTGGAGTTTGAAGTGTGACTGTTTGAGGTTGTGGACAGGTGTCTTTTATACTGATAACAAGTTCAAACAGGTGCCATTAATACAGGTAACGAGTGGAGGACAGAGGAGCCTCTTAAAGAAGAAGTTACAGGTCTGTGAGAGCCAGAAATCTTGCTTGTTTGTAGGTGACCAAATACTTATTTTCCACCATAATTTGCAAATAAATTCATAAAAAATCCTACAATGTGATTTTCTCGAAAAAAAATTCTCAATTTGTCTGTCATAGTTGACGTGTACCTATGATGAAAATTACAGGCCTCTCTCATCTTTTTAAGTGAGAGAACTTGCACAATTGGTGGCTGACTAAATACTTTTTTCCCCCACTGTATATGTCTCATTGCATTGAAATCTTGTATTGTGGCAGCATTGCTTAACAGCTTAGCCCCTGACACTGCTACTGAAAAGTATGTGCCTATCTAAATGTGAAATCGAAACCCTCAACATCTTTCCACAGAGACCAAAAAATCTCAGAAATGTTCCATACGCACAAAAAGGTTATTTCTCTCAAATGTTGTGCACAAATTGGTTTACATCTCTGTTAGTGAGCATTTCTCCTTAGCCAAGATTATCCATCCACCTGACAGGTGTGGCATATCAAGAAGCTGAGGAGTATTTATTTTTTCAAATAAAGCTATTTTGTGAGGAAAAACTCATTATTATTTGCTCGGCCTCTCTCCCAAGTGGGTGGGCCTATGCCCTCCCAGGCCCACCCATGGATGCACACCTGCCCAGTCATGTGAAATCCATAGATTAGGGCCTAATGCATGTATTTAAATGGACTGATTCCCTTATATGAACTGTAACTCAGTAAATTTTTTGAAATTGTTGCATTTTATATTTTTTATCAGTATAA
This sequence comes from Coregonus lavaretus, assembly GCF_964263955.1. NCBI lineage: Eukaryota > Metazoa > Chordata > Actinopteri > Salmoniformes > Salmonidae > Coregonus > Coregonus lavaretus. Next base: position 56,899,399 of record NC_139992.1, on the reverse strand, counting down.
TTTATACAAAAACAACACAGGAATATCCCAATTTACACATATCTGTTTGAAAATATAATGCTTTGCCTAGTCATTATCAATGTATTATGGGCATATGCTTTGCATTGATATCCTCAGATAAATAAAGGGTAAACGGTAAAAGCATAAAGATTTATTGAGCACTGCATTAGAATAGGGCATGAAGCATTCACACATCTTGTTACAAGTTTGCTCAATTAATCAATGTGCTTTCTGATATGTATAAGGTTCAAAGGGGAGGTACTGTACATGTTTTTACTGCACCATATAACCTTTCCTCAATAAAAGACTCAGTAGCCATTAAAGTATTCAACTGAGGCCATATACTGTTTACATGCCTGCCTTGGTCCTGCTCTGTTTTCATGGCACAATTTTATCGATCAATCAATAAATTGTTATTACAGGATTGTAGGAGTTAAGAGCCTATTACTGGTTACTATCTTTGACGTGAGTATAGTATGATTGAAGAAACGGAGCACATCACATCTTCACTATCGCATGACTTTTATAATTGCAAGCCAACCCAAAGGTGAGTGCAAAAAGACATACCTTGTAAAAAAGCTGTCAATGCCAGAGCAGTTTGTTCTCCTTTCAGATGAAAGTGTGCAGTGATTTTGAGGACATGGCATGGGGTTTTGACAACCTCTGAACCACTTATGAAGGAGTGTCTCATGGAGCATGGCCGTGTTTGAAAGCCATTATTTTTCCATTCAACGCATGTGCCAAGGTCGGCCAGTCTAGGTAATGAGGTTTTAGCGTCTAGCGACTCCCCCACCCTGCTCTATTGGGTATGTAAAACAGCCAGTCTGAGATTATTGACTCAGCGGAAGGCCCAGTGTTAGTTTTTGGAAATTGAATTTATACTTGCACACTCCTGCGAAAGTCCAGAGAGAGCCTCTTTTCATCCCTCTCCCTTTCTTCCCTCTTCCATGGCTGGATCTCCTTGCATAAAACCCCCAACATGCCACTTTGCAAGGCCAAGATACAATCTGTCTCACTGGAACTTCACTTTAGCACATTGTGGGAATATCGCTGGAAAATAAAGAGCGCTACCCAGCCTTGAGTGCATATTTGTATTTGTGTAGAGCACAGATGCAGATATTTTTCTGACAGCATATGACAGCTCTTTAAGTTGATCTGAGCAACTTTGCATCCACGCATTTGCCTGAATTTAAATGTTCTCCTCAACCGGTAAACGTTACAAAAGCGCTGCAATGGTTCTCAGTGTAGATTGTGTACCGAATACCAATGATGGGGTAGGCCATTCCGTATAATAGTGTAAAATGATTTCAGGCTGCATGCAGGGTCACCCTTAGTCTTGACCTCGTTGCTACCTCCACAGCCAAACCCTAGAATAACATTTCAGCCCCAAGAGACCATTCATTCTGGCAGTCCAATGTTTTCATTGAGTTAGATATTTGCTCAGGTCATCAAACACAGGAGTGTTGATTTGAAATATTTTTTGCCGAGCACGAGTCTCGTTTTCCCTGCCCGAGGCCTACAACCCTCCGAATCTAGATTAAAGATTGGAAAAGCACATCAGCGGATATCACTCAGTGGCCAATACATTCGCCTTGGGTGACTTCACCGTGGGCAGTGGAAGGGGTATGGGGTAGTTCTCTCTCTGAGAAACAGCAGGATGCAGTATAGTAGTAGAGTGTCTATGGGACAAGAACACTTGAAATGGAAGAAGAGGAGGCCTTGTTTTTCATCCAACGGGCTGATATGGAGCTGCTAGTTACATTTCATGCTGAGATGGAGAAATTACACAGAGTCATGACAGAAGTAAGATTGGGCAGCGAGGCTGGACAAACTTGCAGAAGTAGAGAGCATCTCACAGTTGCTGACAAAGCAGGTACATTCAAGTTCACCAAAGGCTCACACGCACAACCCACCTATTTCAGGGAACGGAAATATTTATGAAAGTTAAGAGGGAAAACTGATGAACCTCCACACATAAAACATCACTATTCCATCATAGTCAGTGTGGGCTGAACATGGTTTTGTCAGTGATAAAAGCTACCTGTGTTTGGGGAAAATGCCAATGGATGTTATGTCCAAACGCTATACGGTTAAGTAGGTTAGTCTGTTTTCAGGGGTATTCCTTTGTTTTGTTGCTTGAAATGGCACTGCTTAATATGTATAATGGTGTAGACATTTGGGGGCGAATTATTGGAAAGAGATTAAGCCTAGTCTTGGCTTAAAGAACATTTCTCAAACATGGTTCAAAATAGTCCTAGACTTTAACTAATCTGGATTTGAACAGTCTGAGTTCTAGAAATAACATTAGAGGTAGTTCAGGTCAAAGTATCAATGGATTTGAAAGTTAGTTTGGAATGGGTATCCCCCTTTCCTCCCTTTTCCAATGTAGTTAATCAAGACCAAATTAATTAGAAATAGTAGTACGAACTTTATTTTTCTTGGCTTTCTGTTGCAGAATGTGTTGCCTATGGTTTGCACATGGCTTTCAGCTATGTCACTGACATCCACAATAAATGAATGACAAACAATATTTGGTTCAGGACTCCAGCAATGCGGGCAGCTAAACCTATGGTATGGCAAAGTTATTTTTAAATGTAAGCTCATTTACCACACTTCTACATAATTTGAAAACTCTCAAATGCTATTCAGATCAGCACTTTATCTGAGGCACTGTCACCCAGGCCAGACAGCTAAGGGGCATCTGTAGCAGGGCAGAAAAATTATTAACTGACTTGTTGGAAAGGTGGCATCCTGTGACGGTGCCAGGTTGAAAGTCACTGAGATCTTCAATAAGGCCATTCTACTGCCAATGTTTGTCTATGAAGATTGCATGGCTGTGTGTTCGATTTTATACACCTGTCAGCAACGGGTGTGGCTGAAATAGCCGAATCCACTAATCTGAAGGTGTGTCCACATACTTTTGTATATATAGTGTATTTGGGACCCTCTAATGCCACCATAAGCAGATGACACAGTGGTGGACCCTGCTCTTCTCAAGGTGTTGGAGATTAGGTGAGCACATATACACTGTTCAAAAAATTAAAGGGAACACTAAAATAACACATCCTAGATCTGAATGAATAAAATAATCTTATTAAATACTTTTTTTTTTTACATAGTTGAATGTGCTTTCAACAAAATCACACAAAAATTATCAATGGAAATCAAATGTATCAACCCATGGAGGTCTGGATTTGGAGTCACCCTCAAAATTAAAGTGGAAAACCACACTGATCCAACTTTGATGTAATGTCCTTAAAACAAGTCAAAATGAGGCTCAGTAGTGTGTGTGGCCTCCACGTGCCTGTATGACCTCCCTACAATGCCTGGGCATGCTCCTGATGAGGTGGCGGATGGTCTCCTGAGGGATCTCCTCCCAGACCTGGACTAAAGCATCCGCCAACTCCTGGACAGTCTGTGGTGCAACGTGGCGTTGGTGGATGGAGCGAGATATGATGTCCCAGATGTGCTCAATTGGATTCAGGTCTGGGGAACGGGTGGGCCAGTCCATAGCATCAATGCCTTCCTCTTGCAGGAACTGCTGACACACTCAAGCGACAAGAGGTCTAGCATTGTCTTGCATTAGGAGGAACCCAGGGCCAACCGAACCAGCATATGGTCTCACAAGGGGTCTGAGGATCTCATCTCGGTACCTAATGGCAGTCAGGCTACCTCTGGCGAGCACATGGAGGGCTGTGCGGCCCCCCAAAGAAATGCCACCCCACACCATGACTGACCCACCGCCAAACCGGTCACGCTGGAGGATGTTGCAGGCAGCAGAACGTTCTCCACGGCGTCTCCAGACTCTGTCACGTCTGTCACATGTGCTCAGTGTGAACCTGCTTTAATCTGTGAAGAGCACAGGGCGCCAGTGGCGAATTTGCCAATCTTGGTGTTCTCTGGCAAATCCCAAACGTCCTGCACGGTGTTGGGCTGTAAGCACAACCCCCACCTGTGGACGTCGGGCCCTCATACCACCCTCATGGAGTCTGTTTCTTACCGTTTGAGCAGACACATGCACATTTGTGGCCTGCTGGAGGTCATTTTGCAGGGCTCTGGCAGTGCTCCTCCTGCTCCTCCTTGCACAAAGGCAGAGGTAGCAGTCTTGCTGCTGGGTTGTTGCCCTCCTACGGCCTCCTCCACATCTCCTGATGTACTGGCCTGTCTCCTGGTAGCGCCTCCATGCTCTGGACACTACGCTGACAGACACAGCAAACCTTCTTGCCACAGCTCGCATTGATGTGCCATCCTGGATGAGCTGCACTACCTGAGCCACTTGTGTGGGTTGTAGACTCCGTCTCATGCTACAACTAGAGTGAAAGCACCGCCAGCATTCAAAAGTGACCAAAACATCAGCCAGGAAGCATAGGAACTGAGAAGTGGTCTGTGGTCACCACCTGTAGAACCACTCCTTTATTGGGGGTGTCTTGCTAATTGCCTATTATTTCCACCTGTTGTCTATTCCATTTGCACAACAGCATGTGAAATTTATTGTCAATCAGTGTTGCTTCCTAAGTGGACAGTTTGATTTCACAGAAGTGTGATTGACTTGGAGTTACATTGTGTTGTTTAAGTGTACATTGATGAATGCTTCACAGCAGCGTGTCTTTTCAGTTTGATTTGTTGCTAGCTACAGCTTGTTTGGCCTGTTGTTGTGTCAAGTCACTCTGGTTCACACTGACCTTGTGCAGAAAAGTAGTCCATCACAACTCTTCCCCACTGATCTTTGTCGATAGTGCCTGCTAAATTCTGGGCAGCATTATTGTCGAGAGCAGTAACAACACTTTTGCAGATCTCTATGGCTATTGTTATATCTTTAAAAAAAGCTGCGGCAGCAAGGATTATCTACACATAAAGAGCAGCTCATCTTATAGACAGAAGCGTGCTACATGGTAGACCAATCCGAACTCATCTCTCGGCATGTCCAGGCCATTTATTATCTTAGCCAATCACGGCTAGAGGGAAGGTTCCTGTCTTTTTCCATGGCTAAACCAACTAGGCTCGTAATTTAACAATTGTATTCGTAAAGGGCAACAATCCATTCTGGTGATCCTATGACACTGTAGACTGAGCCAGAGAGTTGAAAAGCCCCAAGCCATGCCCTAAAAAAATAGGTGGATGGAGAGGGGTAGGGGAGGAGAGTTTCTGGTCAGGGAGGAACAAGCGTGCACACTATGTTTTTGCCAGGGGTGAAAGACCTGCAGGGGCTGAGAGGAGAGCGGTGTAGCCTGTCAGGCAGGTGATGGCCATTAAAAACAAAGACGCTGTCAAGCTTCCTCCCCCTCGCTTTTTCTGAATGTGCTGGTGTGGGCAGGCAGATGGACAGCTAAGGCAGATCTTTCAGGCTATGATTGATTCCACCTCATTACCCGCAGGGGCCTTCCCTAATTGGAGTCCCCGACAGTGCCTGTCTAGATAAGACTCGTCTTTAGTCCTTTCTGATTGGCTGGTCGGGCAAGAAACCTCCGATATGCTCTCTCTCTTATTTCTTGACCGAGGAGAGGAGGAATACCTTGTGGTTAGCCTCTCGTAGCCCTGCTCTTTTCTGATGTAAATTGATTTGGGCAATGTTATATTTTATCCTCGCGTGCATAATTTTAGCATCCTAAACTGAACCAGTTCACTAAGGGCATTTCTTTACAAGCCTACAGTATGAGATTATCACTCTGGCTTTCCCACTATCCCGCTCTGTCTGTACATATATAATTCAAAATAAGTGGGTGAGAGAGGGCTTTATATGGTATAATACATGAACACATGCAGCACTGAGAGCACTGTATTTTTGTTAAGCAGACATGCTCCAGTAGCACATCTTAGTAATGGTTCACTGCCCCTTTAAACTCTCACGGTTTCCTTGAATGAACATATAAACACCAGCTACATGTGCGAGGTCAGTTAAACAGGTAAATGAAGCTTCCATTTAGGCCTCTGATAAAAGGCAGTGTCGTTAACCTTCAAGTATAATGGGATTGTCATTCCTGCAATGGAATCTCACCGCCGTTGCACTCTGTGAAACCAGGGGTAAAATCAAACACTGATGTAACAAGGGAGAGCATGATCGCTCACATGGAACATATTGACTGCATTGCGAAGTGTGAAAGAGGCATATCATCGCTTTTCCAGTTCATGGCCATACAGGGAGTTGATTTACTTTATTGAACTCAAACCTGTCCAGAAAAGCATTACTCAAGGTTGTGAAAACATTTAGCCTGTGAGGGATCCTATAGCCATAAGTTGCCTCCAGGTATATATATTTTATATCTATAACAACATATCTCATGGCCCAGTAGCTAGATTTACTGGCATGTTGAATGCATATGATTCTAATGAAGAGCTTGTTAATTTAAGATGTCTTTGGTAAATAATTGGTCTAGCCTAAATTCCAAAATTAAACATATTCTAGTAATCGCCTTTTAAGTGTGGACTGTATTATTATGCATACTAGATGGACTGGTACCTTATGCTACACTCCAAACTTTCTGTTTTTAAGTCTGGGAGAGAACATACAGGCCTAGGCAATGCTGTTGGTTCATTGATTGAGCAGGGTGGCTTACAATTATGGTGAATTTTTATTTTTAATTATAACAAATATATTTTCAGAATTAATAGGCTAACACACCTTTAGCTACAGAATTTCTCACCACCATGCTTTTGCATCTCCTCCCCTCTCTCCTTCATTCCTTTCTCGAGCGCGCAGAGAGAATGTCTGTCAACAGTTTATTGAAATACGTTTAGTTGTGAAAACGTGTTACTATCAATGTTCCCAAACAGATTTCACTTGATTTCCCATATTAAGCATTGGGAACTGCACATTGGGTAGCTGCAGGAACAGTGTTGGAGAGCCCATGGCATACAGAGTTTGGGCATAATATCACTTGTCATGCAGGGAGAGGCTGCACACTCCTCAAACAGTGGTTGATGTGTGGAGTGAAATAACCAGAGTAGCCTACCTGGTATGAGTGAAAAACGAACCAGCGGGAAAGTGGCCTCCATTCGCCATTCAAGTGCGTATGGATGTCTGTTTGTGCCCATTTCATAATGGGCCATTTTAAATCGGAACTAATTTTACATATTAGTAAAGACAAAATTAAATTCAGAATAGTCTGATTGGTGGGAAATATGATCACTTGATAAGACAACAGCTTGTGCAGCCTCAAAGGCAAGGATCAGAGCACAAGCTTTTTTTGCGACTTTCTCAAATCATCAATAGCCTATAGTCGCATCATGCAGCCCATATGTTTAGCTTTCTAAGACATTCTAAGGTTTCATTCACAGCTAAAGTTGCCAAATACCTCAATCAATGATCATTTTTACGCTCAACATAGCCACTTCATATGCGCGCTCCTTCCGGAATGGGAAAAATATCCTTTCAATTTTATTTAGCTAAGTTCAATTATGTTCTTCTTACTATAAAATCATATAATATAAAATAATGGCATGGGACTTATCTTGTCTGCTAAATCAACAAGCCTACAGCCTATGGCATGGACAGATAACATACAGTAGGCCAACTCATATTCTGTTCTTCTGAAATACATTTTCTTCATATCATAATGTTCGTTTAGACCTGCCTAAAATAAAAAATTGATTTATTGTGATGGTGTATATTAAATTGATTTATTATACTTTTTTTAATGTATGTAGATGTTCCAAAGGTGCGCATCAGAGGCTTGTATGCGGCTTGTATGCATGGAGGCCTGGAGACGCAAACCATGTTTATGTTAATTAATGGTCAATTACTGTGAGACCGGCATACTTTTGCATGACAGCAACCTGCTGACAAAATTTCATGACCGCCACACAGCCCTACCCCAGACCATTGACAGTGGTGACCTCACATTGTAACCTGGCAGTGATTCTCCAGGTTGGCAATGGTTGAAACTGTGTAGATCTCCTGAATTCAGGCATACCCCCAAATAAGTGGTTGACTTAATATACTATACTATGCATTCTGGCAGTTAGCGTTCTCCTGGCATCCGCCAAAACCAGATTCGGACTGCCAGATGGTGAAGCGTGATTCCACTGCTCCAGAGTCCAGTGGTGGCGAGCTTTACACCACTCCAGCCGACGCTTAGCATTGCGTATGGTGATTTTAGGCTTGTGTGCGTGCGGCTGCTCGGCCATGGAAACCCATTTCATGAAGCTCCCGAAAAACAGTTATTGTGCTGATGTTGCTTCCAGAGGCAGTATGGAAGTCGGTAGTGAGTGTTGCAACAGAGGACAGACGACTTTTACGCGTTATGCGCTTCAGCGGCGGTCCCATTCTGTGAACTTGTGTAGCCTACAACTTCACGGCTGAGTCCTTGTTGTTCCTAGGAGTTTCCACTTCACAATAACAGCACTTACAGTTGACCGAGGCAGCTCTAGCAGGGCAGAAATTTTACGAACTTACTTTTTGGAAAGGTGGCATCCTATGACGGTGCCACGTTGAAAGTCACTGAGCTCTTCAGTACAGGCCATTATACACCTGTCAGCAATGGGTGTGGCTGAAATAGCTGAATCCACTAATTTGAAGGGGTGTCCACATACTTCTGTCCATGTAGCATATCTGTGTTGGATGATTTGCACCAATGTTGCCAATTAGTTGTGAAAGCTGAGAATATCACGCAGACAACTGAGGAGTGATCATCCTTTTGTATGATTAAGAGTTGGAAGAGAAAAGGTAACTTGTCCAAAAACATTACTAGTGACTTTTTCATAAGTTGGGAGCCTATAATTGGTGTGCACACCAAAAATTATGACTGGAAATTGAGTTTGTAATGAGGAGACAAGCTCTACATATCAAAGTCTAATGTTGACCAAATTGCAGTAATTGACTGAACAGTGCACACACTCAGGGCCAGATTAATGCAGGGCTTACCGGGGCCCAAGAGGAAGCCCCCCCCCCCCCCAAAAAAGGAAGTATATACAGTGCCGTGAAAAAGTATTTGCCTTCTCTCTGATACTGAATGTTATCAGATCTTCAACCAAAACCTAATATTAGGTCACAAAAAACCTGAGTTCAGTTTTCTCCAAGCATAATGGGACTCATGTCGTCCAAAAGGTTCACTCAAGTTTGTCAAAAAGAACCTGGAAGATCAACAAGACTCTTGGAAGAATGTTCTATGGACAGATGATTCAAAAGTATAACGTTTTGATTCAAAAGTATAACTTTTTGATTCAAAGGTATAACACTGCATTCCACAGTAAGAACCTCATACCAACGGTCAAGCATGGTGGTGGTAGTGTGATGGTTTGGGGATGCTTTTCTGCCTCAGGACCTGGACGGCTTGCCCTAATAGAAGGAACCATGAATTATGCTCTGTATCAGAAAATTATTGTTATTGAGAGTAAGGGGGCAATTACATTTTCACACAGGGGAATTGGGTGTTGCATAACTTTTGTTTATGAAATAAATGAAATAAGTATGTCATTGTTGTGTTATTTGTTCACTCGGGTTCCCTTTATCTAATATTAGGTTTTGGTTGAAGATCTGATAACATTCAGTATAAAACATATGTAGAGAAAATTAGAAAGGGGACAAATACTTTTTCATGGCACATATGTAGTGTATATATTTTGCAATTGTTTTACTGCAACTGCCAACCACAGGAGGACTCAAGAAAAACAATAAACTGTATAATAAAAAATGTTGACTGGTCTAGGGCTGATCCAGTGACACAGTGCCCAGTGACACAAGCCTACCAGACGAGCTAAACCACTTCTATGCTCGCTTCGAGGCAAGCAACACTGAAGCATGCATGAGAGCACCAGCTGTTCCGGATGACTATGTGATCACGCTCTCCGTAGCCGATGTGAGTAAGACTTTTAAGCAGGTCAACATTCACAAGGCCGCAGGGCCAGACGGATTACCAGGACGTGTACTCCGAGCATGTGCTGACCAACTGGCAACTGTCTTCACTGACATTTTCAACATGTCCCTGACTGAGTCTGTAATACCAACATGTTTCAAGCAGACCACCATAGTCACCGTGCCCAAGGACTCTAAGATAACCTGCCTAAATGACTACCGACCCGTAGCACTGACGTCTGTAGCCATGAAGTGCTTTGAAAGGCTGGTCATGGCTCACATCAACAACATTATCCCAGAAACCCTAGACCAACTCCAATTTGCACACCGCCCCAACAGATCCACAGATGATGCAATCTCTATTGCACTCCACACTGCCCTTTCCCACCTGGACAAGAGGAACACCTACTTGAGAATGCTATTCATTGACTACAGCTCAGCATTCAACACCATAGTGCCCTCTAAGCTCATCACTAAGCTAAGGATCCTGGGACTAAACACCTCCCTCTGCAACTGGATCCTGGACTTCCTGACGGGCCGCCCCCAGGTGGTAAAGGTAGGTAACAACACATCTGCCACACTGATCCTCAACACGGGGGCCCCTCAGGGGTGCGTGCTCAGTCCCCTCCTGTACTCTCTGTTCACCCATGACTGCATAGCCAGGCACGACTCCAACACGATCATTAAGTTTGCCGACGACACAACAGTGGTAGGCCTGATCACCGACAATGATGAGACAGCCTATAGGGAGGAGGTCAGAGACCTGGCCGTGTGGTGCCAGGACAACAACCTCTCCCTCAACGTGACCAAGACAAAGGAGATGATTGTGGACTACAGGAAAAAAAAGAGGACTGAGCACGCCCCCATTCTCATCGACGGGGCTGTAGTGGAACAGGTTGAGAGCTTCAAGTTCCTTGGTGTCCACATCAACAACGAACTATCATGGTCCAAACACACCAAGACAGTCGTGAAGAGGGCACGACAAAGCCTATTCCCCCTCAGGAGACTGAAAAGATTTGGCATGGGTCCTCATATCCTCAAAAAATTCTACAGCTGCACCATCGAGAGCATCCTGACTGGTTGCATCACCGCCTGGTATGGCAACTGCTTGGCCTCCGACCGCAAGGCACTACAGAGGGTAGTGCGTACGGCCCAGTACATCACTGGGGCCAAGCTTCCTGCCATCCAGGACCTCTATACCAGGCGGTGTCAGAGGAAGGCCCTCAAAATTGTCAAAGACTCCAGCCACCCTAGTCATAGACTGTTCTCCCTGCTACCGCACGGCAAGCGGTACCGGAGTGCCAAGTCTAGGTCCAAAATACTTCTCAACAGCTTCTACCCCCAAGCCATAAGACTCCTGAACAGCTAATCATGGCTACCCGGACTATTTGCACTGCCCCCCCACCCCATCCTTTTTACGCTGCTGCTACTCTGTTAATTATTTATGCATAGTCACTTTAACTCTACCCACATGTACATATTACTTCAACTATCTCAACTAGCCGGTGCCCCCGCACATTGACTCTGCACCGGTACCCCCCTGTATATATAGCCCCCTACAGTTATTTTATTTTACTTCTGCTCTTTTTTTCTCAGCACTTTTTTTGTTGTTGTTTTATTTTTACATTTTTTGTTAAAAATAAATGCACTGTTGGTTAAGGGCTGTAAGTAAGCATTTCACTGTAATGTCTGCACCTGTTGTATTCGGCGCATGTGACCAATAAAATTTGATTTGATTTGATTTGATCCCAATTAGTCGACTGGTCGATTGTTGGGTCGTTAGGCTGTTGGTCGACCGAGATTGTTTTAGTCTAGCAATAACAAATATATGTATATTTGCACCCATCTCAGTGAACTAATCCATAGCGGAGGCATAGACTAAAAGCCAATTTATGCTTGATCCGAAAATGTGGTTGGAGGCTCCATATGGAGGGTGCTGAGCCTCCAGAGGCATGCAAAGGCCAAATCGTGCTCCGTACTGCATCACTAATTTTGTAACAATGCAGAGGGCTCTGTATAGCTCTGCATTGACATGATTGGTTGACAGTAGGTGGGGGCGGTACATCCTGTAGAAAACAAACTCACTAACCCTAACCCTAACAGCTCTACACTGCTCCACAAAGCAAGCAAACAAAGTCTGTTTTTACATCAATTGAGAATTTCAGTAGTTCCTCAATGTATTTGAAAAATCTTTCCAGCTCTCTCCCTTTCGATAACCATTCAGTGTGAAAGGGAAAAATGTCATGCTCTGATCCAGTGGAAACGTCATAAAATAGGCATACCTGATTACTTCTTATCAGTGCTTGACTTGGACTGAAATAGGTTCCGGTACTCATTTTGGGTGCTGGTACTGCTTATATTTAGGTGCAGGTGCTCCACAATACTTTTTAGCTAATATTCTATAAGAGGAACAGGAGCTCAAGCAGTAGAACATTTTAGGTGCCGGTACTCAGCTTCGGTGTGCTCCTGCCATAGTCAAGTACTGCTTCTAATCCATTGAGCAACTAGCCTACAGCTGTGTCTGTCCCAAGCTCACTGGCACTGGAAACTCTGAGGGCCCAGAATATTTAATACAATGTTGCAATTTCAATAGTGCAAGCTTCGGGCCAGACCCAAGTTAATAGTTGATACAATGTTTCAAGTTCATTGCAGACAGGACATGTGTAGCCAATGTGATTTATATGATATTTATTTTTATCAGGATATTTTCTACCTGCAGGCTGCAATGTTTTTATTTGTTGGCTTTATGTAGGCTATTTTTATATAGTTGAAAATGGCTATAGAAGTTACTTTTTAGGTTTATCATTTAGATTTGGATAGAATTTTGATTAACCACATTACAATGATTTTTAGATAAGACGTTATTATAAATTAAATTTAACTGTTTCACGAAAATGTACATATGAAAACCATAACTGGCATGCAGATCGGTTGAAATTGTAAGATAAATTGGCATTCCACATGAGAAAGGTTGCCGACTCTTCTTGTAGCCTATTACCGGTTACTTCAGGAGAGTAATAGCAGAATCTGCGAAAGCCAGCAGGAGCTGGAGGAGAATAGTTGGGTCAGGTTACGTTTTTTTTCTTCTGGTTATCTAGATCTCTGGCGCCCTCTTGAGGCATTTGTCTTATTTCATCAAACCGTAAGCTTAAAGTATCAGACAAGCTCACACACATAGGGTGTGTCTATATATATATAGATGGAAAAATACACATTTAAAAATGTTGACAAATCGATTGGTGGAAAGAACAAATTACTTTTGGTGGACCAAGTTTTTGTTTTGGTCGGGGACATCCCTAGACTGGTCAATTGTGTGATTCAAGGGCTGGGCCGAAGAGACAAAAAAAATACAAACAATATTTTCATTTTTTGTATTATAATGTTTTATCCAACCACAGGAGCCCGCACTCAATGTTCAAAATACACCAGAGAGCATAATTTAGCCACTGAGGTTCAATAGTTTCAAAGAAATTACTGTGGATTAAGTTGTATCACAAGCACACACAGCTAACTGCCAAAATAAATAAAAAACACCAACATAAAGTGTCTTAACGTTTTGACACGTACCAACAAACTGGTGTGATCATTTTACAGTGGTCCCTGCAGAATAAATATTTAGAATGTCCAGTTTCGACTTGACGCAACAGTCAGCGTTTGAGCTGGCCACACTGTTTTTTTCACAGAAACATTTTGCACAAACACAGTCCTTACAAAGTTATGTCCTGAATGTGAACCATTTATTTTTGGATGCAATGTTCAGACAGTCACAGAACTAGCGAAAGCATAACACAATCATCCAAACCAGATAATGTAGGCTACATTTGTCCTAGCGCTAACTGAGGAAAGATTGACGTAACACAAGTGGTCATATTTAGCTAACTCTCGGCTGACAGAAACCACAATATGAATTAGCTAATAGCAATTACTATTTACAATTCATCACATCACGGGTTAGCTCACCATTGATCAAAATAATTGAATAAAACACTTTCTAGAAATCGAAAGTAATCCGACGATGGGTAGTTTGTGTGCGCCACCATGTTTGTTTTTTCACAGTCAACCAAAAATAATAAGAGGAGACAAGATGAGTTGGGTCTGTTTGCGGTGTGCATGTTGAAGGGGGGTGTGTTGTCTACCATCATTCACTTCCCTTCATTCACTTCCGTAAGTTTACTCGAAAGATGAGTGAACCGTTCACATCTGTGGATTGACAGACTTTTACGTGACACCCAGAATGCATTGTATAATGTCAACAAACATGGTGCCACACATAGCTGGCAAATAACTTAGCATTAACTCATCATAATCAGTACAACCTTAAAAAATATATTTTACACACATCATAGGTGTGCATTACAATCTACGCAATAATCGAAATGCATTATTTGTCACCAGTAATTGAAAATGTGAATAAAACTGTAAATACATCATACTCCATACATACATTTTACATTTTAGTCATTTAGCAGACGCTCTCATCCAGAGTGACTTACAGTTAGTGAGTTCATACAATATATATATATATATATATATATATATATATATATATATATATATATACACACATACATACATACCCATGGGAATCGAACCCACAACCCTGGTGTTGCAAGCGCCATGCTCTACCAACTGAGCTACACGGGGCCTACATACTGTATGCTACAGTAGAAACGACAACACGATATACAGAAAATAAGGCACTTACTTTGATAGGAATGCACACACGTCCAAAGTTATTTGTAAGGAAAACAACCATGAAGGCAATGCGAGCGCCAGCCAGAAAATGTGCCACGTGGAAAAAGTTAGTGCAAGACTGAGCAAATGTCTGAAAACTTGATCTGCAGAAACATTGGGGAAGTGCTTGGGCTCTCCTCAAAGAGAGAAATTTGTCCGGCTCAGTAAAGCCTCAAACATAAAATGTCCGCAACAGTGAAATGGGCTACTTCTATGTGAATTAATGTGGAGGCGGAACACACCTCAATTCAATCTGTTGTTTGAAAATAAAACTTGTTAGAAAATAATTTGAAATTGACAAGTTGAAACATAGACTATAGATAGTTAGCAGGCAGCGCGGGTTAAATGTCTTGTAGCGTAACAATCACATTTAGGAAAAGTGAGTGCATTCTGACATCATGTGCATAAAACAACTTAATAAGCTAGGGCGACTGTTAGAGATATTTGGAACTCACATGTGAAAAGGTTGCCAGAACAGCGTCAATGCGCCTTGCCATAGATTCTACAAGTGGACCTAAACCATGCCAGGAAAATGCACCCCACACCATAATTTATACTTTGTGTCCCTCATTTGCTCAAGTGTTTCCTTTATTTTGGCAGTTACTGGTATGCCTACAGTCTTGAAGGCAGCAGTTTGGGCAGCATGCGTGCCAAATATGCAGCTTGTTGCATTGTGACCATAGACATATAATCCATAGAAGGGTTTTTGCACTGTTAAACTCATGAGTACACCAGCAATGACTGCCAGTCCTGACTTAAATGGGAACTTATATTTCTATGGTTGGTTGCAGCTGTAGGTTTGCCATTTGTGACGGACTGGCTCCAATCGGTTTATGTAGCAAAATTTGAAATTGTGTTTTTTACATTGGATAAAAGTAGAGACTCAGAGCTACAAAATGGTATATCATACACTGAGTTTGAGGAACAATGGGAAAGTAATTCAGCTTTTGAGAAAATGGCCTTTGAATGTTTTGGTACCTACTCGAGAGCTCTCCTTTGTCTACACCCATTCAGCATTGTTGACACCCCCTTAAGCCAGCCCCACCCATCTCTTTAAGGATTCACATGTGAGGTCATGTGCTAAACAGTGAGTAGTGTAGTAAAGATTAAGACTAAAAGTAGTAGCCTACAATAAGGAAAAATTCCAGGTAAATAGAAAGTGTCCAGATATATATTTTATAGATATTAGATGACGCTTACCCAAACACACTTGTCTAAATTGATGGGTCATGTGAAAGAAATGCTACAACCCCTAGCCACATCTTGCTAAGTGGATGGGTCTCTACAGAAGGTGTAAACTGTACAGTCAAATGGTTACTTGCATAGTAGCAATATCAGAAATAGATAGTGTCAATATAAATAAAATACAGTATGTACAAGAAAAATATAAATAACGATATCAGTGATAGATGAGGTAGGTATATGGATACAATCAGGGGTAAAGTGGCTGAGCAGCAGGAGACATGTTTTTATATATTAGTAGCAACGTATGGCGTGTGTGTTAGGCGATAGTCATTTGAATAGAGGCACTGATGACTTGTGTGTCCAAACCACGCATGAACAAGGGAATCTATATTCGGAGAGCCTGTTTCTGTCCTGCGCTTGACTTTGGTGCAGGGCATGTGATGTCCATAGCCTCTTCATCGCAAAACTCCCTGATCCTCTCAAAAATATACATTTGTCTAGCTGTGTCCAGTCCAGGTGATGCTTGTACTGGCAGACCATCTATGGGAGGAAGGATGTCAGCGTTGTGCAGCAGCTGAAACCTGGTCCCAACTGAGTCCGAACGCTCCTTGGCGACAACAACACCAGGCTCCAGAGCATCGAAGCTTTAAAAAAGGAAATAACAAAAACAATATAAAAGACATTACAACCTTGCACAACTTCAAATCATAGCTTTCCATTCAGTACTGTACCATTCTCCAGTCCAACCAGCTGTGGGATGTTGACCGCTGTCACAGTGCTGTCCTTCACAACACCAGCAATCTCAGACAAAGTGTTCACGCTGGTCTTTCTGAAGCGCTGCTTGATGAGGCCGAAGCACCAGTCGGGGGCAAACTTTGTGTGGCCTGTGATCAGGAAGTGAAGGCCCAGACTTTGTTGGAGCTTGTGCATGGTCCGCCAGGCACAATACCAGAGCACAAACTTGTTCTTGTTTTGGCCACTGCAGTTATCACAATTCAGGTCCACGAGTGTTTCCCCAACTCCGTAGTTGGTGAAGAAATGGTGCATGTAGTTGACGACTGTGCTGCTGCCTTTCCTGGATGACTTGCCTTCATCAATCAAGTAGTTTACTTGTTGTGGAATTCCTTCACAGCAGACACCAAACAAGCCACACTTGCTAGGAGTTAAAAAGTAGATGGGACCTGGCTGCATAGGGTCAGAAGGATAGTGCACCTGCAAACAACAAAATAACATTAAGATAAACTAAAATGAATTGTCTCACCCCTGTCAGTCTGTCTTTATACAGATCAGTGAAAGGCATTTGCCTGCCTCCCATATATATATATATATATATATATATATATATATATATATATATATATATATATATATATATATATATATATATATATATATATACAATACAAGTCAAAAGTTTGGACACCTACTCATTCAAGGGTTTTTCTTTATTTTTAATATTTTCTACATTGTAGAATAATAGTGAAGACATCAAAACTATGAAATAACACATACTGTATATTTGATATTTGATATTCTTCAAATAGCCACTCTTTGCATTGATAACAGCTTTGCACCCTCTTGGCATTCTCTAAACCAGCTTCATGAGGTAGTCACCTGGAATGCATTTCAATTAACAGGTATGCCTTGTTAAAAGTTAATTTGTGGAATTGATTTCCTTCTTAATGCTTAATGTTTGAACCAATCAGTTGTGTTGTGACAAGGTAGGGGGTAAACAGAAGATTTGGTAAAAGACCAAGTCCATATTATGGCAAGAACAGCTCAAATAAGCAAAGAGAAACGACAGTCCATCATTACTTTAAGACATGAGTGTCAGTCAATATGGAACATTTCAAGAACTTTGAAAGTTTATTCAAGTGCAGTCGCAAAAATCATCAAGCGCTAGGATGAAACTGGCTCTCATGAGGACTGCCACAGGAATGGAAGACCCAGAGTTACCTCTGCTGCAGAGGATAAGTTCATTAGAGTCACCACCCTCAGAAATTGCAGCCCAAATAAATTCTTCACAGAGTTCAAGTAACAGACATATCTCAACATCAACTGTTCAGAGGGGACTGTGTGAATTAGTCCTTCATGGTGGAATTGCTTTAAAGAAACCATTACTAAAGGACACCAACAATAAGAAGAGACCTGCTTGGGCCAAGAAACATGAGGAATGGACGTTAGACCGGTGGAAATGTGTCCTTTGGTCTGGAGTCGCTGTGTCTTTGTGAGACGCGGTGTGGGTGAACGGATGATCTCCGCTTGTGTATTTCCCACCGTAAAGCATGGAGGAGGTGGTTTTATGGTGTGGAGGTGCTTTGCTGGTGACACTGTCTGTGATTTATTTAGAATTCAAAGCACACTTTACCAGCATGGCTACCACAGCATTCTGCAGCGATACACCACCCCATCTGGTTTGGGCTTAGTGGGACTATAATTTGTTTTTCAACAGGACAATGACCCAACACACCTCCAAGGTGTGTAAGGGCTATTGTACCAAGAAGGAGAGTGATGGAGTGCTGCATCAGATGACCTGGCCTCCACAATCCCCCGACCTCAACCCAATTGAGATGGTTTGGTATGAGTCGGACCGCAGAGTGAAGGAAAAGCAGCCAACAAGTGCTCAACATACGTGAGAACTCCTTCAAGACTGTTGGAAAAGCATTCCAGGTGAAGCTGGTTGAGAGAATGCCAAGAGTGTGCAAAGCTGTCATCAAGGCAAAGGATGGCTTTTTGAAGAATCTCAAATATAACATATATTTTGATTTCTTTAACACTTTTCTGTTTACAACATGATTCCATATGTGTTATTTCATAGTTTTGATGTCTTCACTATTATTATACTATGTAAAAAATAGTAAAAATAAAGACAAACCCTTGAATGAGTAGGTGTGTCCAAACTTTTGACTGGTACTGTATATATCATTTTTAAATCAGTGTAAAGGAGGAAATGTTGCTTACTTGTTGAGCAAAATCAAAGCTGTAATTCATCCTGATGTCTTTGCTTGCTTGTTCAGTAGGGACCCCCAGAGACAACTGCAGGTCTTGACAGGTGGTCTTGCAGTCAGCAACCATCTTCTGGAAGCAGGAGATGCTCTTGCTTCTTCAGCTTGGCTGACTTAACAGCTTCTGGGAGATTGGCAGATCTAAGACCTGATAGTTGTTCCTCTGGCACTGCCAGCACAGGTTTGTCCTGAGCTTAGTGCTTGAGATGTGGGGCAGCAATTTTCTCCACAGATTCCTGAAGGAAGACAGCCCGACTACACATACCTCTGGAAAATACAGAAATAATGTGAGATCAATAAAAGTAGTGCCAATCATGTTGGAGGTCAATTAATAATCAAAACGTGTTGTGTATGCTTTACATACCAAGTGTTGTCATCGATTCCTTGTAGAGACGCCACACCACTTTTGTCACATCAGATGGCAGCAGCTTTCCACCAAAGTGTTTGTGTCCTGGGTGGCGTCCTGGTAATACTATTGCATTATCCTCTTCATAGTTGTTGATGAAGTTAACCACTCGCAGCAAGTCCTCATGCTTCAGGTGAAACCTGTGCTTGCTTAGGCCAGCTCTCTTTTTGATGGGAGGCGTTAGACCATTCTCCTTGTAAGACTGGTGGAGGAGAGTCAGACGTGTTCTACTGATGCTGAAAGACAAATTCCAGATACAAATATTTTAGCATTATTATACAATAGATAGCCGTAATCACCGTCAGACACACCTGGCTAACTTGATGGGTCATCAGCTAGCTAGCTATCAGTAAGCTTTAATTGGGGTCTTTTGTTTAGACATGTAGCTAGCTAAACAATGAACCATAATCCCAATCCATAGAGTACTAGCAATACAAAACGATTGTCATAGCTAGCTAAAGTTAACCAAATAGGTTCAATGTTAGCTAGTTAGCTAGCTAACATTAGGCTATAACTAGCGATGCGAAATGGCATAATAAATAAAACTGTAGCTAGACTCTTACCCGTATACATGGATGAACGCTTCACGGCAGACTGCAACCCCTTTCATTAAATACGACGTCCTGTGTCATTTCCGGTTTGTTTGTACAGCTTGCTTGGCCCGTTGTGTCAAGTTACTCTAGTTCACACTGACTGTGGGCAATGCCATAAGAATCATCAGAACTTTCTTCCTCTCTGTCACCGATGCCATGGTTGCCCTTAGTTTGAAGACGTAATCCGGAGACAGGTGTTTTATACAACAGCCTTCTGTGTTCTCTTTTCGACTCCCTATGCATTTGCAATCAAACACCAGAATTATATTAATCTCCTTATCATACTCTGCTTCTACCAGACATTCCACTGATTTCAAAACTCGGTCAACATCTTCCGTGACAACAACACTGTTGATCAACGTTTCTTCCCCATCACTGTCATCAGAAGATTATACAATGTCTTCTTCAATAAAAATGTTTTTACCTAAATCAGGGATTTCCTCATCATCTGATTCATTTTCAGAGTCAGAGAGAGTCAGCATGGCACGATCCTCCTCCAGAAAGTAGTCCATCACAACTTTTTCCCACTGACCTTTGTCGATAGCGCCTCATAAATTCAGGGCAGCAATGTTATTGAGCGCAGTAGCAACATATTTGCAGTTCTCCATGGCTAACGTTATATCTTTCGAAAACACTGCAGTAGAAAGGAGTATCTACGCACAACAACCAGCTCATTTTGTAGACATTAGATGCTACTCCGCAAACCAATCTGAAACTCATCTCTTGGCATGTCCAGCCCACTCATTATCTCAGCCAATCATGGCTAGCGGGAAGGTTCCTGTCTATTTCTGTGGCTAAACCGACTAGGCTCGTAATTAAACAACTTTATTCGTATTTACAGATGGCATACAAGTTTGTTATTAAGGCACATGAAGGTTCAAATGTTCCAGAAGGCATTTCTGCCCAAAAAACGCATTTTGATTAAAAAAACAAAATAAACATTCAAATGGCTCTCCTGTGAAGTCGTGACTTTCGACATACGCCTAGTTTCCTGAAATGGATCACATTTGCAGATTTCTAAATACAATCGCGGGAAGAATGTACAGTTTGGAAAGCAAAAGCCTACTGCTGAAAAGAGAAGACTAAAACTGCTCCCAATTTGTAGCTAACAGCAACACTGTTTTTCAAAGTAGCTCATCTTAAGATAGGCTACTGCCACGACAAGCGCATTGGCCATCACTGTGGTCTCTGAGTAGCCTATGGCTTCATCTTCATCATTAGGTGAGTCAGTGTGCAACTGGAAATGTAACTTAGTAGCCTACTGTAGCCTATGATATATAAACTGTACAGTGCATTCGGAAAGTATTCAGACCACTTGACTTTTTCCACATTGTAAAGTCACAGCCTTATTCTAAAATAGATTTTACCCCATAAAGACAAAGCGAAAACAGGTTTGTAGAAATGTTTTGCACATTTACTAAAAATGTAAACCTGAAATACCTTATTTACATAAGTATTCTGACCCTTTGCTATGAGACTCGAAATTGAGCTCAGGTGCATCCTGTTTCTATTGATCATCCTTGAGATGTTTCTACAACTTGATTGGAGTCCACCTGTGGTAAATTCAATTGAATGGACATGATTTGGAAAGCCACACACCTGTCTATATAAGGTCCCACAGTTGACAGTGCATGTCAGAGCAAAAACAAAGCCATGAGGTCGAAAGAATTGCCCGTAGAGCTCCGAGACAGGATTCTGTCGAGTCACAGATCTGGGGAAGGGTACCCAAAAAATTATGCAGCATTGAAGGTCCCCAAGGACACAATGGCCTACATCATTCTTAAAATACTTTTTCCAAGGTTGTACTGATTATGATGAGCTAATGCTAAGCTATTTGCCAGCTATGTGTGGTGCCATGTTTGTTGACATCATGCAATGCATTCTGGTTGTCACATAAACGTCTGTCAGACCAAATATGTTATACAAAATGAGGTGAAGAGATGGTTCACTCGTCTTTCGAGTAAACTTCCGGAAGTGAATGATGGTAGATGACACACCCCCTTCAACATGCATACTGCAAACAGACCCAACTGATTTTGTAACCTCTTATCTTTGGTTGACGCAAAAAAACAAACATGGCAACTACCCATCGTCGGAATACTTTCGTTTTTTTGAAAGTGTTTTACTCAATTATTTAGATCACTGGTGAGGTCACCCATGATGTGATGAATTGTAAATCGTTATTGCTATTAGCTCATTCATATTATGTTTTTTGTTAGCCGAGAGTTAGCTAAATATGACCGCTTGTGTTAGGTCACTCTTTCCTCAGTTAGCGCTACGACTAATGTAGCCTAATTTTTCCAGTTTGGATGAAAATTGTGATATGCTGTTGCCACTTCTGTGAATGTCTTAACATTGCATCCAAAATTAAACTGCTCACATTGAGGACATAACATTGTAAAGACTGTTCGTGCAAAATGTTTCTGTGAAAAAACAGTGTGGCCAGCTCAAACGCTGACTCTTGAGTCAATCGTAACTGGACATTCTAAATAAGTGTTCTAATCACACCGGTTTGAGCGTACGCTGCAGTGACCACTGTAGAATTATCACACCTGTGTGTTCATCAAAGGGTTAAGGAGATATACAACATATTTCGTATTACATGTTATTCTCTCACCCGAATGGGGATGGATAAGAGAGTTCCCTCTGATCATGGGAAATTGTGTGACAAGGGAAATTGCCATCAGGAATGATAGACATTAAATGCAATGCTTTTTTCTTAGGCAAATCTGACCTTACTAAACAATCCCGCAATTTTGAGGATCTCTTATAACAATACCTAGGGGGGGACTTAAACACTTTACCAAAGCTGGGGTTGCTGTGTAATATGTGCCAATGTCTATTAACCACATCCTTGATCGACCTTGAAATAGGACTGTAGGTGAACACCAAAGTTGTAGAGGGACGAGAGGGATTCCTTTGACGTGGTTGCGATAATGCATTCTGCTCAGTTTGTCTTACTCTCTTGGGCAATTGTCCAATAATTATTCTTTATACCCTCTTGTTTTGAATCGTTCACATACATCTTTGGCATGTACATCAAATGATAAATTATAGTCACAAATAAAAGGGTTCATAAAAGGCTTCTATGGCTTTCCCCATAAGAAAACCCTTTTTGGGTTCCATGTAGAAGCCTTTCCACAGAGGGTTCTACATGGAACCAAAAAGGGTTCTACCTAGAACCCAAAAGGGTTCTCCTATGAGGACAGCCAAATAATTCTTTGAAACTCTTTTTTCTAAGGGTGTAATAGTGGTTTGTGGTATTCTAACGGGTACCTTTAGAATTTTGGCATGGTCAGCCACTACCAACACTATGCGGGCTAAACACTATGCAGGACTTCTTCCCCATTATGGCCATGAATGCCAACCACCCATGTGATGAATGCCACTGCAGGAAACAATAGAATGACTATAAATTAGCCAGAAAGATGTCGGCATCGAGTAATTGTCTCTGGCCCCCTCCCAGTTAGGGGGAGTGATGAGATCTACAGCAGTCTCACAACTCAATCGCTGGTTGAAAAATGTTTTCTGCCCATCCCAAAAGATTACATTTGTAGATAATTGTCCCTCTTTTTGAGACTCACCCACAAACAGGACCAAGCCTGGCCTGCTGAGGATTGACGGACTCTGTTCTAGCTGGATAGGTGCTCTCATCTTATCTATCAACATAGACAGGGCTCTAACTCCTCTAGCTCCACAATGAGATAGGGTGCAGGCAGCAGGCTGTTAGCCAGCCCGCCAGCTGCCACTAGCACAGTCAGTGTAGTGTTCCCCATTGAGACCATGTCTGTGCCTCGATCTAGGTCGGGAAAATCTAAACATGGCGGTGTTCGCTTTAGCAATCTCACTGGAATAAAGACCTCCTCCATCCCTGTCATTTTTTAAAGAGACTGTGATAATACCTCACAACTCAAAATAGGACTACTTAATGTTAGATCCCTCACTTCCAAGGTAGTCATAGTCAATTAACTAATCACTAATCATAAACTTGATGTGATTGGCCTGACTGAATTCATGGCTTAAGCCTGATGAATGTATTGAGTTAAATTTAGGCCTCTCCTCCTGGTTACACTAGTGACCATATCCCCCGCGCAACCTGCAAAGGCAGAGGTGTTAACTAATATTTTGTATGGCAAATTTCGATTTATGAAAGAAAAAATGGCTTTTTCGTCTTTTGAGGTTCTAATTATGAAATCTATGCAGCCTACCCAATAATTTTGTATAGCTACTTTTTACAGGCCTACTTGGCTGTATACAGCGTTCCACACTGAGTTCCCTGATTTCCTATCAGACCTTGTAGTCATGGCAGAAAATATTCACATTTCTGGTGACTTCAATATTCACATGGAGAAGTCCACATACCCACTCCAAAAGGATTTCGGAGCCATCATCGACTCAGTGGGTTTTATCCAACATGTCTCAATCATACCCTGGATCTAGTTTTGCCCCGTGGAATAGATATTGTGGATCTAAATGTTTGTCCACATATTTCTGGACTATCGGACCACCATGTTATTATGTTTGCAATCTCAACAAATAATTTGCTTAGACCCCAACCAAGGATTATCAAAAGCTAACTGTCACAAAGCTAACTAAAAAGCAGCATTCCCCAAGTGAGGTTGGCCTTCACTTCAGCCGTGATTAATTCAAGAACTTCTTTGACGAAAAGATCATGACCATTACAAAACCAATTTCAGACTCCTCCTTGAATATGGGTATTTCTCCAAAACTCAGTTGTCCTGAGTCTGCACAGAACTGCCAGGACCTCAGATCAATGGAAACACTCAAGTTTTTTTAATTCTGTATCTCTTGAAACATTCACGAAAATAGTCATGGCCTCTAAACCTTCCAGCTGTCTATTGGACCCTATTCCAACTAAACTATTGAAAGAGCTACTTCCTGTGCTTGGCCCTTCTATGTTGAACATAGTAACACCACCAACACGCACCAACCTGACTCATTAGGGGAGGGTCCGGGTGGGCATTCAGCCGAGGAGGCGGCTCTGGGCGTGACGACCTCTCCCTCTCTGCGTCCCCGTTGCACCCCTGGTCTGGTCTGGACCTCGGCGCGATGCTTCCCCTCTCCTTCCTCCCACGATGCACCAAGCCCTGTCTAGATCCTGGTGTGGGAGGCCCCGAACCTGGAGAGGGGCTGACGTCTGGGCCTGGATCAGCAATCCTCCCGCGATGCACCAAGCCCTGTCTGGACCCTGGTGTGGGAGGCCCCGACCCTGGAGAGGGGCTGACTTCTGTGTCTGGAGTGGAGCCGCTGACCGGAGCTGAACTGGACCCCGGTGGAGCGGACTGCTCTGGCTCCAGAGTGGAACCACTGACCGGAGCTGGACTGGGCACCGGTGGAGCGGACTGCTCTGGCTCCGGAGTGGAACCGCTGACCAGAGCTGGACTGGGCATCGGTGGAGCGGACTGCTCTGGTACGGGCCGTACTGGACTGGATCCGCACACCACTGGTTTGGTGCGGGGAGCAGGTACAGGGCGTACCGGGCTGGCAACAGGCACCACTGGTTTGGTGCGAGGAGCTGGCACAGGCCGTACCGGGCTGTGGAGGCGCACCACTGGTTTGGTGCGGGGAGCAGGTACGGGGCGTACCGGGCTGGCGACACGCACCACTGGTTTGGTGCGGGGAGCAGGTATGGGGGGGTACCGGGCTGGCGACACGCACCACTGGTTTGGTGCGGGGAGCAGGTACGGGGCCTACCGGGCAGGCGACAGGCACCACTGGTTTGGTGCGAGGAGCTGGCACAGGCCGTACCGGGCTGTGGAGGTGCACTGAAGGTCTGGAGCGTAGAGCTGGCACAACCCGTCCTGGCTAGATGCCCACTTCCGCACGGTACGTGCGTGGCGTTAGCACAGGACGCACTGGGCTGTGAACACGCACTGGAGACACAGTACGTAGAACCGGCGCAGGACCGAGGAGGCGTACTGGAGACCAGGAGCGTTGAGCCAGCACAACCCGTCCTGGCTGGATGCCCATTTTTGCACGGCACGTGCGTGGCGCTAGCACAGGACGCACTGGACTGTGCAGGCGCACTGGCGACACGCTTCTTAGCGTGAATACGGGGAGTTGGCTCTGCTCTGAGCCCTGGCTCCGCCAACCACCCGATGTGCCCCCCCCAAACATTTTCTTGGGGCTGCTTCTCGGGCCTCCTCTTCGGCCGGCACCGTTGATGTCGCCGTTGATCCTCTCCTACCCGGGCTTCTTCCTTCGCCCAGGGTCCTTTATCGGCTACATTCTCCTTCATTGCCTCCCGGTAACGGACGGCCTCCTCCTCAGTAATTTTCCCCCAACCGAGGAGGACATCAACCAAGGTTACCTCCCGTTGAGTCCCAGGCGTTTGCTCCTTCTGGGCACGCTGCTTGGTCCTTGTTTGGTGGGATCTTCTGTCACGATCGTTGAGAGACGGGTCAGACCAAGGTGAAGCGTAATATGCGTACATCTTTAAAAATACAAATAAACACTTGACAAAATAACAAAACACCAAAAACGTGAAGTGCTATGGCCTATACACACAACAAGCCTAACAGGAACACAAACAAGATCCCACAACTAAGGTAGGCAACCAGGCTACCTAAGTATGATCCCCAATCAGAGACAACGAGCGACAGCTGCCTCTGATTGGGAATCACACCCGGCTAAACATAGAAATCTCAAACTAGATCTACAACACAGAAATACAATAACATAGATCTCAACAGAAACTCACATTCTGACCCAACCAACAAGAGATCTCTAGATCAGGGCATGACACATATACAAAATATTTCAAGAGCATCCTTTTTTCAAGATCATAACATTGCAAGCATCTGAAATGTTTTGTCAAAATTGGATGCAAAAAGCTAATCCATGCTTTTGTCACTTCAAGATTAGACTATTGCAATGCTCTACTCTCTGGCTACCCGAATAAGGCACTAAACAAATTTCAGCTAGTGCTAAATACGGCTGCTAGAATCTTGACTAGAACCCCCAAAAAAATCATTTTACCCCAGTGCTAGCCTCCTGTTAAGGCTATGGCTAATTTCAAGCTTTTACTGCTAACCTACGAAGCATTACATGGACTTGCTCATTACCTAACTCGCCGATTTGTTTCTACCTTACATACAGTGGGGGAAAAAAGTATTTAGTCAGCCACCAATTGTGCAAGTTCTCCCACTTAAAAAGATGAGAGAGGCCTGTAATTTTCATCATAGGTACACGTCAACTATGACAGACAAATTGATTTTAAAAAATCCAGAAAATCACATTGTAGGATTTTTTAGGAATTTATTTGCAAATTATGGTGGAAAATAAGTATTTGGTCACCTACAAACAAGCAAGATTTCTGGCTCTCACAGACCTGTAACTTCTTCTTTAAGAGGCTCCTCTGTCCTCCACTCATTACCTGTATTAATGGCACCTGTTTGAACTTGTTACCAGTATAAAAGACACCTGTCCACAACCTCAAACAGTCACACTCCAAACTCCACTATGGCCACGACAAAAGAGCTGTCAAAGGACACCAGAAACAAAATTGTAGACCTGCACCAGGCTGGGAAGACTGAATCTGCAATAGGTAAGCAGCTTGGTTTGAAGAAATCAACTGTGGGAGCAATTATTAGGAAATGGAAGACATACAAGACCACTGATAATCTCCCTCGATCTGGGGCTCCACGCAAGATCTCACCCTGTGCGGTCAAAATGATCACAAGAACGGTGAGCAAAAATCCCAGAACCACACGGGGGGACATTGTGAATGACCTGCAGAGAGCTGGGACCAAATTAACAAAGCCTACCATCAGTAACACACTACGCCGCCACAGACTCAAATCCTACAGTGCCAGATGTGTCCCCCTGCTTAAGCCAGTACATGTCCAGGCCCGTCTGAAGTTTGCTAGAGTGCATTTGGATGATCCAGAAGAGGATTGGGAGAATGTCATATGGTCAGATGAAACCAAAATAGAACTTTTTGGTAAAAACTCAACTCGTCGTGTTTGGAGGACAAAGAATGCTGAGTTGCATCCAAAGAACACCATACCTACTGTGAAGCATGGGGGTGGAAACATCATGCTTTGGGGCTGTTTTTCTGCAAAGGGACCAGGACGACTGATCCGTGTAAAGGAAAGAATGAATGGGGCCATGTATCGTGAGATTTTGAGTGAAAACCTCCTTCCATCAGCAAGGGCATTGAAGATGAAACGTGGCTGGGTCTTTCAGCATGACAATGATCCCAAACACACCGCCCGGGCAACGAAGGAGTGGCTTCGTAAGAAGCATTTCAAGGTCCTGGAGTGGCCTAGCCAGTCTCCAGATCTCAACCCCATAGAAAGTCTTTGGAGGGAGTTGAAAGTCCGTGTTGCCCAGCGACAGCCCCAAAACATCACTGCTCTAGAGGAGATCTGCATGGAGGAATGGGCCAAAATACCAGCAACAGTGTGTGAAAACCTTGTGAAGACTTACAGAAAACGTTTGACCTGTGTCATTGCCAACAAAGGGTATATAACAAAGTATTGAGAAACTTTTGTTATTGACCAAATACTTATTTTCCACCATAATTTGCAAATAAATTCATTAAAAATCCTACAATGTGATTTTCTGGATTTTTTTTCTCCTCATTTTGTCTGTCATAGTTGACGTGTACCTATGATGAAAATTACAGGCCTCTCTCTTTTTTTTAAGTGGGAGAACTTGCACAATTGGTGGCTGACTAAATACTTTTTTTCCCCACTGTACCTACACGTACACTACAGTCACAAGACGCAGGCCTCCTTATTGTTCCTATAATTTCTAAGCAAACAGCTGGAGGCAGCACTTTCTCCTATAGAGCTCCAGTTTTATGGAATGGTCTGCTGATCCATGTGAGAGACGCAGACTCTGTCTCAACCTAAGTCTTTACTTAAGACTCTTCTTCAGTAGGTCCTATGATTGAGTGTAGTCTGGCCCAGGGGTGTGAAGGCGAACGGCAAGGCACTGGAGTGACGAACCACCCTTGCTGTTTATGCCTGGCTCCCCTGTCTCCACTGGGATTCTCTACCTCTGACCCTATTACGGAGGCTTAGTCACTGGCTTGCTCACGCTCTTCCATCCTTCCTGTCCTCGGGCTCGTGAAGTGGGGAGATCTTTGTGGGCTGTACTCGGCCTTGTCTCAGGGTAGTAAGTTAGGGGCCTGTTTATCCCTTTAGTGGTGTGGGAGCTGCCTGCCCCCCTCAGTCTCCTGTATCTATGCTGCAATAGTATATGTGCCGGGGGGCTAGGGTCAGTCTGTTATTTCTGTGTAATTCTCCTGTCTTATCTGGTGTCCTGTGTGATCTTAGATATGCTCATCTCTCTCTCTCTCCCCTCACGGAGGACCTGAGCCCTAGGACCATGCCTCAGGTCTACCTGGCCTGATGACTCCTGGCTGTCCCCGTTCCTAGTCCACTTGGTCGTGCTGCTGACCTAGTTTCTGCCGTTCTGCCTGCGGCTATGGAACACTGACCTGTTCACCCCACATGCTGCCTCAATCTCTAAATTCTTGGCTATGAAAAGCCAATTGACATTAACTCCCGAGGTGCTGACCTCTTGCACCCTCTACAACCACTGTGATTATTATTTGACCCTGCTGGTCTTCTATAAACTTTTGAACATCTTGAAGAACGATTTGGCCTTAATGGCCATGTACACTTATAATCTCCATCTGGCACAGCCAGAAGAGGATTGGCCACCCCTCAAAGCCTGGTTCCTCTCTAGGTTTCTTCCTAGGTTCCTGCCTTTCTAGGGAGTTTTTCCTAGCCACCGTGCCTCTACATCTGCATTGCTTGATCTCTGGGATTTTAGGCTCGTTTTCTGTATAAGCACTTTGTGACAACTGCTGTTGTAAAAAGGGCTCTATAAATATGATTGATTGATTGATAAGGTAACCAAGGCTCTTTCCTCTCTTTGTCTCTGTCTCTTTATCTCTCTCTACCTCGCCCATCATGACCTAGGTTGTGTGATGTGATGTATATAATCAACTGATGGTGTTGTGTGCTTTGTGGCCCACAGAAAATAGAAGGGGAGCCACTGAAAAAGGTTGTAGAGGAGGTGGTTCACGAGGAGAACGATTGGGGTGAGTTAGAGCTTTGAGATTGTCTCAATGTACTGTCCATAGTAAGTGATCCTGTCTATGTACCATCACTGACCTATGTGGTTGCTCTGTCAGGTATTGAGCTGGTGTCGGAGATAACTGATTAGGAGCTCCAGGCAGCCTCAGGCTGCTTCCTGGACCTCCCAGAGGGCATCACTGTGGCCTACACCATCCCTGAGAAGGTCAATACCAAAAAAACATTTTAGGAATACTGTGGTGTCTGTATGGTGAGAACAGACAAGCCAAGTCACCATGTCTCAGCGGAGGCTGGTGAGAGGAGGATGGCTCATAGTAGTGGATGGAAAACATACAACATTTCTGAAATTTCACATACTATAAAACCTTTTTCGAATACACAAAATGCCTACTATTTAGAATGCACACCAGAATAATGTCTTACATTGATAGAATGAATGCATTAGTAATCTAGTTAACACCGCTAAAGTTGTCTGTTTCATTTAGGGAACGGGGAGAAAACGCAATAACTCCAAAACAGTCGAAAGATTGGTCCTGTGCAAAATGTCCAAATGTCATCAGTTTGACAGGTTTTAAGGAAATGAAAAGCTGAGAAAACATTGAAACACGTTTCTGATAAGACTTCAGTTCATCTTTGGCGCATAGTTTATGTGGTTGAAATACTGTCTGTTTGCTTAGGTGTTAAAGACAACACAGCACACGTGCATTAACATTTTACTCAAGAGATGCTGAAAGAAAGAAATCATATTTCTCCACTTCTGTTCCCGAGACAAAAATAACATTTGTTCTATCATTTTAATGCAAGAAATCCAGAATTATGCAGAAGTTAATATGATATAACGCTTCATGTGAGAGGTTATAGGCCTACAGTCAGTGTCCATATTTCAGTTACTATTCCATTTAACCCATATGAATTTAAATTAGTAATATTCTGTTTATTTATTGGTACAGGGATACTCTGAGCGGGATATCAAAGGTGCATGGAAACAGCTTATCCCGAATAAGCTTATCCCGAATATGAGCTACTATCCAGAATATTGTGCGCATTTAAACGTGGTCAATAATTGCAGTTATGGATTCAACTTCTGGCCAATTACTACTACTGTATAGAATGCTAAATTAAACTAGATTGTTAATGCATGTTCCCCGTACTTCTAAAACATGTCTCTGCATGACAAACCTGCCTTTACTTTATCTGGTCCATGTCTAGCTCTGGTCTAGGGCCTTACGTGCGGTTTGAGCCTTGAAGGCTCCACAGTCCCTAAACGAAACAGACAACTTTACCGGTGTTAACTCATACTCTCAGCTGTTTAAACTGATATACCTGTAACCGAAACTTTCTCTGCTAGAACTGTACCGACTGAGTCGCTGTTCACACTTTGTTTCAACAAAGTATTTATTAGACAATACAGAATCTGTTTTATTATAGTTTATGGTATTCCCTTTTTCCTTTACTGATTCTTGCACAATGACATGAGTACACAGTATGACAATGCACTTGGACTATACACTGAGTGTACAAAACATTAAGAACACCTTCCTAATATTGAGTTGAAGCCCCCCTTTTGCCCTCAGAACAGCCTTAATTCATCGGGCATGGACTCTACAAGGTATCGAAAGAGTTTCACAGGGATACTGGCCCATGTTGACTCCAATGCTTCCCACAGTTGTGTCAACTTGGCTGGATGTCCTTTGGGTGATGGACATTTCTTGATACACACAGGAAGCTGTTAAGCATGAAAAACACAGCCACATTGCAGTTCTTGACACAAACCGGTGTGCCTGGCACCTACTACCATACCACGTTTAAAGGCAATTAAATATTTTGTCTTGCTCATTTACCCTCTGAATGGCACACTTACACAATCCATGTCTCAATTTTCTCGAGGCATGAAAATCGTTCTTTAACCAGTCTCCTCCCCTTCATCTACACTGATTGAAGTGGATTTAACAGGTATCATAGCTTCCACCTGGTCAGTCTATGTCACGGAAAGAGCAGGTGTTGTACACAGTGTAAGTACAGTGCATTTGGAAAGTATTCAGACCCCTTTCCTTTTTCCACATTTTGTTACGTTACAGCCTTATTCTAAAATGGATTAAATAAAATAACATCCTATTCTCTCTACACACAATACCCCATAATGACAAAGCAAAAAAAGGTTTTTAGAATGTTTGCAAATGTATTACAAATAAAAAACAGAAAGACCTTATTTACATAAGCATTCAGAACCTTTACTATGAGACTCGAAATTGAGCTCAGGAGCATCCTGTTTCCATTGATCATCCTTGAGATATTTCTACAACCTGATTGGAGTCCACCTGTGGTAAATAAAATGGATTGGACATGATTTGGAAAGGCACACACCTGTCTATATAAGGTCCAACAGAGCAAAAACCATGCCATGAGGTCGAATGAATTGTCTGTAGAGCTCCGAGACAGGATTGTGTCGAGGCACAGATCTGGGGAAGGGTACCAAAAAATGTCTGCAGCATTGAAGGTCCCCAAGAACACAGTGGCCTCCATCATTCTGAAATGGAAGAAGTTTGGCACCACCAAGACTCTTCCTAGAGCTGGCCGCCCAGCCAAACTGAGCAATCGGGGGAGAAGGGCCTTGGTCAGGGAGGTGACCAAGAACCCAATGGCCACTCTGACAGAGCTCCAACGTTCCTCTGTGGAGATAGCAGAACCTTCCAGAAGGACAACCAACTCTGCAGCACTCCACCAATCAGTCCTTTATGGTAGAGTGGCCAGACAGAAGCCACTCCTCAGTAAAAGGCACATGACAGCCCGTTTGGAGATTGCCAAAAGGCACCTAAAGGACTCTCAGACCATGAGAAACAAGACTCTCCGGTCTGATGAAACCAATATTGAAGTCTTTGGCCTGAATGCCAAAGTTCTGGAGGAAACCTGGCACCATCCCTACGCTGAAGCATGGTGGTGGCAGCATCATGCTTTTTGGATGTTTTTCAGTGGCAGGGACTGGGAGACTAGTCAGGATCGAGGGAAAGATGAACGGCGCAAAGTACAGAGCGATCCTTGATGAAAACTTGCTACAGAGTGCTCAGGGCCTTAGACTGGGGCGAAGGTTCACCTTCCAACAGGACAACAACCCTAAGCACACAACCAAGACAACGCAGGAGTGGCTTCGGGACAAGCCTCTGAATGTCCTTGAGTGGCCCAGCCAGAGACCGGCCTTTTTTATTTTTATTTTTTTTGGGTAGATCAGCTTAATATTGCAGATAGATTGTAACTTCCAACCCCCATGTTTTTTATAAATAGACTCCCCTTTATTACTTTTCAACCCCGCCATCCTTTCCCTACTTGGGGTAAATTAGTGAACAACAATGCCCAGGCCTCTACTTCCAGCCTATACTTACTATCTACACCTTATGGACACAGTCAATTTTACAATAATTCTATTTTATTTGTTTTTGCTCCTGAACTTCTTCTACTCTCAACCTCTCCGATCATTTTCATGATGTCCATCCGGTTTGCTTCTATATGCCATATCTTTCTAACTGTGCTCTTTCCCAAAAGCTCCCAACATACAACCTATATACTTATTATGGACACAGTATGCTTACATTATTAGTTATCTTGTTATTATTTGTTGTTATTTGTTATTAGTCCCATCCTTCAACTCCATTCAACACCTCCCATCTATCTCTTAACACCATCCATATAGGATTTCTATTTGCCATATATATTTCAACTGTACTGTGATGTTTTACAAAAGTTCTGAACCTTTCTATTCTCATTGCTTCTACAGATTGTGAATTAAAAATAAACATTTTTGCTAAAAGTATTATTATATTATTGATCGATTGACTATGACTTTTCAGATCACCCAGTAATGCTATCTGCAAGGTTAGCTCCAGGTAAATATTGCAATCCTTTAGCCATTCCTGGACCTGTGTCCAAAAACAAGCTACAAATGGACAGAACCAAAACAAATGATCGAATGATTCTGTCTCTTCACAGCAAAATCTGCAGAGCTGGGAAGATTGTATCCCCCATATAAATAACATTCTATTGGTAGCAAGAATTTTATATAATAATTTAAATTGAAAGATTGACATTTTTGAATCCGGTGTCGTTTTGCGTGTCAGTTCATAAACACTATGCCATGGGATCGGTACGTCAAAAATCTCTTCCCAACTATTTTGCAATCTATATGGGACGGCTGTCAATCCTTTGGTCCTTAAGTGAAACTGATATACTTTTTTATTTATCACAGTTTTCCTTAACCAATTATGTTCTTTAATGCAAGGCCGAGAGACAAGTTCCTTTCTTTCTCCCCCTTCCACTTTCCTCTTCCACTTTCGCGGTAAGGCTGCAATTATTTGGTTGTAATTTTGGGTAGAGCAGACATTTCCATATGTTTTTGTTAGCTGCATGTGCGACATAACTCCACCAGTCCTACCGATGATATCATTTACGAAGATTATAACTTTTTTAAACATTCTGTCAAAAAATAAAGGTTTTTTGTCAATTAGTATATTTGAATTTAACCACAATATTTGTTGCATTATTTGTTCTGTCATTTCTGGAGGATTAAATTGAAATTGCAACCAACTTTCTATGGCTTGTTTTAGAAATAGTGATATTTGGGAGATGATTTCCTTTTCAAATAACTGAAAATGAGTGGTTGTAATCGGAATAAAGGGAAAAAGGCCATTCTTGAACATTGGGTGAGACAATCTTACTAATTTGCTTGAGAACCAGTTCGGATTTAAGTATCACTTTTGTATGACAGAAGCTTTTAGTGATAGGTCTAATGCTTTAATATTTAATCATTTCTGTCCTCCGAATTCATATTCATTATATAAATAGGCCCTTTTAATTTTGTCTGGCTTGCCGTTCCAAATAAAATGGAAAAACATTTTCTCATATAATTTAAAAAACTGTTCGCTAGGCATAGGCAACACCATAAGCAAGTAGGTAAACTGGGATAATACTAAATAGTTAATCAGGGTGATTTTTCCACAAATTGACAGGTATTTACCTTTCCATGGTAGCAAGATCTTATCTATTTTTGCTAACTTTCAATTAAAATGTATTGAAGTGAGATCATTTATTTCCTTTGGGATATGTATTCTGAGTATATCCACATCACCATCAGACCATTTTATTGGTAAACTACATGGTAATGTAAAATTTTTATTTTTTAGTGATCCAATACGTAATATAGTACATTTATTATAATTTGGTTGTAATCCAGAGAGGTTAGAAAATGTATCTAGATCCTCTATGAGGCTGTGGAGGGATTCTAGTTGTGGATTTAAAAGAAAACATGAATCATCAGCGTACAATGACACCTTTGTTTTTAAGCCCTGGATTTCTAATCCTCTGATATTAATATTGGATCTGATTTTAATAGCTAACATCCCGATGGCCACAATAAATAGATATGCCGATAGTGGACAACCTTGTTTCACTCCTCTTGACAGTTTAAAACTTTCTGAGAAATAGCCATTATTTACTATTTTACACCTAGGGTTACTATACATGATTTTGACCCATTTTTTAAGAGATTCTCCAAAATTGAAATGCTCCAGGCATTTATATATAAACCCCAGTTGTACTTTATCAAATGCCTTTTCGAAGTCTGCTATGAATAGCAGGCCTGGTTTCCCATATTTTCCACAGTGTTCTATTGTTTCCAATACTTGCCCTCTCCAATGTATCTTCCATGTAAAAAACCTGTCTTATTAGAATTAATAATATCCGACAATACCTTTTTAATTCTGTGCGCTATACATTTTGCTAGAGTTTTTGCATCACAACACTGAAGTGTAAGGGGCCTCAAATTTTTTAAATGGACTGGATCTTTATATTTTCCACTTGTATCCTGTTTCAGTAATAATGAGATCAGACCTTCTTCTTGAGTGTCAGATAATCTACCATTTACATAGGAGTGGTTAAAACATGCTAATAACGGTCCTCTTAGTATATCAAAAAAGGTTTGGTATACCTCGACTGGTATGCCATCCAACCCTGGAGTTTTCCCGGACTTAAAGTCTTTAAATGCATCCAGATGTTCCTCCTCTGTAATTTCACCTTCACATGAGTCTTTCTGTATGGCTGTTAATTTTACATTATCAATAGAAAAAAAAATCTCTACAATTAGCTTCAGTTAGAGGAGATGGAGGCGACTGAAAAGAAAATATATGCTTAAAGTACTTTGTTTCCTCCTTCAAAATATCATTGGTGACTCCGTCAATTGTAACCAGTTTCATTAAGTTATTTTTGGTAGCATTTCTATGTTGAAGATAAAAAATAATTTTGTGCATTTTTCCCCATATTCCATCCCGTTTGCTTTATTTTTATAATATATTACACTTGATCTTTCTTGAATAAGTTTCTCCATTTCTTTTTGTTTTTCCTCTAATTTATTCTGAGCCTCTATGTTACAGTTTTTATTGCCATCTATCTGTTCTGTTAGACTTTCTATTTCCTTTGTTAGTATAAACTCTTTTGACCTAAATTGCTTTTGTTTTCGAGATGAGTACTGAATTGCATGGCCTCTAAAGTTACATTTAAAGGTGTCCCATACAAGAAGGGGATTTGCTGTACCTATGTTATGTCGGAAAATGTCAGTTATAAATTCCTTTGTTCTAATTATAAATAAATGATCATAGGCTTTGATTAAATTTCCAATATCCTCGCCCATGTGGAAATTCAGTAAGAGTAATGTATATGCCAATTATATGATGGTCCGACCGCATTCTGTCCCCTATCAACACTTTTTAAACTTTTGGTGCCAACGAGAATGAGATAAGAAAGAAGTCAAGACGACTAGCTTGATTGAGTCTCCGCCATGTATATCTCACTAGATCAGTATATTTAAGCCTCCATATATCTACTAGTTCTAATGTATCCATAACATTCACAATTTCCTTAAGAGCATGTGGGTGATTGTTTGTGGTGTGATTTGCTTTATGGTCCATTGAGCTATTTAAAACAGTATTATAATCCCCACCATAATAATATTGTCTTGAATTACTTGCAGGGTTGATAATTTATTATATATATTGTCAAAGAAGTGTGGATCATCATTATTTAGTCCGTAAAGGTTAATGAGCCATATCTGTTTATGGTCCAATAACATATTTAAAATAATCCATCTACCTTGCGTATCTATTTGGACAATTTGCATATTCGGATCGAAATTACTATTAATTAATATCATCACCCCTTTTGAATTTCTTTGCCCATGGGAGAAGTATATCCCCCAAACCCCCCCCCCCCCCCCATTCCTTTTTCCACGCAACTTCATCTCGAATTGTTGAATGAGTTTCCTGTATACAATAGATATTAAATTCCTTCTCTTTGAGCCATGTAAATATTGTTCTTCTTTTTTTTTTACTATTTAAAAAAATTATGCATATCCTATTTTCCATCATTATCAATTAATATGCGTAATAATGTAGGCAATTCATGTGTAGGATTTTAACATATAACCCGTATTGCCATTGTATTACATTTAATTTATTGACAAGCAATTATTATCCTAGCAAATAATTCCTGTGGTTCATCGCATTCTCTTTGGTGTATGGGTCGCTCAGGTGGGTGTCCAGGATGTAGGGTTAGGGATCTTTCCATCATGATAGGACAATAAAAAATTAGATTAGATGTATACTATATTAAAAAATGGGACTGCATCGCAGTGCTAGCTGTGCCACTAGAGATCCTGGTTCGAATCCAGGCTCTGTCGTAGCCGGCCGCGACAGGGAGACCCATGGGGCGGCGCACAATTGGCCCACCGTCGTCCAGGGTAGGGGAGGGAATGGCCGGCAGGGATGTAGCTCAGTTGGTAGAGCATGGCGTTTGCAACGCCAAGGTTGTGGGTTCGATTCCCACGGGGGGCCAGTATGAAAAAAATAAAAAATAAAATTATGTATGCACTCACTAACTGTAAGTCGCTCTGGATAAGAGCGTCTGCTAAATGACGTAAATGTAAATGTACAAAAATGTGAAAGCTCTCTCTCACTACCCCTGCTCATAGACCCCCGTCGGCTCTGGGAAATGCAACCATTTTCTCACTTAACGCTGCACCTTTTCAAACACAAACATGCACACCACATGGTTGACTGCGGAAGAAATGGGCAGAGCGTCCAAACGCACCCGCATCCACACCTGCCGCAAGGGGGAAAGGATGCCAGAGAGAACACAGGACCAACCACAACAACCATCCGCCAAAACAACAACCTCCCGCCAAAAAAGCCATGTTCTAATTATTTGTATTTAACGATGTATTATTCTGCTTGTTATCTTTTCTTTTTATATCGTTTTATCCTTTTATAAAATAGTATACTTACTATAAATGTTCTTTAATATTACAATCCCTATCATTGAGCCCGGACTTGAATCCGATCTAACATCTCTGAAGAGACCTGAAAATAGCTGTGTAGCAACGCTCCCCATCCAACCTGACAGAGCTTGAGAGGATATGCAGAGAAGAATGGAATTAACTACCCAAATACAGAAGTGCCAAGCTTGTAGCGTCACACCCAAGAAGACTCGAGGCTGTAATTGCTGCCAAAGGTGCTTCAACAAAGTACTGAGTAATGGGTCTGAATACCTACAGTGGGGAGAACAAGTATTTGATGCACTGCCGATTTTGCAGGTTTTCCTACTTACAAAGCATGTAGAGGTCTGTAATTTTTATCATAGGTACACTTCAACTGTGAGAGACGGAATCAAAAAATCCAGAAAATCACATTGTATGATTTTTAAGTAATTAATTTGCATTTTATTGCATGACATAAGTATTTGATCACCTACCAACGAGTAAGAATTCCGGCTCTCACAGACCTGTTAGTTTTTCATTAAGAAGCCCTCCTGTTCTCCACTCATTACCTGTATTAACTGCACCTGTTTGAACTCGTTACCTGTATAAAAGACACCTGTCCACACACTCAATCAAACAGACTCTAACCTCTCCACAATGGCCAAGACCAGAGAGCTGTGTAAGGACATCAGGGGTAAAATTGTAGGCCTGCACAAGGCTGGGATGGGCTACAGGACAATAGGCAAGCAGCTTGGTGAGAAGGCAACAACAGTTGGCGCAATTATTAGAAAATTGAAGAAGTTCAAGATGACGGTCAATCACCCTCGGTCTGGGGCTCCATGCAAGATCCAAGATCTAAGTAGGAAAACCTGCAAAATCGGCAGTGTATCAAATACTTGTTCTCCCCACTGTATGTAAATATGACATTTTCGTTTTCTATATTTTATCAATTTGCACAGATTTCTAAAAACCTGCTTTTGCTTTGTCATTATGGGGTATTGTGTGTAGATTGAGAAAAAACACTATTTCATACATTTTATAATAAGGCTGTGATGAAACAAAATGTGGAGAAAGTGAAGGGGATTGAATACTTTCCGAATGCACTGTATACGGAAAGAATATACACTACCAGTCAAAAGTTTGGACACACCTACTCATTCAAGGTTCTTTCTTTCTTTTTACATTGTAGAATAATCGTGAAGACATCAAAACTATGAAATAACACATATGACATCATGTAGTAACCCAAAAAGTGTTAAACAATTCAAAATATATTTGAGATTTGAGATTCTTCAAAGTAGCCTCCCTTTGCCTTGATGACAGCTTTGCACACTCTTGCCATTTTCTCAGTCAGCTTCATGAGGTAGTCACCTGGAATACATTTCAATTAACAGGTGTGCCTTTTTAAAAGTTAAATTGTGGAATTTCTTTCTTCTTAATGCCTTTGAGCCAATCTGTTGTGTTGTGACAAGGTATACAGAAGATAGCCCTATTTGGTAAAAGTCCATATTATGGCAAGAACAGCTCAAATAAGCAAAGAGAAATTACAGTCCATCATTACTTTAAGACATGACGGTCAGTCAATACGGACAATTTCATTAACTTTGAACGTTTATTCAAGTGCAGTCGCAAAAACGATCAAGCGCTATGATGAAACTAGCTCTCATGAGGACCGCCACAGGATTGGAAGACCCAGAGTTACCTCTGCTGCAGAGGATAAGTTCGTTAGAGTTACCAGCCTCAGAAATTGCAGCCCAAATAAATTCTTCACAGAGTACAAGTCACAGACACATCTCAACATCAACTGTTCAGAGAGGGCTGTGTGAATCAGGCCTTCATGGTAGAATTGCTGCAAAGAAACCACTACTAAAGGACACCAATAAGGAGAAGAGACCTGCTTGGGCCAAGAAACACGAGCAATGGACATTAGACCGGTGGAAATGTGTCCTTTTGTCTGGAGTCCAAATTGGAGATTTATGGTTCCAACCCCCGTGTCTTTGTGAGATGCGGTGTGGGTGAACAGATGATCTCCGCATATGTAGTTCCCACCTTAAAGCATGAAGGAGGAGGTGTTATGGTGTGGGTGTGCTTTGCTGGTGACACTGTCTGTGATTTATTTAGAATTCAAGGCACGCTTAACCAGCATGGCCACCACAGCATTCTGCAGCGATACGCCATCCCATCTGGTTTGGGCTTTGTGGGACTATGATTTGTTTTTCAACAGGACAATGACCCAACACACCTCCAGGCTGTGTAAGGGCTATTTTACCTAGAAGGAGAGTGATAGAGTGCTGCATCAGATGACCTGGCCTCCACAATCCCCGACCTCAACCCAATTGAGAAGGTTTGGGATGAGTCGGACGGCAGAATGAAGGAAAAGCAGCCAGCAAGTGCTCAGCATATGTGGGAACTCCTTCAAGACTCCTTTACTCACCATAGCAGAGCTGGTTAGGCTGTGTTCATGTTATCCAGATGTAAACAATGAACCATAATCTCAATTTTGAGTCTGGAAGTTGCTAGCAAGCTAGCCAATGTTAGCCAGTTAGCTTGGGTGCTTGACTGCCGTTGTGAAGTCAGAATGCTCGGATCAACCCTACTCATCGGCCAGAGCGTCGTGTGCGCTTTTAACGCTCCGAGAGCAAAACGAGATGGGTGGGGCTAAAGCTTAAGACGGTGTGAATGAAGCTGAATGGGTGTAGACAAAGAAGAGCTCTTCAGTGGGTACCAAAACATTCAAAGGCCATTTTCTCAAAAGTGAGAGAAAACGTTCAAAGCGGAATTACTTTCCCATTGTTCCTCAACTGTAGTGTATGATATACCATTTTGTAGCTCTGTGTCTCTGCTTTTATCCAATGTAAAAAACACAATTTCAAATGTTGCTACATAAGACCGAATCAAGGAGGTCGGTCACAAATGGATGAGCGGGCGATAATTGTGCATGTTACTTCTAATTTTAACAAAATCTAATTTAAATTAGGCATAAGTGAATGATAAGGAGGGTGAAGAGTTTTATTTAATTTAGAACAGGGACGGGCTCTATTACTATAAGTAACTCTATTACTAATCACATTATTTGCAAGGGGAAAATGCAAAACATATCCTTGACTCTATCCAAGTTGATGAGCAAGGGGAAACTAACAATGCCAGTCAGCCTGCACAGCCTGCCCATTGAAACTACACTTACACTATACCGAAACGAAGTTCACACATGATAAGAGTTAGCCTATAGACAAGATAAAATTCACAATAGTCCGCTGAGTGACGGTATTATAAGTTGTCAAATTGTACATGAAGAGATGGGCGCATCTTGTAATTGACAGATGAAGGGAATGGAGCATTCCTTAATCAAATCACATGCAAGTAAAACGTTTTGATTTCTATATACAGTTGAAGTCGGAAGTTTACATACACCTTAGCCAAATACATTTAAACTCGGAATTTCACAATTCCTGACATTTAATCTTAGTAAACAATCCCTGTTTTAGGTCAGTTAGGATCACCACTTTATTTTAAGAATGTGAAATGTCAGAATAATAGTAGAGAGCCTGATTTATTTCAGCTTTTATTTCGCTCATCACATTCCCAGTGGGTCAGAAGATTACATACACTCAATAAGTATTTGGTAGCATTGCCTTTAAATAGTTTAACTTGGGTCAAACTTTTCGGGTAGCTTTCCACAATAAGTTGGGTGAATTTTGGCCCATTCCTCCTGACAGAGCTGGTGTAACTGAATAAGATTTGTAGGCGTCCTTGCTCGCACACGCATTTTCAGTTCTGCCCACACATTTTCTATAGGATTGAGGTCAGTGCTTTGTGATGGCCACTCCAATACCTTGACTTTGTTGTCCTTAAGCCATTTTGCCACAACTTTGGAAGTAAGCTTGGGGTCATTGCCCATTTGGAAGACCCATTTGCGACCAAGCTTTAACTTCCTGACTGATGTCTTGAGATGTTGCTTCAATATATCCACATAATTTTCCTTCCTCATGATGCCATCTATTTTGTGAAGTGCACCAGTCCCTCCTGCAGCAAAGCACCCCCACAACATGATGCTGCCACCCCCGTGCTTCACGGTTGGGATGGTGTTCTTCGGCTTGCAAGCGTCCCTCTATTTCCTTCAAACATAACGATGGTCATTATGGCTAAACAGTTAAACAGTTATATTTTTGTTTCATCAGACCAGAGGACATTTCTCCAAAAAGTACGATCTTTGTCCCCATGTGCAGTTGCAAACCGTAGTCTGGCTTTTTTCTGGCGGTTTTGGAGCAGTGGCTTCTTCCTTGCTGAGCGGCTTTTCAGGTTATGTCGATATAGGACTCGTTTTACTGTGGATATAGATACTTTTGTACATGTTTCCTCCAGCATCTTCACAAGGTCCTTTGTTGTTGTTCTGGGATTGATTTGCACTTTTCGCACCAAAGTACGTTAATCTCTAGGAGACAGAACACATCTCCTTCCTGAGCAGTATGATGGCTGCGTGGTCCCATGGTGTTTATCCTTGCGTACTATTGTTTGTACAGATGAACGTGGTACCTTCAGGCGTTTGGAAATTGCTCCCAAGTATGAACCAGAGTTGTGGAGGTCTACAATTCTTTTTCTGAGGTCTTGGCTGATTTCTTTTGATTTTCCCATGATGTCAAGCAAAGAGGCACTGAGTTTGAAGGTAGGCCTTGGAATACATCCACAGGTACACCTCCAATTGACTCAAATGATGTCAATTAGCCTATCAGAAGCTTCTAAAGCCATGACATCATTTTATGGAAGTTTCCAAGCTGTTTAAAGGCACAGTCAACTTAGTGTATGTAAACATTTGACCCACTGGAATTGTGACACAGTGAATTATAAGTGAAATAATCTGTCTGTAAACAATTGTTGGAAAAATTACTTGTGGCATGCACAAAGGATATGGCCTAATCGACTTGCCAAAACTATAGTTTGTTAACAAGAAATGTGTGGAGTGGTTGAAAAACAAGTTTGAATGACTCTACCTAAGTGTATGTAAACTTCCGACATTCATCTGTACAGTGCCTTCGGAAAGGACCACTTGACTTTTTACACATTTTGTTAGGTTACAGCCTTATTCTAAAATGTATTAAATAGTTTTTTCCCCCTCATCATTCTACACACAATAACCCATAATGACTAAGCAAAAACTGGTTTTTAGAAATTGTTGCTAATTTATTTTAAAATAATATAATGAAATATAACATTTACATAAGTATTCAGACCCTTTACTCAGTACTTTGTTGAAGCACCTTTGGCAGCGTTTACAGCCTCAAGTCTTCCTGGGTATGATGCTACAAGCTTGGCACACATGTATTTGGGGAGTTTCTCCCATTCTTCTCTGCAGATCCTCTCAAGCTCTGTCAGGTTGGATGGGGAGGGTTGCTGCAAGGCTATTTTCAGGTTTCTCCAGAGATGTTCGATCGGGTTCAAGTCCGGGTTCTGGCTGGGCCACTCAAGGACATTCAGAGACTTGTCCCGAAGACACACTCCTGCGTTGTCTTAGCTGTGTGCTTAGGGTCGTTGTCCTGTTGGAAGGTGAACGATCGCCCCAGTCTGAGGTCCTGAGCGTTCTGGAGCAGGTTTTCATTAGAGATCTCTCTGTTCTTTGCTCCGTTCATCTTTGCCTTGATCCTGACTAGTCTCCCAGTCCCTGCCGCTGAAAAAGATCTCCACAGCATGATGCTACTACCACCATAGGGATGGTGCCAGGTTTCCTCCAGACATGACGCTTGGCATTCAGGCAAAATAGTTCAATCTTGGTTTCATCAGACCAGAGAATCTTGTTTCTCATGGTCTGAGAGTCTTTAGGTGCCTTTTGGCAACCTCCAATTGGGCTGTCATGTGCCTTTTACGTAGGAGTGGCTTCCGTCTGGCCACTCTACCATGAAGGCCTGATTGTTGGAGTGCTGCAGAGATGGTTCTCCTTCTGGAAGGTTCTCCCATCTCCACAGAGGACATCTGGAGCTCTGTCAGAGTGACCATTGGGTTCTTGGTCACCTCCCTGACCAAGGCCCTTCTCCCGCAATTGCTCAGTTTGGCCGGGCGGCCAGCTCTAGGAAGAGTATTGGTGGTGCCAAACTTCTTCCATTTAAGAATGATGGA
Organism: Coregonus lavaretus; assembly: GCF_964263955.1. Classification (NCBI taxonomy): domain Eukaryota; kingdom Metazoa; phylum Chordata; class Actinopteri; order Salmoniformes; family Salmonidae; genus Coregonus; species Coregonus lavaretus. The sequence continues at coordinate 56,855,212 of NC_139992.1, read as the reverse complement.
GGCCACTGTGTTCTTGGGGACCTTCAATGCTGCAGACATTTTTTGGTACCCTTTCCCAGATCTGTGTCTCGACACAATCCTGTCTCGAAGCTCTACAGACAATTCCTTCGACCTCATGGCTTGTGTTTGCTCTGACATGCACAGTCAACTGTGGGACCTTATATAGACAGGTGTGTGCCTTTCCAAATCATGTCCTATCAATTGAATTTACCACAGGTGGACTCCAATCAAGTTGTAGAAACATATCAAGGATGATCAATGGAAACAGTCTCATAGCAAAGGGTCTGAATACTTATGTAAATAAGGTATTTCTGTTTTGTATTTGTAATAAATTAGCAAACATTTCTAAAAACCTGTTTTCGACTTTGTCGTTATGGAGTAATGTGTGCAGATTGCTGAGGATCCATTTTAGAATAAGACTGTAACGGGAAAAAATGTGGAAAAAGTAAAGGGGACTGAATACTTTCCAAAGGCACAGTAGTATCAGAAAGAGCATATTCTGCAGTTGCTATGCCACCTACCTTTGTCATATAACTCAATTCAAGAGGTGCCGATCTTTTTCCAAATGTCACTTTTTCCAAGAATATCTGCGCTGTCCATGTCTTTAGCACATGACCACTCACGTGGCAGCATTGCTCTGGCTACTAAGCAGACTAGTAACATAGTAAACATAACATTTGCTATTAAGTTTTCTTTTAAACAAATGAACTAGTGGTTTTTCGTTTTTACTTAGGCTATAGCCTAGAGTAACAAACTAATGAAAATGCTATTATGTTCTTTGAAATTATAGTTTTGTAGCTTCTAATGTTACTTAAGACTTTTATAAACACAACCAAATTATTATTCTTCCGATAGCATATGTGAAATGTATTTATTAGACTGTTAGAGTGTTGATGCGTCATTGGCTGGAAGTGTCGAAAATTGGCTTTAGGCCTAGGCTACATTTATTATTTTCTTCATACCATTCATGCTTTACAATTGTTTATGCACTATCAAGCCTTGGTGCTTATGTTTGCACACCTTGCGGGTTGATATGCATCTGAAGCGTATGCTAAATGGGACGTCCGGCAACATTCTCACCTTTCTGTAGCTGGTACTTATAGACTGAAAGACCAGGCGGTTCTAGGGTTAATGGCTGTGATAGTAGAAAACTGAAGATGGCTCAACAACATTGTAGTTACTCCACAATACTAACCTAAATAACAGAGTAAAAATAAGGAAGACTGTACAGAACAAAAATATTCCAAAACATGCATCCTGTTTGCAATAAGGCACTAAAGTAAAACTGCAAAAAATGTGGCAAAGAAAGTAACTTTATGACCTGAATACAAAGCATTATGTTTGGAGCAAATCCAACACATCACGGAGTACCACTCTTCATATTTTTAAGCAGGGTATACTTGTCATCAGCAAGGACTAGGTAGTTATTTTGTTAATAAAATTAAATGGAATAGCGCTAATCACAGGCAAAATCCTAGAGGAAAACCTGGTTCAGTCTGCTTTCCACCAGACTCTGGGAGATGAATTCACCTTTCAGCAGGACAATAATCTAAAACACAAGGCCAAATCTACACAGCAGTTGCTTACCAAGAAGAGAGTGAATGTTCCTGTGGCCGAGTTACAGTTTTGTCTTAAATCTACTTGAAAAGCTACGGCAAGACCTGAGAATTATTACCCAGAAAGACTAACAGCTGTAATCGCTGCCAAAGGTGATTCTAATATATATTGACTCAGGGGTGTGATGACTTATGTAAATTAGAGATTTATGTATTTATTTTTCAATACATTTGCAAAAATTTCTAAAAGCATGTATTGTGTGTAGATGGGTGATTGTTTAAATGTATTGTTTTATAAATGATTAATTCAGGCAGTAACACAACAAAATGTGGAATAAGTCAAGGGGTATGAATACTTTGTGAAGGCACTGTATCTACCTCATTTACCTCATACCCCTGCACATCAACGCGGTACTGTTACCCCATGTATATAGCCAAGTTATCGTTACTCACTGTGTATTTATTCCTCGTGTTATAATTGTATCTACATTTTTCTCTCTGCATTGTTGGGAAGGGCCCGTAAGTAAGCATTTCACTGCTAGTCTACACCTGTTGTTTAGGAAGCATGTGACAAATAACATTTGATTTGATTTAGACAAAGGACTCATCTTTGTATCTGTGCCATTGAGGCTATCTCCATTTTGAAGTAGTCAATTTGCTTCTTCACGACTGGCTGATCCCTCCTGATGACCCGGTCGAACAGGAGGGATCAGCCAAGGAAGTTGGAAGTCCCACCCAGTTGACTATATTAAAATGGGGAAGCACTCAATGGCGCTGCCCATGATGATACAGCCTTTTGGCCACTAGTGGCCTCTATCATTCTCTATGATTGTACTCTATTTACAATAATATTGGCACTAATTGATCTCCATACAGGTAGCCTAGCGGTTAAAAGAGGTTTGCCAGTTTGAATCCCGTGTCTGACGGGAAAAATCATGCAGGAAGTGAGCTGGCAAACGGAGGGTTGCTGCTATCAAATCCTAGATGCCATTGCCTGACGTTGTGCCTTTGAGCAACTCACTTAACCCCCCACAGCAACTGCTTCATGGGCACCCAGTGTGGCAGCCCCCTGATCCAATGTCTCCAACCTGTATATGTATGTGTCTTTCTGAGGGGTTGGGATAAAGCGGAAGTCAAATTTCGGTTGGACCTTGTGTGCTAAATTGGTAGAGCTTGGCACTTTCATGCCAGGGTTGTGGGTTCGATTCCCATGTTGGACCAGTACGAAAAAATGTATGCTCTGGATAAGAGTGTCTGCTAAATTACTAAAATGTCAAGTATAAATGCTAAATTTGTTAGATTTCAAATACAGTCTCCACACCATCATCACTCAACTACATCATTACCTGGAGGAATGTCTCACCAACCCTGGCTTACGGCATCATCCAGAACGACCCAACGTCCTGAGTCCATTTGTGGAGAAACACTTTTTTAAATGGCATAACACTCATTTTACCAGAATACAAAGATAAACTTGAGAAGATCATTGCAGCGTAATGCAGAGGCTTGTTAAATACATTGGAGAAACAGTTGGTGGATTACCTTCCAGGAGGCTGTTATGGTCAAACTCCAACCTCAGAGTGCCTTACAAGGACAGCGTTTGCCCTAAAAACCAATAAATTATGAGTATCACTTTGGAGAACTTGGCAACAGCATGCGGCGACGTCCAAACTGCACCATCAGTCAACCCTCCAGCTTATCAAGAGGAATGGTGCCAACATCAAAATCTGGTAAAATTCCATGTCAGCTATGGAAAAAGAGGCCTTTTGGAAGAATGCCAAGTGAGTGTATAGCTTTGCTTGTTGCTTTAATTTGCATAATAAGTCTTTAATAATGTCAATATTAACTATTATTAGCATGTAGTCAATAAATTAAAGGTCATATGCACAAGAACTGTGCCAAAAACACCTAGCTGTAGAGAAAAGAGGGCTGGGCAAACTATATGTGGCTGCCAAAACAGCTGCAACTAAGCAAAAGAAAGGTGACCATGCTCAGCTGAAAACAACTCTAGATGATGTGTTGCCTGTGCAGGTTGAGCTTCAGCCACAACAGTGGGTAGCAATGGATACATTTTCTTTATCACAAAATATTTTTACAAAAATACCTGATCCATACAAAAAAGTTATATGAGTGCGTAAGTAAAATAGGTGTTTAAAGTCAAAATCTTATCAAAGTGTATTTGTCGCACACAAAGAGTAGAAGACGTTAAAGCAGGTGCGGCAAAATGCTTTTTTTCTAGCTCCAGCAGTGCAGTAAATGTCTAACAGTAGAATACTTATAAACAAATAATCCCAAATCCCCAAGAGAGTAAGAAATCTCAGAACGAGCAATGTCAGAGTCCGGAATATATGTAAATACGTAGACAGTATGGACAATACATAAGTAGAAAAAAGGTATGTACAGCAGTAGTTATTTAGGATGAGCTATGTTGAGATTACAGTATGTACATATACAGTGGGGGAAAAAAGTATTTAGTCAGCCACCAATTGTGCAAGTTCTCCCACTTAAAAAGATGAGAGAGGCCTGTAATTTCCATCATAGGTACACGTCAACTATGACAGACAAATTGAGAAAAAAAAATCCAGAAAATCACATTGTAGGATTTTTAATGAATTTATTTGCAAATTATGGTGGAAAATAAGTATTTGGTCACCTACAAACAAGCAAGATTTCTGGCTCTCACAGACCTGTAACTTCTTCTTTAAGAGGCTCCTCTGTCCTCCACTCGTTACCTGTATTAATGGCACCTGTTTGAACTTGTTATCAGTATAAAAGACACCTGTCCACAACCTCAAACAGTCACACTCCAAACTCCACTATGGCCAAGACCAAAGAGCTGTCAAAGGACACCAGAAACAAAATTGTAGACCTGCACCAGGCTGGGAAGACTGAATTTGCAATAGGTAAGCAGCTTGGTTTGAAGAAATCAACTGTGGGAGCAATTATTAGGAAATGGAAGACATACAAGACCACTGATAATCTCCCTCGATCTGGGGCTCCACGCAAGATCTCACCCCGTGGGGTCAAAATGATCACAAGAACGGTGAGCAAAAATCCCAGAACCACACGGGGGGACCTAGTGAATGACCTGCAGAGAGCTGGGACCAAAGTAACAAAGCCTACCATCAGTAACACACTACGCCGCCAGGGACTCAAATCCTGCTGTGCAAGACGTGTCCCCCTGCTTAAGCCAGTACATGTCCAGGCCCGTCTGAAGTTTGCTAGAGTGCATTTGGATGATCCAGAAGAGGATTGGGAGAATGTCATATGGTCAGATGAAACCAAAATATAACTTTTTGGTAAAAACTCAACTCGTCGTGTTTGGAGGACAAAGAATGCTGAGTTGCATCCAAAGAACACCATACCTACTGTGAAGCATGGGGGTGGAAACATCATGCTTTGGGGCTGTTTTTCTGCAAAGGGACCAGGACGACTGATCCGTGTAAAGGAAAGAATGAATGGGGCCATGTATCGTGAGATTTTGAGTGAAACCTCCTTCCATCAGCAAGGGCATTGAAGATGAAACGTGGCTGGGTCTTTCAGCATGACAATGATCCCAAACACACCGCCCGGGCAACGAAGGAGTGGCTTCGTAAGAAGCATTTCAAGGTCCTGGAGTGGTCTAGCCAGTCTCCAGATCTCAACCCCATAGAAAATCTTTGGAGGGAGTTGAAAGTCCGTGTTGCCCAGCGACAGCCCCAAAACATCACTGCTCTGGAGGAGATCTGCATGGAGGAATGGGCCAAAATACCAGCAACAGTGTGTGAAAACCTTGTGAAGACTTACAGAAAACGTTTGACCTGTGTCATTGCCAACAAAGGGTATATAACAAAGTATTGAGAAACTTTTGTTATTGACCAAATACTTATTTTCCACCATAATTTGCAAATAAATTCATAAAAAAATCCTACAATGTGATTTTCTGGATTTTCTTTTCTCATTTTGTCTGTCATAGTTGACGTGTACCTATGATGAAAATTACAGGCCTCTCTCATCTTTTTAAGTGGGAGAACTTGCACAATTGGTGGCTGACTAAATACTTTTTTCCCCCACTGTAAAGTGAGTAATCGATTCGCTGAATTTTTCAGAGATCCAACTGAGATCCCCTGAAATCCCACCAAAATCCTTAAATTCAATTGATTATTTGTCCGTGCCAGTACAATGTTTTATGTGCTATATTTCAGTCAATATGTGATGGATTTTAAAAAGTTTGGAGTATCTTCAGTAATTCTCCAACTATTACATTTGTCAGAATTGTATTTTTAACCTTTTAACAATTTCGTAGTAACTTTTGTTTAATTTAGAACACGTCGACAGGAGCTCAACTACTATTAGTAAAGGGTCCTCAGATGAGGGAGAGTACAATCCTCCTCAGTGAATTTCATTTTTTTTTAAATAGTGAAACATTAAAAAGGTTGTACTGTGAGCTTTAATATTGCTTATAGATTGTGGCTTCCATCAATGTAATGTTCTGCATCATATCATATCTCCCATTTTTTGGGGGGTAAAAATATACAGTACCAGTCAAAAGTTTGGACACCCCTACTCATTCAAGGGTTTTTCTTTATTTTAACTATTTTCTACATTGTAGAATAATAGTGAAGACATCAAAACTATGAAATAACACATATGGAATCATGTAGTAACCAAAAAAGTGTTAAACAAATCAAAATATATTTTATATTTGAGATTCTTCAAAGTAGCCACCCTTTGCCTTGATGACAGCTTTGCACACTCTTGGCATTCTCTCAACCAGCTTCACCTGGAATGCTTTTCCAACAGTCTTGAAGAGTTCCCACATACGCTGAGCACATGTTGGCTGCTTTTCCTTCATTCTGCGGTCCAACTAATCTCAAACCATCTCAATTGGTTTGAGGTCGGGGGATTGTGGAGGCCAGGTCATCTGACACAGCCCTCCATCACTCTCCTGCTTGTTAAAATAGCCTTTACACAGCTTGGAGGTGTGTTGCGTCATTGTCCTGTTGAAAAACAAATGATAGCCCCACTAAGCGCAAACCAGATGGGATGGCATATCGCTGCATAATGCTGTGGTAGCCATGCTGGTTAAGTGTGCCTTTAATTCTAAATCAATCACAGACAGTGTCATAGGCAAAGCACCCCCACACCATAACACCTCCTCCTCCATGCTTCACGGTGGGAACCACACTTGCAGAGATCATCAGTTCACCTACTCTGCATCTCACAAAGACAAAACCAAAAGCAAAAACCTCAAATTTGGACTCATCAGACCAAAGGACAGATTTCCACCAGTCTAATGTCCGTTGCTCGTGTTTCTTGGCCAAAGCAAGTCTCTTCTTCTTTTTGGTGTCCTTTAGTAGTGGTTTCTTTGCAGCAATTTTACCATTCCTGTGGCGGTCCTCATGTGAGTCAGTTTCATCATAGTGCTTGATGGTTTTTGCGACAGCACTTGAAGAAACTTTCACAGTTCTGGATTGACTGACCTTCATGTCTTAAAGTAATGATGGACTGTCGTTTCTCTTTGCTTATTTGAGCTGTTCTTGCCACAATATGGACTGGGTCTTTCACCTAATAGGGCTATCTGCTGTATACCACCCCTACCTCGACACAACACAACTGATTGGCTCAAACGCATTAAGAAGGAAATAAATTCCATAAATCACCTTTTAACAAGGCACACCTGTTAATTGAATTCATTCCAGGTAACCACCTCATGAAGCTGGTTGAGAGAATGTCAAGAGTGTGCAAAGCTGTCATCAAGGGAAAGGGTGGCTACTTTGAAGAATCTCAAATATAAAATATATTTTGATTTGTTTAACACTTTTTTGGTTACTACATGATTCCATATGTGTTATTTCATAGTTTTGATGTTTCCACTATTATTCTACAATGTAGAAAACAGTAAAAATTAAGAAAAACCATTAAATGAGTAGGTGTGTCCAAACTTTTGACTGGTACTGTATATACACTACCTTTCAAAAGTTTAGGGTCACTTAGAAATGTTCTTGTTTTCCATGAAAACATACATGAAATTAGTTTAAATAGGAAATATAACAAACTGCATGTGAAATGTAGTCATTGACAAGGTTAGAAATCATTATTTTTAATATAAATAATAATTGTGTCCTTCAAACTTTGCTTTCGTCAAAGAATCCTCCATTTGCAGCAATTACAGCCTTGCAGACCTTTGGCATTATAGTTGTCAATTTGTTGAGGTATTCTGAAGAGATTTTACCCCATGCTTCCTGAAGTACCTCCCACAAGTTAGATTGGCTTGATGGGCACTTCTTATGTACCATACGGTCAAGCTGCTCCCACAACAGCTCAATAGGATTGACATCCGGTGACTGTGCTGGCCACTCCATTATAGACAGAATACCAGCTGACTGCTTCTTCCCTAAATAGTTATTGCATAGTTTGGAGCAGTGCTTTGGGTCATTGTCCTGTTGTAGGAGGAAATTGGCTCTAATCAAGCGCTGTCCACAGGGTATGGCATGGCGTTGCAAAATGGAGTGATAGCCTTTCCTTCTTCAAGATCCCTTTGACCCTGTACAAATCTCCTACTTTACCACCACCAAAGCACCCCCAGACCATCACATTGCCTCCACCATGCTTGACAGATGGCATCAAGCACTCCTCCAGCATCTTTTCATTTGGTCTGCGTCTCACAAAAATGTTCTTCTTTGTGATCCGAACACCTCACACTTAGATTTGTCTGTCCATAACACTTTTTTTCCAATCTTCCTCTGTCCAGTGTCTGTGTTATTTTGCCCATCTTAATCTTTTCTTTTTATTGACCAGTCTGAGATATGGCTTTTTCTTTACAACTCTGCCTAGAAGGTCAACATCCCAGAGTCGCATCTTCACTGTTGACGTTGAGACTGGGGTTTTGCAGGTACTATAAGCTGCCAGTTGAGGACCTGAGAGGCATCTGTTTCTGAAACTAGACACTCTAATGTATTTGTCCTCTTGCTCAGTTGTGCACCGGGGTCTCCCACTCCTCTTTCTGTTCTGGTTAGAGCCCGTTTGCGCTGTTCTGTGAAGGGAGTAGTACACAGCGATGTACGAGATCTTCAGTTTCTTGGCAATTTCTCGCATGGAATAGCCTTCATTTCTCAGAACAAGAATAGACTGACGAGTTTCAGAAGAAAGTTCTTTATTTCAGCTATTTTGATCCTGTAATCGAACCCACAATTGCTGATGCTCCAGATACTCAACTATTCTCAAGAATACCAGTTTTATTGCTTCTTTAATCAGCACAACTGTTTTCAGCTGTGCTAACATAATTGCAAAAGGGTTTTCTAATGGTCAATTAGCCTTTTAAAATGATAAACTTGGATTAGCAAACACAACGTGCCATTGGAACACAGGACTGATGGTTGCTGATAATGGGCCTCTGTACGCATATGTAGATATTCCATTAAAAATCAGCCATTTCCAGCTACAATAGCCATTTACAACATTAACAATGTCTACACTGTATTTCTGATCAATTTTATGTTATTTTAATTGACAAAAAAATGGCTTTTCTTTCGAAAACAATGACATTTCTAAGTGACACCAAACTTTTGAATGGTAGTGTATATTAAAAACGTGCATATCTTAATTTATTTCCACAATTAACGAATAATATGTATAATAATGTTGGCAGTTCATATGAAGGATTGTTACATATAAACAGGATTGGCATTACAACAATTACATTTTTGGCAAGCAATTATTATTTTGGCAAACAATTATTGTGATTCATCCTGTATTGTCTCTAACATCATTACCCCATAGCAACAGATGTGGGATACACACACACACACATATACACACACACACACACACACACACACACTCCCCACCCTTCCCCCACAAACAACCACAGATTCAGATGTTCAAAAGTTGTTCCATCTGAGCCCAACTCAAGAGAAGACTTGATTGGCGAATGCATATACAGTTGTAGCTGTTTGAGAAGGCATGCAACATTTAGCAAGAATGGGAAGATTTGATTAACCACTGTCAAGTCCTAGCTGATGGCACTCAGATACATCCCCCAACCTTGAAAACACACACACACTGGTGCCCCATTATGACCATTTTCCCAAGCATCTCTGTGCAGTCAGATCTTTTGATTATTTTGTGCCTCCAGGGCCACAATAATTTCCCCTTCTCTGATTGTTCAAGTGTGACTACCTCCCCATGGGTTACTGCAACTAGTGTTTCCACCACTGCCACTACCTGGGAGGGGGCACCCCTCCCCCCCCCCGGAATCCCCACCGGCTAGGTACAAGGTCAGCAAGGTTCTCATTGGCAGCTCTGAGAAATTCCTTGTATATTATGCTCTCCTATCTGGGGGCTTTGGCTTTATTGGACCAACCCTGCCAGGCAGGCTTAGACTCTTGAGGGGGCAGTGCTGCTTTAGTGGTTCTCTGACCGCGTATATCTTTCTGTCTTGGCTGCATATAGTCTACTTGCAGTAGGCCCATAAAACAGATAAGGACTTCTCCATAGTGTGTGGGTCTGTCACGCCCTGGCTCTGGGGACTCTTATATGTTGAGCCAGGGTGTGTAGGGTCTATGTTTTGTGTTCTATGTTCAGTTTCTAGTTCATGTGTTTTCTATGTTGGCCGGGGTGGTTCCCAATCAGAGGCAACATGAATCAGCTGTTGCTTGTTGTCTCTGATTGGGAACCATACTTAGGCAGCCTTTTGTGCACTTGTCATTGGTGGGATCTTGTTCCGGAGAGGTTTGTGTTTAGTTAACCTTAGGACTTCACGTATCATTTTGTTGTTTTGTTGTATTGTATAAGTACTCATTAAAAGATGTACGCATATCGCGCTGCGCCTTGGTCCACTTCTTACGACGAACGTGACAGAAGATCCCACCAATTATGGACCAAGCAGCGTGTCCAGGAGCAAACGCTGGAGGTAACGCTAGTGCATGTCCTCCTCGGTTGGGGGAGGATCACGAGGAGGAGGCCGTCCGCTACCGGAGGGCGATGAGGGAGGATGTCCAGGCAGGAGAGGAGAAGCGGCGCCAACTGGGTCGTCGTCGGACAGACGAGAGGCAACCCCAAGAAAATGTTTTGGGGGGGCACACGGCATGGACGACGGGGATGCTGGAGGCAGCTACAGGACGTATCGGTAGAAAAGGAGAGGAGGCCACCAGGTTACGGGGGCTATTGGTCATGAGGGAGCAGGAGTTAGTTGGTCAGAGGGAGGAGCTACTGGAGGCGATAAGGGAGAAGGAGAGAGTAGAGGCACGGCGAGAGGAACTGAGTAGGCAGCAGAGGGAGCGGAGGTTTGTGAGGAAATCCAGTCTCTCTCCTCGCACCAAGCAAGTGGTGTGTGTCACCAGTCCGGTCCGGCCCGTTCCTGATCCCCGCACTAAGTTAGTGGTGCGTGATCCCAGTACGGCCCAACCCGTTCCTGCTCCCTGCACTAAGTTAGTGGTGCGTGTTCCCAGTCCGGCCCAACCCGTTCCTGCTCCCCGCACTAAGTTAGTGGTGCGTGTTTCCAGTACGGCCCAACCCGTTCCTGCTCCCCGCACTAAGTTAGTGGTGCGTGTTCCCAGTCCGGCCCGGCCTGTTCCTGCCCCTCGCACCAAGCCTGTGGTGCGCGTCGCCAGCCCGGCCCGGCCTGTTCCTGCCCCTCGCACCAAGCCTGTGGTGCGCGTCGCCAGCCCGGCCCGGCCTGTTCCTGCCCCTCGCACCAAGCCTGAGGTGCGCGTCGCCAGCCCGGTCCGGCCTGTTCCTGTCCCTCGCACCAAGCCCTGTGGTGCGCGTCGCCAGCCCGGTCCAGCCTGTTCCTGCTCCCCGCACCAAGCCAGTGGTGCGCATCGCCAGCCCGGTCCGGCCTGTTCCTGCTCCCCGCACCAAGCCTGTGGTGCGCGTCGTCAGCCCGGTCCGGCCCGTTCCTGCTCCCCGCACCAAGCCAGTGGTGCGCGTCGTCAGCCCGGTCCGGCCCGTTCCTGCTCCCCGTACCAAGCCAGTGGTGCACGTCGTCAGCCCGGTCCGGCCCATTCCTGCTCCCCGCACCAAGCCTGTGGTGCGCGTCGTTAGTCCGGCACAGCCCGTGCCTGTTTCACCGGTGCCTAAGTAATCCGCTCCACCGATGTCCAGTCCAGCTCCAGCCAGCGGGACCAGACCAGGGGCGCTATGGGGGGGTAGTTAGAGGGTGGTGGTCACGCCCGGAGCTGGATCTGCCTCCGAGGCGGAATGCCCACCCGGCCCCTCCCCTGTTGGGTTTAGTTGGTGCGGTCGCAGTCCGCGCCTTTGGGGGGGGGGGTACTGTCACTCCCTGGCTCTGGGGACTCTTATATGTTGAGCCAGTGTGTGTAGGGTCTATGTTTTGTGTTCTATGTTCAGTTTCTCGTTCATGTGTTTTCTATGTTAGCCGGGGTGGTTCCCAATCAGAGGCAACGTGAATCAGCTGTTGCTTGTTGTCTCTGATTGGGAACCATACTTAGGCAGCCTTTTGTGCACTTGTCATTGGTGGGATCTTGTTCCAGAGAGGTTTGTGTTTTGTTAACCTTAGGACTTCACGTATCGTTTTGTTGTTTTGTTGTATTGTATAAGTACTCATTAAAAGATGTACGCATCTCGCGCTGCGCCTTGGTCCACTTCTTACGACGAACGTGCCAGGGTCGCTCAGGTGGGTGTCTAGGGTACAGGGTTGGGGACCGCTCCATCATGACAAGACAATAAATAAATAAACTATATTTATAATTATTTTAAAATGTATATCCCATCTCTGCACAAAATTGAAAGCTCTTTCTTGTCACAACTCCTGCTCGCAGACACACATGGGCTCTGGTATTTGCAACCATTGTCCTTTTTCACCCACTAAACTCAGACTTTCCCAAACACAAAAACACACATCCCAACTTCCATAACAATACACCCGCACATACTGTGCCAATGAAAATGGCGCTGGATGGGATGGCTGCCGTTTTATGGGCTCTTAACCAACCGTGCTATTTTGTTTGTTTTTTCTCATTGTTTGTAACTAATTTTGTACATAATGTTGCTGCTACCGTCTCTTATGACCGAAAAGAGCTTCTGGACATCAGAACAGCGATTACTCACCTTGAACTGGACGAATAATTATTATTTAATGAGTCGGACGAGAGGGATTTCCTACAGACACCCGACATGGCCCTCATCCCTGTCATTCGCAGGAGAAAGAGACGGAGATATCGCGGAAGGAGATTGGGGTGCCTGATAAGGAGCCGGCGACGAGTGGCTAATCTGCCTTTGCCATCGATACCATTGGCCAATGTACAATTGCTGGATAATACAGTGGACGAACTAAAAGCATGTATATGCTACCAACGGGACATTAAAAACTATAATATCTTATGTTTCACAGAGTCGTGGCTGAACGATGACGTGAATAACATACAGCTGGCGGCTTATACACTGTATCGGCAGGATTGAACAGCAGCCTCTGGTAAGACAAGGTGTGGCAGTCTATGTATATTTGTAAACAACAGCTGGTGCACGAAATTTAAGGAAGTCTCAAGGTTTTGCTCGCCTGAGGTAGAGTATCTCATGATAAGCTGTAGACCACACTATCTACCAAGAGAGTTTGCATCTATATTCTTCGTAGCTGTCTATTTACCACCACAAACCGATGCTGGCACTAAAACCGCACTCAATGAGCTGTATACGGCCATAAGCAAACAGGAAAACGCTCATCCATAGGTGTCGCTCCTAGTAGCCAGGGACTTTATTGCAGGGAACCTTAAATTAGTTTTACCTCAGTTCTACCAGCATGTTAAATGTGCAACCAGAGGGGGAAAAAACTCTAGACCACCTTTACTCCACACACAGAGACACCTACAAAGCTCTCCCTCGCCCTCCATTTGGCAAATCTGACCAGCATTCTATCCTCCTGATTCCTGCTTACAAGCAAAAAACTAAAGCAGGAAGCACCAGTGACTCGGTCAATAAAAAAGTGGTCAGATTTAGCAGATGCTAAGCTACAGGACTGTTTTGCTAGCACAGACTGGAATATGTTCCGGGATTCTTCCGATGGCATTGAGGAGTACACCACATCAGTCACTAGCTTCGTCAATAAGTGCATCGATGACGTCGTCCCCACAGTGACTGTACGTACATACCCCAACCAGAAGCCATGGATTACAGTCAACATCCGCACTGAGCTAAAGGGTAGAGCTGCCACTTTCAAGGAGCGGGACTCTAACCTGGAAGCTTAAGAAATCCCACTATGCCCTCCGACAAACAATCAAAATGGCAAAGCGTCAATACAGGACTAAGATCGAATCGTATTACAATGGCTCCGACGCTCGTCGGATGTGGCAGGGCTTGCAAACTATTACAGACTACAAAGGGAAGCACAGCCGTGAGCTGCCCAGTGACACGAGCCTACCAGACGAGCTAAATTACTTCTATGCTCGCTTCGAGGCAAGTAACACTGAAACATGCATGAGAGCATCAGCTGTTCCGGACGACTGTGTGATCACGCTCTCCGTAGCCGATGTGAGTAAGCCCTTTAACCAGATCAACATTCACAAGACCGCAAGGCCAGACGGATTACCAGGACGTGTACTCCGAGCATGCGCTGACCAACTGGCAAGTGTCTTCACTGACATTTACAACCTGTCCCTGACTGAGTCTGTAATACCAACATGTTTCAAGCAGACCTCCATAGTCCCTGTGCCCAAGAACACTCAGGTAACCTGCCTAAATGACTACCGACCCGTAGCACTCACGTCTGTAGCATGAAGTGCTTTGAAAGGCACATCAAACCCTAGACCCACTCCAAATTGCATAACGCCCCAACAGATCCACAGATGATGTAATCTCTATTGTACTCCACACTGCCCTTTCACACCTGGACAAAAGTAACACCTATGTGAGAATGCTATTCATTGACTACAGCTCAGCGTTCAACAACATAGTGCCCTCAAAGCTCATCACCAAGCTAAGGACCCTGGGACTAAACACCTCCTTCTGCAACTGGATCCTGGACTTCCTGACGGGCCGCCTCCAGGTGGTAAGGGTAGGTAACAACACATCCGCCACGCTGACCCTCAACACGGGGGCCCATCAGGGGTGCGTGCTCAGTCCCCTCTTGTACTCTCTGTTCACTCACAACTGCATGGCCAGGCATGACTCCAACACCATCATTAAGTTTGCCGATGACACAACAGTGGTAGGCCTGATCACCGACAATGACGAGACAGCCTATAGGGAGGAGGTCAGAGACCTGGCCGTGTGGTGCCAGGAGAACAACCTCTCCCTCAACGTGATCAAGACAAAGGAAATGATTGTGGACTACAGGATAAATAAGAGGACCGAGCACGCCCCCATTCTCATCGACAGGGCTGTAGTGGAGCATGTTGAGAGTTTCAAGTTCATTGGTGTCCACATCACCAACAAACTAACATGGTCCAAGCACACCAAGACAGTCGTGAAGAGGGCACAACAAAACCTATTCCCCCTCAGGAGACTGAAAAGATTTGGTATGGGTCCTCAGATCCTCAAAAGGTTCTACAGCTACACCATCGAGAGCATCCTGACTGGTTGCATCACTGCCTGGTATGGCAACTGCTCGGCCTCTGACCGCAAGGCACTACAGAGGGTAGTGTGTATGGCCCAGTACATCACTGGGGCCAAACTTCCTGCCATCCAGGACCTCTATACATTTTTACATTTACATTTTTAGTCATTTAGCAGACGCTCTTATCCAGAGCGACTTACAGGAGCATTTAGGGTTAAGTGCCTTGCTTAAGGGCACATCGACAGATTTTTCACCTAGTCGGCTCGGGGATTAGAACCAGCAACCTTTCGGTTACTGGCACAACGCTCTTACCCACTAAGCTACCTGCCGCCCCAGGCGGTGTCAGAGGAAGGCCCTAAAAATTGTCAAAGACTCCAGCCACCTTAGTCATAGACTGTTCTCTCTGCTACCGCACGGCAAGTGGTAATGGAGCGCCAAGTCTAGGTCCAAGAGGCTTCTAAACAGCTTCTACCCCCAAGCCATAAGACTCCTGAACATCTAATCAAATGGCTACCCAAACTATTTGCATTGGGGTATTCTTCTTAAAACTGCATTGTTGGGTAAGGGCTTGTAAGTAAGCATTTCACTGTATGGTCTACACCTGTTGTATTCGGCGCATGTGACAAATACAATTTGATTTGATTTGATTATATGTCATCTGTTTGCTTTGTTTTCATCCCTACCATGTTGATTCCTACCTAACTTCACGCTTTTGAGTACTTTTGTGTTCCAGTTCCTTATATTTGAAGATGTATTATTTGAATAATTATCCTTCCTTCTAATGCTGTCTTTTATCCATTTATAAATTATATGAATAGAAAGTTAATACTAATTATTTTACAACATTCCCTATCTTGAATGGTATATTTTATTTGTAGTTTATTTCTTTATCAATTGTTATGTTTTATTGTTTTCCTGTTTTTTTTTATTACAATCCCTACCATGGATAGTATTGGGTGTTCCATTACTCGACTCCTCTATGGGAACTATTTAGAATAGCCTTGGAGTAGTCTTGGTGTCTCGGAACAGTTAGTTATCAATGTTCAGCTAATCGTCTACAAGAGAAGTCTACACATACAAGTTCAAATAAAATCCTCCAGAACTTTTAGGGTTATGCGGTGTCAGAAATGCCTTATAACTGTTGATAAAACAATACAAAAAATCCTTTCATTTTCTGTCAACAGATATCTGACTAGAAAATGAATTCATCCTTGAATCATTATCTGAGCAGGAAAATAATGCACAATGAGTGAGGTCGTTTGTGAGGGTAATAAAAGATGTCCCTATAGATGAGCTGTGCCAGCAAAATTACTGCATAAACGATTACAGAGCAGTAGTGGGGAGAGACTAGGTAGATGAGATGAGCTGGGAGGTAATGTTGCAAGGCACCTTCCTGCTAACGTAAAGAAAAGAGCATGAATATGAAGTATTTTAGGGAGAAATAAACAACATTGTCATGACGCTTTCAGAAGAGTCTCAACTTATCTAAACATTCTTAATCATTTTGTGTTATTCAAAACTAATAATGAGTTATTTAATGAATCCCCTGTCTTGTTTTACATTGCATATAGACAGAATGTTACTGCATTGTTATCCTCAACAATCCCACATCTAAAACTCTGAAGCAGCATTGGCGAACATCCACCTTGCGTACCTTGTGGTGGATATGAAAAGGCACATAAAATAGTAATATGCCGAAAGAAAAGATATGGACAACTTCAATCATTATAACAACTAATGACATGCTTTTGCAACAGGTTCCTCTACAAAAGAGCATTTAAAATCTAACATGATTCGTTTTGTCACTTCATGGCCTACATGCTTTATCAGTCATTAAGATGCAAGATGTGCAATAGTTTGGTGGAGCTTAATCTTAATGACCCCCTCCCACCCCTCAGATTGCACCTCTTGTGCTCGTTTCTCTCCCAAATGTGTCAGGAGAAGTCCTTCTTTCCCAGAATATTGCTGCTGAGGAAGCAATATAAAATTGTCTATTTTCCAGTGGTTGCTGTGGGGAAATCCCTGTGGTATTCAATTCTCCAGCCATGTCCTTCATGATCCCTCCCAGAGGGGATTGAATGTCAAACACAAAGTACTGACAAAATGTCTTCATTTGCATTCCTCTGTCATAGTCCTCTCTGCATGGGCCTTAAGCTCTTCTTTTCAAAGGTCAACATCTGGTCATGACACACTGTTTTTGGGTTGGAGTGCACATTCTAAGCCCAATAATAGGAAAGGGCTGGGGCCTGCCAAAATTGTTTCAAATTTGGATGTACCTGTCAGGACATATGGTGTGTTGGGAGAAGGATCTACTTCTGAACATCTGCTTTGAGTGCAACGACCTTCCCTAACCTCTGTCTCATACTGGTAAAAGTACATACTTATCTGCTACCAGTTATAGGCTAAAATAATGAATGGTCATAGTCAGGGATATCAGATCTTGTAATATATTAAAGGCCAGGCAGACAGGGAAATGGATGGTATCAAGTTGTAAACCAAGTGCCGGGGTTGCAGTTTTGTTTTTCGTCGACTTTAAGACAGGAAAATATTGCCCTGTCTTTACTTTAGTGATAGATCAGGGGAGAACAGGAGACCCAGGGTCAGACAATCTGATCAAAGTGGTGTAGGCTGATTGGTGGTGGTGCTCGTGTGTCCTATCACTCATAAGTTATGTATCAAGCTAAGGTGTCAACAATGCCTGCCATGGATGTTTCCCAGTTGCTCTGAATGTTCAAAATCATAGTGCAAGAACACTTTTAAAGCCTCAAACGATAAGATGGTCCAACTTTCAAAACAAGTCCTTTTTGGCTAGCCACAGCTGTCAACTAGCTAGCTAGGTGTGATGAGTGTGATTAGAAGGAGTCAGGCGCAGGAGGGTAAATCATCGAATACACAGTTGCGCTGGATAGCGACAACAAAATACAGGCACAGGGGAACAATCTACCCCGGCAATACAAGGTACGAGTAGCTCAAACGAGCTACACTCAACTCACATAAAACAATCACCCACAAGGACAAGGGGGCAGAGGGAACGCTTATACACAGACTAATGAGGGGATATGAACCAGGTGTGTGTAATTGACAAGACAAGACAAGACAAATGGAATGATGATATATGGAGCGGCAGTGGCTAGTAAGCCAGTGATGACGAACGCCGAAGCCTGCCCGAACAAGGAGGGAAGGCAGCCTCGGCAGAAGTCGTGACACTAGGTAGCAGTTTAGCTTTCTAGCACATTAACAAATTTGTTTGTAAATAATTAACAAGCTAGTTAACTACCACCTGTCAACAAAGTAGCAACCAAATATGCCAAATAACAGTCTAAAAACCACTTGATGGCAAATAAATCAGATTTGACAATTCAGACACAAATCACATGGCCAGAAATCAGATTTGTATCTGATTTCATACCACCTACAAAGGTGTGCTTTTTGGCTGTTCAGATTGCAGGAAAAACCCTAAACCTTCTATTAATAGCGTTTTGAAATGGCAGGAACTGATCATTCATCATGAGATAACAATGCTGTTAGAATACACGGGAGCAAACCGGCAAAACATGTGTGTGCGTAATTACGCGTTTGATTTGACACATTATTTGTAAAATGATGCCCGGCCATTAAAAGAGAATGGACGTTTTACTGTAGTTCTGAGTATCTGATTGTTTGACACCAGATTAATCTGGGACACACCTCACAGATCCTCGGAGCACAACTCACACTTGACGAATTAAAGCAAAATTTTTGTAAAATGTCAAAGTTATTGGGAAGCAATAGTGCCCGGGAGTCAATAAATAAGACCTATCAATCAATTTGGGGGCTGAGTAGTATGTGTTTAATAAAACGTATTCTTGTTAAAAAGGCCTGCCCACGAACCAATGGCTCATCTACTGGGCGTGGCTAATTTGATAAAGAGTGGGAAACGGACACATGGGAGCAAAGCTAGCTACAGAGAAGTTGATTGCTGTTGGACTGTGTGCCAGAGGATGTGACCAGAGTGGATCTGGAGTGGAGCAAGGAGCAGACCGTGCGTAATTTGGCTGGAGCGTGGAGCAGATAAGGTTTTTGGGGCAAATGCTCCAATTTCACTCTGGTACCGCTCAGCCATGAGCTCTGGACATGCTCTGCCCAGCATTTTTCATTTCCTTTATCACTGTTCTTTTAATTAGGCATATTCTGTTGTATTTATTTAGCCTACCCCACCATTAATGCACAGAGATGTTGATATGAGTCGACCAAAAAAAGCCTGTAATTGAAAGCCTGCAATTGATAGCAAGACAACGAATGAGCCCATGCAGCAGCACCGGAGACGTTAAGATTTGTATATAGGCTATTGTTAATAGAGGAGTCTATCAATTGTAAAATGTGAGCACAATAGAGCCACAGTTACAACTGAAGTATCAAATTATCAAGAGACTAGAGAAAAAGCAAGTTGTTTTTAAAGCTGCGTCAACATACAGTGCCTTCGGAAAGTATTCAGACCCATTGACTTTTTCCACATTTTGTTACGTTACAGTTTTATTCTAAAATGGATTAACCTTTTACCTCGTGAGTTCCAAATATCTCTAACGGTCACCCCAGCGTGAGGTGTTTTATGCACGTGATGTCAGAATGCACTCAGTGTTCCAAAATGTGATTGTTACGCAACAGGACAGTTAACACGCGCTGCCTGCTAATTATCTAATGGCTTGTCAATTTCTAATTACTTTCTAACAAGTTTTATTTCAACAGTTTGAGTTGAGGTGTGTTCCACCTCCTCATTAATTTACATAGATGTAGCCCATTTCAGTGTTGCGGACAATTTATGTTTGAGGCTTTACTGAGCCAGACAAAATTCTCTCTTCGGAGAGCCCAAACACTTCCCTAGTGTTTCCGCAGATCAAGTTTGCAGACATTTGCGCGAATTGGCACATTTTCTGGCTGGCATTTACAGTTTTATTCACATGTTTTCAAGGACTGGTGACAGCTAATGCATTCTGATTATTGCATAGATTGTAATGAACTCTTATGTAAAATACTTTTTTGAAGGTTGTACTGATTATAATGAGGGAATGCTAAACGATTTGCCAGCTATGTGTGGTGCCATGTTTGTTGACATTATACAATGCATTCTGGGTGTCACATCAATGTCTTTCAGACCAAAGATGTTATACTGAGGAATGGTTCTCTCATCTTTCGAGTAAACTTCCGGAAGTGAATGAAGAGAAGTGAATGATCCTAGATGACTCACCCCCTTCAACATGCATACTGCAAACAGACCAAACTCATCTTGTCTCCTCTTATTATCTTTGGTTGAAGCAAAAAAACAAACTACCCATCGTCAGATTACTTTTGATTACTAGAAAGTGTTTTATAAAATTATTTTGACCAATGGTGAACTCACCCGTGATGTGATGAATTATAAATAGTAATTGCTATTACCTAATTCATATTGTGGTTTCTGTCAGCCGAGAGTTCTCTAAATATGACCTCTTGTATTACGTCAATCTTTCCTCAGTTAGCACTAGGACTAATGTAGCCTACATTTTCCAATTTGAATGATTGTGTATGCTGTCGCTACTTCTGTGATTGTCTGAACATTGCATCCACAAATAAACTGGTCACTTTCAGGACATAACTTTGTAAGGACTGTGTTTGTGCGAAATGTTTCTGTGAAAAAAAACAATGTACCTAGCTCAAATGCTGACTGTTGCGTCAATCGAAACTGGATGTTATAAATAAGCATTCAAATCAAACCGGTTTGATCGTACGCTGCAGGGACCACTGTAGAATGATCACACCCGTTTGTTGGTGCGTGTGAAAATGGACAAAAAATATGTAATCCTCAGCAATCTACACACAATACCCCATATTGACAAAATGAAAACAGGTTTTAAGAAATGTTTGCAAATTTATTAAAAATAAAAAACAGAAATATCTTATTTACATAAGTATTCAGACCCTTTGCTATGAGACTCAAAATAGAGATCAGGTGCATCCTGTTTCCATTGATCATCCTTGAGATGTTTCTACAACTTGATTGGAGTCCCCCTGTGGTAAATTAAATTGATTGGAGATGATTTGGAAGGCACACACCTGTCTATATATGGTCCCACAGTTGACAGTGCATGTCAGAGCATAAACCAAGCCATGAGGTTGAAAGAATTGTCCATACATCTCAGAGACAGGATTGTGTCGAGGCACAGATCTGGGGAAGTGTACCAACATATTTCTGCAGCATTGAAGGTCACCAAGATCACAGTTATTAAATGGAAGAAGTTTGGAACCACCAAGACTCTTCCTAGAGCTGGCCGCCCGGCCAAACTGACCAATCGGGGGTGAAGGGCCTTGGTCAGGGAGGTGACCAAGAACCTGATGGTCACTCTGACAGAGCTCTAGAGTTCCTTGGGGGAGATGGGAGAACATTCCAGAAGGACAACCATCTCTGCAGCACTCCACAAATCAGGCCTTTATTGTAGAATGGCCAGGTGGAAGCCACTCCTCTTGCTTGTAGTTTGCCAAAAGGCACCTAAAGACTCTCAGACCATGAGAAACAAGATTCTCTTGTCTGATAAAACCAATATTGAACTCTTTGGCCTGAATGTCAAGCGTCACGTCTGGAGGAAACCTGGCACCATCCCTACGGTGAAGCATGGTGGTGGCAGAATCATGCTGTGGGGATGTTTTTCAGCGGCAGGGACTGGGAGACTAGTCAGGATCGAGGCAAAGATGAACAGAGCAAAGTACAGATAGATCCTTGATGAAAACCTACTCCAGAGCACTCAGGACCTCAGACTGGGGTGAAGGTTCACCTTCCAACAGGACAACGACCCTAAGCACACAGCCAAGACAGCGCAGGAGTGGCTTCGGGACAAGTCTCCGAATGTCCTTGAGTGGCCAAGCCAGAGCCCGGACTTGAACCCGATCGAACATCTCTGGAGAGACCTGAAATTTATAAAACTAGTTTTTGCTATGTCATTATGGAGTATTGTTTGTAGTTTGATGTGGGGAAAAAACAATGTAATACTTTTTAAAATAAGGCTGTAGCGTAACAAAATGTGTAAAAAGTCAAGGGGTCTGAATACTTTCAGAATTCACTGTATCGTCAGGTAGGTCCTTGTTTAATAGCCTACGACATGTTGTTGAAATGTTGAAGCTTCTTACGATAAACTATTTCAAAACGAATGGTACATAGTCACAAAAGTAGGTGGGGTTGTTTGTTAAATGATCTTTTTAAACAAAAAATGAATGGTGCGAATTTGGAGCGGCAGTTTTCTTCCTGTGAGCACTGAGCGATTTTAAGCAGAGCGGGGAAAGGATGTTGAGCGCTGGAGCGATGCTCAAAGACCGCTCAGTGAGCTATGAGTGGGATTTCCAACTGCTCAACTCCACTCACATACTCTGCTTTTGCTCTGATATTCTTGGCTCTGTTCTTGCCAGACATCCCTATTGTCCTTGTCACCCATCCCTGAATCAGTTCACAGTAGTTCAGAAGAGGTCATCCATACCCTTTCCGTTTTTACAATTTTGAAAGATAACAATTAAGGGCTATCTGTTTTGATTGAGGAAGATGAAGTGGTGGTGATTCCAGAGAATGATGAACACGTTGACATCTCAAGGGTCAAAAGGCACATTACAGCCACGGAAGCATGGATGCTTGTGCTCAACGTTTTTGGAAACAACAAAAAAACAACCCATTGATCATGTGACAACATAAAGGGTAACAGTGCTTTCCGGTTATCTTTGTGGTAAACAGCTGGGTCTATTCAAGGTTCTGCCACCACTGTGGGAAGTCTGTTGAATTTCTGCTAAAAAATAATCTGGCAAACACCACCACCACGAGTGGATTTGCCTCCACCTTGGCAGGTTCTAGTGAGCTGCTGAGTACTTATCTCTCAATGCGGAGACAAAAACAACAATTCTCGGGGGCTTCCAGAAAGCCAAATCTCAAGAAAAAGTCAGTGGTGATCAATGTTGGGGTCATGTCCCACAACACCTCTGGCCCTAAAATATTTTAGGTGTAAGAAACTTAACCTGACAGTGGAACCTGAACCTCACTGCTACGCTGACAACACCCATCTCTACTTCTCCACCACTGCCCTCTCTCATCAACTGCCTACAGGACATCCAGAACTGGATGAGTATGAACTTCCTCAAACTCAACAAGATAGGTAATCGGATCCAAATCCAACCTCAACAAACATCACATCTTTATTATCAATAGACAGTTTCCCTGTCCCTCTGTCAGCTCAAGTCCCAGATAATTGATGCAACCGTAGACCAGGGGTCGCCAACGCTGTTCCTGAAGAGCTACCCTCCAGTAGATTTTTGCTCCAACACCAGTTGTAACTAACGTGGTTCAGTTTATCAACCAGCTAATTATTAGAATCAGGTATGCTAGATTAGGGTTGAAGTGAAAACCTACAGGACGGTAGCTCTCCAGGAACAGGGTTGGAGAGCCCTATCCTAGACAATACCCTCTCCTTTGAAACTCAGAAAAAAACATACATTCTTCCACTTTCTCAATAGCGCCAGACTCTGCCCGTCAGTGTCCTACTCCTGCACTGAAACCTTCATCCACACATCACTTTCCAGGAAAACAGCAATCCCTGACCTATACAATAGATTCTGACAGGATGTTCAAGTGTTTCTGGAGCAGAGCACTTTTTGTTTACAACAGACTTGTGGTCAAGTGTAAACATGATGCCATGTCTCTTACATTGCACAAGACTGGAAACCACAGTCAAAGTACCTACAAACCAGCTTCTTTCCTATGAGGTTTGCATCTTCTCCCACATGGTCAGCTTCTCTTTCTGGGCTTTCCTTTGTTTGGGCTGAGCCCTCATTTGAACCTGTTTTTCAAAGGGTCTCTGCTGACGATTGCGGCTTTGTCCATGGCCTCCAGCTGGTTGCTATTTGGGTTTCCCCAAATCGCCTGGCAGAGGCTTAAATATGTTCACTACTTTCTCCCACGACCACTTTGATTGTTGTGGTCTTTTTTTGGAGTGGAATGTACGTATGAACCATTTCAGTTTGTCGCATAGTTGTTACTGGTAGTCTTTGCAGGAGCGGTGGCCCTCCTGCAGTCTGTCGTGCGGTTCCGCAGGCCTCTTGTTTGTGTTCCATGCACGTTTGGTTCTTTGGTTTGCCCCCTCGAGTGCACCAGCAGGTGCTTTTATAAGCTGCTAATGATGAACTGGCACCCATGCCCTGGCGATTTGGTGTAGGAATGCCAGGAGCCAGGAGGGCTCCAACAACGCCCATCTACCACCCAGCCACAGGGTCCTCTTCTCCATGCGTCAAAGAAGGTACAGCCCTCTATGAAAAGGTTTCATGCTGTCACACCCTGATCTGTTTCACCTGTCTTGTGCTTGTCTCCACCCCCCACCAGGTGTCTGTTATTTTCCCCATTATCCCCTGTGTATTTATACCTGCTTTTTCTGTTTGTCTGTGGCCAGTTCATCTTGTCTTGCCAAGTCTTACCAGCGTGTTTTTCTGTTTTCCAGTCTCTCTAGTTTCTGTTTTCTAGTCCTCCCGGTTCTGACCATTCTGCCTGCCCTGACCCTGAGCCTGCCTGCCGTTCTGTCCCTGATTGACGCTGCCTTGAATTACTGACCATTCTGCCTGCCCTAACCCTGAGCCTGCCTGCTGTTCTGTCCCTTATTCACGCTGCCTTGGACTTCGGACCTCTGTCTGCCCTTGACCTGCCGTTTGCCTGCCCCCTGTCTTGTAAAAAACATCTGAGATTCGAACTGTGTCTGCATCTGGGTCTCATCCTGAGTCGTGTTACATGCTTTGAATTGCAGCCAATATCCAAGCCAACAACTTTCATATACTTGCTGCCAACACTCCAGCCACAATAGTTGAGAAAACTATTAATACAGCCACTCACAGCAAACCCGTAAGGTTTGAATGTATCATAACCACCCTTATCCAAGAGGCACATACTGTAACATAAAAAGAGAAAAGAGACACACACAAACACTTTTTTATTACATACTCTACAAACTTTCCCCGACTAAAAAACATCTTGACCGACCAAGAATGGTCTCTTTTTTCGACCAATCAATTGTTCTAAATTTTTAAACGTGTATTTTTCCATCTATTGACACATCCTATGTTTTAATCAAATCAACTATGTATATTCACTGAGCTTATCTGATGCTTTAAGCACACTGTTTGATTAAATAATTAAGACATACAAATAACTAGAGGGAGTCCAACCAGCAATTGATTTGATTGTACAGGGCCGGCTCAGACTTGCTGCACTGAGTCTTTTTTAAAAGACAGCGAGTGACTGTGACTAGCACCTGTTGTCTCCCTCTCCTCCCTGCTACAGCGACCACCACAGAACATCAAAGTATTTAAAGTGTTTATCGCGCTGTCTGTGTTGCTGAAGATGCAACATAATTACAGCCATTTCTGACTGAAAAGTTCTGTTACCCAAAATCCTTCATTTGTTTAGGAAAAACATTCCATATTCCCTCAACCCTTGCTCTCTTTACATGACACATGCACGTGACCAAATACCTATTCGTATAGGACTAGTATTACTAGAGAACGTTGGTTATGTAATCATTACACCAGAATGTCCGTTATTCCAGAGGACGATTCGGATGGGATTCGTTTTGTCCCCCCCCCCCTCAAATATCTCAAAACACAGGGATGTCGATTCACACGGGACTAGTATTATTCTGGCTGGAATTGTTACTCTCCTGCCATGTAAAAATGACTGACGTGGCAGATTCGGACGGGAATACAATTACAGATGTGGTGTTTTGTGATTGTGCACATAATTACATTATCCGACATCCCCCAGTAAAACTAATCCCGTCCGAATAGGGCACAATAGGGCCTGACCTATAGCCAGGGCCGGTCTTTGCCTTTCTGCCGCCATAGGCAAGACCAAAAAATGCCACCCTCCGCAAAAGTAGAATAGTCCCAGTAAGTAAAATGACATTGAAAAGATGTCTAAAAGACGTATTTTCCAGACGTTGAAGTTAGGTTAAATTTAGGTTCTGAATGAAAGGTGAAAAGGTATTTTCCATATGTTTAAAATTTGTATTTTCCAGGACGCTGAAAAGGCATTTTTCCCCTAAGTTGACAAATACCTATTTTCCGGATGTTGAAATCAGGATAATCATCTGTTCTTAATGAGACGTTGAAAATACTTATTTTCCTGATGTTGAAAAAACGTATTTCACAGATGTTTATTTAATTTTGTTAAAAATCAGGCTCATTTATTTTCTGAATGATAGTTGAAAATAAGTAATTTATAGATGGCTATGTTTGGACCAAATCAAGGCTGGTCCAGATTGGAAAAAATCTGAACCAAACATTAAACGTCTATGATTGGTTCAGATTACGGAGGTGTAGCCTACAGTGTTGACTGAAATTGAATTTTATGAATGCCCATCTATGTGGTAAGCCTACCGTTAGTAAAACACCAAAACACGACGTCAGGACAGGACCAAAAAAAGGACGTCCAAAAGACATTGGCTCGTGCTTAGTAGGGTATAGCCTACCATGTCGGCCCGCAATGGAATTTTATAAATGCCCATCCATGTGGTAGGCCCACGGTTTGTAAAACAGGCCATTGCATTGGCTTTATTAGTCCTGATTCCTGTGACTAATCAATTTGTCTATTTAAGCTCTGAATATCAGCTACCCAACTTTATCAGGAGTTTTCACAAGCCTATTTGCAATGTGTTTACACAGCGGGAAATGCAGAAGTATTTTCTTTTTCGCTATGATCAGCTTGTCAAAACATTGACGGATACAAACTTGAAACCACTGATCATGATAATGGGGTGAAACTCCTGGACAACAGTTGTGATTGTCCATTCCATATTGTCCATTTTATTTTGACCTGTCCTGTTTTTAGGATATGATAGCTAATTTTTTGTTTGATTGAACGCCATTTAGGTTATTTGATTGGAGAAACCTGCATGATGTAAAAAGTGTCCGTCTCATTACATTGCCATACATTTTATCTCCAGCCTGTAGGCTACAGTGTCACGATCGTCAGGGAGAGACCAATGCGCAGCGTGTTGAACGAACATGTTTAACTTTATTATCTATAGTGATAATATACAACGAAACAAAACAACAAATGATTCGTGAAGTCCACGGTAACAATGACCAACACGGAACAAGAACCCACCAACACAAAGGGAAAACAGATAGTTTAAATATGGCTCCCAATCAGAGACAACCAGCCAACAGCTGACACTCGTTGCCTCTGATTGGGAGTCACTCAGGCCAACATAGAAATACACAACCTAGAACACCCAACATAGAAACAGAACACATAGAATAAACACACCCTGGCTCAACATATAGAGTCCCAGAGCCAGGGTGTGACAGTACCCCCCCCCCTAAAGACGCGGACTGCGACCGCGCCTCAATAAGAGCAAAACAGGGGAGGGCTGGGTGGGCATACCTCCTCGGCGGCGGTTCTGGCTCCGGCCTTGCCCACCACCCTCCAATAATCCCCCCATAGCGCCCCTGGTCCGGTCTGGCCCCGCTGGCTGGAGCTGAACTGGACGTAGCAGGAGCGGTTAGCTTCAGCTCCGTTGTGGAGCAGTTGAGCGGTACCTGATTAGGCACCGATGACCCAGGCACGGGTTGTGCCGGACTGACGACGCGCACCCCTGGCTTGGTGCGTGAGGCAGGAACGGACCGGACCGGGCTGACGATGCGCACCCCTGGCTTGGTGCGTGGAGCAGCAACGGGCCGGACCGGGCTGACGATACGCACCCCTGGCTTGGTGCGTGGAGCCGGAACGGGCCTCACCGGACTGACGACTCGCACCCCTGGCTTGGTGCGTGGAGCAGCAACGGGCCGGACCGGGCTGACGATGCGCACCCCTGGCTTGGTGCGTGGAGCCGGAACGGGCTCTACCGGACTGACGACTCGCACCCCTGGCTTGGTGCGTGGAGCAGCAACGGGCCGGACCGGGCTGACGACTCGCACCCCTGGCTTGGTACGAGTAGCAGGAACGGGCTGGACCAGGCTGACGACTCGCACCCCTGGCTTGGTGCGTGGAGCAGCAACAGGCTTTACCAGGCTGACGACTCGCACCCCTGGCTTGGTGCGAGTAGCAGGAACGTTCTGGACCAGGCTGACGACTCGCACTCCTGGCTTGGTGCGAGTGGCAGGAACAGGCCGGGCTGGCGACTCGCACCCCTGGCTTGGTGCGAGTGGCAGGAACAGGCCGGGCCGGGCTGGCGACGCGCACCGTAGGCTTGGTGCGAGTGGCAGGAACAGGCCGGGCCGGGCTGGCGACGCACACCATAGGCTTGGTGCGAGTGGCAGGAACAGGCCGGGCCGGGCTAGCGACGCGCACCGTATACTCTGTGCGAGTGGCAGGAACAGGCCGGGCCGGGCTGGCGACGCGCACCGTAGACTTGGTGCGTGGAGCAGGGACAGGCCGGGCCGGGCTGGTGACGCGCACCGTAGACTTGGTGCGTGGAGCAGGGACAGGCCGGGCCGGGCTGGCGACGCACCCCGTAGGCTTGGTGCGTGGAGCAGAGACAGGCCGGCCCGGGCTGGCAACGCACCCCGTAGGCTTGGTGCGTGGAGCAGGGACAGGCCGGGCTGGGCTGGCGACGCACCCCGTAGGCTTGGTGCGTGGAGCAGGGACAGGCCGGGCTGGGCTGACGAAGCGCACCACTGACTTGGTGCGGGGAGCAGGAACGGGCCGAGCCGGGCTGACGAAACGCACCACTGACTTGGTGCGGGGAGCAGGAACGGGCCGAACCGGGCTGACGAAACGCACCACTGACTTGGTGCGTGGAGCAGGAACGGGCCGGGCCGGGCTGGCGACGCACACCTTAGGCTTGGTGCGAGGGGCAGGAACAGGCCGGGCTGGGCTGGCGACGTGCACCGTACACTTAGTGCGGGAAGCAGGAACGGGCCGGACCGGACTGGTGACGCACACCACTTGCTTAGTGTGAGGAGCGGGACTGGGTTTCGTCATAACCCCCTGCTCCCTCAGCTGCCTACCGAGTTCCTCTCGCCGTGCCTCATTTCTCACCCTTTCCCTTATCGCCTCCAATAGCTCCATCCTCTGCAACACTAACTCCTGCTCCCTCTGCGCCAGTAGCCCCCTTAACCTGGTGGCCTCCTCACCTAATCGCCCTGTGGCAGCCTCCTGCTGCCCAGTCGCCCCTGCCGTGTGCCCCCCCCTAACATTTTTTTGGGGTTGCCTCTCGACCGTCCGACGCTGACACTGCTTACGCCGTTGCTCCTCTCTCCGTCGCCTCTCAACTGTCTCACTCCATGGCCGGCGATCCATCCCGGCCAGGATCTCCTCCCAGGTCCAGGACCCCTGCCCGTCCAAAATCTGCTCCCACGTCCAGGCTGCCTGTTCCTGGACACGCTGCTTGGTCCTGGTATGGTGGGTTCTTCTGTCACGATCGTCGTAGGAAGTAGACCAAGGCGCAGCGTGATGAACGAACATGTTTATTTATCTATAGTGATAAATACTGACAAAAACAAAACAACAAATGATTCGTGAAGTCCACGGTAACAATGACCAACACGGAACAAGAACCCACCAACACAAAGGGAAAACAGATAGTTTAAATATGGCTCCCAATCAGAGACAACCAGCCAACAGCTGACACTCGTTGCCTCTGATTGGGAGTCACTCAGGCCAACATAGAAATACACAACCTAGAACACCCAACATAGAAACAGAACACATAGAATAAACACACCCTGGCTCAACATATAGAGTCCCAGAGCCAGGGTGTGACATACAGAAAATGTTTTGTATGCCAAACAGGTGCTGTATAGATTACAATATCATCTGACCGTTTGGAACAATGTAAACAACACTAAATAAAGTGTAAGCATACTAGAGAGTCTGTTGTAAAAAAAATTGTTAAGCCTTTATTACAGCAAAAACTAAAAACAGTCGCATTCATTCGTGTACGCAATTTCCGAAATGGAACGGTTTATTTATTGTTTAAGATAATTATTCAAGGCTCGATTTATTTTATCTTAAAACTAAAATGCTTGATTGCATTTCAAATCATGAATGACTCATATGCTGTGAGTTGACATAAACGAATGAATGATTGATTGATACAGTAGCCTATATAAGTATTGAAATATAGGCCCTTATTTAGTTACGGTATTAAAACTAAAAAGGATGTGCTCTTACGCCTGCAGCTCAATGGTGGTTATACAAGACTGCTGTACTAAGCCTACTAATGATAATGACATTACTTATGATCATAATAATAGTAATAATAACATTAAGAAGGAGATCAAGAAAAAATAGTGTTATTGTTATTATTATTATACATATCATTTTTCTGACAATTTGGAACAGTGTAAACACTAAATCAATTATAAATAATACCAGAGAGGCTGTTCTAATGGAGAAAAAAAATTGTAAAGCCTTTATTACAGCAAAGCAAAGATTAAAAACAGACGAATTTGTGAAATTGTTTACTTAACATGTCGTTGCGTGAGGCTTAGTGCTCAAGGAATCAGTAGGCTATTAAACAAACACTCAAACAGGCAACAGAAGCAGGATCTGTCTTATTTCTGTAGACATATTGATGATTTATAAAGCCAGGCACATTTAACAGTTAGGCTATTGATTATAGACCTAATTGTTCGGGTTTCCTCTCTCCTCACTTTTCTTAGAAAATAAGGCAAGGGCTGTTTTCTCATCTCCTCATTCTGCTGCTGCCTCCGTGGCCCTCCGTGGCATTGTTCTCAACATCAATATGCTGGTTAACTTTGCTATTATGCACATAGCAACATGGTCTAGGAAAAGGAGACAATTCAACAGCACACTGATGTGTTTCAGAACAGTGGACAGCGACCACTATCCAAAGAGGGAGAGAGCGGATTTGTTATAAAATAATATTTGTATTAGTGTTGCACCATTTTTCTTATGTAATACAACCATATACAATTTCAATAGCATATGTCTTAGATTGATGGACTGTGCCATCCCTACGGCCTCCACAATGGATCAGTCCACTCAGACAGGCGGCAATCAGACAGGTGTCTTATACACCATTATTTATATTCAGTGCCTTCGTAGAGTGATCAGACCCCTTGACTTTTTCCAAATTTTGTTACGTTACAGCCTTATTCTAAAATTGATTACATTGTTTTTTTCCACTCATCAATCTACACACAATACCCCATAATGACAAAACAAAAACAGTTAGTTTTTTTTGGTGCTCATTTACAGTTACAAAACCATCTCAATTGGGTTGTCGGGGGATTGTGGAGGCCAGGTCATCTGATGCAGCACTCCATCACTCTCCTTCTTTGTAAAATAGCCTATACACAGCCTGGAGGTGTGTTGGGTCATTGTCCTGTTGTAAAACAAAAGATAGTCCCACTAAGCCCAAACTAGATGGGATGGCGTATCACTGCAGTATGCTGTGGTAGCCATGCTGGTTAAGTGTGCCTTGAATTCTAAATAAATCACAGACAGTGTCACCAGCAATGCACCCCCACACCATAACACCTCCTCCTCCATGCTTCACGGTGGGAACTACACATGCAGAGATCATCCGTTCACCCACACTTAGACACAGCGGTTGGAACCCCCCCCCCCCCCCCCCCCCCTTGTCACAACACAACTGATTGGCTGAAACGCATTAAGAAGGAAAGAAATTCCACAAATTCAATTTTAAGAAGGCACACCTGTTAATTGAATGCATTCCAGGTGACTACCTCATGAAGCTGGTTGAGAGAATGCCAAGAGTGTGCAAAGCTGTCATTAAGGCAAAGGGTGGCTATTTGAAGAATATCAAATATAAAATACATAGTGATTTGTTTAACACTTTTTTGGTTACTACATGATTCCATATGTGTTATTTCATAGTTTTGAGGTCTTCACTGTTATTCTACAATGTAAAAATAGTAAAATATATATATATTTTTTTCTTTGCTACTGCTCGACTAAATAATTCTCAGTCGATCAACACCCTATCCACCAAACAATCGACCAGTCAACTAAATGGGGTCAGCCCTGCTAGAAACATATTCATTGGCTCTACAAACTTTCTGAAGGCACTGTACATGGAGCTCCACAGTGGAGGTGTCATAATATACATAAAACCTAGCGGTCAAACAGGGAAATGGTTCCAATAGTTTTTCCCCAATTCATTTTTCCCATAGGGAATTTCAGAACCACTTAAAATAAGGGCTGTGTTTCGTGTAGGCTAACTCTGGCGTGACGTTTTGATAACCATGTAAATCTCTCTCGGACAAGGTGACTTTTATAAATATATTCGGCTCTATTTACTCTCAGATTTGAAACTGCTAATTAGCATCCAGGTAGACATCATGCAAGATAACAAATCCCTGCAAGCTCCTGCACGTCATCTCTAGCTGACACCTTTGCTAACAGGTATTGTGTCAATTTAAAAGATGCACAAGAAGGTTAACATAATTGTCAATTTAAAGAAATGTTGCCAATGTATTAATTACTAAATGTAGCTAATGTCATGCCAGGGTAAGCCTACACAAAACACAGCCATAATTTTAAGTGTTTCTGAACGGCCCTATGGGAAAATAATTGGAACTATTTCCTAGTTTGACCGCTAGGTTTTGTGGGTATTACGACTCATACTGTGGTACTCTATTAAGATATGTTTGCCTGTTCAGCACATTGCCTATATAGCATGGCATTGATTCCTACTGGAAACTGCCCAACTTAAAGGACTGAATGAATATCCAACGTGGCCAGTCTAGTAAACAATGTCTCAACTGCATGACATATAGGTAGACTATGGGCCATCAAGTAATAGGATGGTTACTAGGGGTGTGCCAAGTACTGCGACAAACGGATATGGGGAAATGTTTTGACCATGATCGGGGGGAAAGTAATTTTAGCTGCCAATATGCATATTTCACTCAAACAGTGTGAGCGTATGGATTAGAACAAGCTGCTCTCCCTCTGCTCTCATTGCCCCAGACAGTTTCACTCAGTTACTCGTCTCAGGGCACAAGTCTCCCCTTCTTCAAACATTGTGTGTAAATCAGAATCCGTAGCTAGTCATTGTTGTTCAATCTACACTGAACAGAAATATGAATGCAACATGCAACGATTTCACTGAGTTACAGTTCATATAAGGAAATCAGTCAATTTAAATAAATTCATTAGGCCCTAATCTATGGATTTCACATGATTGAGAATACAGAAAGTAGGGGCGTGGATTAGAAAACCAGTCAGTATCTGGTGACCACCATTTGCCTCATGCAGCGTGACACATCTCCTTCGCATAGAGTTTATCAGGCTGTTGATTGTGTCATTATCCAAGCCCATGCTTGCTTGCTATTATTATTTATTCTCGCCCAGGCATGATTACCGAGCGACAGATCATTAGAAAAAAAACATTACATGTAGTTCTCTGTAGTTTTTTTTTACTGTACAAATATTGTTGCATATCTGTCAGGAGAGAAGTTATGCTCCTCTCGAAAGTGAAACAATATATGGGGCAAGCTAATTAGCCTACCTTCACCTAAATCTGTGTCTGGAATAAATGCATGCAGTATTAGCCAACCATGCATTAGGCTATTTATTAGCCTATTTCATTGATAACTGAACGCTGTCTGCTATCTTCCCGGTACAGTTGAAAATCCGTGAAGAGCCAACTGAGCTTCCCTGAGATTGTTTCTGACTGCTTGTGCAGAAATTATTTGGTTGTGGAAACCCAAAGTTTCATCAGCTGTCCAGGTGGCTGGTCTCAGACTATCCCGCAGGTGAAGATGCCGGATGTGGAGGTCCTGGGCTGGCGTGGTTACACGTGGTATGTGGTTGTGAGGCCAGTTTGTTGTACTGCCAAATTTTATAAAACGATGTTGGAGGCGGCTTACGGTAGAGAAAATAACATTCAATTCTCTGGCAACAGGTCTGGAGGACATTCCTGCAGTCAGCATGCCAATTGCACGCTCCCTCAACTTGAGACATCTGTGGCATTGTGTTGTGACAAAACTGCACATTTTAGAGTGGCCTTTTATTGTCCCCAGCACAAGGTGAACATATGTAATGATCATGCTTTTTAATCAGCTTCTTGACATTCCAGACCTGTCAGGTGGATGGATTATCTTGGCAAAATATAAATGCTCACTAACAGGGATGTAAACAAATTTGTGCACACAATTTGAGAGAAATCAGCTTTCTGTGCGTATGGAAAATTTCTGGGATAATTTATTTCAGTTCATGAAACATGGGTCCAACACTTTACATATTGCATTTATATTTTTGTTCAATGCATCCGGAAAGTATTCAGACGCCTTTCCACATTTTGTTAAGTTACAACCTTATTCTAAAATTGATTAAATAATTATGTTTCTCATTAATCTACACACAATACCCCATAATGACAAAGTGAAAACCGGTTTTTAGAAATGTTCGCAAAATTATAGAAAATAAAAAACATAAAAAACCTTATTTACATAAGTATTCAGACCCTTTTCTATGAGACTTGAAATTGAGCTCAGATGCATCCTGTTTCCATTGATCATCCTTGAGATGTTTGTACAACTTGATTGGAGTCCACCTGTGGTAAATTCAATTTATTGGACATGATTTGGAAAGGCACACTCCTGTTTATATAAAGTCCCACAGTTGACAGTGCATGTCAGAGCAAAAACAAATCCATGAGGTGGAAGGAATTGTCCGTAGAGCTCAGACACAGTATTCTGTCGAGGCACAGATCTGGAAAAGGGTACCAAAAAATGTCTGCAACATTGAAGGTCCCCAAGAACAAAGTTTGGAACCACCAAGACTCTTCCTAGGGCTGGCCGCCCGGCCAAACTGAGCAAACGGGGGAGAAGGGCCTTGGTCAGGGAGGTGACCAAGAACCCGATGGTCACTCTGACAGAGCTCTAGAGTTCTTTTGTGGAGATGGGAGAACATTCCAGAAGGACAACCATCCAATCAGGCCTTTATGGTATAGTGGCCAGACGGAAGCCACTCATACGTAAAAGGCACATGACAGCCTGCTTGGAGTTTGCCAAAAGACACCTACAGACTCTCAGATCATGGGAAACCAAGATTGAACTCTTTGGCCTGAATGCCAAGCGTCACGTATGGAGAAAACCTGGCACCATGCCTACGGTGAAGCATGGTGGTGGCAGCATCATGTTGTGGGAATGTTTTTCAGCGGCAGGGACTGGGAGACTAGTCAGGATTGAGGGAAAGATTAATGGAGGAAAGTTTGAGAAACAGACGCCTCACAGGTCCTCAACTGGCAGATTCATTATATAGTACCCGCAAAACACCAGTCTCAACGTTAACAGTGAAGAGTCGACTCTGGGATGCTGACCGTCTAGGCAGAGTTGCAAAGAAAAAGCCAAATCTCAGACTGGCCAATAAAAATAAAAGATTAAGATGGGCAGTCTGAGATATGGCTTTTTCTTTACAACTCTGCCTAGAAGGTCAGCATCCCGGAGTCGCCTCTTCACTGTTGACATTGAGACTGGTGTTTTGCGGGTACTATTTAATGAAGCTGCCAGTTAAGGACCTGTGAGGCGTCTGTTTCTCAAACTAGACACTCTAATGTATTTGTCCTCTCGCTCAGTTGTTCACCTGGGCCTCCCACTCCTCTTTCTATTCTGTTTAGAGCCAGTTTGCACTGTTCTGTGAAGTGAGTAGTATACAGCGTTGTACAAGATCTTCAGTTTCTTGGCAATTTCGTGCATGGAATGGCCTTCATTTCTCAGAATAAGAATAGACTGACGGGTTTCAGAAGAAAGTTATTTGTTTCTGGCCATTTTGAGCCTGTAATGGAACCCACAATTGCTGATGCTCCAGATACTCAACTAGTCTCAAGAAGGCCAGTTTTATTGCTTCTTTAATCAGCACAACCGTTTTCAGCTGTGTTAACATATTTGCAAAAGGGTTTTCTAATGATCAATTAGCCTTTTAAAATGATAAACCTGGATTAGCAAACACAACGTGCCATTGGAACACAGGACTGATGGTTGCTGATAATGGGCCTCTGTACGCCTATGTAGATATTCCATAAAGAAATCAGCCGTTTTCAGCTACAATAGCCATTTACAACATTAACATTAAATTGCTTTTCTTTCGAAAACAGTGACCCCAAACCTTTGAACGGTAGTGTACTTCACGCTACAGTAGAAACTACAACACGATATACAGAAAATAAGGCACTTACTTTGATATGAACGCACACATGTCCAAAGTTATTATTTGTAAGGAAAACAACAATGTGTCAATGTGAGCACCAGCCAGAAAATGTTCCATGTCGTGCAAGACTGCAAATGTCTGCATACTTGATGTGCGGAAGGAAGAAATGGGGAAGGGCTCTCCTCGAAGAGGGAAGTTTGTCCGGCTCAGGAAAGCCTCAAACATAAATTGTCCGCAACACTGAAATGGGCTACTTCTATGTTAATTAATGAGGAGGCGGAACACACATCAATTCAAACTTTGAAACATAGCCTATAGTTAATTAGCAGGCAGCCTGTGTTTACTGTCCTGTTGTGTAGTACTCACATTTTGGAACAGTGAGTGCATTCTGCATAAAACAACTCACGCTGGGGCAACCGTTAAAGATATTTGGAAAAGGTTAAGACTCATGATTGCACATAAAGGAAGATGCTCCTACATGGTGTCTCCCAAGTGGCGCAGTGGTCTAAGGCACTGCATCGCAGTGCTAGCTGTGCCACTAGAGACTCATGGGGCGGCGCACAATTGGCCCAGGGTAGAGAAGGGAATGGCCGGCAGGGATGTAGCTCAGTTGGTAGAGCATGGCGTTCGCAACGCCAGGGTTGTGGGTTCTATTCCCACGGGGGGCCAGTATGAAAAAATTAATAAAAAATAATGTATGCACTCACTAACTGTAAGTCGCTCTGGATAAGAGCGTCTGCTAAATGACTAAATTGTAAATTATGATAGAGAGCTTGCTTTATCCAACTGATCTTGTGTCCTTTCTGTCATCCTGGGAACCCTGTTCATTGCTGCTCGCAGCTATATTTTTGTTTGTTTTCAATTAAAATGGAAAATCACAGTAAATCATTATTAACCAGAAATGATTTGATATTGCGATAAAAATGACTGCATTGGACCTTTTAAAATGTTTATTTGTTGAATAGGGGGTATAAATATTTTTCCCTAAACCACTTTTGAAAGGGTATGAACAAAACAATTGGCAAAACAGAAAAACACGGAACCATATAGCCTTGACATCAAAACTATGAGCCACTTTATTTAGCTTGCCCAGCAAGCCACGTAGGCAGTATTCTTTTTCGGACAATTCCATTGTTCATAAAGTACAGACTGCCCATCTGAGGCACTGAGAAAACTAAATTAAGCCTTCATCATTACTTTTTAGTAATGGTAAGGTGTGACTTCACAGGGCCACCATGAAAAACACTGTGGTTGTGTCCGATTACCAATACTAGCGTACTACATACTTAAACTGCATAATATGTACTCATCGTGCATACTCTTTAGCACATACCGTTAACTAAAAAGTATTTAGTATGCCACAGCTGCAACGCAGTATCGGCTCCTGATTGGCTGAGTAGGTAGGGCGGGGCTGAGTGCGGGTGGATTTGTCCAAATTCAACAGACATGCATCCTATTAACCAGCCTGATAATAGCTTATTTCCAATTCGATTAATTTCTCTAGATAGAATAGGAATGGTGTTATAGGCCTACTCAGGCTGGTTATAGGCAGACTATCACATTCAACCTATACCGTATATCTTATTTTAAAAGGACTGAAGACAGAAACTGATCATTTGGTTCTATTTCAACTGATTTATTACTGAAACCAAAGTGCTGTAACATATATACATGAAATCAAATAGTGTAGTACACACACCAAAACTTTAAAAATGTTCAAATCAAATTGCACAGAAAAACGTGGACAGTCGGGTGCATCGCAAATTCAGAACCGCTGGACCGCAACGAAAGCACGGATCATTGGGAACGAGATCAGAATGACTGCTGAGGCTTGATCCATGAATTAAATAATTAAATGGATAGCCTAGCCTACAAAACAAAAACAATCCATAGGCTACGTTCAGATCAAAAGGCCACATCCCTAGTCACTGGTGCTGACACATTCAGAAATCAAAATGTTTAAGTATTTAGTTTAAAAGCTCTAACGAAGGCTAAGAAAACACAAATCCACTTTGGGTTAAAAACAATAAACATATGTTTTCAAATAAATAGCCTACGATGCAATTCTCTTGATAATTTTAAGGAGAACAAAAATGACAGCCTACATTTGAACACCACTGCTGAAGCTTCGATATCTTCCCAATTAAGTAGCCTAGTTTTTTTGTTTGGCTACTTGAAGAGAACTACTGTTGGGTCTATCACTCGCAGCCCACCTCTTCCAATGCATTGTGGAAAAGTGCGCATCGAACGCTACTAAATGAAGAGCTGAAATTAATATAACGTGCTGGCATTTAAACCATACTAGATTTTAGAAAATTCATTATATAAAACGTTCTATTTTCGCATACTGAGAATGCATCATACGCAATTATGTTGTTTCGCGTTATTGGTTAATTTCTGATTATCAGTGTCACGATCGTGGGGAACAGAGGAGGACCAAGGCACAGCGTTGAATGCGAACATATTTATTTAGATAATGATCACACGAACAAAAACGAAAACGTGACGTCCCTGGTTACATACACAAACCAACACGGAACAAGAAACCACAATGAATGAATGCCTAACGGCTACCTAAGTATGACTCCCAATCAGAGACAACGAGCTACAGCCGTCTCTGATTGGGAGCCACCCTGGCCAACATAGATATACAACAACTACAACCAACACACATGAAAACCCACACCCTGGCTCAACATACTAGAGTCCCCAGAGCCAGGGCGTGACAGTACCCCCCCTAAAGGCGCGGACTCCGACCGCGCCAACCAAATACCACAGGGGAGGGACCGGGTGGGCACTCCGCCTTGGCGGCGGATCCGGCTCCGGGCATGATCCCCACTCGCTCTCTAACCCCCCAAGGTACCCCTGGTCCGGTCTGGCCCTGCTGACCGGAGCTGGACTGCACACTGGTGGAGCGGATTGCTCTAGCTCCGGCGTGAAGCAGCTGACCACTTGCTGAACCAGGCACTAGTGGAACAGGCACGGGCTGTGCCGGACTGACGACGCACACCACTGGCTTGGTGTGGGGAGCAGGAACGGCCCGAGCCGGGCTGACGAAACGCACCCCTGACTTGGTGCGGGGAGCAGGAACGGGCCGAGCCGGGCTGACGAAGCGCACCACTGACTTGGTGCGGGGAGCAGGAGCGGGCCGAACCGGGCTGACGAAACGCACCACTGACTTGGTGCGGGGAGCAGGAACGGGCCGAGCCGGGCTGACGAAACGCACCACTGACTTGGTGCGAGGAGCAGGAACGGGCCGAGCCGGGCTGACGAAGCGCACCACTGACTTGGTGCGGGGAGCAGGAACGGGCCGAGCCGGGCTGACGAAGCGCACCACTGACTTGTTGCGGGGAGTAGGAACGGGCCGAGCCGGGCTGACGAAGCGCACCACTGACTTGGTGCGGGGAGCAGGAACGGGCCGAGCCGGGCTGACTACGCACACCATTGGCCTGGTGCGGGGAGCAGGAACAGGCCGGACCGTACTGGGGACACACACCACTGGTCCTACGCAGGGATCTGGAATGGGCCGGACCGGACTGGTAACACACCCCAGTACCTCTCGCCGTGCCTCTACACCTTCCATCCCCTCTTCGACCAGTGGCCCCCGTAACCTGGCGGCCTCCTCTGCCAACCCGCTGGGCCGCTCTGCCGCGGTCTCCTGCTGGCCCGTCGTCCACGGCGTTAGCCCCCCCCTAAAAATGTTCTGGGCGTCTCTCCTACCCGTGGACCAGGTCTCCATGTCCCTCGCCAGCCTTTCGCCCTTCTGCTTCCATGTCAAGCCCTTCTCTTCCTCACCCGGCTTGACCCAGTCGAGGAGGCAAAGGAGATCTGCTAGAGATCTCCCTGGCGATGGCTCCTGGACACGCTGCTTGGTCCAGTCTTGGTGGTTTCTTCTGTCACGATCGTCGGGAACAGAGGAGGACCAAGGTGCAGCGTTGAATGCGAACATATTTATTTAGATAATGATCACACGAACAAATACGAAAACGTGACGTCCCTGGTTACATACACAAACCAACACGGAACAAGAAACCACAATGAATGAATGCCTAACGGCTACCTAAGTATGACTCCCAATCAGAGACAACGAGCTACAGCCGTCTCTGATTGGGAGCCACCCTAGCCAACATATATATACAACAACTAGAACCAACACACATGAAAACTCACACCCTGGCTCAACATACTAGAGTCCCCAGAGCCAGGGCGTGACAATCAGCTGTTGTCAAAGCCGAAATCAGTATGACATCCGGGCAGTATACTAGATTTTCCAAATGTCTCTTACTACAAAAGTTTTTCCCCTCATACTTAAACAGCCTACTATTTAGGACTCAAGTATGGGTATTCAGACATGACCAGTGCATAGCCTACTGGCTATAAATTCACTTTGAAGGTTCGTAAAACTAACCCCAGATAGAGAGCTCTGAGGTTGCAGAACCAAGTAATTCTTTGGACATCCTTTTGAGCTGGCACCTGTGTTGGGCTCTAGTTAAGCATCTGGGTTAGCCGTCTGTAGGGTTACAAGGACCACCATGTTGCATGTGCTCTGTTTCATGCCCACCACTGCCCATCTGCCTGCGTTACCTCACTTCTGTCACTTTCAGAAATGTCACCCACGCCCTGACGGATAAGGTGCACCCCTCCTTCCTCCCTCTGCCTGCTCCACTAAGATTGAAAACAGCTGCGGGATTGTGGACCAGGTCCCTGATGTCTTTTCCCTAACACTAATTTGCAGCGTCCTTCACGTTTGACATCCCTTCTTCACTTAGCCTGTTTGTTATTCTAGTCAGAGATGACTCTCGATTTCAGGCTTGCTCGTCCTCTTCATCCTCCCTCTCCCTCCCTTACTCTCCTCCCAAGGTCTCGTCTCCCAGTCTGGGTGGAAGTCATAATGAAGGCATCACCATTGAGGGATGTCTTCATATTCTCTCCATGGCCCTCTGCATATCCATTAATTGTTATCCCCTTTGGTGCCCAGGGCATTGGGGAGTTTAAATGGATGTCCTACTGCATTATATTCATGCCTCCAGATAGGTTTTGATATTTGGAAATCTAACCATGTTTCTAGTACAGATTTTCTTAATTAACTCTGCAAGTTTTTAATTTTT
This sequence comes from Coregonus lavaretus, assembly GCF_964263955.1. Lineage (NCBI taxonomy): Eukaryota > Metazoa > Chordata > Actinopteri > Salmoniformes > Salmonidae > Coregonus > Coregonus lavaretus. Next base: position 56,813,941 of record NC_139992.1, on the reverse strand, counting down.
TATCTATCTCTATATCTGTCTCTATCAGTAGTGGAAAAACCATATCAAAAAATAAATTCTGCTATTTGAGAGGAAAGGAATGAGTCATTTCTGATTCTCATAAGGACACAGGTCCTTTCAAAGCTAATTTATCCAAGAACATGTCAATATATGGCTTGCAACGCCAGGGTTGTGGGTTCGATTCCCACAGGGAGCCAGTATGAAAAATGTATGCACTCACTAAAAACTGTAAGTCACTCTGAATAAGAGTGTCTGCTAAATGACAAAAACATAATAATAAATAAAGAAATGTGATACATAATTCTCTTCTTTTTCTTCTTCAAACATCTTTTGTTCAACTTTCCCCTCTTGTTGTTGTTGCTGTCGTAACTTGAGATTCTTCTTTTGAATAATTTTCTTCAGTTTTAGCTGAAGGGGTGTGAGAAGCTTGTCTGAATTTCTTCACGTCGGGGCTGCCTTAGAATCAGATTAAAAACGAATGCTTTTTTCGCAGTTGTCTTTCTGCTTATGCCTTGGGGAATGTCCAGAGGGATATACTACCATGAAAGGTAGATCTACTCAGCGTTTTCTAAAGATAGCCAGCTTAGGTTACCTTCACATTCCGGCTCAGGCTTCATCTGTATTATGACGGTGGATATTGCTTGTCCGCATACAGTTAACTTGCATGCTTGTAACTGCACGTGCATGTCTCACGTGGCTAGTCGAACGCCAAACTCTTCATTTAGAGAATGATGAAATGTCAATCCATGGGCGAGTCAGTGCCACATTTTAATTTGTGTCAAAATCAAAACGAAAGAAAAGTTATCTTGAAAATTCAGCAGGCTACGTGTGAAATAGGCTTTTAGAAGTGCCATCTTTATTTTAGTACTTATCGTTAATGCTGTCTTTAGTGTGCTTATCAATACACAAGCAGCCCTTTTCCAGGTACATAGTATAGTTGGTGGAGTTTCCACCCTGTAGAAACGTTCTGCAGTTGCTTCATCATGACACATCCCACTGGGCACAGACATCAATTCAATGTCTTTTCCATGTTGGTTCAACGCAACAATACCAATGGCAGAAAAAAGGATTGGAAGCGCTGCTCGGCTACCCTAGTAGTATATATTTGTAGACTGAAGTTGCTCTTTGGTTTAAATTGAGTTTAAATTGGTCATCAAAAAACAAGGAGGACCTTGCAGTTAAAATGTCTTTATTATTATCGTGGGGGCGATAATTAGCATTTGATGAGCAATGCATGTTAAATTGACTTTTTCCTCGTCTTTTCTCTTTCAAGCCTCCATATTCTCTAATGAAAATGTGCATACAAGCGGAGAACTCCATTCCTTAAATGGTCACCTAACTGCGCCGCTTTCCGTATCACATCCTGGCATTTATAGCATACAAAATTTTTCGGACAATTCACATACTATAAAACTTTATATTTTCGCATACTGAGAATGCGTCATGCGCGGTTATGTTGTTTCCCGCTATTTGTTGATTTCGGTAGCGCATCCGCATTTTAATTGACAGCTAATTATCAGCTGTTGTCAAAGCCGAAATGAGTATGACGTCAGCACTCACTAACTGTAAGTCGCTCTGGATATGAGTGTCTGCTAAATGACGTAAATAAATGGGATCATGTCTCACATGAGAAAAACACATTTACATTACCAGTACATCTGGCAGATGTGTGCCTTTACACGTGTATTTTTATTTTTACATAATGTCTCCGCCATAATTTCCTATTAACAAAAACAGCTTCTGGACATACTTCAACGAGTCGGCAGCTCTGGATGTTCTGCTTACTCCGGACCAGACCCTAATCCCCGGGACTCAAAAGAGGAAGCGGCAGCGAAAGACAGGCAGGGAGGCAGCAGCCTGACAAGACTACGCTGTTGAGCAAAAACACCGCCATTGCCCTCTGTTCTATTGGCGAATGTGCAGTCACTGGAGAACAAACTGGATGAGCTACGTTCGAGACTAACCTATCAATGGGACCTGAAAAATTTTAATATCCTATGTTTCTCAGAGTTGTGGCTGAACCAGGACATGGATATACATCTTGCTGGTTTTTCTATGCATCGTCAAGAATGGATGGCAGACTCGGGTAAGACGAAGGGAGGAAGGGTGTGTCTCTTTGTTAAGAACAGCTGGTGCTGTAATGTTAAGGAAGTCCCGAGTTTTTAGAATACGTCATGATAAGCTGCAGACCATACTACAGTTGAAGTCGTAAGTTTACATACACTTAGGTTGGAGTCATTAAAACTTGTTTTTCAACCACTCCACACATTTCTTGTTAACAAACTATAGTTTTGGCAAGTCGGTTAGGACATCTACTTTGTGCATGACACAAGTCGTTTTTCCAACAATTGTTTACAGACAGATTATTTCACTTATAATTCACTGTATCACAATTCCAATGGGTCAGAAGTTGACATACACTAAGTTGACTGTGCCTTTAAATAGCTTGGAAAATTCCAGAAAATTATGTCATGGCTTTAGAAGCTTCTGATAGGCTAATTGACATCATTTGAGTCAATTGGAGGTGTACCTGTGAATGTATTTCAAGGCCTACCTTCAAACTTGACATCATGGAAAAATGAAAAGAATTCAGCCAAGACCTCAGAAAAAAAATTGTAGACCTCTGGTTGATCCTTGGGAGCAATTTCCAAATGCCTGAAGGTACCACGTTCATCTGTACAAACAATAGTACGCAAGCATAAACACCATGGGACCACTTAGCCGTCATACCGCTCAGGAAGGAGACGCGTTCTGTCTCCTAGAGATGAACATACTTTGGTGCGAAAAGTGCAAATCAATCCCAGAACAACAACAAAGGACCTTGTGAAGATGCTGGAGGAAACAGGTACAAAAGTATCTATATCCACAGTAAAACAAATCCTATATCGACATAACCTGAATGCTACCGAATACTAATTGAGTGTATGTAAACTTTTGACCCACTGGGAATGTGATGAAAGAAATAAAAGCTGAAATATATAATTCTCTCTACTATTATTATGACATTTCACATTCTTAAAATAATGTGGTGATCCTAACTGACCTAAGACAGGGTTTTTTTACTAGGATTAAATGTCAGGAATTGTGAAAACTGAATTTAAATATATTTGGCTAAGGTGTATGTAAACTTCCGACTTCAACTGTAGCTAGATTCGTAGTATACCGCTCAGATGGGCCAGGATTCAATCAGATCAGCAGTAACCCGTGTTAGCCGTCAAACACATAGCTTTTCATTGCTTTTGTTTAGGCTGTGTCAGAGGTGTAACTGCGTTAGCTGTAAAACATTTTTTTACAAATCATATGAAAAGCTATGCATTTGTGGGTTTACGCGGCTTACCGCTGATCTGACCCTGGACTTAGCACTGGGCGAAAAGGGTCCGTATCGGGACATCTTTACATGACACATTTTTGATATTCTAGAAAAAACTGACTATTTCCAATCCACCATATCCTGACAAATTCTGAATCCAGATGTGCCTTTTACACATATATGATATTGGGATTACTCCAAATATCCCACATGGTCATTTTCTGTGGCCGGATATGGACTCATTTAATATCCTGAGATATATGACTTCATATTTTCTTTCGTCATGTTTACATCGCATATCTGTCTTTTCTCAGCACATTCAAGATATGAAACTATATTGATTCCAGACATGCTTCTCTTGGCTGAGGTCCATATCCGGATATTGATATGCTGAAATTAAGGACGATTTCTGATGCATTTCTGCATTTTCAGCTTATGCTCAATAATAATTTGACAAATATGAAATCAATATTTTTCTTTCATGCACCAATTATTTTGGGATTCCTTCCGGATATCGTTCATGGTGTGTCCGGATATTGACTCATTAGATATCCTGAGATAAGCCTATGTGGACATCTTATTTTCTAGCTCCGTATATGAAATTAAGGACATGCGTATCTGGAGCATGTCTACATCTTATATCTAATACAATATCCGGAAATATGTAGACAAAGATATCTCCTGATGTTGACCCTTTTCGCCAAGTGTAGTCATTTCACATTGTTTTCACTGAGGGAGGTCGATTAGGCTGAACTGGGTTGCACCGTCATGTGACCGGGAAAAAGCAGTGAGGGAGGAGCGCTCTTCTTAGATTGAAGCGTAATCTGCTCAGCACGGTCGTATTGATTGAGGTCCTGGCCGACTACATTGCAGACGCATGCCAGCTCTTACAACAGGACCATGCCTATGGTCCCTCAGCCCTATTTTCCCTCTGCCCTTTTTTCCCTCAACCTATGTTCCCTCGCCCTATGTTCCCTCGCCCTGTGTTCCCTCAGCCCTACTGTATGTTCCCTCAGTTCTATTTTCTAAACCCAAACAAATATTTTACATAGCTTATATTTTTCACACCCTTGATTTGCACGTCTTTCGGTGAGTTGATCCACTGTTGCATAATAGGACATGTTACATGTTTTAGAAATACGTATTTCAATTACTTTTGAGTATTTTGTAATTTGTATTTCACTGGCCTGAACAACAATGCAATGTATTTTGTAATAAGTTACACAATTTCAAAATACAAAATAGTTTTCTATAAAAATGTGTCTGCGAAATGAGTGGGGCACTCGGCTCACACCCAGGAGGCAGCCCGGTTTCAAAATAAATGCAATCACTTTTCTCTCTGTGAAAACTCCGCCCACCCGGGCACCCGGGCCTGCTTAATCAAATTCCCTCACACTAAATGCAAATACTAAACACTTAAACTATACAGTGCATTCTGAAAGTATTCAGACCCCTTGACTTATTCCACATTTTATTAAGTTACAGCCTTATTCTAAAATTGATTAAATTGTATTTTTTCCTCATCAATCTACACAATACCCCATAATGACAAAGCAAAAACAGGTTTTTAGATATTTCTTCACCAAAAAAAAGAACACGGGAATATACATTTACATAAGTATTCAGACCCTTTACTCAGTACTTTGTTGATGCACATTTGGCAACGATTACAGCCTCGAGGCTTCTTGGGTATGACCTGTATTTGGGGCGTTTCTCCCATTCTTCTCTGCAGATCCTCTCAAGCTCATGGCTTGGTTTTTGCTCTGACATGCACTGTCAACTGTGGGACCTTATATAGACAGGTGTGTGCCTTTCCAAATCATGTCCAATCAATTGAATTTACCACAGGTGAACTCCAATCAAGTTGTAGAAACATCTCAAGGATGATCAATGGAAACAGGATACACCTGAGCTCAATTTCGAGTCTCATAGGGTCTGAATACTTATGTAAATAAGGTATTTCTGTTTTTTATTTGTAATAATTTTGCTAAAATGTCTAAAAACCTGTTTTTGCTTTGTCATTATGGGGTAATGTGTTTAGATTGATGAGGGAAAATAACTATTTAATCAATTTTAGAATAAGGCTGTAACATATCAAAATGTGGAAAAAGTCAAGGGGTCTGAATACTTTCTGAATGCATTGTATATACACAAAAGTATGTGGACAAATTAGTGGATTCGGCTATTTCAGCCACACCCGTTGCTGACAGGTGTATAAAATCGAGCACACAGCCATGCAATCTCCGTAGACAAACATTGGCAGTAGAATGGCCTTACTGAAGAGCTCAGTGACTTTCAACGTGGCACCGTCATAGGATGTCACCTTTTCAACAAGTCAGTTTGTCAAATTTCTTCCCTGCTAGAGCTGCCCCGGTCAACTGTAAGTGCTGTTATTGTGAAGTGGAAACATCTAGGAGCAACAACAGCTTAGCTGCGAAGTGGTAGGCAACACAAGCTCACAGAACGGCACCACAGTGTGCTGACAAATCGTCTGTCCTCAGTTGCAACACTCACTACCGAGTTCCAAACTGCCTCTTGAAACAACGTCAGAACAAGTACTGTTCGTCGGAAGCGTCATGAAATGGATTTCCATGGCCGAGCAGCCGCACACAAGCCTAAGATCACCATGCGCAATGCCAAGTGTTGCCTGGATTGGTGTAAAGCTCACCGCTATTGGACTCTGAAGTGATGAATCACGCTTCACCGTCTGGCAGTCCGATGGACGAATCTGGGTTTGGCGGAAGCCAGGAGAACACTACCTGCCCCAATGCATGGTGCCAACTGTAAGGTTTGGTGGTAGAGGAATAATGGTCTGGAGCTGTTTTTCATGGTTCAGACTAGACCCCTTAGTTAAAGTGAAGGGAAATATTAACGCTACAGCGTACAATGACATTCTAGATGATTCTGTTCTTCCAACTTTGTGGCAACAGTTTGGGGAAGGTTCTTTTTTGTTTCAGCATGACAATGCCCCCGTGCACAAAGTGAGGTCCATAAAGAAATGTTTGTCGAGATCGGTGTGGAAGAACTTGACAGGCCTGCACAGAGCCCAGACCTCAACCCAATCGAACACCTTTGGAAATGAACTGGAATGCCGACTGCGAGCCAGGCCTAATCGCCCAAAATCTGTGACCGACCTTATTATTGCTCTTGTGGATAAATGGAAGCAAGACCCCACACCAACGTTCCAACATCTAGTGGAAAGCCTTCCCAGAAGAGTAGAGGCTGTGATAGCAGCAAAGGGGTGACCAACTCCATATTAATGCCCATGATTTTGGAATGAGGTGTTCGACGAGCAGGTGTCCACATACTTTTGGTCATGTAGTGTACCTCAAGTACTGTTGAAGAACGTTGCGGGAAACGTGTAATTCAGTACAAACCATCAAGCAACGTGGCAAAACATTTAATGAACTGAACGTACCCTTTTTTTTTATCAGGTTACATGGCTAGGTCTCTAGCTTGGTTTTAAGAAGTCAACATTTACAGTGTTTAAATAAAGGTAAAAATAAAGTTATTGTCTGTATACATTATCATATAAGTACTTTGAGGAAAACTGAGGTGGCTCACTTGGCCTCTGCCATTTGATGGGGCTCTATTGAGCTCTGTGCCTTTTGAAATAACTTTATCAGACTACACTTTATTAGACAACATTTTCATTTGATAACAATTATAGATTATTATTATTATTATTTTTTAAATATTATATTATATACCTCAATCCCAAATGGTTTGATTTAGTTAGACATTTCAAATATGGACAGTGTATGGATATTTTCTTTTTCAATCTTGACAAGAAATTATAATACTTTATTTTGATTACATAAGTTATGGATTACATACATTAGAAACGAAAAATGTATAAGAGTAAAGCAACATGAGTTTTCCATTCATACAATGTGTAGGGTAAATTGCCACAGTGGAATTGCTGTGGCAAATGAGGAAATATATTATTTCAGTTGTACGGAATGATTGTCAAATATACTGCTCTGGAAAAGATTAAGAGACCACTCCAAAATGATCCGTTTCTCTGGTTTTACTATTTATAGGTATGTGTTTGGGTAAAAATAACAATTTTGTTTTATTCTATAAACTACTGACAACATTTCTCCCAAATTCCAAATAAAGATATTGTCATTTAGAGCATTTATTTGCAGAAAATGACAACTGGTCGAAATAACAAAAAAGATGCAGTGTTGTCAGACCTCGAATAATGCAAAGATACTAATGTTATAACTTAGGAACAGTTCAGAAATCAATATTTGGTGGAATAACCCTGATTTTCAATCACAGCTTTTATGCGTCTTGGCATGCTCTCCACCAGTCTTTCACATTGATGTTGGGTGACTTTATGCCACTCCTGGCGCAAAAATTCAAGCAGCTTAGCTTTTTTCTAGCTTTGCACGACTTCAGCCCTGCCCCTAGGAGCCTGTTTCGAACCGTCCTCGCCGTGCACTTCACCCCAGCTACCATTTGCCATTATTTTTGTAGGTCACTTGATGTCATCCTACAGTTGTTGAGTGACATTCAAATGAGTTGGCGGTCATCCCGGTCAGTAGAGAGTTGTTTTCGCCCTCTGCTGATCTGTAGCTCTGTTGTCCCCAATGTCTGCTGCTTGACCTTGTTCTTATGAACCGCCATCTTTAAAATGTTAAGGGTGGAAGCAACCTGACGCTCACTGTATCCCTCTGCCAGTAAAGCCAGAATTGAACCCTTCTTTTCCTTACTCAAAACTTTCCTTTTCAACTCTTTTGGCATGGTCAATAGTTATTTTATTTTATTAATATTACTTTTGAGGTACTATTAGAACATTTTTACCATCCATCTGGTCCTATTGCAAGAGGATAGTGATGACTACAGCAGTGGTTTTTATACTTTTCCTCATTAAATAAGATTTGGTTCAGGTGATCACCTAATCAGTACCTGTGTTGGAATTCAACAAACACTGGAATGGAATGGCTGTCATACATGTAGAGATGCTGATTTAAGAAAAATGTTTAGTGGTCTCTTAATTTTTTCCACAGCTGTATAGTTAACTCTACTCTTGGTCTTCTTAACTAGCAGGTTTTATTTGTTACCGATAATACCCACTAAAGGGCGAAAATGTCTTCAAAGATTTTGACAGCAACCCTGACTAAAAGTTAACACTGACATCAGCTTTAGGAACCGGTAACATGGTGGCCAGTAATGGTTGCAATTGAGATCAGCTGTGCAGGTGATCTTAGCACGTATTGATGGTTTAATGAGAGATCACCTTGCTGTAATAACGCAGTAATATGGTGGGCCAATACTGGTTGCAATTGGCCCAGAGTGCTGACCTTAGGAAATATGTTTAAAACATTTAGGCTTAATTCGCCATTACCTTACATTGTATGAAACACTGGAAACTCACCGGCTGTTATAACAGCCATCTGTGCCGGCCCACACATCGACAGACTCTTGGATTGCTGACAAAATGTTTTCATAGTGTAAAAGAAAGTCCTTCAATGTGAGAATAGGAAGGTGGCAGCCAGTGACTTAAGTCTGCCCTTTTCACTATCCCTCAGGTATTACTGATTACTGAAAGTGATTTAGTAGAACATGTATTCATTCAATCAAACAGTGAATCAGATGACAAAAAGTATGGAATAAACAGATATTTTGTAATTCCTCACTATATGTGGGCACAGGTCAGTAATGATATGCATTGTTAGTGATTCATAGAATACCCAGCTAAAAAGAGGCAAAAGAACAGCAAAAAAAAGTTTAATAAAAAAGAGAACAAAACAATGACATCAACATAATAATAAAGTGATAAAGACCAAATAATTATTGACTCCAGTTCCTAGAAACCCAGTTTGGGAATATAAAAAACACACACTTCTCTTCAACTGAAAGGACATTTCAATAACATTGGTGGTATGTTGACAGTTTATCAGATTCTTCCTTTAGTGCCAAACTAATTTCTTACCTGTGAAGTCTGAAGTGACAGTTTTGCTCGTGCAGCCATGAGGCAGTTCATATCTGAGCCCCATCGCACATTAATATTTAATTTAACAGATCAATATCATGTTACCCTAAAATTAAAAAAGAAAATCATACAACTCTCATCATCCGGAATTCTCATTAACTGCGGAGACTTCTTCAAGACGCATGCCCCTTTCCTGTTTTCTTTTACTTTCATTTTTGCCTCTTTGTCATTGGGGATGTTTGACACTTCATCCCAGAGCAGTAATGAATGCATCAGTGGCTTCCAGAGATAAAAGAACATGCAGACGATCCATCTCAAGAACATGCTGATGAATAAAGCTGTTCTATTCAAGCATTTATTTTCAAGTGTCTGTGAGTAGATACACATACGCTACACCTACCATGTGCCAATATGCCATTATCGAAGGTGCGTATGATGAAACAACCAGAAAGAGGGGGCCCTCTAAAATGTAAAAGTACTGGAAAAGAAACCTTCATAAGCTCAAACTAAGATGAAGTTAAAAAAGCTTTGCAACAGCCAGCGACAACAATCTTTTTTAGGGTACAGTTACATCATAAAGCTGCCTCTTCTCCCCACTAGCCCCCCTCTTGAATGTACAATTGTGGTTGTGCAAATCTCAGGAGCTACTTTCTGACATATGTCAATCACCTTTTGTTTCACATCCTCACCGTCTTGTTTGGCCACTCAGTAAGGGCGCAGGCTCTGTCTCCTTTTGAACCGTTCAACTTAGGACATCCTCTCCTCCAGAAGAGCGATAGTTTCCTCTATGCTTTTGCCTTTCTCTGTCAGGCTGTTGTTTTCTATCTTTATTCCACTGATCTCTTCCTGGGATGAGTGCAATAACTAATTTAGGCCCTCATGAATGTACCATTGTTGAACCATATAGGACATGAGACTCATTCATATTCTAGAATCTGTACTGTATCATCATCTGTATAATATACCTATGGTTACAAGAAGATGAAATAGGAGTTGTTGCTGTTTGCGCAATATTTTGTGCAAGGCCTGAGGTGTAGCTCATAAGTTGTTTTAACTTTCAAGATAAAGCAAGCTGTATCATGGCGTGGGTGTTTTTGACCATCATGTGTGGGAACAAAAGTTCAGGAAAATCAGTTGTGTCAGTGTGAAGTGATTTTAAAGCTAAGAACTCTTGTTAACAGGTGCATAATTACAGTTTATGGCTGGCTGCTTACCATTACCGAACAACTGAGAAATCATCAAGGTGAGGTGGTCAAGTGGTTTTCATTTTACATCCAGCCTTGAAAGCCAGTGGAAAATGTATCAAAAATAAATCTTACTTATTGAGCCAAGCTACGCAAAACAAGTGCACAGATCCTTTGGGTTCTTCTCATAATCTTGTTTGTGAAAGTAAAAACTAGTCCTTTATTGAGAAACGTATTATTAAAGTGTTGTTATTCTCTTTCAACAAGTTTCAAGAAAAGGATGTTATCTCGATAAATGTTTACAGTAGGTACAGTATGTACACTGCTTGGAAGCTTTCTGAACCACCCATAGTTGAGTGGTGTCTACATCAATGCTGGCTACCTCGCATGGCCTGGCTTGCGGTAATATTGTTGTTTTTGAATGCATTTCTAATGCCTTCTATCACCCCATAATGCTCTATAAGGAATCATAACAGCTCATGGCTTTCAAATACTCTATAAACATATAATGCATCAATAATGCTATATACACAGCTGGTTCACAGAAAGTGTAAGGCTACTACATTTTACATTACATTTTAGTCATTTAGCAGACGCTCTTATCCAGAGCGACTTACAGTTAGTGAATACATATATATATATTTTTATACTGGCCACCCGTGGGAATCGAACCCACAACCCTGGCGTTGCAAACGCCATGCTCTATCAACTGAGCTACATCCCTGCCGGCCATTCCCTCCCCTACCCTGGACGACGCTGGGCCAATTGTGCGCCGCCCATGAGTCTCCCGGTCTACTACCATTCTATTCTCCTCCTCTTTATCTTCCAGAATCCTCACTTGCCCCTGTAGGCCCCTTCTTGCCCTCCAAGGCCTGCAAGCCTCATTTACACCCGTGTCCTCTAATTCAGGTGTTTCTGTGATGTGGAAAATGTCATTACTCCCCAGAGACCACTCAATATTCCGGAGCACTGTTGGCAGGTCTTAACCTGCGGTCAGCCTGGTCCTTTGGATTGTCCAGTCTGGGACAGATGAGGACTGACCTTAAAGAACGTCCTTGGGAATGTACCATCACTGAGGGACCAGCGATCAGCCTCCCATGTTGAACAGAGGTGGGGATGGGGAGTTTCTCAAGGCTAGCTTTGTTGGCAGTTCTATCTGCCTCTGACAACGTAATACCAACTCCCACAATTAAAATACTGATTCTTCTGTGATGTGTGCATGAGAGATGCTTTATACAAGACAAGATGCCATTAATTCCAACCCTCCAAGCATATCGATTTCTTTCTGAAAAGTTTACAATCGGTAACACTTGATACACACAGAGTAGCCAACCCTGTGTACTAAATCAATTGCCTTTGCAAGCTCGTAACCAACCATGGGAGGGAAATCTGAAAGTATAATCCTAATGATTTATGTGTATCTCTTATTAAAATGTATTTTTAGAACGATATCCAATGGATTGGCCACGGCGTGTTGCCTTTTGTTTTTTGCTGTCTCAGCGCCAGGCCAACATCCAAAGCTTTTTATGCACTGCTCCCGGAAAGCAATTAATCCCATATCGATCAGCCATTCATCTACGGTGAGGTAGTTTGTAATATTCATGCATTTCTTGGCTTCCGAGGGTACTCTCAATTCATATTTATCAATAACCCATTAAAAGCTGTGTTTGTAAGGGTGGAGGGAGTTTTCATGAGGCAGAGGAAAAGGGTTTCTCCACAGTTTCAAGGAAACTCTGTTATGCTATTCTGTTTTTGAGAGGGCCTTAAGGTGAGGACTGGATAGACAAGAGGATATAGGGGATATTATTCTGCATCCGGGTGAGTGATTGGATGGTTATAGTGAAGTTGCGTCAACTCAAGACTATCGATTCCGATTATGGTTGTCTACCTGGTGGCCTTTGCCTGTCAGTGGTGACAAATTAGTCACCTCGGGGTAAAAGTAGGTTTCCGGGAGTGGCGCAATGGAGTCTTCTTTACAAAGTGAGGTGTCTTGCATCAGAAACAAATCAATGTCTGACAATGGCAACACCATTCCTGTGTGTGTGTGTGTGTGTGGACATGAATGTTCTTCCTTATTCTGTCTTGTGTGTTTCTTTCAGTACCTTTCTCACACCTGTCATCACATTTCTTATTTTTGAAGGTGGTAGTTCGTTAAAATCTAAGAAAAGATTGAAACCGTTCTGATATAGTCACAGTTTGATGTTTCACGTCTACTCCACCAAAACTGTTAAAGGTCGTGAATCTGGCAAATCCGTCTCCTGGCAACAGCTGCTTTTGACAGCCCGTCACTTACCGGCCATCATGGAGTATAGACAACGGAATTATCAGTTGTTTCTCTTCTAAACACCACCATGAATAGACAAGCATGTGGCTTGCTCCTTGTTGTAGTATTTAGAATTCCTTTGGTGTCACTCATTTGGCAAAGCGGTGCATCCTTGTTGCACTGCAACTGAGAATTAATATGCAAAATGGTGAGAAAAACTCAACCAAATGATTGATAAACTTGCAGAGAATATACAACACATAAAACATTGTCTAAGGAATTCATTTTATCTTATGAGCAGTCACAGGAATTTAGTTTAATCTATACATTTTCTTACTGGGACCATTTTGTGGCTACTTTGGCCAGTTGTGTACAGTATTATTGAGTATGATACTGAAATTTTACCCTCTCACATTTTGAACCCTAATGTAACTGTGATGGGCAAGAAATAAATATAGATTATAAGAGTGAGAGAACGTAAAGAGGCTATACAGAACTGTTCCCTCTGATGGTGCTATTGAGCCTAAAGGGGTCCCCTAAATGAACAGATATAATTGTCCAGAAATTACCTCCCCACACCCATGAGCAAAAACATATATTGTTAGCTTAAAACAATACATTGTGTATTTTAAAATAATTTGATGTAAAATGTGTATATGAACTTGGTTTGCAAAATTCCGTGAACTTTCAACACATTCCCTGATTTTCCTGAAATCCCGGTTGGAGGATTCCCGGAATCAGGGGGGAATAAGCAGGATTTCTGGAAAACCACTCAATTTATTGAAGGTTCCCAGAATTTTGCAACCCTAATACGAACCATACAGCCAATACTCCAGCCCAAATCGGAGGAAATCAATTAGCAAATAAACTTCTGTACTACCTCTATCTTATTCTATCAACATTTAGTACGCTTGTTATTTTATGTCCCCCATGCCACATAACTTTTTACTCTGTTGAATTTATAACAAGTTCTTCTGCGGTTTATACAAGTCTCTTTTACATGTGAGGTCTAATATTACAATAATAATAAAATAGTCATAGATCATTTATCAACCGTTTACATTACCGTTGATTAATTATAAACATCTCATGAATAACTTACAAACAGGAACATGTTATAGAGGTTATAGGTGACTCATTTTCATTATTTTATTGCAGTAATTTCATTAAAGACAAAATAGAGAATGTTGGGAAAAACTGAATACATATTGAATGTATTAATATAAATGCTTTGGAAAATTTATGTTTTAGCTAAGAATGAGATTCTCATTTCATGGATGGATTTTTCATTGCTATGACTTACACATTATGTCCAGTTCTTCTGGCAAAGACAGAACTGAAAGGTCCCTTGCAGAAAACCAAAACGGAACATGTTACCCAAAACGTCAACATAGCCCACCAGGCCACCACTTTAGAATAAAGTATAATAACAAATGTCTCATGTCTGTAAGATCATAAAGGACTATCAATCTGTCTAGATGCTTATTAAAAAACCAGCATGCAAACCAGAAGACACTGTGGACCCTCGAGAATTGCATCTGAATATTACCGCTGAATAACCCCCAATTCCTGATAAAGCCCCAGGCAGTTAGACCCCCCTCTTAAAAATGCCCCACATCGCCTCTCCTTTAGAAAGAGAGATTGCAAAACCCATATCACAAAACGATTAGGCAGACTCCCTTTGGTCAGTGGCACGTCTCCCTTGGAGACGGCGAATGTGATTGAGGTGTCAGCACTGGCATCTCTGGATTATGGAAGCCTCGTCTCGGCAGCAGGTGGTGCCTCAGCCAGTAATGGAAGTCTCATTTTCCAGAGATAGAGCCGAGGCCTGAGTCTGATGTCCGTCAGCTTGGAAAGGTTGGATTGTGTATATGGGCAAGTTTGTTTGTGATAGAAATGGTCAGCAGTCTTAATACATTCGTAAACAAAAATACTGTACCATTTGATAGTTGTTGAAAGCAAACCATTTTAGCCAATTTCGTTGAGTAATTGCTTTGGCTGAGTGGAGCACACTGGCTATCATTTGGTTACTGTCTTTTTGTACTAGGTTACGTATACCTGTATAATGTGGCAGGTGTTGTTTTGTAGTGATTTTCAAGTCAATGTCCTATCCACTTTAAAATATATATATATATATATACGTCAATGGTCCCCAGATACTGCATTTCCAACTTTCTGTACACGTCAACATTGGTGCCCAATATGAGGCTTTTAAACAATGTCCTTCATTTTCACCACATGTAGTGCAAATAAATACTTCACACCAATTTGACAAATTCATTAGGGATAGTACCATCACCTATAATAGTACCATGACAAGATGTGTTAGCCTGAAGGAGAGTCATATTAATTAATTGCATTAAAAAGAGGACTATGACTTTGAGTCACTCAACAATAAAGTCTTCATAGGAATCTCCAATATCTAAATTTCTGGAGGGGGGATTAGCTGTGTGTATGTGTGTGTGTGTATGGGCAGACTTTGTGTTTTCCCTCTGGAGGTGCCAATTAGCTCTCGGAGATGACAAGACGAGCACGACTCAGGCATCGGCTCAGCGGTAACGAGCTGGTGTGGCGGCACCCTCTCTCTCTCCACCATCTCTCTCTCTCTCTCTCTCTCTCTCTCTCTCTCTCTCATTGTGTGTGGGCAGCCAGTCATCTCATTACAGCACTCAGACTTCCACCAGACTTTCACTCTCCTTCTTTTCCTCCTTACTTTGTCCTCTTCATCTCTCTCTCTCCAGTCAATCCCTTCTTCTCCTTCAACCACTTTCCTTTCATGTCTCCCCCCTCACCATCTCCCTGCCTCCTTATTTCTTTCTCATGGCACATGCCATCCTCCCATACATGGTTTTATGATAAAATACTATACTTTCAGTCTGCTCCAGGTTCCTCATTCTCCATGTCTTTTGTCTCAAATACTCTGATTTTATTCAATGTAAAGATTTCGAAAATGTAGATTAATCCACAGGGTCATCAGTTCACGCGGTCATCTTAATTATCAAATGACAGTCATTCAAGAAATTGGACCTTGGATGATGACTGATGTTTTTAGGGTGGATGCTGACATAAATTACTTTCCCTGTCAAGGTGTCTTCACAGCTCACTGCACATCATTCTGAGATTTTTCCTGGATGGCTGTCCACCAAATCAATCAGTCCTCATAATCTGACATATTGACTCTCGTGGGAGTGGTCCCAGGAAATGGTTGCCCTTGGGAATCACTCTCCTGACAAAACCAAAACATAATCTCCACTACCAGTGTGTACAGATATCAGATCAAACCAGTATGTGAGGAGAATTCCACAATTTGAGACAAACTGATTATGTAGGATATATAAGGAATTCAACCGCAGTGGTATACTACTGAGGAAGTAATTTTAATTTGTAAAAAAACTAAAAAACATATGAGTTAACTAACAAGCTGATAATAAAAATGGGCTTCTTCGATAGAAATAGGTAATGCCTCTTGAATAATAGTAGAAAACATATTCATACCGGTTCTAGATTATAGCAACATCATCTACAGGAGGGGACAATGATGGCAAACAATGATCAGCTAGGGGGAAATCCGATTTTGATGTTTATATATTTAGAATTTTAAAATATATGCAACGAATTTACCACCAACAGGTTTCTGTGCCAATGCACCACACAACCAATAAGCAAAGAATACCGACTTCAGGCGCTTCAACATAATGGTTTGCGTTTTCAACAACACAATCTTGACAAACAGAAAATACATCCTACCCAGTATCGAAGGCATGGCTTGACAATCTCAGAATGTACTAAAAATGTGTGGTGTTTTGTAATAATGTCTCTTTCCCTTCATCAGTGTCCACTGCACAGTTTGTATATCTTGGACGAATGTGAGCAGGTATTCTACAGGATACCTTTTAAGTAGCCTAATCAGATTAAAACATTGTGACTGGTTGTGCTTATGCCACACATAAAAGGTCATACAATTTCAAAGTTAAATTAGAAATATTTAGGCTATATTGAAGCGTTCTAGGTGCGCGAGGAATAGCCGCTCGGATCGGAGAGGAGGCAGAGCCATGTTAAACTTTCCTGAATAACTGGGCCTGCTGGGAGGATATGTGGGCAATTATTATAGGACGACTTGGGAGAATGATGATCCACAACAGACAGCGCATCTCAGTACCAGAAGTAAAAATGCAACCAGACAGACTGGCCTGCCACTGTGCCTGCCACCTTATAAACTCTTGAAAGTAGACCAACAACTGATCCAAATGGAATGAAGGGAATGAAACATTCAAATCATAGGGCTTTTGTGCCTTTATTTAAATGTCATTTTACTGAGTTACAGTTCAAATAAGGAAACCGGCGATCATGCCACTCTCAAAGTCTCTTAGGTCACTCGTTTTGCCCATTCTAACGTTCAATCGAACAGTAACTGAATGCCTCGATGCCTGTCTGCCTGCTTTATATAGCAAGCCACGGCCACGTGACTCACGGTCTGTAGGAGTTTATGGGATACCTAATATTTCACGCCACTTCCGTTAGTTTTTTCATTTATTGTATTAGTTTTCATGCATAAGTTTAAAGTACATAATTTCATCACTTAAAGACATATGTTACGTTTTAGCAGAAGGAGGCTGCATACATTGACTGCTGACGCAGTACCACACAACATAAGCCATATAGAGTATAGACATAGGAGTACCCTAGTACATACAGTTGAAGTCAGAAGTTTACATACACCTTAGCCAAATACATTTCAACTCAGTTTTCCACAATTCCTGACATTTAATCCTAGTAAATATTCCCTGTTTTAGGTCAGTTAGGATCACCACTTTATTTTAAGAATGTGAAATGTCAGAATAATAGTAGAGAGAATGATTTATTTCAGCTTTTATTTATTTCATCACATTCCCAGTGGGTCAGAAGTTTACATACACTCAATTAGTATTTGGCAGCATTGCCTTTAAATTGTTTAACTTGGGTCAAACGTTTCAGGTAGCCTTCCACAAGCTTCCCACAATAAGTTGGGTGAATTTGGCCCATTCCTCCTGACAGAGCTGGTGTAACTGAGTCAGGTTTGTAGGCCTCCTTGCTCACACACGCTTTTTCAGTTCAGCCCACAAATGTTCTATAGGATTGAGGTCAGGGCTTTGTGAATGCCACTCCAATACCTTCACTTTGTTGTCCTTAAGCCATTTTGCCACAACTTTGGAAGTATGCTTGGGGTCATTGTCCATTTGGAAGACCCATTTGCGACCAAGCTTTAACTTCCTGACCAGAGGACATTTCTCCAAAAAGTACAATCTTTGTCCCCATGTGCAGTTTGAAATTGTAGTCTGGCTTTTTTATGGCGGTTTTGGAGCAGTGGCTTCTTCCTTGCTGAGCGGCCTTTCAGGTTATGTCGATATAGGACTCGTTTTACTGTGGATATAGATACTTTTGTACCTGTTTCCTCCAGCATCTTCACAAGGTCCTTTGCTGTTGTTCTGGGATTGATTTGCACTTTTCGCACCAAAGTATGTTAATCTCTAGGAGACAGAACGTGTCTCCTTCCTGAGCGGTATGACAGCTGCGTGGTCCCATGGTATTTATACTTGTGTACTATTGTTTGTACAGATAAATGTGGTACCTTCAGGTGTTTGGAATTGCTCCCAAGGATGAACCAGACTTGTGGAGGTCTATAATATTCTTTCTGAGGTTTTGGCTGATTTCTTTTGATTTTCCCATGATGTCAAGCAAAGAGGCACTGAGTTTGAAGGTAGGCCTTGAAATACATCCACAGGTACACCTCCAATTGACTCAAAATATGTAAATTAGCCTATCAGAAGCTTCCAAAGCCATGACATAATTTTCTGGAATTTCCCAAGCTGTTTAAAGGCACAGTCAACTTAGTGTATGTAAACTTAGTGAATTATAAGTGAAATAATCTGTTTGTAAACAATTGTTGGAAAAATTACTTGTGTCATGCACAAAGTAGATGTCCTAACCGACTTGCCAAAACTATAGTTTGTTAACAAGACATTTATGGAGTGTTTGAAAAACGAGTTTTATTGACTCCAACCTGTGTATGTAAACTTCTGACTTCAACTGTATAAGTACCGTGCAAATTCAGGCAACACAACTGATGCACATCACATCTAACATGCCAGCCATGACAACACAGTTTTTGTTATAATATACACCGAACAAAAATATTAACGCAACATACAACAATTTCAGAGTTACAGTTTATCTAAGGAAATCAGTCAATTGAAAAAATACATTAGGCCCTACTCTTTGGATTTCACGATTGGGAATACAGATATGCAACTGTTTGTCACAGATACAGTACCTTAAAAAAAAAGTAGGGGCGTCGATCACAAAACCAGTCAGTATCTGGTGTGACCACCATTTGCCTCATGCAGCGCGACACATCTACTTCGCATAGAGTTGATCAGGTTGTTGATTGTGGCCTGTGGTATGTTGTCCCACTCTTCTTCAATGGCTGTGCGAATTTGCTGGATATTGGCGGGAACTGGAACATGCTGTTGTACACGTCGATCCAGAGCATCCCAAACAGGCTCAATGGGTGACATGTCTGGTGAGTATGCAGGCCATGGAAGCTTGCAGGAATTCTGTACAGATCCTTGCGACATGGGGCCATGCATTATCATGCTGAAACATGAGGTGATGGCCGCAGATGAATGGCACAGACATTGGGCCTCAGGATATCGTCACGATATCTCTGTAAATTCAAATTGCCATCGATACAATGCAATTGTGTTCGTTGTCCGTAGTTGCCCATACCATAACCCAACCGCCACCGTGGGGCACTCTGTTCACAATGTTGACATCGGCAAACTGTCCTCCCACACAACGCCATTCATGTGCCCAGCTAACAAAATTAAGTTCCAGGACGTGACCAAAGTTATTTTCATCCCTACATAAGTCATGATAACGTTATTGTGAAACGTTCCTTCTACGTAGCTGTGGTGTCCGCTGTCAAAACTTAAGTCCCAAGTATTTTCAGGACGTAGAAATGTGGGGGATTATAAACAGTTAAATAACATTTAAACCAATGCGCCACTCGGGAGGCCCTTTAAGACATGTCACAGTATCCTGTCGGTAGGTGTCCACTGACGAAATATGCACAAATCTTAAACTGTATCACAATAGATTTGTAAACAAAATCACAGCAATAAGCTCACAAAATAACAAGTCAGTAAAAACATGAACACTGCACTCCAATCAAGAACTGTAAAACTGCTTAAAGCTAAAAGTTAATAACCATGTTATGTTTATTCAGGTGCTGCTGCTCCATCCTCATCCACTGCCGCTTCCTCGACCCGCTCCTGGAAGTCACAATAACAGAAATTGGTCATTATTTTCCATAAACAAATGATCAAAATGCCGGTTTAACGCCGACTCCCTACTACATTCCTTTTGTACTAGCACAATAATTTACCTATACTGACCGACTGGATTAAAGTGAAGTAAAACATTTTTTTTTAAATCACTCTTGAGCCGAGCTGGTGCATGTTTGAGAGCGTCTGCTATTTTGTCATCAACCTATTGGTAGGTAGCCTTGGGGTGTGCTTTCAGGGACGCTCCCATGTTGTGAAACATAATTGAAATGGTTCATTCCATGTCATATCACTACTTTTCCACCTATGCTGGCTGAGACAGAGATTGGGTATTGTCCCTCTCGTCCCTCATAGGCAGTTTTGGCCATGAGACCTCTCTCCTTCACCTTTCCTTTGTCCTCTCTCGCCGATCTTAACCAGGTGGTAGGATTTCACATTTCGTTTTTAACTGTCTTGTTACTGATTTAATTCATTTGAAATGTTAATAAATACACATTTGACTTACCATCACTTGACCAATAATACTATCTACTAAATAATAACAAATAACGATCTAAACTTGTGCATTTACTTACTTGTGACAGCATCATAGATTGATAGCTCATTAAAGACCCTCTTCCCCTTCCTGCCCTTCAAGGAGTAGCCTGTCCACAGCTCCTCTGTTCAAATTTTTCTCATCATTCGTCTGATTCCTGAGCCCAGGTCCAGGCCACAGCAGAGGGTCAGATATCGGATCTGATAAAAAAAAAAAAAATCCCACTCATTTGTGTGTTCCTCAGCTAAAACAGCTGGCCATACAGTTCTGATTGATGAGAAATCATTTTTGTAGTGTATCATGTAATCATGGGCTAAAACTTGTATAAACAGGCAGAGGGCTGATCGTTTCTTCTTAAGATAAGTTAAGTGTTAATTGGGAAATCAATCCAAACACTAAATAGGCATATGGCATATATGACAACTGCATTTCGTTGACATTAAGATATTTGGATTCAATAATATTGCAGGTTGCAATCTTGTCTCAACTCTGGACGCATTCAAGGGGCTCTTGATAAACAGCTAACATATTTTTGTCAATTGCTGTTAAAATAATTGATGTAGATTTCATCCCTACCATTTTCTTTCGACAGTGGGAGTCTTTAAGTGTTTCACAGATATCCTTCAGTTCCCATTTGTTTCTGCAGGGTTTTGCAGCATTTCAAGTTGCCCCAAGGATTCCGACTCCTTTTTCTGCCGGGCCTCTATGGCCTCCATAACTTGGTTCAGAGAAATCCTGAACTCTGTATGGATCATCTCCAGTTGCACCATTATCCTCATCTCCACTGCTTGAAGATCTGCAAAATAATACAGACTCAACAGTTTAGCTGCAAGCAGCGTGACGATACAAGCCATGACTACCAGGCAGGACATTTTTCAAGGCCATATGCAATACCTCGATCAAAATATCCACCCTTCATATATATTAGTAGTATTGATAACCATATAGCTGCTGACAGCCATACAATTTGGAATTTATGTTGATAATACAAGAGAAGCAACATTTTGTAACATATAGGCTAACATAATATACCTTTAATGTATCCAGAGGGCATCTCAGAAGCCACAGGCTCATCAAGCAGGGATGGCAGCTCTTGGTCTAAAATATAAGTAAAAAATCATGCTGTTATTTAAACTTTCTACATTTACGATTTCGAGATACATATCTTGATGGCTAAAGAAACCTGATTCTGATGCTCTGTCTTGGCCAGCTTCTTCCTGGCTGCCACTTGGACTAACTGAGAAAACAGAAGGAAAAAAATTAAGACATACTTTGCATGCTTTTGAAACTGGCAGAGAACAAGTGAAGGGTTGTCAGTCAGGAGCTCAGTGGGAAGGTTAATGAATCCCAACAAAAATAAATGCTAAGCATAATTTTTTGTTTTAAATAATGCTTTTAGTTTGATGGCAAATACATACAGATATTTACAAACATAGCATCACACTTGTGTTTTACCCCATAAGAATATGGTGATTTCACTACTGTTTAAATACAAGTTTCACCCATACACCACAAGTATTTGGAAAATTCTAACAGTATGTACAAAGTAGTAATAAGACTTTAAATAACCTAATTTGCAAAAATGTGATGGTAATTGTATTCTATTGAGTGGCTTTGAAAGGTTTGTAAAGCTATAATACTTCATACAATTCAATTGTTTACCCTAACTGTCATGAATCCCGCTTCCTGAGTCTGTTTCTGCCTGTGTTGCCTGTTTTCTGTCCTGGAGTCTGTTTCCTGAGGTTCCTGAACGCACCCTGTCTGGTTGCCAGGCGACGAAGCTAGGCGCGAGAGATCTCTCTATTACCCGCACCTGCATCTCATCAGCTATCTGCACACCTGGTCCTGATCATCCTCTCCACTTCATAAGCTCTGACCTGACATCCATTCCCTGCCGGATCGTTAGCCATGAACAGTATGTTGTGTCAGCGTATCAGCCTCAAAGTCACTAGAGTTAGTTTTGTTGTTTTGTACTTTTTGCTTGCCGTGTCCTTACCTCCGTTTACTCTGTCTACAGTTGTTCTCCCGGAACATTCACTCCACCCTTGCCTGGTCGTCGGTGGCTTCTGTGACAGCATTGGATCTGCCTATTCACTTCCACCAACTCACCTCCGCTGCCCGCTCCGTCTCCTGGATTTGTTGTCATATCAACTGTCATTAGGTTATGATTTCATGCCGTCTCAATTTAAGACTAGTACTTGCATTAACTGTAAGCTTTTCTTCATCCACATACTTGAATGTGTGTCAAATTTACCATCAACTTGCTGATTATACATTTAATGACCTAGTATCCTAATGCAGGATCTTACCACTAGGGGCTGGTGGAATCTGGGGCACTGTAAGCTGGGCTTGTCTGGGTTCATTTGTCTTTTTCTGGAGTGCTTCACTTCCATCATCATCTTACGAAGCACAATTTAAAAACATAGTCATTTATTTCATCTACTTCCTGATGCACATAATACACACAATGGAATAAGAGTAGTTAAGAAATCCTCACCAGATGGCTCTACACGGAATCTGATTGATTTAGTCACCGCCCTCTTCGCTGGTTCCTCGTCAGATTCAACATTGGAGGTGTCAACCCCCCGTTTGGCTCATTGCTCTGCCACAGAGTAATTGTCTGAACGTGCAATAAACATAGTCATAAATACTTTCCTATTAACACTGGCAAAAAAGGGTATTGAGTATATGTAATTTACATAGTTATACTTTCAGCAAATACATATAGTACTTAAGATGGGGAAGTTACTGACTCTACTGACCAGGAGTGGTTTGCACCAGTTAGACGCTAATAAGGTGTAAGAGATAAGTTGGGCCTACCTACGCCCGACATAATGATTTAGAAAATTGAACAAGATGCGACATGACTAGTCATGAGACACTTACCTTGGAAACTAGTTATAGATTTATACTATACGTCTACCCAACATTACACTTAGTTTTTACACCCTGGCATAGCAAAAGCTATTACTTACAACCAGGTGGTGACACAGGTTTACGCCTGGCTTAGAACATATTCTACGTTGGAACTAGCGTTACGTATAAGAGTATGTTCAACTGATGCAACCTGCTCCAGAGCCACACAACCAAGCATACATTGCAATATAAACGGAAGTGGATGGATGCAGTAAAATATTATTTTACCAGTGGATGAAAAGATGGAAATTCTGTACTTCTCCCATAATATTTTGTCAGGCTGGTCTCCTCTCTTAATCATTGTTGCGCTGGCATTTCTTGGCCAGTAGCAACACAGGACCTGCAAGATATGAGACACTGTTTAACGTTAACTATTTATCCATCTCTTTGCCTGAAAAGGGTAAACCATTTAACTGATCAACTCACCCCATCTCTCTTCTCCACCCACTGCTCTGGTACAACTTCAACAGTGTTCTCTTTTACAAAATGTACAACATAATAACGCTGTGTGCCCTGTGCAGAAAAACAAAACACCAATTCCACACTGTTCAGTCTCTTGATTTACCAGCCAAGATAGTTTTCAAAACTAATACAGCTTGTGAACTCGGCTGTAGCTAAATGGGGCTTTCTACAGGCTGTGCAAGATGGTAAGCACAACACGAGTGCCATTGTCCTCCTCAAGTATAATAGCTAGCTTAACAAGACTGCTCTTTGCAATGAGACGCATTTGTGCGCTCCTCGTAGTGGTGTGGAAAGTCCAATACAGTCTTGAGTCACAAGGACTCAGCATGTAAGATTCCAGATGCTGAAACACCCTGCAGAGGTAAGTATCAGAGGCATCTTCGCTCACTACCTCACAGCATGACCTATCATTAAGTATGTTGGCATTGTTTGGCCATCTCATTTTGATGACCTGTTGGCGGGGAGAAGCTCTAACTGTGCGTTCTTGCACTCTTTTACAAATTTGCACAAGTGGCCGCCTCCCTGAACAGACCAAGTAGTTCTCAAACTTGAAAGCACTACAGTTGTCAAGGCAGCCATGTTCTTCAGCATCAGCAGTGAGGTGTAGGAGGGAGTGAACATTATACACAAGAAATGTGTCTCCATACAAAACCCTTCCCTGCTCCACAAAGAAGTTAAATAAAGCATGAGCATAGGCACTGTGGATTTAAGAAATTTGAGGAGAAACCAAAATGCACATGGCCACATTGAAGGCAATGAAGTGTGTGTACTGTTCTTTAGACAAGATTCTTCTCAGCACTACTTTCCCAGTATAGAGTAGAAACTGTCTGAATTATGTGGCCTTCCAACGGTCAAGGTCATCCAATCCCTGTGGTTTGCGAGCAAAGCAGTCTGGAATTGAATCCTTTAGTCGGTTTAGTCGTTGACTGACCTCCTTGACTTGCACCAACGAAAACCTGGCCCCAGTCTTTCCCCTAGTCCACATCATCAAGAGCTTCCGGGTTACTCTGAGGCAACAAAGGTGCATATAGTCAATTGGGAATGACTTCACCATATCAATGGGGAGGATGCAAAAAGGACAGGTTTTCCCTTCATGGTGATGTTCTGGCTGTACCAATTCCCTAAAGGATTTGTCAGTTCTGAGCCTTTTTGTGTGCACCTGTCACAGCCATAGTAGCCAGAATACATCTTTATGCATTTTACCATGGCTTTTGCAGGTGCATCACATGTTACAGAACAAACTTTCACTTGCAGTGTTGTGTCTCCCCACTTCAAGCCAGTCTGCATCAACTCTTTAAGCTCCAGCAAAGTGTCATTGAGGAATTCCAGGGAGCTTGGTTTCGATGATGCCATTGCAAGTGACAGAGGAAACACTGTGGGTGGTGATAGATTGATGGAGCACCACGACATATTGGTACTTTTGAACAAAGGGAGACCATCCAGATTAAGGGATATTTCTAAAACATTCAAATCTCCAACCACAGATTGAGGATAGATGCTTAGATGTTTCACTAACTCCACCTTCACTTTAAATCTGACAAACTCCACATTAGACTTGACTTCAACAAAAACATTGGTATTTTCTAGGAGAGTTCTAGCAGTGGAAGGGTGACCATTAGACTGCAGCATCTTCAGAAGTGCATCAACAGCATTGTGTTTCACTTGGAAATCACTTATCCAGGTTGCCAGGTCCTCTCTGAAGGTAGAATCTTTTTCAACATAATCATTGTCAGAGTCAGTTGTCTCCTGAATTGCACAACCAGCATTGGCTTCATTCTCTGAATCTATGTCACTGTGTGATGGCAGTCTTGGCTTAGTACCACCTACTGCCTCATGTTCACCATCTGACTCTTCCTCAGCATGTGTTGTCAGTCTTGGAGGAGTACCTTCCACTGCCTCAACTTCACTATCTGACTCAATTTTGCTCTCAGATTCAGTAGAACTGGTATCTACACTCTTCGTGTCAGACTGGCTGATGAGACTAGGTCCACTTTCATTGTCATGGTCTTCCTTCTCTACCCTTTTTTTTTTCTCCCTTGACAATTGAGTCCAGATTCTATTGTATTCTCTCTTTCTTGAAGTACTTGACATCTGTGTTACACCAGCGGATTTAACAGTCTGAAAATGATTAAACAATGATATGACAATGGCTCTACACATACAGTACAAAATGAAATTGGACTGCATTACTTGTCCATTTAAAATGAACAACCAGTTAGACAACACATTGGTATACCTTTTTTGAAGACATTTTCAATTTTCAGAACACTAAGTAAAGAAACATTAATAACATGAATCTCTACTACACAAGACGTTATCCATAATATCCATCTTGAATCAGAACTTAAATGAGGAAAGAGGTGACTACAGCTTCTCCGGCTATCGTGACACTGCAAGGCATTTGAATAATGTTGGTGTTATAGAATGGATAATTTGCACTTTTCATTATTTTACATTTACATTTTAGTCATTTAGCAGACGCTCTTATCCAGAGCGACTTACAGGAGCAATTAGGGTTAAGTGCCTTGCTCAAGGGCACATTAACGTAATTTAGCAGACGCTCTTAGCCAGAGCGACTCACAAATTGGTGCGTTCACCCTATAGCCAGTGGGATAACCACTTTACAATTTGGGGGGGGGGGGGGGGGGGTTAGAAGGAACACTTTATCCTATCCCAGGTATTCCTTAAAGAGGTGGGGTTTCAAATGTCTCCGGAAGGTGGTGAGTGACTCCGCTGTCCTGGCGTCGTGAGGGAGCTTGTTCCACCATTGGGGTGCCAGAGCAGCGAACAGTTTTGACTGGGCTGAGCGGGAGCTATGCTTCCGCAGAGGAAGGGGAGCCAGCAGGCCAGAGGTGGATGAACGCAATGCCCTCGTTTGGGTGTAGGGACTGATCTGGATTGTGCAAATTTAGACAGCCCTTGTATGTATGTATCAAGCCATATTATGCATTATATTTTTTTACACGCTTATGCTAGTAATAGACCAAGAACATTTGTCAATGTTGTTCTTCATCAGGACCTAAGAACACGATTACTGAACCCTGTAACACAGGCTGTGGTTACACTCGGCACTATCCAAGTAACGTATCTAGGCTAAACTATCTATTAGCCAACTGGCTAATTAGCTAACTGGCAAGCTTCCTCGCTAGTTAGATAGCCTGACATCATCAAAATGTCTTTATCTGGGGAGCTGGGAGTACAATAACTTACTTGGTTTAAATAGTACACGCTGGATAACTTACCTTTCGTGAAAACTTCCAAGAGGTGAATTGTGTTCGGTCAGTCGGAGTCGATGGCGTCTTTGCTGTTCAGCTGTGTTGTTTCACTTTTACCAATTAGTACCGTAGGTGTTTCTTTCTGGCTCCAGCCTCATTATTGTTAGTTGCCACACCCACTTTTATATTTACAATGACGGATAATGGAGTCAAAAGGAATATTCAGGATGAACCATCGTCAGGCCACCACTACCGATTTTTAAAAATTATTATTATTGTTATAGGCTATATTCATAAATTAATATAATAAAATATATTATTTTTAGGTATCGTTCCCTCTTCCATAGGCCTATACTGAGGTCAAAATTACATTATGAATTTCAATACATTTATTAAATCGGTAGAATTATGGAAAAATAAATTGCGGAGGGGAAGAGCTGGATCCACTTCCTTTACTCCAAGCACAAGTATGCTGGCCCCAATATATTGGGATCTAAAGTACTTATTTAGAACGTAACAAATGTTCCTACACACTTAAAAAGACAACGTTACAAGTGTACCACCACTTGACTTACAGACGACGTTCCAAAATGTATTTCTATCATTCCGATTGTAACGTTATATGAAGACAAAAAACATAGCTCTATATGTAACGTTATGAAATGTTCCTAGGATATCTCCAAAATAACATGATATTCAGAACCTTTCATGGACTACCAAGAAATATTTTTAATGTTCCCATGATGTCTGTATAGCGACCAGTTATTTATAACCTATATAATACTTATTAGAAATGTTATGAATGTGCCTATAATGTCCCAAATGGGCTATGACATTCAGTACCTCTTGAAGACTTAAGAGGAATGTTACAAATGTCTCAATTACGTTCCTTGTTAGCTGGGTGGTCTGCGGTTTTGAGGCTGGTTGGACATACAGCCAAATTTTCTAAAACGACGTTGGCGGTGGCTTATGGTAGAGAAATGAACATAAAATTATCTGGCAACAGCTCTGGTGGACATTCCTGCAGTCAGCATGCCAATTGCATGCTCCCTCAAAACTTGAGACATCTGTGGCATTGTGTTGTGTGACAAAACTGCACATTTTTGACAGCCCTTTTATTGTCCCCAACACAAGGTCCACCTGTGTAATGATCATGCTGTTTAATCAGCTTGTTGATATGCCACACCTGTCAGGTGGATGGATTACCTAGGCAAAAGAGAAATGCTCACTAACAGGGATGTAAACAAATTTGTGCACAACATTGGAGAGAAATACGCTTTTTGTCTGTATGAAAAATGGGACCAACACTTTACGTATTGTCTCTAAACAAGATCAAAAGGGTAGCTTTTTGAGCTGCTTGACTCATGTCTTCACTGTTCTCTCCGCTGCCTATCAGCTATTGCTCTTTGTTCTTGTGGATTTATATAAAAAATTGGTGCAGATTTGAATTATTTTATGTGTGGTATGATTGCTAGCCTATTGGAGATCTGGACAAATGAGCCAACTACCGCTATTGTCACTATGAATGGTGGATAACGTGCAGGATATACATTTAGACTGGTAGACTATATTGACCTGTGGTATATTTAGCGTGGAAACTCAAAATGTGCCTTTCGGCAATTACATTTATTGGTAGAGGACCTCTTCACTGAGGAATGTGGTTGTTTTTTATGATTAAAATATATTTTTGTGCGTTTCCTAGGCTCCTGCCATGGTCGTGGAATTTCTTGGTCTTGTAATGCAGGGCTCCCTCGAAAAATGGGAATCCCCTGTTTAAATAAAGGTTAAATAAAAAATAAAGTAGAGCATACACATCAATGTTAAATCTCCCTTTGGCAACTCTGCAGAGCTCCCTAGTTAATTTTGAGTTCAAAGAAAGCCTTTCCCTCTCTCCCAACAGTAGTGGTTACATGTACAGCCCCCAAGAGCAAACACACAGCACACAGAAGCCAAACAACCAACCTCCAGCTTGAAACAATACAAGCCCCCTACGTCTCTGTTTCAAGTGTAAGAGGCTTTCATTCCCAATTTGCAGTGACATTACGAGTCATATGATCTTTGTTTGCAAACAGGCTAAGGTCAGATGATTCACAGTCTCGTCTTCTGAACAAGCATCTGGCAAGGTAATCCGTCAATGCGCCTCGCGCTGCAGCGGCTCCAATCTCTCCACCTTCTGATGCCAGCTTTCTACAGAGTATCTTCAAACGGCAAAATCCTGAACCAAAAAAGCAGGTGTTTACTGTGCATACCACAGGTGGCTGGTGGGGCTCATAGTAATGGCAGGAACGGAATTAAGGGAATGGTATCAAACACATTAAATACATGGTTCCCATGTGTTTGATACCATTCCATTCACTCCATTGCAGCCATTATTATGAGCCATCCTCCCCTCAGCAGCCTCCTGTGGCACATACTGTGAACTTAATCCCCTAAAGAAGTGGTGTGTTTGCAGCCGTGGGAAGTGACACCAGCGAGGTAAAGAGAAAAGCATTTATAATCACGCTGATCCCCACAAGCTGCAAGCAAAGCATTGCACTGTTTCGCGATGGATCTCTGCCAATGGTGTCAGGCCATTGGATATTGATATCCATCGAAAAGCTCAAGGTAACTAGGTTTGTTCTTGCTCACCTGAGCAGTTTTCTCATCCCACAGCACCACGGCCTTTAAGCTATTTATGTTTTACCTGAACCTCAAGACTATTGTATTAAGGTGAAATGGGTTCTTTTGAGGATGAGTCTCTGTATATACTGCAGAAAAGTAGTCCCCTGCCGAACATGCTCAATACTTGGGTGATGAAACACCCTATTCCCTATTTAGTGCATTACTTTTGGCTAGGGAGCATAGGGTTCTAGGCCCGGTTGCATAAAACGTCTTCAGTGTTTCCCTTAAGGGTTTACCTTAAGGATTAATTTCCCCTTACCTAAGGGAATTGTTTAAGGCCGTTGCATAAAGCCCCTCAAATATTCCCTTAGGTAAGGGCATACTTAAGGGATTTACGGTAGTTTGAAGGCATGTATGGCAGAAATAATATCTGGTTTATTTTGTGAGATAGCAAAATAGAACTTCTACAATCAAGAAAGGATAACCAAATTGCTTCAGAAGATAATAAATCACGTTTCTTGTAGTAAAATTTTTCTCAACTTGTTTCTATTACTTTCTAGCACGTCAAGCTAGCTTACAGAGTAGCTAGCTAACTAGCTAGCTAGCTTTATAGCCATGGATTGTGCACCTTCCATTGACATGTTTAGCTAAGTAGATCTGGCGCAGTGGTCTAAGGCACTGCATCGCAGTGCTAGCTGTGCCACTAGAGATCCTGGTTCAAATCCAGGCTCTGTCGTGACCGGGAGACCCATGGGGCAGCGCACAATTGGCCCAGCGTCGTCCAGGGTAGGGGAGGGAATGGCAGGCAGGGATGTAGCTCAGTTGGTAGAGCATGGTGTTTGCAACGCCAGGGTTGTGGGTTCAATTCCCAGGGGGGGCCAGTATGAAAAATGTATGCACTCACTAACTGTAAGTCGTTCTGGATAAGAGTGTCTGCTAAAATATATAAATATAGATAGCTAGTCTATGTTTTCCATTTGTAACCAGGGCAGATGAAAGCAACATTCACCTCCACAAATGCTGTTTACGTTGATATCCATACTGAATTAAACAGTTAAGGGACCTCATGGGCCCACTTACCTTTTTTTACTTAATTTAAGGGGGAAATTCACCCAAAAATATTTTGTGCAACTGACTTAAATTTAAGGAAACTTTAAGTGAAAAGATAAGGGGGAAATTAACTTAAGGTGTTTTATGCAACTGGATCCTGGTCAAAAGTAGTGTACTTTATAGAGAATAGGGTGCCATTTGGGACACAGCCATAGACTGGGCAACAAATCTCATTATTCAACAGCAGCGAAGATGATAGGAATTTCACAGCAGAAACAAAGCCAGGTTAAACACCCATGAATCCAATCATCAGGCATTGTTTATGTTGTAGATATGCACCAGTATATGTGTTCTCTGTTTTATTATTTATATTAATTAATTTCTCTCTTCCAAGGAATCCCAAGAAAAGCATAACTGTAGATGTGCCAATAGTAAAGCAGCTCAGCGACATCTCATTGTATACCACATTAATTTGTTGTAAACAACCGTTCAGTTAAAGTTTTCCAGGCTTTAGTTCTAAGGGACCAAATCTTTAAGTTTCCAAAGATGGCAAACTGTGTGGATGTGGATGTGCATGTTCCCACACTTATGTGAGTGATGTGTATATCAAAAATTGTTTTGGGAAAGCTTTTCTCTGTGGCATAAAATCAAACTTGTCAGACTACCCATGAGATCAATATCAAAGATACAGCAGAATCCTTGAGGGGATATAAACGATTATGACTCCCCCAAAAATATTGGAAAATAAAAACTGTGTCGTCATGGTTACCTCTGTAAATTTGATCACGATGTAAGGCCAGTAGACTTACACAGCCTCTGTGTGGATGGGATAAGTTCTTTACACTTTAGAGTTTGTGGAGGGATGTTAAATATTGATCATAGACTACCACATTACATCCAGGCCACTGCCCCCGATTTTACTGTAAATGATACTTCTCACACTCTCCCAGGTGTAGCAGATGGATAAAACTGTGTGAAATTGTAATACAAATTGAAAACAGATACATACAGCTGAATACAATTGTTGTGCTGACTCCCAAGGTTAAAGTTCGCTCTCAATGCACCATCTGCATAGAGAAGTGAAAGCCCAAAGCAGTCACGACACAAGTTGCAAGCCACTTCATAGCATAGTTGCATCATCTCCCTCTCAGAAAAAGCTCAGACTACTGTGTTAAGCAAAAACACAACTGTTCCTTAGCAATCAGTCAACATATAGATTTCTGTTTAAATGTTAATATCCCACATATTCCCAAATCAGGCTCTAAATCACAAAGGTCAGGAGAACATTATGACAAGTTAAGGCGTTTTTTAAATTTTTTTATCAAATCAAAATCAAGTCAAATCAAATTGTATTTGTCACATGAACCAAATACAACAGGTGAATACAACCTTACCGTGAAATGCTTACTTACAAGCCCTAAAAAAACTATGCCGTTTTAAGAAAATATTTACTAAAGAAAATAAAGTAAAAAATAAATAAAAGTCACACAATAAAATAACAATAATGAGGCTATATACAGGGGGTACCGGTACCGAGTCAATGTGCGGGGTACAGGTTAGTCGAGGTAATTTGTACATGTAGGTAGGGGTAAAGTGACTATGCATAAATAATAAACAGCGAGTAGCAGCAGGGGGTTTCAATGCAAATAGTCCAGGAGGCCATTTGATTAATTGTTCAGCAGTCTTATGGCTTGGGGGTAGAAGCTGTTAAGGAGCCCTATGGACCTAGACTTGGTGCTTTGGTATCGCTTGCTGTGCGGTAGCAGAGAACAGTCTGTGACTTGGGTGACTGGAGTCTTTGACAATTTTTGGGGCCTTCGTCTGACACCGCCTAGTATATAGGTCATGAATGGCAGGAAGCTTGGCCCCAGTGATGTACTGGGCTGTACGCACTACCCTCTGAAGCGCCTTACATGCCGAGCAGTTGCCATACCAGGTGGTGATGCAACTGGTCAGGATGCTCTCGATGGTGCAGCTGTACAACTTTTTGAGGATCTGGGGACCCATGCCAAATATTTCCTGGGGGGGGGGAAGGCGTTGTCGTGCCCTCTTCACGACTTTCTTGGTGTGTTTGGACCATGATAGTTTGTTGGTGATGTGGACACCAAGGAACTTGAAACTCTCGACCCGCTCCACTTTTGAACACAGCCGCTTCGTTAAATTGAATTCCATAATTCAGGAGTACATAGTATTGTGCCAGACTGGGAGAGATTTTGGTTGCGTCCCCAAGATCCATATATTATGCCCTCACACCCACTCTACTAGCCTATGGGAGTATACCAATATAATTGGACCAACTAACTTTGTAGAAGGAAGTTGAGTGTATGATCATAAGTTCACTTTCAACCACACCCACAAAGTGATATTAAGCCTATATCCAGTGCATTTGAACCTAGTGCCATTAAGTTACCATGACAACGTGATTCATTTCATATTTTTGTGCAAATATTTCAATTAGCGCTTTATCTCCAACTAGTTCTGATGTAAATTATAAAGGATTTATCGTTCTGATCGGAAACTATTTATCTATAAACTGGAACAAGTATGGGTGTTTTAATTCAAATGGAAATGTAGATAGGACTTCTTCAGACATTTGTTCCCAATTCATTTTTAGCCATCAGAGTTAGTCGTCTTCCATTTCAGGTGATCACATACAGTGGGGAAAACAAGTATTTAGTCAGCCACCAATTGTGCAAGTTCTCCCACTTAAAAAGATGAGAGAGGCCTGTAATTTTCATCATAGGTACACGTCAACTATGACAGACAAATTGAGGAAAAAAAATCCAGAAAATCCCATTGTAGGATTTTTAATGAATTTATTTGCAAATTATGGTGGAAAATAAGTATTTGGTCACCTACAAACAAGCAAGATTTCTGGCTCTCACAGACCTGTAACTTCTTCTTTCAGAGGCTCCTCTGTCCTCCACTCGTTACCTGTATTAATGGCACCTGTTTGAACTTGTTATCAGTATAAAATACACCTGTCCACAACCTCAAACAGTCACACTCCAAACTTCACAATGGCCAAGACCAAAGAGCTGTCAAAGGACACCAAAAACAAAATTGTAGACCTGCACCAGGCTGGCAAGACTGAATCTGCAATAGGTAAGCAGCTTGGTTTGAATAAATCAACTGTGGGAGCAATTATTAGGAAATGGAAGACATACAAGACCACTGATAATCTCCCTCGATCTGGGGCTCCACGCAAGATCTCACCCCGTGGGGTCAAAATGATCACAAGAACGGTGAGCAAAAATCCCAGAACCACACGGGGGGACCTAGTGAATGACCTGCAGAGAGCTGGGACCAAAGTAACAAAGCCAACCATCAGTAACACACTACGCCGCCAGGGACTCAAATCCTGCAGTGCGAGACGTGTCCCCCTGCTTAAGCCAGTACATGTCCAGGCCCGTCTGAAGTGCATTTGGATGATCCAGAAGAGGATTGGGAGAATGTCATATGGTCAGATGAAACCAAAATATAACTTTTTGGTAAAAACTCAACTCGTCATGTTTGGAGGACAAAGAATGCTGAGTTGCATCCAAAGAACACCATACCTACTGTGAAGCATGGGGTTGGAAACATCATGCTTTGGGGCTGTTTTTCTGCAAAGGGACCAGGACGACTGATCCGTGTAAAGGAAAGAATGAATGGGGCCATGTATCGTGAGATTTTGAGTGAAACCCTCCTTCCATCAGCAAGGGCATTGAAGATGAAACGTGGCTGGGTCTTTCAGCATGACAATGATCCCAAACACACCGCCCGGGCAACGAAGGAGTGGCTTCGTAAAAAGCATTTCAAGGTCCTGGAGTGGCCTAGCCAGTCTCCAGATCTCAACCCCATAGAAAATCTTTGGAGGGAGTTGAAAGTCTGTGTTGCCCAGCGACAGCCCCAAAACATCACTGCTCTAGAGGAGATCTGCATGGAGGAATGGGCCAAAATACCAGCAACAGTGTGTGAAAACCTTGTGAAGACTTACAGAAAACGTTTGACCTGTGTCATTGCCAACAAAGGGTATATAACAAAGTATTGAGAAACTTTTGTTATTGACCAAATACTTATTTTCCACCATCATATGCCAATAAATTCATTAAAAATCCTACAATGTGATTTTCTGGATTTTTTTTTCTCATTTTGTCTGTCATAGTTGATGTGTACCTATGATGAAAATTACAGGCCTCTCTCATCTTTTTAAGTGGGAGAACTTGCACAATTGGTTGCTGACTAAATACTTTTTTTCCCCACTGTATCTGTGTTGAGATGTCAGTTAATGTTCTGTACGTATAATACACACTGTATGCGTATAATACACACTTATACATGTTTGAAATAGGACAAATACAAGCACCCACCCAATTATTATTACGTTGAAATAAGCACAGACACATTTTCTGGTCAGACGCAATTTTTTGTTAGCTTTTTCTTTGACTTATTATATTTATTTAACTCATTATATTTTCAGTTTTATTATGATGTTCTGTGAGAAAGATATTGAATCACCTGTTGAATGGGTTCTGTATGCTGACCCTGATGATGATAATCAGGGATGCAGTGGTAAAACAACAAACACACAATACCCCATAATGACAAAGTAAAAACATGTTTTTAGACATTTTTGTATTGAAGATTAATTACAGAAATATCAAATTTACATATGTGTTCACACCTATGAGTCAATACTTTGGCATAGATTACAACTGTGAGTCTTTCTGGGTAAGCCTCTAAGAGCTTTCCACACATGGATTGTGCAACATTTGCCCATCATTCTTTTCAAAATTCTTCAAGCTCTGTCAAATTGGTTGTTGATCATTGCTAGACAACCATTTTCAGGTATTGCCATAGATTTTCAAGTAGATTTAAGTCAAAACTGTAATTCGGCCACTCATGAACATTCACTGTCTTCTTGGTAAGCAACGCTAGTGTCGATTTGGCCTTGTGTTTTAGGTTATTGTGCTGCTGAAAGGTGAATTAATCTCCCAGTGTCTAGTGGAAATTCCTCTAGGATTTTGCCTGTGCTTAGCTCCACTCTGTTTATTTTTTATCCTGAAAAACTCCCCAATCCTTAATAATAATAATAATAATAATAAGCCATTTAGCAGACGCTTTTATCCAAAGCGACTTACAGTCGTGCGTGCATACATTTTTGTGTATGGGTGGTCCCGGCGATCGAACCCACTACCTTGGCATTACAAGCGCCGTGCTCTACCAGCTGAGCTACAGAGGACCAATGATTACAAGCATACTGTAGCCGTTTCAGGGGTTGTGTTGTGGATGGACATTACGTGCCTGCAAAGTTGTTTTGTTTTTTGGATGCCAGGACCAGCCACACCTGTCTCCAGTTATAATCAGAGCCAAACTGCAGACAGGTGAAACCAATCCGTCTCTCTACTTTAACCGCACCCTGGGTTTCTTTCTTTGTCTTTGTTTTGACCCCGGAAGGTGATGGAGTAGGAGGCTATGGGAGAAGCAGAGCGTACGGAAGGAAAAGGAGGCTTTACAAGATTATAGGAAAATAGGCTTACAAGAATGCTTGAACTCCCCCAAAGACAAAGCTTGGAGGACCTTCCACAGGTAGCGAAGTATTTACTTTGTTTGTTTTGGGTATGATTTGTCAAGAACGCTGCCAAAGCTTGATCATAATAAACAGGTTTAACCCTTTACTTGGACTTGTGTTGTGTGGTTGTGTGTAAACCCTGCCTTGCAAAGAACCCGGCCCCGAAACCGCTACAATACCCATAACATGATGGAGAGTGGCGCATTGTATTGGATTTGCCCCAAACATAACACTTTGTATTCATAACAAAAAGTGAATTGCATTGCCACAGTTTTTGCAGTATTACTTTAGTGCCTTGTTGAAAAACCTGATGCAGGTTTTGGAATATTTGAATTCCCCTATATGCTTCCTTCTTTTCACTGTCAATGAGGTTAGTATTGTTGAGTAACTACAATGTTGTTGGTCCATCCTCAGTTTTCTCCTATCACAGCCATTAAACATTTAAAGTCCCCATTGGCCTCATGGTGAAATCCCTGAGCTGTTTCCTTCCGCTACGGCAAGTGAGTTAGGAAGGATGCCTGTATCTTTGTAGTGACTGGGTGTATTGATACAACATCCAAAGTGTAATTAATAACTTCACCATGATATTCAATGTCTGCTTTTTATTTTATATGTACCCATCTACCAATAGGTGTCCTTCTTTGGAAAGCATTGGAAAACCTCCCTGATCTTTGTGGTTGAATCTGTGTTCAAAATTCTCTGCTCGACTGAGGGACCTTACAGATAACTGTATGTGTGGGGTATAGAGATGAGGTAGTCATTCAAAAATCACATTACACACTATTGCACACATTGTGCAATACTGTGACTTGTTGAGCAAATGTATACTCCTGAACTTATTTAGGCTTGACATAACAAAGGGGTTGAATACTTATTGACTCAAGACATTTAAGCTTTTCATTTGTAAAAAATTTAAAATAAAGAAAGAACATGATTCCACTTTGACATTATGGGGTATTGTGTGTAGGCCAGTGACAAATCTCAATTTAATCCATTTTAAATTCAGGCTGTAACACAACAAAATCTGGGAAAAGTCAAGGGGTGTGAATACTTTCTGAATGCACTGTAGGTCATTTTAATAATGTAGCCTAGGTGGTCTAGCGGTCAGTGATGGATGGCAGTGTGGGTTCGAATCTGATCCACTGCCTTTGTGACAAACTCTACCTATCTCACTGTCTCTCTTATATCCAATACAACATGCAAAAAGGTAATGCTAAGGTATTGATTGAGAATATATATTTCCTGTATAAGACTACACATTGTAAACTAGCACTACTTTTAACGTCATGTGGCATCATAATCCCGACTGATCATTTCATGCAACCCTGGAACCTAATGCCAAGATCCTTGCTAATGTCAGGAAGCCTTGAATTATCTTTCAATTCCATACATACATCATCAGTTTCACTCTTGATTATAAAGTGCCCGGCACAACCATCCAGTAATGCAACATGCACAGTAGAGATCATCATTCTGAACTACCATAACTATAATTAAAAAGATCATGTTTGATTCGCATTTATTTTTCCCTACGGTCTGCATTCATTCTAATGTGTTAAAATGTATGATGAATTCTGTCCAAATGATCATCATCTTTTGTTGCTGTTAAGGTCGCCAGGCAGTGGCAGTCAGACACTGAGCAGCATAGACTCCAGTGTTGATTCCCATAGGGGCTCAGCTATTGCATAAAATCACAGATGCTATTTTCAGTCAGTGCCAGTGACTGGCAGAGGCCTGGTGTTTCAATGTAACAGTTCAGTGTGTGTGTGTGTGTTGGTAGGCGCATGAGTGTGAATGTTTGAGTGTGTATTTGTGTTTATGTGTTGAGCGTGTGTGTGGAAGGCAGATGGACTTACTGGCATATTCCCACAGACACAATAGAACATTTTGGAAGTGGCCTGAACAGGCCACAAGTAAAATAAAATGTATTTGTCACATGCGCCGAATACAACAGGTGTAGACCTTCCAGTGAAATGCTTACTTAGAAGCCCTTACCCAACAATGCAGTTTTAAGAAAGAATACCAAAGAAAATCACACAAACAAATACAACATTAAATAATACGAAATAAAAGTAACAAATAATTAAAGAGCAGCAGTAAAAATAACAATTGCGAGGCTATATACAGGGGGTATCGGTACCAAGTCAATGTGCTGGGGCACCTGTTAGTCGAGGTAATTGAGGTAATATGTACATGTAGGTAGAGTTATTAAAGTGACTATGCATAGATAATAAACAGAGTGTAGCAGCAAATAGTCTGGGTAGCCATTTCATTAGAGACCACTTTATTTGGACATGCTATGTTTTCAAAACTGTAATGTTTACATGAATTCTGATTATTTCCAGGGATACACAACATTCTGAAATACTGTATATGTAGATACTGTATCTTTGTTATAAAGAATACTATCTTTCCACTGACGGAGTGATGCTGAATGAAATAAATGGCTCAACTTACCCCACTCTCCCCTACTATATTTATTGAATATTATGTGAATCCTGTCATGAGCACTCTCTCTCCCTGGTAGCAACATTAATTGCATTCAATTCTCTGCCACTCTGCTCACTCTCTCCCTACTCTGCCTAACGAGCTCCACCTGGCTCCGCCCTGCTCTGCTCTTGTTACCTGGCCAGCTGCACTGCATTTCCCACTCACCATCCTCACCTTGCCTCACTCTGTTCTAATTACTCTGCCAGCTGAACTGCATTTCCCCACTAACCTCTCCCAGTATATCAAGCCCTGTTTTTCAGCCAAGCCCTGTCAGATCGTCTTCAAACCCGGACCAGTAACCTGCCTGTCTGCGCTCTGACTCCTGTTTGTGATACCGATCCTTTCTTGACTGCCTCCTTGTTCTACTGCCCCGTCTATCCCGACCTGCCTTCTGGACCTCGACTACTCTCCGATCTTCAGCCCCTCCGGTCTCCGACCACCAGATGAGCGTGCCCAGACGCTTCACCACCCTCAGCCCGATACGCCGCTCCATCACTGGGGAACACACACACTAAGCACTTGGACTGGACACCCCCGGACATTTGGTGACCCCCGGAGCACAGGTACCCACAGGACCCTGAAAAACCCCAGAGCCCCAAGCACCCCTGGAACCCCTGACACCCCTGGCACTCCTCTTCCCGCCTGAAACCTTCAATAAAGAACTCTGAATTTGAACTTGCGCTCTTGGGTCCTCTTCTGTCCGTGACAGAACGATCTGACCATCATGGACCCAGCGCACTCCCTGACCACGATGGAAGAAGAGCCAGAGATGACTGCCATACAGCGACTGGAACGCTCTGAGGGAGACATAAATCGGATGGCTGGCGACATCGCTTCCCTTCTCCAGCTATTCAACCAGCAGCAACAACAGTTCCAACTGCAGCAACAACAGCTAGCCCAAGCCCTGCAACTACTCTCAAACCCGGCTACTCCACCTGCACCCCCCCCTGGTCCTTCTGTTCCTGTACCACCGACACTCCTTCATCCCTCCGCTGGAGGTCCCAATGCTGCAGGCCCGGCAGTGCTGCCACCAGATCCCCACGCTCCTGAACCAAAGATTGGGAACCCGGAACGTTTTGATGGCAACCAGAAGCAAGTAAGACCATTCTTGAGCAGCTGCCGAATCCAGTTTGCACTACAGCCCAGGACTTTCTCAACAGAGGGAGCCAAGGTGGGGTATGTCATCACACATCTCACCGGTCGAGCTCGGTTGTGGGGAACGGCGGAATTCGACCGGCAAACCCCAGCCTGTGCCTCCTTCAGTGCCTTTGAGGAGGAGATGTTAAAGGTCTTTGACCTAGGCTCGCCAACAGCCGAAGCGTCACAAGCTCTGCTCACCATCCGTCAGGGCAATCGGACAGTGGCAGACTTCTCCATTGACTTTCGTACCCTGGCCAGTCAAAGCTCGTTTAACCCAGAGGCACTGGTGCAAGCCTTCCTCCATAGCCTGGCGGACTATATCAAAGACGAGCTTGTTTCCCATGACCCGCCCTCAACGCTTGATGCCGCCATTGACCTTGCCGTCCGCATTGACCGCCGTATACAGACCCGGAGGAGGGAGAAGGGCCGTCTCAGTCAACCTGCCATCCGCACTCGGGTCGATACCGCTTCTGTCCAGCCCCTGCCTGTCAAGTCCCATAGCCAACTCAGTCAGCCTGAGCCCATGGAGATTGGCCGTGCCTCTCTGACTCCCGAGGAGCGTCGGCGCCGTCTAAGCTCCAACCTTTGCCTCTACTGTGGTGGCGAGAATCACCGTGTCGCCACTTGTCCGGCAAAAGCCGCAGCTCACCAGGTGTAGGGGAGATCCGGGTGAGCTCAACAAGCCTTCAGTCTCCCTCCATCCGAAAGACCCTGCTTCATCTCCGCCTTCAGCTTTCTGACAAGACTCATACATTGGCCGCCCTTGTGGATTCCGGAGCCGAAGCAAACATCATGGACCCTGAGCTTGCACAGCAACTGGGCGTGAACCATCATCAACTGAGACAACCCATTCCTGCACGAGCCCTGGATGGGCATCATCTTGGCACTGTCACTCATATCTCCGCCCCTGTGACAATCCTGCTGTCAGGAAACCACCAGGAGTCCATCCAGTTTCACCTCCTACACTCACCTGGCCAACCACTCATTCTTGGATACCCGTGGCTCCGTCAGCACAACCCCCACATCGACTGGGAGACAGGAACAGTCCGTGAGTGGGGAAGGAGTTGTCACCAGACCTGTTTAAGGGGGGCCACCCTGCCCGTTCACCGGGAAAGATCTAGCGCTACCTCCGACATATCCAATGTTCCGGCCTGTTACCACAGCCTGAAAGAGGTGTTCAACAAATCCAAGGCGACATCTCTACCCCCACCCAGACCCTATGACTGCGCGATTGATCTCCTGCCTGGCACAGCACCTCCCAAGGGTCGTCTGTATTCACTGTCAGCCCCGGAAAGAAAGGCCATGGAGGACTACATTAATGACTCTCTTGCCGCCGGGATAATTAGACCGTCATCTTCCCCCGCAGGAGCGGGATTCTTCTTTGTCGGCAAGAAGGACGGTTCTCTTCGTCCATGCATAGATTACCGGGGTCTGAACGACATCACGGTTAAGAATCGCTACCCACTGCCCTTACTTTCGTCTGCCTTCGAACTGCTGCAGGGAGCCACTGTATTCACAAAGCTGGACCTTCGCAATGCCTACCATCTGGTGCGGATGAGGGAGGGAGACGAATGGAAGACAGCGTTCAACACACCAACCGGCCACTATGAATATCTCGTCATGCCCTTCGGCCTCACCAATGCCCCAGCAGTTTTTCAAGCCCTAGTGAATGATATCCTCAGGGACATGCTAAATACGTTCGTATTTGTGTACCTTGACGATATTTTAATATTCTCAAAGACTCTGTCAGAACACACGCACCACGTCCAGTTGGTCCTGCGCCGCCTGCTGGAGAACTCTCTTTTCGTGAAGGCAGAGAAGTGCGAGTTCCATGCCAAAACCGTTTCATTCCTGGGGTATGTGGTGACCGAGGGCAGCATTCAGATGGATCTCACGAAGGTGTCGGCTGTCACTTCCTGGCCAGTTCCTGAGTCTCGGAAAAAGTTGCAACAGTTCCTGGGCTTTGCCAACTTTTATAGGAGATTCATCAGAAACTATAGCACAGTGGCTGCACCCCTCACGGCGCTAACCAGCACTAAACAACCGTACCAATGGACATCAGCTGCTGATAAGGCCTTCAATATCCTCAAGACATGTTTCACTTCTGCTCCCATCCTCCAGATGCCAGATGCAGCAAGGCAGTTTGTGGTGGAGGTAGATGCTTCGGACGTGGGAGTGGGTGCAGTGCTTTCTCAAAGAGCAGCTGAGGATGGCAAGATGCACCCCTGTGCCTTCTACTCCCGTCGGCTAACCCCTGCCGAATGCAACTACGACATTGGGAACCGCGAGCTGTTGGCTGTCAAGCTCGCCCTTGAAGAATGGCGGCACTGGTTAGAGGGGTCAAAGGAACCATTCGTAGTGTGGACAGACCACAAGAACCTGGAGTATATCCAAACAGCCAGGAGGCTGAACTCCCGTCAACAGCGGTGGTCTCTGTTCTTTACGCGCTTCAATTTCACGCTCTCCTACCGCCCGGGATCTCGCAACATCAAACCTGATGCTCTTTCCCGGATGTTTCAGAAGGACGAGACCACCGCCATGACAGCCCCCATTCTTCCCAGCCACTTGGTCGTAGCGGCCCTCACCTGGGAGATCGAGAAGCAGGTCATGGAGGCTCTTCGGGACCAGCCAGGTCCAAGCACCAGCGCCCCCAACCGTCTGTTTGTTCCAGCAAATCTCAGGTCACCTGTGATTCAGTGGGGGCACGAATCCCGTCTGGCCTGTCATCCCGGC
This sequence comes from Coregonus lavaretus, assembly GCF_964263955.1. Classification (NCBI taxonomy): domain Eukaryota; kingdom Metazoa; phylum Chordata; class Actinopteri; order Salmoniformes; family Salmonidae; genus Coregonus; species Coregonus lavaretus. Next base: position 56,771,222 of record NC_139992.1, on the reverse strand, counting down.
ATCACTCGCACCCTTCATCTGGTCCGCCAGCGGTTCTGGTGGCGGCGGATGAGACGGGATGTCCGAGAATTCATCCGAGCTTGTCCCACTTGTAACCGAAACAAGACCCCCAACCAGCCTCCTGCTGGGTTGCTGCAACCCCTACTCATACCCAAGAGGCCCTGGTCCCACGTTTCACTGGACTTTGTTACGGGCCTTCCGCCCTCTGACGGACACACAGTCATCCTTACCATTGTTGACCGCTTTAGTAAGATGACCCACTTCGTGCCCCTTCCCAAACTACCCTCTGCTAAAGAGACCTCCCAGGTGGTCCTGGAACATGTGTTTCGTATCCATGGCCTACCCCAGGATATAGTGTCAGACCGGGGCCCGCAATTCTCAGCAACCTTTTGGAAGGAGTTCTGTCATCTCCTTGGGGCCACCGCCAGCCTATCGTCTGGATTCCACCCGCAGTCAAACGGCCAGACTGAACGCATGAACCAGGAGCTGGAGAAGGCACTGAGGTGTGTGGCTTCCCAAAATCCCCGGGCCTGGGCTCAACACCTGCTCTGGGTGGAATATGCCCATAATTCACTCACCAGTTCCTCCACCGGGCTCTCCCCCTTTCAGTGTGTCTACGGGTATCAACCTCCACTGTTTGCCAGCCAGGAGGCGGATGCCACCTGTCCGTCTGCTCTTGCGTATGCCCGCCGCTGCCGCCGCACTTGGGCCCAGGCTCGCACTGTGCTCCTGAAGTCTGGAACCAGCTACGCCGTCGGTGCCAACCGACGGAGGACCCCAGCACCTACTTACCGGGTTGGTCAGAAGGTCTGGCTGTCTGCCCGGGATCTGCCGCTGCGGGTTGAATCACGTAAGCTGGCCCCTCGCTTCATTGGTCCTTTTCCTGTGCAGAAAGTCATCAGTCCAACGGCGGTCCGACTTCAGTTGCCCGCTTCCATGCGGGTCCACCCCACCTTCCACGTCTCCAAGGTCAAGCCGGTCCATGAAAGTCCCCTGGTCCCTGCAGCTCCGGCGCCACCTCCTCCGCGCCTCGTAGATGGCGGTCCTGTCTTCACCGTCCGGCGGCTGCTCCGCTCTAGGCGAAGGGGTAGGGGTCTCCAGTACCTCGTTGACTGGGAGGGATATGGTCCAGAGGAGAGGACCTGGATCCCGGCCAGGAGGATAGTGGACCGGACCCTTATCACTGACTTCCACCGACTACATCCTGATCAGCCTGCAATCCGTAGGGGCCGTCCAAGAGGGGTTCCTAGCCGTCCTGCCCGCCCTGCTTCCTGTCCTGTGCCTGACCCTGCTCCTGTCTCAGTGCCTGTCCTGTCTCCCGACCGTGACCCTCCAGCTCCTTCTGAGGATGAGGAGATTCACTCGGACCGCTCGGAGGAGTTCTGACCCGCCGCCTGCTCCCCTCCACCCTCCCGGCATGATGTTGTTCTTGGGACTTCTGGGGCCGTCCCTTGGAGGGGGGGTCCTGTCATGAGCACTCTCTCTCCCTGGTAGCAACATTAATTGCATTCAATTCTCTGCCACTCTGCTCACTCTCTCCCTACTCTGCCTAACGAGCTCCACCTGGCTCCGCCCTGCTCTGCTCTTGTTACCTGGCCAGCTGCACTGCATTTCCCACTCACCATCCTCACCTTGCCTCACTCTGTTCTAATTACTCTGCCAGCTGAACTGCATTTCCCCACTAACCTCTCCCAGTATATCAAGCCCTGTTTTTCAGCCAAGCCCTGTCAGATCGTCTTCAAACCCGGACCAGTAACCTGCCTGTCTGCGCTCTGACTCCTGTTTGTGATACCGATCCTTTCTTGACTGCCTCCTTGTTCTACTGCCCCGTCTATCCCGACCTGCCTTCTGGACCTCGACTACTCTCCGATCTTCAGCCCCTCCGGTCTCCGACCACCAGATGAGCGTGCCCAGACGCTTCACCACCCTCAGCCCGATACGCCGCTCCATCACTGGGGAACACACACACTAAGCACTTGGACTGGACACCCCCGGACATTTGGTGACCCCCGGAGCACAGGTACCCACAGGACCCTGAAAAACCCCAGAGCCCCAAGCACCCCTGGAACCCCTGACACCCCTGGCACTCCTCTTCCCGCCTGAAACCTTCAATAAAGAACTCTGAATTTGAACTTGCGCTCTTGGGTCCTCTTCTGTCCGTGACAGAATCCTATAAATTAAAAGGGCAATTTGGCTGCAATCAATTAGCTTAAAGCTGAGATCCGCATTAGGCGAAACAGCGCCACTGGCTGCCCCCAGGCTAATTTAGTTTTTTAAAAGGAGAGATGGGCATCTAGCAATGTAATTTTACAAAATCGTAGTACATACTATGCTGTTCTATCACGCGTGCAAGGATGTGCATTGATGTCAGAGGGAATACAATTATTTGTTGTTTGAAGTAATGTCTTTGTTGTTGAATTTAGCAAATGGACATGGCAGTTTCACTGCAACGGATTCAAAATACTGTTGCAGGAATGCTAATCTTCTAACTACAGAAACGATTTCAGAACAATCTGAGATGGTGGGTGTCATGGCTTGCTGAAGGACCATGGAACGAGTCATTACTTCTTGCTTGTGTTTGTTGTCATTTGGGTCTTGGTACACATGTTTAATGTATAAAACTATCATGTTGATCTCATAGTCAGTCCTTGCATACATAGCCTCATCCATGAATGTAGGTGTGTTTACATTTCCCCAGCTCCATCCCTCACCTTCATACCAAACCACGTGGCAGGGCTGCCATTGGGCTGAAACAAGCTTGGGATTGTGCTTTTAATTTATGTTGGAAGAGTTCTGTACAACATTATCTGGCATGTAGAAGTATATTCTGTCCATGGTCTCACCTCTCATTTAAAATGTGCTTTAGTTTTTCAGATTTAGGGATGAAAAATTCAAACCATTGCTGTCCAGATGCTACAGTGGGCACACAAGTCATTGTTTAATTTAATGTTGAAATAATACAATGCCCACCAAAGGACAGACAGTTATTGTACATATTGTATCAATGGAAATCTTGTTTGCTCTCTTCCTTGATTTCCTGGAAGCATAGAGTACTGTTGTCAAACTGCCAAGTTGTACCGCCAATACTTAAGGCCACCAAAACAATTGTGTCTACTAGAGAGAAAAGCTTAGGCTGTGTTTACACAGGCAGCCCGATTCTGATATTATTTTCACATATTGGACTTTTGACCAATCCAATCAGCTTTGAAAAACATCTGATGTGAAAAGATCTAATGTGATTGGTCAAAATACCAATTAGTGGAAAAAGGATCAGAATTGGGCTGCCTGTGTAAACGCAGCCATACTGTATGTCACAGAACAAGCCCTGTCCAATCAGTGGCCACATCAAAATATGTCAGAATAAAGTAGACTATCGCTTTTAATCAATTAGATTTGCTCACCTCCTGCATCCTCTCTCCTCCGTCCTCTCGTGCCTCCTTTTGACAAAGGTCAAAGTAAATTGAGGATAGTCAGCGAGGAGAGAGATGAAGGTGGATGGAAATGCGCTTGCTTGAAATGAGACAGTCCTTCTCCACTCGAGCATCATTAGGCAAATTACGTTGACCATCGCCAAGCAGCTTGGTGAGAAGGTGACAACAGTTGGTGTGATTATTCACAAATGGAAGAAACACAAAATAACTGTCAATCTCCCTCGGCCTGGGGCTCCATGCAAGATCTCACCTCGTGGAGTTGCAATGATCATGAGAACGGGGAGGAATCAGCCCAGAACTACACGGGAGGATCTTGTCAATGATCTCAAGGCAGCTGGGACCATAGTCACCAAGAAAACAATTGGTAACACACTATGCCATGAAGGACTGAAATCCTGCAGCGCCCGCAAGGTCCCCCTGCTCAAGAAAGCACATATACAGGCCCGTCTGAAGTTTGCCAATGAACATCTGAATGATTCAGAGGAGAACTGGGTGAAAGTGTTGTGGTCAGATGAGACCAAAATCGAGCTCTTTGGCATCAAATCAACTCGCCGTGTTTGGAGGAGGAAGAATGCTGCCTATGACCCCAAGAACACCATCCCCACCGTCAAACATGGAGGTGGAAACATTATGCTTTGGGGGTGTTTTTCTGCTAAGGGGACAGGTTAACTTCACCGCATCAAAGGGACGATGGACGGGGCCATGTACCGTCAAATCTTGGGTGAGAACCTCCTTCCCTCAGCCAGGGCATTGAAAATGGGTCGTGGATGGGTATTCCAGCATGACAATGACCCAAAACACACGGCCAAGGCAACAAAGCAGTGGCTCAAGAAGAAGCACATTGAGGTCCTGGAGTGCCCTAGCCAGTCTCCAGACCATAATCCCATAGAAAATCTGTGGAGGGAGCTGAAGGTTCGAGTTGCCAAATGTCAGCCTCGAAACCTTAATGACTTGGAGAAGATCTGCAAAGAGGAATGGAACAAAATCCCTCCTGAGATGTGTGCAAACCTGGTGGCCATCTACAAGAAACGTCTGACTTCTGTGATTGCCAACAAGGGTTTTGCCACCAAGTACTAAGTCATGTTTCGCAGAGGGGTCAAATACTTATTTCCCTAATTAAAATGCAAATCAATTTATAACATTTTTGACATGTGTTTTTCTGGATTTCTTTGTTGTTATTCTGTCTCTCACTGTTCAAATAAACCTACCATTAAAATGATCGACTGATCATGTCTTTGTCAGTGGGCTAACGTACAAAATCAGCAGGGGATCAAATACTTTTTTCCCTCACTGTACTAACAAATTGACAGACTCCTCGACAACTCGACCACTTATCGGTTTCCAGGTCACAGAGGAGAGAGGACGGAGGACAGTCTTTTGCAGAAACAAGAAAAACCCTGTAGGCAGCTGAGGTATACCTGTGACTGGGATAGTTGACATGGCTTGAATGACCTTGCCATAAAAGGCACTGAAACAAAAAAATAAGAGATTACAATCAGTAACAATACCATTCAATGATGGAAATCATATTCTACTCCTACAGACTATAAGCTTACTTATCAGTACAAATACCATACTGTTTACTTGCCTATATTTTGTGTTTCCCTTGTAAAATGATGAAAATCTTATTATCCAAATGATAGTCACCATGCAGTGTAGGTTATTACAAATAATTTCAAGTCAGAGGAATCACAAATCTAACCATGTGTATACTGCTCCTAAGTCCCAGCTGGTCATCCCATTTGCCAATCCCTCTGCCACCCACTGCTGATGAGACGCATGTTGGCATATGTTAGGCCCAAAACTGTGCTGAGGTGGCCGATGCTGGGCCGGTGGGCATCTGTTGCACTCAGGTGAATGCGGGCACAGGGCAGTGCCCCTCTCTGACATGATGGACACAGCCTGTAGTCCTCTAGCCTGTCCATCTGCCCCGTAGCGAGCTCTTTAATCAGATCAGTGGATGCACCCTGTATGCCTGGCAGGCACCCAGACACCTGCCATCTTATCTGTGTGTGTGGTTATTTGAGTTATATAACATAGATGTGGGATGTTATTATCTTTCATTAAAAAGTAGGCAAAAAAATGTAATTCAAGACCACATTCACTATAAAATAAATGACAAACCAAAGAAATTGGAATGGTTAAAGAACAAGGATCCAATTCTTAATTTTGGTCTCACCTCCCATTGAACATCTCACCAAATGTTAAAGGCCCACAGGCGAAAATTCACTATTTCATCTGAAATATGATGCCCATGATGTTGCACAATAATTTCTTCAATAAGTCATCATTTTAGTCAAAGCATGATATATTTGGGCTAGAAGTGGGAAATCTAAAATGATGTCCATATACTACGTTTCTTTTCAGGGATGGGTTTAGTTAATTTGGAACCACCTACAATGTTTCACATGTGGACTCATTACTTCCTGTTTACAACCTGTTGCTCCTGGCTTACTGCTGTCTGCAATGCACTTTGACCGGGAGCTTTGACCGGGAGCTATTGGGCTGACAATAAAATGGTGAGTAAAAAAAAAAAAAGCTATTCTAGCAAGCTTTGTGATGAGCTACTGATCTTCACTTGTAACCAGTCTGGCCAGGCTAACAAAGCTAGTGACGTTCACCTACTTGTCAGAGGCTAGTAGCTTCATGTGTACCTAGCTAACATTAATTGGATAAATAGTGATGTAGCTAATGTCAAAAGTGGATGAAGTGGAAAAGTGAAATGTCAACAGAGCTGGGACATCTCATCGTTTCTGCCTACACGTTATTGACTCAGCAGCGCAACAGTAGCAAGCAAACAAGTGTAGCTAGCTAGTAGCAGTTGGCTGGCTAGTTAGCTAAGCATAACTAATGGTGCAGTGAAGTTATTATTATTATTATTTGTTTCACCTTTTCTCCCCAATTTCGTGATATCCAATTGCGATCCAATTCCGATCTTGTCTCATCGCTACAACTCCCCAACGGGCTCAGGAGAGGCGAAGGTCGAGTCGTGCATCCTCCGAAACCTGACCCGCCAAACCGCGCTCCTTTACACCCACTCGTTTAACCCGGAAGCCAAACAGACACATCTTCCTCTCCTTGGAGAATACTTGAGTATATCATTGTATGTCATTGTCAAGTTCATAAAATTTGGGCTATACATTGATCCATAACAGACAGAATGGCGCTGCGTTGGAAAGTGGCCGTTTTACAGGCTCCTGACCAATTGTTCTATTTTGTGTACTTTTTGGCTCTGATCTTCACTTTCTTGTACATAACGTTTCCTCCATCGTTTCCTATGACCGAAAGAGCTTCTGGACATCAGAACAGCTATCACTAACCTCGATTTGGATGAGGACTTCTACTTCAATGAGTCGGAGGCGAAAGACATATTGATTTTTCTGGACCAGGCCCAAATCCCCGACACTCGAAAGAGGAGGAGACGGCGCTATAGAGGCCAGCACGTGGGCACCCTGATGAGACTACAGTGGCGAGTGAATGAATCACCTCTACCCTCTGTTCTATTGGCGAATGTGCAATCGCTGGAGAATAAACTGGACAAGCTCTGTTCGTGACTATCCTATCAACGGAACATTAAGAACTGTAATATACTATGCTTATCAAAGTCATGTCTGAACAAGGACATGGATAATATACATCTAGCTGGTTATTCCTATGCATTGGCAGGACAGAACGGCAGAGTCCGGTAAGATCAAGGGGGTGTCTCTTTGTCAACAACAGCTGGTGCGCGATCTCTAATATTAAGGAAGTCTCAAGGTTCTGCACACCTGAGTTAGAATACCTCATAATGAGCTGTAGACCATACTATTTACCAGGAGAGTTTTCATCTGTATTATTTGCAGCTGTCTATTAACCAACACAAACCGATGCTGGCACTAAGACCACACTCAACAAGCTTTATAGGGCCATAAGCGAACAATAAAATGCTCATCCAGAGGTGGCGCTCCTGGTGGCCAGTGATTTTATTGCAGACATAGACAATTCAACAACCTACCTATGGGTTTCATGTGTCTTACAGGACTGAGGTCTCCCAGGCTGTGTGATGCATACCGAGGCTGAGCAAGCAGTAATATTGTAATATTGACTTATATATTGTAATATTGAAGTTAAAACAATATCACAGAATGGGTCCATGTTTGCGCTGTTTTTCATTCAATGTCTATTCTGATAATGTTTACATAACCAACTACAATTACAAGCTGAGCAAACAATAGAATGGCAAATCAATTACAATGTACAGAAAGCCCACATGTTCATTATAGTCTGCTCCTGGGCTCAGGGTCCTATCACACATTGACTACTGAGGGTTCCCAATGTTACAATATGTTTGAGGGGGTCCTTATCAGCACCACTGAAATTAAAACCATGTCTGTGCTGTAACAAGCCACCACTTCCTCCTCTCTTGGCTATAACCTATATTACAGTATACACATTCTGGTGTTATTGTTCGGAGAATACAAGCTAGTAATTTTGTACTCCATATACACTGAGTGAACAAAACATTAGGAATATTGAGTTGCACCCCCTTTTTCCCTCAGAACAGCCTCAATTCGTCGGGGCATGGACTCTACAAGGTGTCAAAAGAGTTCCACAGGAATGCTGGCCCATGATTCCCACAGTTGTGTCAAGTTGGCTGGATGTCCTTTGGGTGGTGAACCATTCTTGATACACATGGGAAACTGTTGAGTGTGAAAAACCCAGCAGCGTTGCGGTTCTTGACACACTCAAACGGGTGCGCCTGGCACCTACTACCATACCCTGTTCAAAGGCACTTAAATATTTTGTCATTGACATTCACGCTCTGAATGGCACACATACACAATCCATGTCTCAATTGTCTCAAGGCTTAAAAATCTTCTTTAACCTGTATCCTCCCATTCATCTACACTGATTAAAGTGGTTTTGACAAGTGACATCAATAAGGGATCATAGCTTTCACCTGGATTCACCTGGTCAGTCTATGTCATGTTTTGTACACTCAGTGTACATCAACAGTGTAATCATATCTGGATGAAGTTTTATAATACTAAGTAAATAATAAGGAACATACAGTAGAATTACATGATACAGGTAACTGCCAAAATAAAGGAAACACTAACATAAAGTGTCATAATAGGGCGTTGGGCCACCACTAGCCAGAACAGCTTCCAATGCACCTTGGCATAGATTCTACAAGTGTCTGAAACTCTATTGGAGGGATGTGACACCATCCTTCCATGAGAAATTCCATAATTTGGGTTTTTGTTGATGGTGGTGGAAAATGCTGTCTCAGGTGCCGCTCCAGAATCTCACTTGTTCAACTGGGTTGAGATCTGGTGACTGAGACGGCCATGACATATGGTTTACATCATTTTCATGCTCATCAAACCATTCAGTGAACACTCGTGCCCTGTGGATGGGAGCATTGTCATCCTACGGGGGCATAGCCATGGTAGCAAAAATAATGGCCCAAATTATGGCCTGCCCATGACCCTAAGCATGGTGGGATGTTAATTGCTTAATTAACTCAGGAACCACACCTGTGTATCCCTCATTTACTCAAGTTTTTTCATTATTTTGGCATTTACCTGTATGTAGGCCTATACATTGTTAGTTAATGCATTTGGTACAAAGTATGATTTATGATTTGACTAAGTGACAGACTTATTCTAACTTGCTTATCAAAACAATGTGCAAGAAATTGGTATATTGTATTAGTAGCTAGCTATATTGCTATGAAAATATTGGTCCACATTATAGCTAGTGTCCATCACTGATACAGTCAGGAGTTGCTTTCCTTTGCTCCCTACAAAAAGCTTTAGGACCAATTGTTATATTGGTCGTCTAGTAACCAGCTAGTGGGGATACTAACTAGGTCGTTCCAGCTGTTTTTCAGTTACAAGCATGCTACATTTGTTTATACAACTCAGTGTGGGCTGTGCCAGAGACCGTATGGGCTGTGCACATGGAGGAAGGTGGAGAAGTGCACACCCAATTTATCAATATTTATAAGGAGCCATACATCGGTGGTCGGAGGGTGGAACTAAATGAGCATCTCCACACAAGGACAGGAATTATGTCGAAATAGTGGCGGGAACTTCCTCTGGAGAGTCCTTTAAAGGTGCTACACACAGGATTTTGAGGAATTTTTGCATTGTAATTTCAGAAAATGTCCATAATATACTGTATCTGGTGGTAATAGTGGAATGATAGTGTTACACAGTGGTGTGTATTCATGGATGCAAAGGGAATTCAGGCTTCAAAGAAATTGACCAAGAAACAAATTAAAAAAAGACATAAAATAATTTGTCTTTCGTCTACCTGTGCTTCATGATTTTCCTTCAATTCGCAAGAGGCTGAATGTATCTCACTGGAGAAAGCATCCGAGCGAGCGAAACAGTGCCCCTCTGTCTCTGTATGTGTAGCCCATCTATCTGATGCTGTCTGGTCAAAAATAGTACAACATTGTTGCAGCCCGTAACATTGAATACAATGGAAGCCAGCGAGCATTTGGCCTTCCTTGATGAAAATACTAATAGCCAATCAGCGTTGAGCTAAACTGAGTGAGCTCAACTGTGAATGGTCCTGGCACACCAATAAGGTGTTAAGGGAAACCAGTTTGGATTTGGCTTCACACCAATCACATCACACCAAAAGCCAAACGTCATTTACAGAAACAAATTGAATTGTTCCATCTCTTTGTACTGTTGTCCTCCGGTGGCTAGCTAGCTAGTTAAAATTGTCCCTTTCCTAAATTAGCCATGGATGGAGATAGGGATTTGGACTTGTGGTTTTACTTAATTCTCCGTACTGGCCAATGTTCAATATGTAGCTAGATGTAGTAGGCTAATGTTCAATATGTAGCTAGATGTAGTAGGCTAATGTTAACTAGCTGGCTCATCGTTGCCCATGAAAGGAAGTTCGGCTAGAGAGCAAGCATTTTAGCCAGGTAGCCTAGGACAACAAAAACTATTGTAAAAGCGTGTACTGTATGACAGCGTGATAGACCGTTTCGTCAACACGAAAGAGAGGAGGATGGCGTTGGCGTTTCTCTACAAGTAGGGTGAGTAAACATATTTTTTCTACTTGCAAGCCCGCACACACACACACACACACACACAGACATAATTCAGTACCATGGACAGCCACATCATATTTAGCTTACGTTGATTGGACTAAATTGTTTTTGGAATCATTTAGTTATCACTGTATTAGACTAATCATAGGTGATTTGATGATGTTGAAAGGTTAAAGTTGAAATGGTGCTGGAATAGTGGAGGCAGCTCCATTTTCTTTGTGACTTGCAGTAACTCTCTGTGTTTCTAAATAAATAGTTGTTTGGTGTCCGAAAATGTCGGAAATGTTAACTTGCTTGACCATGCTGTAGGTCATGTAACTGTTTGTTATATGGCATATGCTTTGTGAACTTCACCGGCCAGATGTTGCTCACCGGTTTTGTGATGAAACACAGGTATTGTTGAATTTATTCTGCCACTGTGTCTTCTTATTGTCTCGACCTAAGGCTTATATATCACGATGGCAAAGCATACACTATATATACAAAAGTATGTGGACACCCCTTCAAATGAGTGGATTCGGCTATTTCAGCCACACCCGTTGCTGACAGGTGTATAAAATCGAGCACACCGCCATGCAATCTCCATAGACAAACATTGGGAGTAGAATGGCCTTACTGAATAGCTCAGTGACTTTCAACGTGGCACCGTCATAGGATGTCACCTTTCAAACAAGTCAGTTCATCAAATTTCTGCACTGCTAGACCTGCCCCGGTCAATTGTAAGTGTTGTTATTGTGAAATGGAAACGTCTAGGAGCAACAACAGCTCAGCCACGAAGTGGTAGGCCACAGAACGGGACCACCGACTGCTGAAGCGCGTAAAGAATAATCTGTCCTCGGATGCAACACTCACTACCGAGTTCCAAACTGCCTCTGGAAGCAACGTCAGCACAAGAACTGTTCGTCAGGAGCTTCATGAAATGGGTTTCCATGGCTGAGCAACCGCACACAAGCCTAAGATCACCATGCGCAAAGCCAAGCGTCGGATGGAGTGGTGTAAAGCTCACCGCCATTGGACTTCGGAGCAGTGGAAACAAAATCTCTGGAGTGATGAATCACGCTTCACCATCTGGCAGTCCGATGGACGAATCTGGGTTTGGCGGATGCCAGGAGAACACTACCTGCCCAAATGCATAGTGTCAACTGTAAAGTTTGGTGGTGGAGGAATAATGGTATAGTGCTGTTTTTCATGGTTTGGGCTAGGCCCCTTAGTTCCAGTGAAGGGATACAGCATACAATGACATTCTAGAAGATTATGTGCTTCCAACTTTGTGGCAACAGTTTGGGGAAGGCCCTTTCCTGTTTCAGCATGACTATGCCCCCATGCACAGAGCGAGGTCCATACAGAAATGATTTGTCTAGATCGGTGTGGAAGAACTTGACTGGCCTGCACAGAGCCCTGACCTCAACCCCTTCAAACACCTTTGGGATGAATTGGAACGCCGACTGCGAGCCAGGGCTAATCGCCTAACATCAGTGCCCGACCTCACTAATGCTCTTGTGGCTGAATGGCAGAGTGGAGGCTGTTATAGCAGCAAAGGGGGGACCAACTCCATATTAATGCCCATGATTCTAGAATGAGATGTTCGATAACCAGGTGTCAACATACTTTTGGTCATGTAGTGTATGAACAAACAGGTTATAGAGCACCGCTACTGGTGTTTCACAGTATTACTTAGCAACTGTTGTGATTGGCTGTGATATTCGCCTGTTGATTTCTCCCACCGGAGCAGCATCTGTTGTCAAACTGGGAAAGTTGTTCTGACTTTGTGGCTGTGTTGGAAATCGCTCTGTCGTTTCCTGGAAATTACTATGTAATTTCCTGGTTGTCGTTATTTAATATTATGTGTTTCGCCATGTGTATAGTGCAAAGTGAGTGTTAACGTGCATAGATTATACATTATTTTTTATTGTGCGGTGAAATAGCAATCTACAGCCAACGGACAACGCTAATTAATGCTAATGCCCATTATAAAGTGCTAATCAATCAGATATGGTAATTAGGGTAATGTTACCTGTCCCCCACTAGGCACAAAGGCCATAACACAGGTGAAGGAGGTGGTCATCACTGATGTTGTAAATGTCAATAAGGTTGGTTGATTTAGGCTTCCGAGGTTTTGCATAGTCTGATGTGCCTGACCTGTTGGCCCAAGGGAAGCTGTTAGAAGGAAGATGAAAGACCCATGGAACCGTCTCCAAAATACTACATGTAAATGTAATTTGTGAGAGACACCTGAAAAGAGAAATAGTGCAGCAGACCATATATTAATAAGGAGATGTAACGCCAGAGTTGCAGAGCATTATGGGTACTGTAGTATATCATGATACAGCCCAGGTACAGTTATGGAGGTCAGTATTACACTTGCCAGGAGATATTGTTGTTGTTAAAGCTGAAATCCGTAACGGTGAAACTGCTACATCCGTTTGCGATATTAGAACAACAAAGCCGTTACTTCAAACAACAAACACTTTATTTTTCCCTTGGACATCATTGCTGTAGGGTAACCCTTTTTTGGGCTTAGGATCTGACCCTTTTTTTCAATTTTCGCCTAAAATGACATTCCCAAATCTAACTGCCTGTAGCTCAAGACCTGAAGCAAGGATATGCATATTCTTGATACCATTTGAAAGGAACCACTTTGAAGTTTGTGGAAATGTGAAATGAATGTATGAGAATATAACACATTAGATCTGGTAAAAGATAATACAAACAAAAAAACAAGTGTTTTCTATTTGTTTTTTTGTTCCATCATCTTTGAAATGCAAGAGAAAGGCCACAATATAATATTGCAGTTTAGAAGCAATTTAGACTTTGGCCACTAGATGGAAGCAGTGTGTGTGCAAAGTTTCAGATTGATCCAGTGAAGCGTTGCAATACTGGACTGTTTTGTATCAAGTCTGCCCAAATGTGTCGAATTGGTCAATTTATACATTTTCAAGTCCATACAGTGGGGAGAACAAGTAATTGATACACTGCCGATTTTGCAGGTTTTCCTACTTACAAAGCATGTAGAGGTCTGTAATTTTTATCATAGGTGCACTTCAACTGTGAGAGACGGAATCTAAAACAAAAATCCAGAAAATTACATTGTATGATTTTTAAGTAATTAATTTGCATTTTATTGCATGACATAAGTATTTGATACATCAGAAAAGCAAAACGTAATATTTGGTACAGAAACCTTTGTTTGCAATTACAGAGATCATACGTTTCCTGTAGGTCTTGACCAGGTTTGCACACACTGCAGCAGGGATTTTGGCCCACTCCTCCATACAGACCTTTTCCAGATCCTTCAGGTTTCGGGGCTGTCGCTGGGCAATATGGACTGTCATCTCCCTCCAAAGATTTTTTATTGGGTTCAGGCCTGGAGACTGGCTAGGTCACTCCAGGACCTTGAGATGCTTCTTACGGAGCCACTCCTTAGTTGCCCTGGCTGTGTGTTTCGGGTCGTTGTCATGCTGGAAGACCCAGCCACGACCCATCTTCAATGCTCTTACTGAGGGAAGGAGGTTGTTGGCCAAGATCTCGTGATACATGGCCCCATCCATCCTCCCCTCAATACGGTGCAGTCGTCCTGTCCCCTTTGCAGAAAAGCATCCCCAAAGAATGATGTTTCCACCTCCATGCTTCATGCTTGGGATGGTGTTCTTGGGGTTGTACTCATCCTTCTTCTTCCTCCAAACACGGCGAGTGGAGTTTAGACCAAAAAGCTCTATTTTTGTCTCATCAGACCACATGACCTTCTCCCATTCCTCCTCTGGATCATCCAGATGGTCATTGGCAAACTTCAGACGGGCCTGGACATGCGCTAGCTTGAGCAGGGGGACCTTGCATTTGCTGCAGGATTTTAATCCATGACGGCGTAGTGTGTTACTAATGGTTTTCTTTGAGACTGTGGTCCCAGCTCTCTTCAGGTCATTGACCAGGTCCTGCCGTGTAGTTCTGGGCTGATCCCTCACCTTCCTCATGATCATTGATGCCCCACGAGGTGAGATCTTGCATGGAGCCCCAGACCGAGGGTGATTGACCGTCATCTTGAACTTCTTCCATTTTCTAATAATTGCGCCAACAGTTGTTGCCTTCTCACCAAGCTGCTTGCCTATTGTCCTGTAGCCCATCCCAGCCTTGTGCAGGTCTACAATTGTATCCCTGATATCCTTACACAGCTCTCTGGTCTTGGCCATTGTGGAGAGGTTGGAGTCTGTTTGATTGAGTGCGTGGACAGGTGTCTTTTATACAGGTAACGAGTTCAAACAGGTGCAGTTAATACAGGTAATGAGTGGAGAACAGGAGGGCTTCTTAAAGAAAAATTAACAGGTCTGTGAGAGCCGGAATTCTTACTGGTTGGTAGGTGATCAAATACTTATGTCATGCAATAAAATGCTAATTAATTACTTAAAACTCATACAATGTGATTTTCTGGATTTTCGTTTTAGATTCCGTCTCTCACAGTTGAAGTGTACCTATGATAAAAAATACAGACCTCTACATGCTTTGTAAGTAGGAAAACCTGCAAAATCGGCAGTGTATCAAATACTTGTTCTCCCCACTGTAACTATAGAGAACATACAAAAATGATATGGTAACACAAAATGTAAGTTTACAGACTCCCAGGAATGTCATACATGATGGATCATTGGCTTATACACAAACTTTCACACATCTAGATGGCCGGGCGGGGTGGGTGTGGAGCCAGAGACAGCATGGGCTCAAACTGTAGAGCCCAGTTCCTACATTTGAATATAAAAAAAAAAAACGATGCTACATTTTATCTCTGGGACCCTTACGATGACAAATCGGAGCAAGATTACTGAATGTAAGTACATTATTTACCTTCAGAGGTGAATGTATCAAACCAGTTGCCGTGATACGTTTTTGTTGTTGTTGTGCACTCTCCTCAAAAAATAGCATGGTATTTTTTCACTGTAATATCTACTGTAAATTGGACAGTGCAGTTAGATTAACAGGAATTTAAGCTTTCTGCCCATATAAAACATGGCTATGTCCTGGAAAGTTTGCTGTTACTTACAACAGTCATGCTAATCACATTAGCGCATATTAGCTCAACCGTCCCGTATACGGGACACTGATCCCGTAGAGGTTAACCCTTTGTAAAACAATTTGCTATACCATGGCATTGTTGAATATTAGTTTCTGATTGGCTTGAAGGGCATTCTAGAGCATGCACTATTTCCCTATAACGCACGGTATATCAGCACGGTAGAAGTCAATGGCTATAGTTAATTCTTACATGTTCTGTTTTAGCTGCTTTTGAAAGCAAAAGTTGAATTAAAACATTATTGGTATTGTTGAATTAGATTTTCATAATCACAATCTAGGACTGATGGTTTGGTTAGCTAAACTTGCAAGTATGTTTGGTTGGTTACCATGGCAATAAAAGGGATAATCAACTCTGCGCTCTATGCGTTCTCAGGAAAATAATGCAACCCGTGGAAGTTCAGTTCCACTCCGCTACCACGTTGTGGAACACACCTTCCACGTCGTTCATAATTTTTTTCATAGAACGCCTATGATGAAAATTACAGGCCACTCTCATCTTTTTAAGTGGGAGAACTTGCACAATTGGTGGCTGACTAAATACTTTTTCCCCCCCACTGTATGTATATATATATATATATATATATATACAGTGAGGGAAAAAAGTATTTGATCCTCTGCTGATTTTGTACGTTTGCCCACTGACAAAGACATGATCAGTCTATAATTTTAGTGGTAGGTTTAATTGAACAGTGAGAGACAGAATAACAACAACAAAATCCAGAAAAACGCATGTCATAAATGTTATCAATTGATTTGCATTTTAATGAGAGAAATAAGTATTTGACCCATCTGCAAAACATGACTTAGTACTTGGTGGCAAAACCCTTGTTAGCAATCACGGAGGTCAGACGTTTCTTGTAGTTGGCCACCAGGTTTGCACACATCTCAGGAGGGATTTTGTCCCACTCCTCTTTGCTGATCTTCTCCAAGTCATTAAGGTATCGAGGCTGACATTTGGCAACTCGAACCTTCAGCTCCCTCCACAGATTTTCTATGGGATTAAGGTCTGGAGACTGGCTAGGCCACTCCAGGACCTTAATATGCTTCTTCTTGAGCCACTCCTTTGTTGCCTTGGCCGTGTGTTTTGGGTCATTGTCATGCTGGAATACCCATCCACGACCCATTTTCAATGCCCTGGCTGAGGGAAGGAGGTTCTCACCCAAGATTTGACGGTACATGGCCCCGTCCATCGTCCCTTTGATGCGGTGAAGTTGTCCTGTCCCCTTAGCAGAAAAACACCCCCAAAGCATAATGTTTCCACTTCCATGTTTGACGGTGGGGATGGTGTTCTTGGGGTCATAGGCAGCATTCCTCCTCCTCCAAACACGGCGAGTTGAGTTGATGCCAAAGAGCTCCATTTTGGTCTCATCTGACCACAACACTTTCACCCAGTTCTCCTCTGAATCATTCAGATGTTCATTGGCAAACTTCAGACGGGCCTGTATATGTGCTTTCTTGAGCAGGGGGACCTTGCGGGCGCTGCAGGATTTCAGTCCTTCACGGCGTAGTGTGTTACCAATAGTTTTCTTGGTGAAGATGGTCCCAGCTGCCTTGAGATCATTGACAAGATCGTCCCGTGTAGTTCTTGGCTGATTCCTCACCGTTCTCATGATCATTGCAACTCCACGAGGTGAGATCTTGCATGGAGCCCCAGGCCGAGGGAGATTGACAGTTATTTTGTGTTTCTTCCATTTGCAAATAATCACACCAACTGTTGTCACCTTCTCACCAAGCTGCTTGGCGATGGTCTTGTAGCCCATTCCAGCCTTGTGTAGGTCTACAATCTTGTCCCTGACATCCTTGGAGAGCTCTTTGGTCTTGGCCATGGTGGAGAGTTTGGAATCTGATTGATTGATTGCTTCTATGGACAGGTGTCTTTCATTCAGGTAACAAGCTGAGATTAGGAGCACTCCCTTTAAGTGTGTGCTCCAAATCTCAGCTCATTACCTGTATAAAAGACACCTGGGAGCCAGAAATCTTTCTGATTGAGAGGGGGTCAAATACTTATTTCCCTCATTAAAATGCAAATCAATTTATAACATTTTTTACATGCGTTTTTCTGGATTTTTTTATTGTTATTCTGTCTCTCACTGTTCAAATAAAACTACCATAAAAATTATAGACTGATCATTTCTTTGTCAGTGGGCAAACTTAAAAAATCAGCAGGGGATCAAATAAATGTTTCCCTCACTGTATATATATATATATGCTGCAATAGGCTACTAAATAAACTTTCCAGCAGCACACTGACTCAACCAATGATGAAGATGAAGCCATAGGCTACTCACCAGTAATGGCTGATGCGCCCATAGTGGCAATATCCTCAAGATACGCTAATTTGAAAAACAATGCTGATGTTCCTCAAAATTGGGAGTTGTTGAGAAAAAAAAAATATTGGTTCTACAGACAGATTAGTCTTCTATTTTCAACAGTAGGCATTTGCTTTCCAAACTGTATGTTTTTCCTGCGATTTATTTTTAAAATGTGCAAAAGGTAAACTAACAGCCGCAACCAACCATAGAAATACACTAAATATACAAAGGTATGTGGACAGCCCTTAAAATGTGTGGATTCGGCTATTTCAGCCACACCCGTTGCTGACAGGTGTATAAAATAGAGCACACAGCTATGCATTCTCCATAGACAAATATTGGCAATAGAATGGCTTTACTGAAGAGCTCAGTGACTTTCAACGTGGCACCGTCACAGGATGCCACCTTCCAACAAGTAAATTCGTAAAATTTCTGCCCTGCTAGAGCTGCCCCGGTCAACTGTAAGTGCTGTTATTGTGAGGTGGAAACGTCTAGGAGCAACAACGGCTCATCCACGAAGTGGTTGGCCACACAAGCTCACAGAATGGGACCGCCGAGTGCTGAAGCACGTAGCGTGTAAAAATAATCTGTCCTCAGTTGCAACACTCACTACCGAGTTCCAAACTGCCTCTGGAAGCAACTTCAGCATAATAACTTGTTCATCAGGAGTTTCATGAAATGGGTTTCCATGGCCGAGCAGCCGCACTCAAGCCTAAGATTACCATGTGCATTGCCGAGTGGTGTAAAGCTCACTGCTCTGACTCTGGAGCAGTGGAAACGCGTTCTCTTGGGTGATGAATCACGCTTCACAATCTGGCAATCTGACGTACAAATCTGGGTTTGGCGGATGCCAGGAGAACGCTACCTACCCGAATGCATAGTGCCAACTGTAAAGTTTGGTGGAGGAGGAATAATGGTCTGGGGCTGTTTTTCATGGTTCGGGCTAGGCCCCTTAGTTCCAGTGAAGGGAAAGCTTACCGCTACAGCATACAATGACATTCTAGACGATTCTGTGCTTCCAGCTTTGTGGCAATAGTTTGGGGAAGGCCCATTCCTGTTTCAGCATGACAATGCCTCCATGCACAAAACAAGGTCCGTACAGAAATGGTTTGTCGAGATGGGTGTGGAAGAACTTGACTGGCCTGCACAGAGCCCTGACCTCATCCCCATTGAACACCTTTGGGATGAATTGGAACGCCGACTTGCGAGCCAGGCCTAATCGCCCAACATCAGTGCCCAACCTCACTAATGCTCTTGTGGCTGAATGGAAGCAAGTCCCTGCAGAAATGTTCCAACATCTAGTGAAAAGCCTTCCCAGAAGAGTGGAGGCTGTTATAGCAGCGAAGGGGGGACCAACTCCATATTAATGCCCATGATTGAATTAATATGACGTTTTGGAATGAGCTGTTCGACGAGCATGTGTCCACATACTTTTGGTCATGCAGTGTATAATCCATAGATGGCAGTTCCATTAAAGTCAGGACTGGCAGCTATTGCTACTGTACCCATAAGTTTAACAGGCAAATTGGCAGGGGAAGAGGTTCCAAAACCCTTCTATGGATTATATGTATATGGCCACAACACAACAAGCTGTTCTATATTTAGCGCATATGCTGCCAAAATTGCGGCCTTCCCGACTGTAGGCATACCGGTAACTGCCAAAATAAAGGAAACACTTGAGTAAATGATTGATACAATGTATAAGTTATGGTAGAAACTATTGATCCTTTGTGGCAATATTATGCTCTCTGGATCCTGTGGTTGGACAAAAATATATATATATAAATACATTCAAGAAATATATAATTTGCCTCTCAGGCCCAGCCCCTGTAAATCCATGCATTAATCCGGCCCTGGCTCTGTTGTCAGCGGGTCTCAAAGGTCTCGTTCACAGGAAGCTGACTGATGGCAGGCTCTCAAGAGAGAAATCATGGAGGATGTTAAGGACCAGATGACAGGCCTCACATGGGAAATCATCCAGGAGCTGAAATCCCACCTAGGTGTTGACTCCCATGCGGCTGAACGAAGAAGGCCATCGTCCTTGTATTCAAATTCATGGGAAGGTAAACCATATTGCTACCACTGCAACCAGGCTGGACAACATACCAGGTTTTTTTCTAGAGGACTCAGAATATGGGCCGGCTTTAAACTATCCCTGCTGCTGAAGTCCAAGCGGTAGGGTCAGCTGGTAGTGCTTGTTGCTTGTATAACACCAATGAGTTTCTCTGCTAATAGGGTGACCCCACCCTGGCTTTTTTCACTGACATGCTGCTTCTATGACAGGTGTAGCATGGCTCATTGATTAAAGTGGCTGACAGGCGTAAGAAAAACAGACATGCGACTCTCAGTATAGTTTGAGGGTGATGCTAATTGCTTTTGGCTGTGCCTATCCAGACCCACATACTATGTTCAAGGTAAAAGATTGTGTAATCTAAAATGGGTGAACTCCCTTTTAAGTGTTGATTGTCATATGGGTTGCTATCACTGAATGACTGACAGTGCTTGGTTAGCATTAGGCCTGTGTATTATACACTGAGTAAATAAAACATTAAGAACACCTGCTCTTTCCATGACAGACTGACCAGGTGAATCCAGGTGAAAGCTATGATCCCTTATTGATGTCACTTGGTAAATCCACTTCAATCAGTGCAGATCAGTACAGGTTAAAAAAATATTTTTAAGCCTTGAGACAATTGAGACATGGATTGTGTATGTGTGCCATTCAGAGATTGAATGGGCAAGACAAAAAATGTAAGTGCCTTTTAACGGGGTATGGTAGTAGGTGCCAGACGCACTGGGGTTTTCACTCTCAACAGTTTCCTGTGTGTATACGCCACACCTAGTAGAATGATCTCCAGTTCATTTACAGTACCATTCAAAAGTTTGGACACACCTTTTGTGACTACCTCATGAAGCTGGTTGAGAGAGAATGCCAAGAGTGTGCAAAGCTGTCATCAAGGCAAAGGGTGGCTACTTTGAAGAATATAAAATATATTTTGATGTGTTTAACACTTTTTTTCTTACTACATGATTCCATATGAGTTATTTCATAGTTTTGATGTCTTCACTATTTTTCTACAATGTAGAAAATAGTAAAAATAAAGAAAACCCCTTGAATGAGTAGGTGTGTCCAAACTTTGGACTGGTACTGTAGGTAATTGAATAGGAGAGTAATGCACTATGGAAACATTGAGTTTAGATAAGTGTGTAGGCAAGGCTCCCTTTAAATCAAGAGCTATAGGCCAACACATGGTCATAACAGGCATATTGATTGTACGGCACCAGGTTCACAACAGTTTATAATTGAACTGCAGATACAGTGGCTTGCAAAAGTATTCACCCCCTTGGCATTTTTTCTATATTGCTGACTTACAACCCGCAATTAAAATGTATTATTGGGGGGTTAGTATCATTTGATTTACACAACATGCCTACCAATTTGAAGATGCAAAATATATTTTATTGTGAAACAAACAAGACAAAAAATCTGAAAACTTGAGCGTGCGTAACTATTCACCCCCCCCCCCCCCCCCCCCAAGTCAATACTTTGTAGAGCCACCTTTTGCAGCAATTACAGCTGCAAGTCTCTTGGGATATGTCTCAATAAGCTTGGCACATCTAGCCACTGGGATTTTTGCACATTCTTCAAGGCAAAACTGCTCCAGCTCCTTCAAGTTGGATGGGTTCCGATGGTTTACAGCAATCTTTAAGTCATACCACAGATTCACAATTGGATTGAGGTCTGGGCTTTGACTAGGCCGTTTGAAGACATTTAAATGTTTCCCGCTCGAGTGTTGCTTTAGCAGTATGCTTAGGGTCATTGTCCTGCTGGAGGGTGAACCTCCGTCCCTGTCTCAAATCTCTGGAAGACTGAAACAGGTTTCCCTCAAGAATTTCCCGGTAATTTCCCAGTTTCACAGTCTCTGCCGATGAAAAACACTGTGGGATGGTGTTCTCGGGGTGATGAGAGGTGTTGGGTTTGCGCCAGACATAGCGTTTTCCTTGATGCCCAAAAAGCTAAATTTTAGTCTCATCTGACCAGAGTACCTTCTTCCATATTTTTGGGGAGTCTCCCTCATGCCTTTTGGCGAACACCAAATGTGTTTGCTTATTTTGTTCTTTAAGCAATGGCTTTTTTTCTGGCCACTCTTCCGTAAAGCCGAGCTCTGGGGAGTGTACGGCTTAAAGTGGTCCTATGGACAGATACTCCAATCTCCACTGTGGAGCTTTGCAGCTCCTTCAGGGTTATTGTGGTCCTCTGTAGCTCAATTGGTAGAGCATGGCGCTTGTAACGCCAGGGTAGTGGGTTCGATCCCCGGGACCACCCATACGTAAAAATGTATGCGCACATGACTGTAAGTCGCTTTGGATAAAAGCGTCTGCTAAATGGCATATTATTATTATATTATTATTATTATCTTTGGTCTCTTTGTTGCCTCTCTGATTAATGCCCTCCTTGCCTGGTCCGTGAGTTTTGGTGGGCGGCCCTCTCTTGGCAGGTTTGTTGTGGTGCCATATTCTTTCCATTCTTTAATAATGGAATTAATGGTGCTCCTTGGGATGTTCAAAGTTTTTTTACATTTATTTTTAAAAGCCAACCCTGATCTGTACTTCTCCACAACATTGTCTCTGACCTGTTTGGAGAGCTCCTTGGTCTTCATGGTGCCGCTTGCTTGGTGGTGCCCCTTGCTTAGTGGTGTTGCAGGCACTGGGGCCATTCAGAACAGG
This sequence comes from Coregonus lavaretus, assembly GCF_964263955.1. NCBI lineage: Eukaryota > Metazoa > Chordata > Actinopteri > Salmoniformes > Salmonidae > Coregonus > Coregonus lavaretus. The sequence goes on along the minus strand of NC_139992.1, from coordinate 56,748,633 downwards.
TGTGTATATATACTGAGATCATGTGACACTTAGATTGCACACAGGTGGACTTTATTTAACTAGTTATGTGACTTCTGAAGGTAATTGGTTGCACCAGATCTTATTTAGGGGCTTCATAGCAAAGGGGTGAATACATATGCACGCACCACTTTTCCGTTATTTATTTTTTAGAATTTTTTGAAAGAAGTTATTTTTTTCATTTCACTTCACCAATTTGGACTATTTTGTGTATGTCCATTGCATGAAATCCAAATAAAAATCCATTTCAATTACAGGTTGTAATGCAATAAAATAGGAAAAACGCCAAGGGGGATGAATACTTTTGCAAGGCACTGTACATCAAATTATAGTTCTCTGGAGACATTTAATGACTTTGGGCTCCAAAAATGTTGAGGTCATGAACCGATTCCAAAGAGTTGGTTGTTGAACACTAACTGCCAATCATTATGGTCAAGTCTCCATGGTAGCGCACTGTTCCAGCTGGTTTTAACATCGAGACATCTACTCCAACAAAACAGCAGAACACGAGTTTTAAGTTAGCAACTTCTCTCCCTGGAAGTGGAAGAAGTTTTAATGAGGGGGGAAAATATGTTTCAGTCACCTTGTGACATGTAAACAGTGTTGGAAATACGGAGTCTCTTTAAAAGCAGCTTCTTTTTTCCCCCCTCACTTTCATCTGTCTCATACTGTGGCAAGCCGTCCTGGTTGCATCAAGCCACCTCTTTCAACCTTACACCCTTCATCTCATCTGGGAGAGAGCGCTTCAGTGTTTATCACTGATCCAAGGAACACAGAAGGTCTGGGTAAGTGATGGTAGACACACAGGAGCAGACGAGGAGACGGGCAGATCAGAGGACTGCCTCGCCAGACAAGGGCCCAGCTCACTGCCTATCTGTGACATAAAGGATTAGTGGTGGAGAGACACTGTTCTGTCTTCACAAGGCTGCACTTGTTAATCTCTCTCCTCCAACCTCACACGCTCTTTCTCTCGTGCCAGCTCACATTCTCTTTAGGTCTGTCTCTCGGTCCCAACTTTAATTAGTTTTTGGATTGAGGAAAAGTTGGGTGGTTTTGTCAGGTGATAAAATGGGAGTCTCGTGTCAAGTTGGGTTTAGGGTTTACACGGTTACTCAAATAGATCCTTCTCCCAGTTATTTTTTTATCAGTTTGAGGAGAATGAGGTACAGGATAAAGGTGAAGGATAGAGAGGTGGATATATTATTTAACAGTGTAGAAAGAGTAATAACTATTTTTCTTTCACTTATTTTATTTTATATTATCTAGACCGCAATTCTAAATACACTACATTACCAAAAGTATGTGGACAACTGCTCATCGAACATCTCATTCCACATTCATGGGCATTAATATGGAGTCGCTATAACAGACTCCACTCTTCTGGGAAGGCTTTCCACTAGATGTTGGAACATTGCAATAGTGAGGTTGGGCACTAATGTTGGGGAATTAGGCCTGGCTCGCAGTCGGCGTTCCAATTAATCCCAAAGGTGTTCGATGGGGTTGAGGTCAGGGCTCTGTGCAGGCCAGTCAAGTTCTTCCATACCCATCTCGACAATCCATTTCTGGATGGACCTCATTTTAGCACGGGGGCATTGTCATGCTGAAACAGAAAAGGGCCTTCCCCAAACTGTTGCCACAAAGTTGGAAGCACAGAATCGTCTGGAATGTCATTGTATGCGGTACCATTAAGGTTTCCCTAAGGGGCCTAGCCCGAACCATGAATAACAGCCCCAGATTTTTATTCCTCCTCCACCAACCTTTACAGTTGGCACTATGCATTGGGGCAGGTAGTGTTCTCCTGGCATCCGCCAAACCCAGATTTGTCCGTCGGACTGCCATCACTTCAGAGAACGAATTTCCACTGCTCCAGAGTCCAATGGCGGCGAGCATCACACCACTCCAGCCGACGCATGGTATTGTGCATGGTTTCATGACGCCCGCCCCTGACGAACAGTTATTGTGCTGACATTGCTTCCAGAGGCAGTTTGGAACTTGGTAGTGAGCGCTGCACTCGGCTGTCCCATTCTGTGAGCTTGTGTGGCCTGCCACAACTTGGCGGCTGAGCCATTGTTGCTCCTATATTTTATCACTTCACAATAACAGCACTTACAGTTGACCGGGGCATTTCTAGCAGGGCAGAAATTGTATTAACTGACTTGTTGGAAAGGTGGCATCCTATGACAGTGCCACTTTGAAAGTCACTGAGCTCTTCAGTAAGGCCAATCTACTGTCAATGTTTGTCTATGGAGATTGCATGGCGGTGTGCTCGATTTTATACACCTGTCAGCAACGGGTGTGGCTGAAATAGCCAAATCCACTAATCTGTAGGGGTGTCTGTTGATGGATCTGTTTTAATGTTTCGGTAAAACAAAAAAGTTAAATGGTCTCCAAATACAGTGGGGAGAACAAGTATTTGATACACTGCCGATTTTGCAGGTTTTCCTACTTACAAAGCATGTAGAGGTCTGTCATTTTTATCATAGGTACACTTCAACTGTGAGAGACGGAATCTAAAACAAAAATCCAGAAAATCACGTATGATTTTTAAGTAATTAATTTGCATTTTATTGCATGACATAAGCATTTGATCACCTACCAACCAGTAAGAATTCCGGCTCTCACAGACCTGTTAGTTTTTCTTTAAGAAGCCCTCCTGTATTAGTGCATAGTGCCCGAGTGGCGCAGTGGTCTAAGGAACTGCATCGCAGTGCTAGCTGTGCCACTAGAGATCCTGGTTCGTATCCAGGCTCTGTCGTAGCCGGCCGCGACCGGGAGGCCCATGTGGCGGCGCACAATTGGCCCAGGGTAGGGGAGGGAACGGCCTGCAGGGATGTAGCTCAGTTGGTAGAGCATGGCGTTTGCAATGCCAGGGTTGTGGGTAAGTCGCTCTGGATAAGAGCGTCTGCTAAATGACTAAAATGTAAAAAAATGTAAAATGAAAGTATTCAGACCCATTGACTTTTTCCACATTTTGTTACGTTACAGCCTTATTCTAAACTGGATTAAATTGTTTTTTCTCTCATCAATCCACACACAACACCCCATAATGACAAAGCAAAAACAGATTTTTCAAAATTTTAGCAAATGTATAAAAAATAAAGAACTGAAATAACACATTTACATAAGTATTTAGACCCTTTACTCAGTACTTTGTTGAAGCACCTTTACAGCCTCGAGTCTTCTTGGGTATGACGCTACAAGCCTGTCACACCTGTATTTGGGGAGTTTCTCCCATTATTCTCTGCATATCCTCTCAAGCTCTGTCAGGTTGGATGGGGAGCGTCGCTGCAAAGCTGTTTTCAGGATTCTCCAGAGATGTTCGATCAGGTTCAAGTCCGGGCTCTGGCTGGGCCACTCAAGGACATTCAGAGACTTGTCCCAAAGCCACACCTGTGTTGTCTTGGCTGTGTGCTTAGGGTCGTTGTCCTGTTGGAAGGGGAACCTTCTCCCCAGTCTGAGGTCCTGAGTGCTCTGAAGCAGGTTTTCATCAAAGATCTCTCTGTACTTTGCTACGTTCATCTTACCCTCGATCCTGACTAGTCTCCCACACCCTGCCGCTGAAGAACATCCCCACAGCATGATGCTGCCACCACCATGCTTCACCGCAGGGATGGTGCCAGGTTTCCTCCAGACGTGACGCTTGGCATTCAGGCCAAAGAGTTCAATCTTGGTTTAATCAGACCAGAGAATCTTGTTTCTCATGGTCTGAGAGTCCTTTAGGTGCCTTTTGGCAAACTCCAAGCGGGCTGTCATGTGCCTTTTACTGAGGAGTGGCTTCCGTCTGGCCACTCTACCATAAAGGCCTGATTGGTGGAGTGCTGCAGCGATGGTTGTCCTTCTGGAAGGTTCCCCCATCTCCACAGATGAACTCTGGAGCTCTGTCAGGGTGACCATCTGGCTTTTGGTCACCTCCTTGACCAAGGCCCTTCTCCCCCAATTGCTCAGTCTGGCTTGGTGGCCAGATCTAGGAAGAATCTTGGTTGTTCCAAATGTCTTCCATTTAAGAAATATGGAGAACACTGTGCTCTTGAGGACCTTCAATGCTGCAGACAGTTTTTGTACCCTTCCCCATATTTGTGCCTCGACACAATCCTGTCTCAGAGCTCTACGGACAATTCCTTCGACCTCATTGCTCAACTGTGGGACCTTATATAGACTGGTGTGCCTTTCCAAATCATGTCCAATCAATTTACCACAGGTGGACTCCAATCAATTTGTGGAAACATCTCAAGGATTATCAATGGAAACATGATGCACGTGAGCTCAATTTCGAGTCTCATAGCAAAGGGTCTGAATATTTATGTCAATAAGGTATTTCTAAAAACCTGTTTTTTGCTTTGTCATTATGGGGTATTTTGTGTAGATTGAAGAGGAACATTTTTTATTTAATTTAAAAGGCTGTAACGTAACAAAATGTGGAAAAAGTCAAATGGTCTGAATACTTTCCGAATGAACTGTATAATGTAAACAAGGTCTGAAATTATTATGTTTTATTGAAATATATTTATTGTGGTCAATTTGCAGCCCCTGAACATCCGCTCAAGAAAGAAATCGGTCCGCGGCTGAATCTAGTTGATGATCCCTGGTTTAAGATGACCACACGCCCATCCTGCCATGGTCCTCTGTTCATTAATTAGGCACAACAGCGCTAATTAGGAATAATGACATTGTTAATTATTACCTCAAACATCAAAGCAAAAGCAGGTGAGCAACAATATCTCAGCACCTGGACATCACAGGCTTTGTCCCAAATGGCTCCCTATTCCCTACATAGTGCACTACTTTTGATCAGAGCCCTATGGGTACAGCAACCATTCAGCACTGGCTTTCTTGTCTGTGCCGACTTCATTTGGGCACTGATCCTCGCAGTGGTGCAAGCATTCAACTCTGTAAGTGTGGATGTATATTTGAAAGGATGTTACCCGTTTTGCACATGGCAAGTGAAATTGGAATTCAGTACACATCATGTTTGCTTTTGCTCTACTCCAAAATGCCACAACACTGCGGGAGGTCACAGAGGGAGTTTGATGATGTAGATCATTGCATATGTGTTCTCCACCATCAAAGAGACAAGGACCATCACCACCGGAGAGCACTGCAAAAGGCAACGCAAAACTCAAAATGCCAAAAATATTGAGGTGCAATATAATGGTGAGACACTGACCTATCAAGAATAAAAATGCAAAAAGGAAAGGAAAGCATCCGAACAGGTTCTTCATTATCTAGGCATGTGCTCTCTTTGGGTGTCCTTCAATTTCACCTCAAAAGTGTTTTTAACAAACAGACCGCAGATCAACATGAGGCATAGATATTTTTACAATAGTTCACTTTAAATGTCTCGTCGCACTTTGTAGTGGCAAAAAATTGACATCTAATTTGTATTTTCATCAATATGTCAAGGACCAACAGAAATATTTTCAAAACATGTATACAATTATCTTCCCTTGTTCTTTTGAAAGCAGCGAGACATATCTGGTTTTGTTTGAGAAATGACTACAAAGCACTAGCAGACCTATTTATTAATAATGTAATTTCAAAATTATATTGGAAGACTTTGGATCAAATCACGAGACACATGCAAATCAATATAGTACCGGCTTAGCCGATCAATCAGTTAGTCACTGGGAAAAATGACCTTGAGCCCCCCGTTTCAAGACATTAATTGAACGGCACTCGGGCGGAGGTAGTACTGTCAAAGCCGAATTCTCTGCATCATTTAACAGGATAATGGCAGGAATTGTTGACCTCTTTATTTAAGGTGAACTTGGCAAAGTTGTTGAGGGATGTCAGGTCTGTGGGTAGAGCAGCCGGGTTCACGAAGGGAGGATACCCAGTGGACACAAACTGGTTGAATCAACATTGTTTTTTGTCATTGTGTTGTGGAAAATACATTGGATTTGTTTTGAGGGTGACATTTCAACCACAGGATTATGTCATCATGGTAAACACATTTCAACAGACAAACCTTATGTTGAATTTGTACCTTTAAAACAACATCAGATCTTCAACATTATATCCACTATAAAAATAAAAAAAACAATAGGCTGGGCAGCACCTCTTACTCGAGAATTAATCTACAGCTACAATTTGGTGTCCCATACATGGTTCCAACCAAGCCCAGCCCTGCTTAGCTATGATTTTTGTCACTGACTATTACCAATGTGCTATTATGAGAATGATTGTTGAGAGATCTCCACAAACGAAATAGATTCACTGTTGCTATCAAATCATTCCAAAGGGTAGTTTTAACAGAGCATATGAAATGAGAACATACTATATCACTCATATATCCTTGATGATGCTTTTAGGCCTACAGTGTCACGCCCTGACTTATGGGACTCTAGTATGTTGAGTCAGGGTGTGGAGTTCTATGTTGTAAAGTGGGGAAAAAAAGTATTTAGTCAGCCACCAATTGTGCAAGTTCTCCCACTTAAGAGAGAGAGGCCTGTAATTTTCATCATAGGCACACGTCAACTATGACAGACAAATTGAGAAAAATAAATCCAGAAAATCACATTGTAGGATTTTTTATGAATTTATTTGCAAATTATGGTGGAAAATAAGTATTTGGTCACCTACAAACAAGCAAGATTTCTGGCTCTCACATACCTGTAACTTCTTATTTAAGAGGCTCCTCTGTCCTCCACTCGTTACCTGTATTAATGGCACCTGTTTGAACATGTTATCAGTATAAAAGACACCTGTCCACAACCTCAAACAGTCACACTCAAAACTCCACTATGGCCAAGACCAAAGAGCTGTCAAAGGACACAAGAAACAAAATTGTAGACCTGCACCAGGCTGGGAAGACTGAATCTGCAATAGGTAAGCAGCTTGGTTTGAAGAAATCAACTGTGGTAGCAATTATTAGGAAATGGAAGACATACAAGACCACTGATAATCTCCCTCGATCTGGGGCTCCACGCAAGATCTCACCCCGTGGGGTCAAAATGATCACAAGCCAAGTACCAAAGCCTACCATCAGTAACACACTACACCGCCAGGGACTCAAATCCTGCAGTGCCAGACGTGTCCCCCTGTTTAAGCCAGTACATGTCCAGGCCCGTCTGAAGTTTGCTAGAGTGCATTTGGATGATCCAGAAGAGGATTGGGAGAATGTCATATGGTCAGATGAAACCAAAATATAACTTTTTGGTAAAAACTCAAATTGTCGTGTTTGGAGGACAAAGAATGCTGAGTTGCATCCAAAGAACACCATACCTACTGTGAAGCATGGGGGTGGAAACATCATGCTTTGGGGCTGTTTTTCTGCAAAGGGACCAGGACGACTGATCCGTGTAAAGGAAAGAATGAATGGGGCCATGTATCGTGAGATTTTGAGTGAAAACCTCCTTCCATCAGCAAGGGCATTGAAGATGAAACGTGGCTGGGTCTTTCAGCATGACAATGATCCCAAACACACCGCCCGGGCAACGAAGGAGTGGCTTCGTAAGAAGCATTTCAAGGTCCTGGAGTGGCCTAGCCTGTCTGAAGATCTCAACCCCATAGAAAATCTTTGGAGGGAGTTGAAAGTCTGTGTTGCCCAGCGACAGCCCCAAAACATCACTGCTCTAGAGGAGATCTGCATGGAGGAATGGGCCAAAATACCAGCAACAGTGTGTGAAAACCTTGTGAAGACTTACAGAAAACGTTTGACCTGTGTCATTGCCAACAAAGTATTGAGAAACTTTTGTTATTGACCAAATACTTATTTTCCACCATAATTTGCAAATAAATTCATTAAAAATCCTACAATGTGATTTTCTGGATTTTATTTTTCTCAATTTGTCTGTCATAGTTGACGTGTACCTATGATGAAAATTACAGGCCTCTCTCATCTTTTTAAGTGGGAGAACTTGCACAATTGGTGGCTGACTAAATACTTTTTTTCCCCACTGTATTTTCTATGTTCTCTTTCTAGGTGTTGTATTTCTATGTTTGGCCGGGTGTGATTCCCAATCAGAGACAGCTGTCGCTCGTTGTCTCTGATTGGGGATCATACTTAAGTAGCCTGTTGGCAATCAGTGGTTGTGGGATCTTGTTCCGTGTAGAGGCCTGTATTGTGTTCAGCCTGAGGACTTCACGTTACGTTGTTTTGTTGTTTTGTTCGTGTGTTTATCGTTGAAATAAACATGTATGCATTTCACGCTGCGCCTTGGTCTGACCCGTCCTTAAACGAACGTGACAGAAGATCCCACCAAACACGGACCAAGCAGCGTGCCCAGGAGCAAACACCCTGGACACAGGTGGGGAAGATTTGGTCTTGGGAGGAGATATTTGCTGGGAAAGGACACTGGGCGAAGAAGGAAGCCCAGGCAGGAGAGGAACAACGGCAACACTGAAGGCGCCGGCCGAGGAGGAAGCCCGAGAGGCAGCCCCAATAAATATTTTTGGGGGGGCTAAAGGATTGGTCGGGGAGCGAGAGAGAAGAGCCCCGACCACTGCACCCGGTGGGTTTCCAGGTTGAGTCCCTACGACCATGGGAAGAAGAGTGGGAACAGTTTTATACTGAGGAGTCGGAGGATGACGACGACGATGAGTTTCTGTTCCCTAACTCGTGGGGGCTCCCGGAGGAGTCCTCACTGGAGGAGGAGTGCCGAGAGAGAGAGAAGGATCGGATCTGCAGGGTAAGAGAGGAGGCCACCACATTACGGGGGCTGATAGCAAGAATAGAACGGGAGAGCTCCATTCAAGAGGAGGCACTGCAGGAGGCTTGTAGGGAGAAGAAGGAAGTAGATGCATGGAGAGAGGAGCTGGTCAGGCAACATAAGGAGCGTGGGTTAATAGAGGAACCCATGTATGCGGAGATGCGCACTGTATCGCCAGCGCGCATGCACAGCCCAGTCCGTTCTGTGCCAGCGCCCCGCATCTGTTGTGCGAAAGTGGGTAGCCAGCCAGGACGGGTTGTGCCGGCTCAACGCTCCTGGTCTCCAGTGCGCCTCCAAGGTCCAGTATATCCTGCTCCGGTTCTACACACTGTGTCACCAGTGCACCTTACCAGCCCGGTACGACCCGTACCTGCTCCTCGCACCAAGCCAGTGGTGTGTGTCCCCAGTCCGGCCCGGCCCGTTCCTGCTCCTCGCCCCAAGCCAGTGGTGCGTGCTCCCAGTCCGGCCCGGCCCGTTCCTGCTCCTCGCACCAAGCCAGTGATGTGTGTCCCCAGTCCGGCCCGGCCTGTTCCTGCTCCTCGCACCAGACCAGTGGTGCGTGTTCCCAGTCCGGTACGGCCCGTTCCTGTTCCTCGCACCAGGCCAGTGGTGCGTGTTCCCAGTCCGGCCCGGCCCATTCCTGTTCCTCGCACCAAGCCAGTGGTGTGTGTCCCCAGTCCGGCCCGGCCCGTTCCTCGCACCAAGCCAGTGGTGCGTGTCGCCAGCCCGGTACGACCCGTACCTGCTGCCCGCACCAAGCCAGTGGTGTGTGTCCCCAGTCCGGCCCGGCCCGTTCCTGTTCCTCGCACCAACCCAGTGGTGCGTGTCGCCAGTCCTGTACGGCACGTGCCTGCCTCCCGCACCAAGCCAGTGGTGCGTTTCGCCAGCCCGGTAGCCCCGTACCTGCTCCCTGCACCAACCCAGTGGTGTGTGTCCCCAGTCCGGCCCAGCCCGTTCCTGCTCCTCGCACCAGACTACTGGTGCGTGTTCCCAGTCCGGCCCGGCCCATTCCTGTTCCTCGCACCAAGCCAGTGGTGCGTGTCGCCAGTCCGGTCCTGCCAGTGCCTGCTCCTCGCACCAGACCGGAGGTGCGTGTGTCCAGTCCGGCACGACCCATGCCCGTTCCACCAGTGCCCGGATCCGCCTCCGAGGCGGAATGCCCACCCGGACCCTTCCCTGTTATGTCAGGTTGGTCCGGTCGGAGTCCGCACCTTTGGGGGGGGGGGGGGGACTCTAGTATGTTGTCAGGGTGTGGAGTTCTATGTTGTATTTTCTATGTTTTGTTATTGACCAAATACTTATTTTCCACCATAATTTGCAAATAAATTCATTAAAAATCCTACAATGTGATTTTCTGGAGAGAAAAAAAATCTCAATGAAAATTACAGGCCTCTCTCATCTTTTTAAGTGGGAGAACTTGCACAATTGGTGGCTGACTAAATACTTTTTTCCCCACTGTATTTTCTATGTTCTCTTTCTAGGTGTTGTATTTCTATGTTTGGCCGGGTGTGATTCCCAATCAGAGACAGCTGTCGCTCGTTGTCTCTGATTGGGGATCATACTTAAGTAGCCTGTTGGCAATCAGTGGTTGTGGGATCTTGTTCCGTGTAGAGGCCTGTATTGTGTTCAGCCTGAGGACTTCACGTTACGTTGTTTTGTTGTTTTGTTCGTGTGTTTATCGTTGAAATAAACATGCATGCATTTCACGCTGCGCCTTGGTCTGACCCGTCCTTAAACCAACGTGACATACAGTGCCTTAGAAAGTATTCATACCCCTTGACTTATCCACATTTTGTTGTGTTGCAGCCTCACCCATCTACATACAATACCCCATTATGACAATGTGAAAACATGTTTTTAGAAGTGTTTGCTAATTCATTGAAAATTAAATACATAATATCTCATTTACATAAGTATTCACACCAATGATTTCATACGTTAGAATCACCTTTGGCAATTATTACAGCTATGAGTCATTCTGGGTAAGTCTCTAAGAGCTTTGAACACCTGGATTGTACAATATTTGCACATTATTATTTTTAAAATTGTTTAAGCTCTTTCAAGTTGGTTGTTGATCATTGCTAGACAGTCATTTTCAAATATTGCCATAGATTTTCAAACCGATTTAAGTCAAAACTGTAACTAGGCCACTCAGGAACATTCAAAGTCATCTTGGTAAGCAACTCCAGTGTATATTTGGCCTTGTGTTTTACGTTATTGTCCTGCTGAAAGGTGAATTTGTCTCACAATGTGTCACGACTTCCTCCGAAGCTGCCTCCTCTCCTGGTTTGGACAGGATTCGGCGTTCGTCGTCACCGGCCTTCTAGCCACTGCCGCTCCTCATCTCATCATTCCATTTGTTTTGTCTTGTTTATTACACAAACCTGGTTCATATCCCCTCATCAGTACTTGTAGAAGTGTTCCCTCTGCCCCCTTGTCCTTGTGTGTGATTGTTTATTGTGAGGAGAGTGTAGCTCGGTTGAGCTCCGTGTAATTTGTATTGCCGGGGTATTTTTCCCCGTGTGCCTGTTGGGTTCCAGTGCACCTGTTTTGCGCACTGGACTGGTTGACGCATTTCTGTGTAACTGTATTCCGGAATAAATTATGTATTCTGTGATTTATCCTCCTGCGCCTGACTCCTTCACATCACCCATCATGCAGTGTCTGTTGGAAAGCAGACTGAACCAAGTTTTCCTCTAGGATTTTGCCTGTGCTTAGCTCTATTCCGTTTCATTTTATCATACAAAACTCCCTAGTCCTTGCCGATGACAAGCATACCCATAACATGATGCAGCCACTACCAAGCTTGAAAATATTACAAGTGGTACTCAGTGATGTGTTCTGTTGGATTTGCCCCAAACATAACACTTTGTAGTTAATTTCTTTGCCAAAATTTTTGCAGTTATTGCATACAGGGTGCATGTTTTGAAATATTTGTATTCTTTCTGTACAGGCTTCCTTTTCACTCTGTCATTTAGGTTAGTTCTGTGGATTAACTATAATGTTGTTGATCCATCCTCAGTTTTCTTTTATTACAGCCATTAAACTCTGTAACTGTTTTAAAGTCACCATTGTCCTCATGGTTAAATCTCTGAGCAGTTTCCTTCCTCTCCGGGCAACTGAATTAGGAACGACACCTGTATATTTGTACTGACTGGGTGTATTAATACAGTAACCTTTAAGAGTCTGTTGATGCACCCGTGCGTCAATCTTAGTAACACAATAAAAAAATCCCCATCAAAATCTGTCAGTTTAAGCTAGAGATATGTTTTGCATGGGCTGCGTCTCAATCCACCACATCCACCTCTGTCAGCTATAGCATCTGCAATGGAGGGTGGCCGAGCTATAGCGGTGTTTGTCAGACCATGAAACATCCCGAAAATCGGTCTTCTCATGAAAACATCTGTAGCGTCCGAACGTTTGAAGGTAACCCTATACCGGTTCAAAAAATGAATGGAAGTATGTAGGTCGTTTTGTGCCAAAAAACAGGGTTAACTCTGTATAAAAAAACTAAAATATTTCTTATACAGTGGCTTGCGGAAGTATTCACCACCCTTGGCATTTTTCCTATTTTGTTGCCTTACAACCTGGAATTAAAATAGATTTTGGGGGGGTTGTATCATTTGATTTACACAACATTCCTACCACTTTGAAGATGCAAAATATGTTTTATTGTGAAACAAACAAGAAATAAGACAAAACAACGGAAAGATTGAGCGTGCATAACTATTCACCCCCCCAGAGTCAATACTTTGTAGAGCCACCTTTTGCAGCCATTACAGTTGCAAGTCTCTTGGGGTATGTCTCTATAAGCTTGGCACATCTAGTCACTGGGAGTTTTGCCCATTCTTCAAGGCAAAACTGCTCCAGCTCCTTCAAGTTGGATGGGTTCCACTGGTGTACAGCAATCTATAAGTCATGCCACAGATTCTCAATTGTATTGAGGTCTGGGCTTTGACTAGGCCATTCCGAGACATTTAAATGTTTCCCCTTAAACCACTCGAGTGTTGCTATAACAGTATGCTTAGGATCATTGTCCTGCTGGAAGGTGAACCTCCATCCCAGTCTCAAATCTCTGGAAGACTGAAACAGATTTCCCTCAAGAATTTCCCTGTATTTAGCGCTATCCATCATTCCTTCAATTATGACCAGTTTCCCAGTCTCTGCCGATTAAAAACATCCCCACAGCATGATGCTGCCACCACCAAATGTGTTTGCTTATTTTGTTTTTTAAGCAACAGCTTTTTTTCTGGCCACTCTTCCGTAAAGCCCAGCTCTGGGGAGTGTACGGCTTAAAGTGGTCCTATGGACAGATACTCCAATCTCCGCTCTGGAACTTTGCAGCTCCTTCAGGGTTATAATAATAATATGCCATTTAGCAGACGCTTTTATCCAAAGCGACTTACAGTCATGCGTGCATACATTATTTATTTTTTTGTGTATGGGTGGTCCCGGGGATCGAACCCACTACCTTGGCGTTACAAGCGCCGTGCTCTACCAGCTGAGCTACAGATGACCACGTTATCTTTGGTCTCTTTGTTGCCTCTCTGATTAATGCCCTCCTTGCCTGTTCTGTGAGTTTTGGTGGGCGGCCCTCTCTTGGCAGGTTTGTTGTGGTGCCATATTCTTTCAATTTTTTAATAATGGATTTAATGGTGCTCCGTGGGATGTTCAAAGTTTCAGATATTTTTTTATAACCCAACCCTGATCTGTACTTCTCCACAACTTTGGCCTTACCTGTTTGGAGAGCTCCTTGGTCTTCATGGTGCCGCTTGCTTGGTGGTGCCCCTTGCTTAGTGGTGTTGCAGACTCTGGGGCCTTTCAGAACAGGTGTATATATACTGAGATCATGTGACAGATCATGTGACACTTAGATTGCACACAGCTGGACTTAATTTAACTAATTATGTGACTTCTGAAAGTAATTGGTTGCACCAGATCTTTATTTAGGGGCTTCATAGCAAAGGGGGTGAATACATATGCACGCACCACTTTTCCGTTATTTATTTTTTCGAATTTTTTGAAACAAGTTATTTTTTTCATTTCACTTCACCAATTTGGACTATTTTGTGTATGTCCATTACATGAAATCCAAATAAAAAATCATTTTAAATTATAGGTTGTAATGCCTATAATAGGAAAATAACCAAGGGGTATGAATATTTTTGCAAGGCACTGTATCTCCTAGCTATAGAAAAGACACTTAAAACCTTATTCCTTATGAATTACTTTGTCTGTTTTGCCATTTATGAATATGTTATTCAGTGCGTTTCCATGGACTATAGTAGTAAAAGCCAAATGAAATATTTTATGAAATCACAAAAAAATATATACAGTGCTTTCGGAAAGTATTCAGACCCCTTGACTTTTTCTACATTTTGTTAATTTACAGCCTTATTCTAAAATATATATTTTTTCCTCATCAATCTACACACAATACCCCATAATGTGCCTTTACTGAGGAGTGGCTTCCATATGGCCACTCTACCATAAAGGCCTTATTGGTGGAGTGTTGCAGAGATGGTTGTCCTTCTGGAAGGTTCTCCCATCTCCACAGAGGAACTCTAGAGCTCTGTCAGAGTGACCATTGTGTTTTTGGTCAAGGCCCTTCTCTCCGGATTGCTCAGTTTGGCTGGGTGGCCAGCTCTAGGAGGAGTCTTGGTGGTTCCAAACGTCTTCAATTTAAGAATGATGGAGGCCACTGTGTTCTTGGGGATATTCAATCCTGCAGACATTTTTTGGTACTCATCCCCAGATCTTTGTCTCGACACAATCCTATCTTGGAGCTCTACGGAAAATTCCTTCAACGTCATGGCTTGGTTTTTGCTCTGACATGCACTGTCAACTGTGGGCCGGCTGTGACACAAGAGCTCCTCTGACAAACATTTTGACAACACAGCCATTTGAACTGGTATGTATAGATTTCCTCCATCTCGACAGATGCAAAGGGGGATATGAGTACATCCTCGTGATTGTTGATCATTTTACACGTTTCACTCAAGCCTACGCCACCACATCAAAGTCAGGAAAAACTGCTGCAAATCTCATCTTCAATGACTTTGCCCTGAAGTTTGGGTTCCCCTCCCGCATCCACCATGACCAACGGGGAGAATTCGAAAATCAGTTGTTCCATCAGTTAAAGAAACTCAGTGGCATGGCTGGGTCCAGAACAACACCCTACCACCCGATGGGGAACGGTCAAGTGGAACGAATGAACAGAACATTGTTGCAAATGCTAAAGACACTAACTGAGACACAAAAGTCAAACTGGAAGGAATCTCTAAACAAACTGGTTTATGCCTATAACTGCACCCGTTGCGAAGTGACTGGCTATTCACCATTGTATCTTCTGTTTGGGAGATCACCCAGGCTTCCAGTTGATATGTTCTTTGGATTGTGCACAGAGGCAGGTTCCAGTAACCAGCGAGACTACGTGGAGAACTGGAAACGAGGAATGGAAGAAGCATACGCCATTGCAAATGAAAATGCTCAGAAAGCTGCTGAAAGAAGTAAGAAGTACTATGACACTAAAGTTAGGAGTTCAGTGCTACAGCCTGGCGAGCGAGTTCTGATTAAAAACCTGACACCAAGAGGAGGACCAGGCAAACTCCGTAACTATTGGGAAGATCAAATTCACACGGTAGTGAGACAAATGGGTTCAGACCTGCCGATTTATGAGTTGAGACCAGAAAAGGGTAGGGGACGCTCCCGGGTCCTGCACAGAAACCTGCTCATGTCCTGTGACCACTTACCTTTTGAGAGACAACCAGAAATGACTAAAGATGACAAAAGTAAGAAAAAGAGACATCAGCCTGCATCACAGCCTCTAGATTCTGATGAAGACAGTGGGGATGAATATGACCTTCATCATGAGCCGCTACAGGTCCCCACATCTCCTACAGTACTTGAGGAGAGGTATGCTGAACCAGCGAGAGAGTCGGAAAACAGGCCCCCACCAGTGAAACAGACAGTTGCGGTGCCAGTTCCTGATACGCTACCAGCACAGCCTCTTGTTGAAAATCAGCTGGAGGAGACAACAACAGTTAAAGAACTGCCTGCTAAGGAGATGAACTTGCCTGCTGAAAATGTGCCTGATGATCGTCCACTAAGTGCCTTTCCTTCATTAACTGCTGCTGCTGAACCTGAGGAACCAGCTTACCAGCTGCCACAAAGAGAGAGACACCCTCCAAGACGTATCACCTATGATCAGCTTGGTATCCCTTCCTGCTACAGTATCCAGCCACAGCCACAGTTGTTCCCTGTCTACCCTGCACCACGACTGGTTCCATGGCTGCCATCACTACAGCGATATTACCTTCAGCCACCCTACATGTATGGACTTCAGCAAACTTGAGGGAACAGAGTTGACATGTTTGACCATGGAGTACCGACTGATTTCACAGACTTTCACGAGACAATTAGCAGACTATGCATATAGATCATTAAAACTGATGGACTGTTGACAATAGTATGAGAAAATACTTCTTATGGACTGTTTATACAGCTGGTCAACAGATATGGACTGTGAATATAACTTCTTGGTTCTATTTGAACTGTGAACTTTGACCTCTGCTCAAGGACTAGCTTACAGAAGAGGATTTTCTACGTCCAGTGCTTATAGACTGTTTAAGAAGACGATGTTGGTAATGTTGGGACAACATTTATTTTGTCGGGGAGAGTGTGACAGGTTAAAGGACATATTCATAGCTTGTTATACACTAAAAAGTATTAGTAAGTTCATGGTATGTAAGGATCTTAAAATATCTAAGGTTAAAAAGATCATGCATTCAGTACTAGTTCATAGAGATTGATAAAATTCATAATTGTGTTAAAAGGTCAAAATCTGTCAAGTGTACAAAGGTTAAAAATTGTAAGAGGAATGTGTAAACGTTATATTGACTACTTTATTTTATGGTGCCTAATTTAAGGGTAAAAGTGTTAATCTGTGATCTACTAAATGCTCTTAATCTATGAGCCTGAGATCGATTGCTCTGGTCTCCACCCAACTTCCCGGGGAAATCATGGTCTTTTTCCTCATTATACAAAAGTTTTCATTGAGGAAACATAACTGCATCACTCTCGTGATTATTTCTCCCCTTTTTCAGGTACGTTATTGATATAAAACGAGTTAATTTGAATGTAATAACTTGCTAACATGTCAAGAGAGTTTAAGGTATGTTTTAGTAACATCTTGAGTAAGTTAGAGTTAAGTTGAAGAGAGTAATAGGTACGTGTGTGAGTGAAACCCTGCTCGGTTGCAGCGAAGAATAGCTTCGTACTGAGAGTAGCTGCCATTTTATGTTAATTGTGAATGAAAATGTGCGCTGTTAATAATATATTTTGGGGTTATTTGTATAATGTGTTTCGAATACTTTGTTGACATGGTTGATACATTTAGTTATGGGTTTGCTGAGCTAAAGCTACTTTGTGTTTGACAGTTGTATATGTTTTAGTGAATTACAGTTTATGCTGTTGTGACTTGAATAAGCTTTGTACCCTACAAAACTATCTAGTTCCTGTAGATCTGTTGTTCTGTAAAATGTGGTATTTTTGTAAAAGGATTATACTAAAGTTTTCATTGAGGAAACATAACTGCATCACTCTCGTGATTATTTCTCCCCTTTTTCAGGTACGTTATTGATATAAAACGAGTTAATTTGAATGTAATAACTTGCTAACATGTCAAGAGAGTTTAAGGTATGTTTTAGTAACATCTTGAGTAAGTTAGAGTTAAGTTGAAGAGAGTAATAGGTGCGTGTGTGAGTGAAACCCTGCTCGGTTGCAGCGAAGAATAGCTTCGTACTGAGAGTAGCTGCCATTTTATGTTAATTGTGAATGAAAATGTGCGCTGTTAATAATATATTTTGGGGTTATTTGTATAATGTGTTTCGAATACTTTGTTGACATGGTTGATACATTTAGTTATGGGTTTGCTGAGCTAAAGCTACTTTGTGTTTGACAGTTGTATATGTTTTAGTGAATTACAGTTTATGCTGTTGTGACTTGAATAAGCTTTGTACCCTACAAAACTATCTAGTTCCTGTAGATCTGTTGTTCTGTAAAATGTGGTATTTTTGTAAAAGGATTATACTAAAGTTTTCATTGAGGAAACATAACTGCATCACTCTCGTGATTATTTCTCCCCTTTTTCAGGTACGTTATTGATATAAAACGAGTTAATTTGAATGTAATAACTTGCTAACATGTCAAGAGAGTTTAAGGTATGTTTTAG
Source organism: Coregonus lavaretus (assembly GCF_964263955.1). Taxonomy (NCBI): domain Eukaryota; kingdom Metazoa; phylum Chordata; class Actinopteri; order Salmoniformes; family Salmonidae; genus Coregonus; species Coregonus lavaretus. The sequence goes on along the minus strand of NC_139992.1, from coordinate 56,730,735 downwards.
TAACATCTTGAGTAAGTTAGAGTTAAGTTGAAGAGAGTAATAGGTGCGTGTGTGAGTGAAACCCTGCTCGGTTGCAGCGAAGAATAGCTTCGTACTGAGAGTAGCTGCCATTTTATGTTAATTGTGAATGAAAATGTGCGCTGTTAATAATATATTTTGGGGTTATTTGTATAATGTGTTTCGAATACTTTGTTGACATGGTTGATAAATTTAGTTATGGGTTTGCTGAGCTAAAGCTACTTTGTGTTTGACAGTTGTATATGTTTTAGTGAATTACAGTTTATGCTGTTGTGACTTGAATAAGCTTTGTACCCTACAAAACTAACTAGTTCCTGTAGATCTGTTGTTCTGTAAAATGTGGTATTTTTGTAAAAGGATTATACTAAAGTTTTCATTGAGGAAACATAACTGCATCACTCTCGTGATTATTTCTCCCCTTTTTCAGGGGCGTAACACAAATTCAGGCAACACAACTGATGCACATCGCATCCAACACGCCAGCCATGACAACACAGTTTTCTTTCTTCCAATTAGTAGCTACGATCTTGTCTTATCGCTGCAACTCCCCAATGGACTCGGGAGAGGTGAAGGTCGAGAGTCATGCGTCCTCCGAAACATGACCTGCCAAGCCGCGTTGCTTCTTAACACACAGCTCGCTTAACCCGTAAGCCAGTCGCACCAATGTGTTGGAGGAAACACCATCCATCTGACAACTGAAGTCAGCTTGCAGGTGCCCGGCCCGCCAGAACTTGTGCGCCACCCCATGGGGCTCCCGGTCACGGCTGGCTGTGACACAGCCTGGGATCGAACTCAAGGATGTGGTGGCACCTCAGTGCCTTAGACCACTGCGCCACTAGAGAGGCTCCAACAACACAGTTTTTGTTATAATATACAAAAATATTAACGCAACATGCAACAATTTCAAAGATTTTACTGAGTTATAGTTCATATAAGGAAATTAGTCAATTCAAATACATTCATTAGGCCCTTATCTGTGGATTTCACATGACTGGGAATACATATATGCATCTGTTGGTCACAGATACCTTAAAGAAAAGTTAGGGGCGTGGATCAGAAAACCAGTCAGTATCTGGTGTGATCACCATTTGCCTCATGCAGCGCGACACATCTCCTTCGCATAGAGTTGATTAGGCTATTGATTGTGGCCTGTGGAATGTTGTCCAACTCCTCTTCTATGCTGGATATTGGCGGGAACTAGAACACCCTGTCGTACACGTCTATCCAGAGCATCCCAAACATGCTCAATGGGTGACATGTCTTTAAGTATGCAGGCCATGGAACAACTGGGACATTTGCAGCTTCCAGGAATTGTGTAGAGATCCTTGTGACATGGGGCCATTTATTATCATTCTGAAAAATGAGGCGATGGCGGCAGATGAATGGCACGACAATGGGCCTCAGGACCATGTCACTGTATCTTTGTGCATTCAAATTGCCATCGATAAATTGCAATTGTGTTTGTTGTCTGTAGCTTATGCCTGCGCATACCATAACCCCACCGCCACCATGGGGCACTCCATTCACCACGTTGACATCAGCAAACCGCTCGCCCACACAACGCCATACTGTCTGCAATCTGCCCGGTACAGTTGAAACAGGGAAAGCACTCTGCTTTGTCCAAGAGCAAAATGGCCCCAAAATCCTGTGGGATATCCTGTAGGTAAGATTCCTGTAGGTATTGAATTGATCCAATGACTATGAGGTTAATTAGCAGACTGTCAATTTTAATTTGTGGGTATTGTCATCCATTTCTGCTGAACAATTTAGAAATTACAGCACTTTTTGTACATAGTCCCCCTTTTTTAGGTGACCAAAAGTATTGGGACAAATTGACTTATGTGTATTAAAACTGTCAAAAGTTTAGTAATTGGTCCCATATTCCTAGCATGCTGTAAGGTAGACGCAGGGAGTCAGGAAGCAGGTGCAGTTAGTGAGTTCAATAACAACAAACATGGAACGATACAAAACAAGAAAAGCGTCTGACATGGAAACACAAACAATACTACCTGATGACTGACAAAACGGAGTGCTAGATAAATGGTAAGTAATGAAGGTAGTAATGAAGGTCAGGTGTGACTGATGATAGGGCGCAGGTGTGCATAATGATGGTTGCAAGGTGTGCAAAAAGATGGGTTGCCAGGACTGGTGGTTAGTAGACCGGTGACGTCGAGCGCCGGAGCGGGATAGCGGGACTAGACGTAACACACGCAATGATTACATCAAGCTTGTGACTCTACAAACTTGTTGGATACGTTTGTTGTTTGTTTTGCAGATTATTTTGTGCACAATATAAATTAATGGTAAACAATGTATTGTGTCATTTTGGAGTCACTTTTATTGTTAATGTTTCTAAACACTTCTACATTAATGTGGATGTTATGATGATTACGGATAGTCCTGAATATATCGTGAATAATGATGAGTGAGAAAGTTACAGACGCACAAATAGCATACCCCCAAGACATGCTAACCTCACACCATTTTGGGGGGGTATGATATTTATGTCTCTATAACCTGTCACCATCGTTACGCGCATCAGCGCTCATTGGACTCACCTGGACTCCTTCCCTTTGGTAATTACCTCCCCTATATCTGTCTGTTCCTCTGTCCAGACACTGTCCGTGTTTTGTTTCATGTGTGTGTATATTAAATGTTCACTCCCTGTGCTTGCTTCTCGTCTCCCAGCATCTGTCCTCACATAGACTAATTATGTACCAAATATATCTTGAATCAGTACTAGTGTAATTTGTGGTAGGCTATGTATTGTATAACGGCACAATCGTTATTCTAATTCAGGGTTTTTTTCAGGCTTGGGCTCATATATACAGTAGGCCTATGCATATGCATAAGCTCTAATATACATATGGATGTTTTGAATCAATCCTCACCTTAAAAAGCACTGTCCATTTCGTTGTGTTAGGCTTTGAAACAAAATCCACAACGACCATGTTTTCCACTCAGTTTCAACCTGTTGTTGAACTACTTTCTTCAAATTGATCAATCACAGTGAGGTGAGTTTTAAAAGCACATACTGTTTTGATGATGTGTTTGATGTGATTTTCAATTGCAATGTCAGAGTGGTTAGAGGGACAACAGGAGCCCTGAGTACCAGGCCATTAGCGACCTGATGCACATTAGCGAGTTGGGTACTACTAACACCACAGGAGGCTGCTGAGGGAACGGCTCATAATAATGGCCGAAACAGAGCGAATGGAATGGCATCAAAAACCTGGAAACCATGTGTTTGACGTATTTGATACCATTCCACTGATTCCGCTCCAGTCATTACCACGAGCCCGTTCTCACCAATTAAGGTGCCACCAACCTCCTGTGACTAACACATGTCCAGAGTGCATAAGATTATTGTTTTATTGTTTGTTCAGTATATATACACATACACACACTTGTTTTTAGATGAATGTCAGTGTGGTCCTGCATACACACATATGAGCACACAATATTTTGTGCCACTTCTGTTATTTGTAGATTAATGTCAGTGTGGTGGTCCTACACACTCACACACAATGACTGCCTCATGGAACTCCTTTATGCTCCTGAACAACACAGAGCAGAGCCACTGATGGAGATGGTCTGCAGACAATGCCTCAACCAGTTCCTTGGCAGGGAACCAAAAACAGCTGCAAAGCCCAAGTCGTCCATGCTGAAAAAGTTAACATGAAGCTGACTTTAAGTCTGGCAAGGAGGAACACATTGCTCAAGCTTCCCTGTGCACAGTAACCGAGATCGGGATGACAGCTCTCGGTCCCCAGAGGGCTATGCAGTGAGCGTGATGTGTGTTTCTGAGAGACAAGCACTGGTCAAAAAGCACTGAGACACAGGCAGCTGCAGTGCCAGGTCCTGTGGTCATCCATGTGTGAGGTTTACACCACGATGCACTGGGAATTACCCTGTGTGTGTTTGGGTAAAGAGAGTGGGCATAATGTCCTTAAGAGAAGGAGAACTTTGACATTTTATTTTACCAGGCAAGGTAACTGTGAACACTTTCTCTTTTATGGCAACATTCTGGGGAATATTTACAGGGGAGATGAATGAACCAACTGGAAGCTGAAGATGATTGGGTGACCGTGATGGCCAGATTGGGAATTTAGCCAGGACACTGTGGTTAACACCCCGATTCTTACAATAAGTGCCATGGGATCTTTAGTGAACACAGAGTCAGGACATCCATTTAACGTCTCATCCGAAAGGCAGCATCCTACACAGGGCAATGTCCCCAATCTCTGCCCTTGGAATATTTTTTTTGACCAGAGGAAAGAGTGCCTCCTCCAACACCACTTCCAGCAGTATCTGGTCTCCCAACAAGGGACCGACCAGGTCCGACCCTGCTTAGCTTTAGAGGCAAGCCAGCAGGGTGGTACTGGAAAGTTTTCTTGGGTCACGCTCCATGTCATTTTCGGCTCTTTACACAAAGGCTGTCCCCCGAGTCCTCCAAATTAAAACATGGACAAGTGTTAGGGCCACAATGCAGACTGGAAAAAGAGACCACAGAGGGCATATTTAAGAATTCAGTTACTTTTACCTTTGTGGAAAATAAATAGATGAGTCAGCTTTTGCAAACTAAATAACTAAATGTAGACCCTACTCAGTCAAACCCAGTTAAAGAAAACATCTCACAGCAGGTTTGTATTCATGCCCTTAGCCAACCAGTGCTAACGGTGTAAAATGGGAAAGAAACCCAACTAATTCAAACATACATTCTCGCTGCACTGGAAGAGGGATTTTCTTTTACATTTTCCCAGAAACCTGGTTTGATTGCTTAGCGCTAATAATTAAACAGAGCTCCCCACAGGCATAACCTCCAGTCTCCAGTGTATGCCTACCTGCCAGCTCACGCATAAGTCATCCCATGTGATGCTTTGCTGGGTGTGCTCCTTTGAGTGGCGCTGACAGGTAATCTTTGTCCGAGCCCCCGCATACATCTAATTAGCATAATAATAACAAATCCCCATCAAAATCAGTCTGTTTACACTAAGTATCAGTTTTTTGGTATGGGCTACGCCTCAATCCGCCTCATCTGCTGATGTTGGCCTTCTGCATCTGCGTTGGAAGGTGGCAGAGCTACAGCGGTGTTTGTCAGACCAGGAGACATCACGAAAACATCTGTAGCGTCCGAACGGTTTGGAAAGATGAGACTCTCACGAACACAATGGTGTTCTCTGTTTTTCTTTACGACCCCCACAAGTGTCACCGGACTCATCTGAAGGTAACCCGGTACCTGGATGAAAAATGTATGGATGTGGCATTTCCACATAAAAAATATACGGGTAAAGAAAATAAGGAAAAAAACGTGTTTTCCTGAGGTTTGTTGACTCTCAGATATATACAATTCAAAACATACTTCCTTTTGATTTTTTTTTTTACTGTTCTTCCATGTATGAATCTGTTATTCAATGCGTTTCTATGAGCTAATAGCAGTAAGGCCAAATTCAATGTTTCATCAAAATATGTATTTTTTTAAATTATTGTTATACCTACAGGGGTCCTAAAATTCAAAATCAAATAGCAAAATAATCCTTGCAATGATCTTAAAACAATTTCATATGGTAGTTTAGTAGAAACCCAGCCCTGGGCCATTTAGACTCTAGGGGTTTAAGGCAGCTGCTCTACAGCTACCTGGAAATCAAATGCACAAACTTGGGATGCTTGTCGCACAGTGACATAAAGGGTGACTCCTTCACTTGTAATGCCTCATGATGTTACAGATGTTCTAGAGGCTTGCTCTATCAGTGTATTTGTGTCTGTCTGGTGTGTTGGCAGGTTAGGTTGGGTTTGATGGCCATTGGAAAGCTCTCCTCACTGATAAACCACCTTTGAGTTTTGAATCTGTGGGTATGTGTCAGATGTTGAGAGAAATATGTAATTTCCATAACAGAAGGGAAGTGAGAGAGAGAGAGACAGAGAGAAAGAGAGAGAGAAGAGAGAGAGAGAGAGAGAGAGAGAGAGAGAGAGAGAGAGAGAGAGAGAGAGAGAGAGAGAGAGAGAGAGAGAGAGAGAGAGAGAGAGAGATGAAGAGAGAGAGAGGTATCTTTACAGAGGCAGATTAGAAAGGTTTGTGACGACCCTCCCACTCTGTCTGCCGTATTCTCTCTTTGCTCTTGTTTCCTTATTAGGATGCCGGTGGGCGGAGTTGGGAGGGTCGTCAGCTACATGGGAAACACCTGGGCCGGGTGTGTCCCAGCATAAATGGACCTCTTCCACATTCATGAAAGAGACTCTCTCCAGGCAGTTACTTTGACTTTGGTTGTGGTATTTTTGTGGCCTTTTTGGTTGTTTGCTTTGGCACCTCTCAACACTTTTCCATATTACATTTATGCAAGCAAACACTCACTTACACTACTGATTACTGATTACACACCCCATTGTTATTTGAGTTAGTTTACTTTAGTTAATAAATATATACTTTAAGTATTCCTTGTCTCCACGTGTCTCCCTTTTGTTACGAACTTGAGCCGGTTCGTGACAAGTGGGGGCTCGTCTGGGATCTTGAACTGGTTGTGTTTGGGAGAACGTGGAGTTCATGTCCAATTCTGTAGGTTTTTTTTTTGTAAATTTGGTTAGTTTGTTTGAGTTGATAGGCCCAGTATTGGTTTCCTTTGGGTTGTGTACTGCGTTGGAGAGAGTACATTGGTTAGTTTCCAGTCCCTGCCCAGCCTGGAAACTCTTGCTCTACTCGCTGTTGGGGCATCGGTCTGAGGAGGTGAGTACAATCGGCTGTGTACCTCAGTGGGAGATTGGGTAGGGTAGTGACATTTTCTACCCGGAGCTATAGCTTTTTCCCCTGATAGGCTTAGTGACGTGTTTTGTTTTGGGATACGTTGGGCATGGTTAAATGTTTGTTATTTTTGTGTGGTGTCTGTGGACTGAGCAGTTGTCTCGGGGGCACATCCGTGGCTTGGTGGAATCTACCAGCGTGCTGGGGGGTTTAATTCCTTGCCAGCGGGCTACAGTGCGTAATTACCCACCGCGAATCCACACGAAGACTAGGGTTGAGTTATTGTAGGTTATGGGGAAGCTCCATATCCCAGCTCTCTTCTGTGGTGCTCGGTGTGATTGTCATTTCTCTTGTGTCTGGTGTGCTCAGCAGAGGGGTTGAGCAAGATTATTATGATATATATATATATATATTTTTTTTTTTCCTAATTATGGCGTCTAATGTAGACGAGTTCATTCGCTTTCCATCAGAAGAACTGTTAGAATTATGTACTAAAGAACAGCTGTTGAAGGTTGCTGAACACTACAAGGTTGAAATTAGTGATAAACGCCTAAAATTCTATTAGGTTAATATTGAAGGCCAATTTGATGGAGAGTGGTATTCTGGATGTTACCACTGGGGCAGCCTCTGCTGAGGACACATTGTCTCCCCGATATGTTACAATGACCGCTCCATCGGTTAGTCATAGTAGTCTTCTTTTTGAACAGCAGAAAGAACTGCTTCTGTTACAGCTAGAGCATGAACAAAATGGACAAAGAGCTAAAATGGAGCATGATCGTGTAAAATATGAAAGGGAATTGGAATTTAAACAGGATATGGAGCGTGCTAAAATCAAGCTGCAACAAGAGCGACTAGAGTTGGTTAGGGAAGGAAAGCTCTCAGGGGAGAGTTTGCTCTGGGAAGGTGACCCAGAGTTACCTAGGGGTCGTTCCTCTTTTGGTCGTAATCCAGACACATTTGATATTGTTGGGAATTTACGGTTGTTGCCCCAGTTTAATGAAAAGGACCCGGAGACATTCTTTTTTTTGTTTGAGCGTGTTGCTGACGCTAGGAGTTGGCCTGATTCTGATCGCACTTTGATGTTGCAGTGTGTGCTGACTGGTAAAGCGCAAGAAGCATATTCAGCTCTTAGTGTAGCAGACAGTGTTAGTTATGAGAAGGTTAAAACGGCTGTGTTACAGAGTTATGAATTGGTCCCTGAGGCTTACCGCCAACGATTTAGAACTTTAAAAAGGGATGATCAGCAGACTCATGTTGAGTTTGCGCGAATATTATCTTCACAGTTCAATCGCTGGTGTTCTGCCTCTGCAGTTATGACTTTCCAAGGACTGTGTGATCTGATTATGTTAGAACAATTTTAAGGACACAATCCCTGATCGTATAGCGACGTACATTAACGAACAAAAAATAAAGACTGTCGCTGAAGCTGCGGTTTTGGCAGATGAATATGTGTTGACTCACAAAAATGTTTTTGCAGAACCCCGTATTCGGAGTGAGTGGGGGCGTTCGCAGAGATTTGGGCCTCGCTCGCCGAGATACTTCGGTTCCCGGGCAGAGTTTCATTCAACTAGGGTTGAGCCTGATACCCGTGGTAAAACTGACGTTGGTCAAGAGTGTCACTACTGTCAAGAATTAGGTCATTGGAAAAATGAATGTCCGATTCTTAGGTCTGGGGGTAAATTCAGTACAGGTGCTTATGGTAAATCGAGGCCTGCAGCGTTAGCAGCGCCTGTTCCACATCAGTTCACTCCTGACGCATTGTCTCATGCCCAGAGCCAGGTGAAAGGTTATATTGATCCCGACTATTTACCTTTAGTTACGGAGGGTTTTGTGTCTATGGTAGGATTTAAGAACCTAGTGCCAGTAAAGATCCTAAGAGACACAGGTGCCTCTGAATCATTTGTGTTGGAATCTGTGTTACCCTTCTCTGCGGAGACTGATTCGGGGAATAGTGTTCTAATTAGGGGAATAGGTTTGAACACTCTGTCAGTTCCATTGCATAAACTGATGTTGGATTGTGGACTGGTGAAAGGTGAGGTTGTTGTGGGGGTGCGTCCTTCATTGCCTATTGAGGGTATTGACGTGATCCTTGGAAATAACTTGGCTGGGGAGCGTGTGTGGCCTATCGCGTTTCCATCTTTAGTGGTTTCCACTAAGCCGTCAATTGTAGGGATTCCTGATGAGAGTGCGCAGAATTTCCCAGAGGTGTTTTCTGCGTGTGCAGTGACGCGTTCTATGATCCATGACGACCTGGTCACGGAGCTGGCTAACGAGAATACCACAAAGAAGTCTGTTACTGTTTTCCCTGTTATCCCGCTCCGATTTAATCGAGGCGCAACGGACTGACCCTACATTAGAAGAGTTGCGGGACCAAATTGTGCCTGTGGAACAGTTGGGAGATGTCGCACAGGGCTATTTTCTCCAAGAAGAGGTCCTGATGAGAAAGTGGATGTCTCATGGTAGTTGTTTTCTGGGGGAGGCGATTAGTCAGGTGGTGGTACCAGTTAAGCTTCGTGAGTTGGTGCTAACAACTTCTCACAATGACGTTGCTGGGCATATGGGTGTGAGAAAAACCTACAATCGTATATTACGACATTTCTTTTGGCCAAGATTAAAGAGGGATGTTTCTGATTTCATCAAAACTTGTCACACCTGTCAATTAACTGGTAAACCTAATCAAGATATTAAGCCGGTACCACTGTTCCCTATTCCTGTACTCAGTAAACCTTTTGAGTATTTGATTATTGATTGTGTTGGTCCTCTGCCTCGTTCTAGAAAGGGTAGTAATTATTTGTTGACTGTGATGTGTCAGACCACTAGGTTTCCTGCTGCCTATCCTCTCCGGTCTATCACGACTAAGGCTGTGTTAAAAGCTTTGACTCAGTTTCTCTCACTGTTTGGAATCCCTAAGGTCATTCAAAGTGATCAAGGATCTAATTTCACCTCTAATCTCTTTGGTCAGGTTCTCCAACAACTCCATATTAAACACAACTTGTCTAGCGCCTATCATGCCCAAAGTCAAGGAGCACTGGAACGTTTCCATCAAACACTTAAGTCTTTGTTGAGAGCTTATTGTACTGAGATGGAAAAGGATTGGGAGGAGGGGTTGCCTTGGTTATTGTTAGCTGCTAGGGAGGTTTCACAGGAGAGCACGGGTTTTAGCCCAAATGACCTAGTGTTTGGACATCGGGTGCGTGGGCTTTTATCTGTTCTCCAGGATGACTGGAAGTCTCCCGAGCCTCCTCAGTCCCTGTTATCATATGTGTGTGATTTTCGGCGACTCTTGTATGCCGCTGGTGAAATGGCTAAAGAGAAGCTATCATCTTCACAGGACAGGATGAAGAGCATATATGATCGCCGAGCTGAGCCTCGTCACTTTAGTCCAGGTGATCAGGTTCTGGCTCTGCTGCCAATTGTTGGTTCTCCTTTTCAAGCCAAGTTTCAAGGTCCATATACAGTGGTGCGCCAGTACACTGAGCAAAAGTATCTAGTTGCCACTCCAGAACGGAGGAAAGCACACCAACTGTGCCATGTAAATTTGTTAAAACCCTATTATGCACGTTCCTCTGAGACTGAACAGTGGGAGTCTACAGAGGACGGTAAGGCTGTTCTTTTGGCTGATACTGTTTATTCCAAGAGTTCTGGTCATGCTAGGTCTGTGCAGGAGCAGGAAGATGTTTCTGGTCCTGACGATTGCATACTGCAGGGTAGATTGAAAAATTCAGAGACACTGGAGATTTTAGATAGCCTTCTTACTCATCTACCTGTTGATGGGCGGAAAGAGATAGTTGGTTTGATTCTGAGATTTCCAGGGTTGTTTTCTGATACACCTACACGTACAAACTTAATAGAACATGATATTGACATTGGAGATGCTGACCCCATTCGTCAACGGTTCTATAGAGTTTCTTCAGAGAAACTGCGTTGTCTGGATGCTGAGGTCCGGTACATGCTGGAGAGTAAAATAGCAGAGCCTTCTTTCTCCAGTTGGGCTTCTCCCTGTATCTTGGTCAGTAAATCGGATGGAACAAATAGATTTTGTACGGACTACCGTAAGGTAAACGATGTCACTAAGCCGGATTCATTTCCTCTTCCTCGGATGGAGGACTGCGTTGATCAAGTCGGCGCAGCTAAGTTTGTGAGCAAATTTTACCTGTTAAAGGGCTATTGGCAGGTGCCACTGATGAGTAGGGCACGTGAAATCTCTGCCTTTATTACACCTTTTGGTCTGTACTCGTATTCGGTTATGAGTTTCGGACTGCGTAATGCGCCTGCCACTTTTCAGCGACTTATGAACAGGGTTGTCTCTGGTCTGGCCGGGTGCGCAGTTTATCTGGACGATGTAGTGATATATGCAGATACTTGGGAGGAACATCTGTCCCGTATTCAAGCCTTGTTTGGACGTCTGGCTGCGGGTCGCCTCACGATAAATTTGGCTAAATGTGAGTTTGCTCAGGCGACTGTTACATACCTTGGAAAGGTGGTTGGGCAGGGTGAAGTGCATCCTGTTCGGGCTAAAGTGGTAGCTATTGATGCTTTTCCACTACCAGCTACTAAAAAGGAACTGATGCGTTTCTTGGGAATGATTGGGTATTATCGTGGTTTTTGTAGGAACTTCTCTACTGTGGTCGCGCCCTTGACAGATTTGCTGAAAGCTAAGGCTGTGTACGTATGGTCTTCTCATTGTCAACAGGCTTTCGAAGATGCAAAGAGGTTGCTTACTTCAACTCCGGTACTGGCTGCTCCTCGTGTGGATTTGTCATTTACCTTGCAGGTGGATGCTAGTCATGTGGGGGCGGGTGCAGTTTTGCTGCAAGCAGATGTGGCTGGGGTTGAGAGGCCTGTTAGTTTCCTTTCCAAAAAGTTTAACCATTATCAGTTGAACTATTCGGTCATTGAAAAAGAAGCATTAGCACTTATATGGGCGCTACAACACTTTGAAGTGTATGTTGGGTCGGGTGTAGTACCTATTGTGGTCTACACCGACCATAACCCTCTCACCTTTTTGAGGTCCATGAGGTGTCCAAATCAGAGGATAATGAGATGGTGTTTATTTTTACAATCCTTCCATCTAGATGTGCGGCACATCCGGGGGACTGATAACGTGATTGCTGATGCGCTCTCTCGTGCGCCCTGTTCATGAATATTGTTGTGACCGACCATTGTTTGATTTTGTCATGTTCTATCTTTCCTGTTTGTCCCTTCCTAGTCTTGTGTTCTTCTTTCCTCTTAAAGGTTGCTTCCTGTGTAAAGGTTGCTGAGGTCTGGAGAGGAGGATGATGGGGGGGGGCAAGTGGAGGTGTGAACATGTACAATTTGTCGGTTTGGGACGCAGGGGCTGGTACGTTGGTCCGGGGTCCTTGTTGGTCCCCGGTCTTATGGGGGGGGGGGTGTGACGACCCTCCCACTCTGTCTGCCGTATTCTCTCTTTGCTCTTGTTTCCTTATTAGGATGCCGGTGGGCGGAGTTGGGAGGGTCGTCAGCTACATGGGAAACACCTGGGCCGGGTGTGTCCCAGCATAAATGGACCTCTTCCACATTCATGAAAGAGACTCTCTCCAGGCAGATACTTTGACTTTGGTTGTGGTATTTTTGTGGCCTTTTTGGTTGTTTGCTTTGGCACCTCTCAACACTTTTCCATATTACATTTATGCAAGCAAACACTCACTTACACTACTGATTACACACGCCATTGTTATTTGAGTTAGTTTACTTTAGTTAATAAATATATACTTTAAGTATTCCTTGTCTCCACATGTCTCCCTTTTGTTACGAACTTGAGCCGGTTCGTGACAGGTTAAACTGGCATTTTGGCAACATGTTACAGTGAGCAAACACTTCAGTCTCAGGATAGGCAGGTTACATGGCTGATTTGTTTGCACACCCGTAGAAGAATGGCCATGCCATGAGTAATGAGGTACTGAAATACAGGATCTCACATTTATTTGTGAGATATGTATGAGAATAAACACGGAGCAATAGAACATTTGCAGATATCAAGCATAATTTGGACAAGTTGGAGCTATACAGTTAGCATAGTTCTTTCCGGTATGCAACAAATCCTTTTTGAGCTACATTCCTTGTAGCATCAATCTGTCAACCATGATGCCGTTTTCCTCAGGATAACCCTTTTTGTTACTCAATTCTTCATCTTGTCCTGTAGGAACATGTAGGTCATGAATCACGAGGCTCCACACAGGGGAACAAGTCCAGGGGTGACATCTTGGCTAAGTCCCAAGTGGCACCCTATTCACTATATACAGTACCTTCAGAACGTATTCCTACCCCTTGACGTATTCTACATACTGTTGTGTTACAGCCTGAATTCAAAATGGATGAAATATTTTTTTTTCCTCACCCATCTACACAAAATACAGAAATCTCATTTACAGTGACCTCCAAAAGTATTCAGACATTGACACATTTGTTGTTTTGGCTCTGTATTCCAGCACTTTGGATTTGAAATGGTACGCATATAATTGAAATTGTTCCAATACTTTTGGTCCCCTAAAATGTGGGGACTATCTACAAAAAGTACTGTAATTTCTAAACGGTTCACCCAATATGGATGGAAATACCATCAAATTAAAGACAGTCTGCACTTTTACCTTAGTCATTGCATCACTTAAAATCCAAAGTGCTGGAGTATAGAGCAATAACAACAAATGTGTCACTGTCCCAATACTTTTGGAGCTCGCTGTACATAAGCATTTACACCCCTGAGGAGTAACAGCGTAACCTAAGTTGCTACCATGACAAAGACCAAAGCACAGTTGAAGACAGTGGTGTCTCTCTATCACAGGTGAAGGATCTTTTAAACGAACAAGCAGTTGTTACAACAACAAGAAAATAGCTTCAAGAGTTTTGTCCAAATAATGGTGGAGTCAACTAATAACAGAATGGACGACCTGACCAGAGAGGTCCAGGACCTGAAGAACAGTTTGCAGTTCTCCCAGGGTCAGCTCAACGAGTTTAAACAGGAGAACGGCAAGATGACAGCAATCTGTAAGTCATTGAGAGAGGACATCAGTTCTGTATGTGAATCCCATACTAACAATGATGGAGAAATCGGATTATCTCGAGGGACAATCAAGGCGGATCAACATGGTTGTGGACGGAATTGCAGAATCTCCACGAGAACTGGATGGAGTCTGAGGACAAAGTGAGGGAAATTATCTCTGAGAAACTGAAGATGGACCACAGAAAGATTCAGGTGGAGCACGCCCACGGGACTGGAAAACCCACCACCGGCCCAGGTGACAGGCCCAGGCCGATAGTGGTCAAGTTCCTGAGGTTCAAGGACAAGGTAGCTGTTCTGGAAAGAGCCAAGAACTTGAGAGGAACGTATATCTTCCTCAAAGAGGACTATCCTGAAGCTCTGTGCCAGAAGAGGAAAGAACTTATCCCAGCCATGAAAGCTGCCAGAATGCGTGGTGACATTGCTTACATCTGCTATGACAGGCTCATCGTCCACCCTCCCTCCCAAAAGCCTGGAAGGGATGAGAGAGCCAAGCCTATGGGTTTGTAGCTTCAACCCTGCAGCACATACACACACTTACAAACACATGGACTGCTGAATGTATATATTCTTCCCTCGCTTTGTTTGATCTTTTCCATATTATGTTTATCTCTGATAAATTACCCAGGAAAGGGCTGAAAATAGCCCATATTAATATATGTAGCCTTAGAAAAAAAGTTCATAAAATCAATAACTTCAGACAACATTCATATACAGTACATTCGGAAAGTATTCAGACCCTTTGACTTTTTCCACATTTTGTTACGTTACAGCTGTTAGATTAATTTGGATTTTAAGAATAATGACTAAAGGATTTCACCCCAAATACAGTATAAATGTTAGAATTATCATGTAGTGTCAAACCACTAACAGAGGGGGCGGTACTAAACATTCAAGGGGGAAGGCGGAAACTGTTTAGAAAACCCACCTAAAGGTGGGAGGAGTCAAGTTCAGGAGGTATAAAATCGTATGTTTGGGTCTTTGGCCCCAGAGCTCTCCATGAATAAATATACAGATAATACTTGTTGGTTGTGGACCTTGAATCGTTGATGATTAAAACCAGAGCCTTACAACCTCTGGTAATGATTCAAGCTTAGGTTGAATTAGAGATAGAAATTCACATGACAGATTGGTCCTTCGGGCGGAGTTTAATACATCTTTATCGTTCTAAGAACACCGAAACCAGTGCACGGGCGGGTGATAGCATCCGTGAAAGAGTCCTGGCCTTCGACGTTAAGGTTATAAACAGGCCGGTGATTACTCTTTATGAACGATAAAGACGTTAACAAGTTTGAAAAAGCATATAAATCCAAACTGCAAGGAAAAGGTCAGTAATTTTTCTTCATGGATTTTGGTGAAATGATTTGAACTTGTATGAGAATAGTGATTCTTGTGAGAGGGCAGAGAATAGTTACCAAAGTCTCAAAGGAAGTAATAATTATTACGAAACAGGGAGGGTCCGCAATTGACCCTAGGTAAATAGCTATTACCAGAATAATCTAGTCCGAAATGACAAGGGGTGAAGGCCATCACCAATGTAAACTAGTTTTTTATTGAGACTGTACTGGGTACAGTGCTACAATAAACAGGGAAAGGGATGATTTTTTGTCGTGTGCTATGGATACATAAAACAGGTCAAAAGTCGCGTCTACGACTGGGGATTTGCTAGAACTCTGTGTGTTTCATGAAACTAGAGCAGTTACGACCTCTAGGTTACAAATAGGTTTAGCAAATGATTGTATAATGTTGTGTACGTGTGAGACTTGGGAATCCATCAGTATACGTGATAATTGTTTTTAGGAAGGAGCTAAAAAAATAAGTTGCGTGAGAAAAAATGGTTATCTAACTCTTTTCATGAAACCGGAGTTTTAAATAAAAGCTCTGGTTTAGGGGTTAAATAATTTTAAATGGTTAATTACAAAAGCAGATCATACATTGGCTCAAGAGACGCACTAAAATAATAGCTCCTAGAAGAATAATTCTGGGAATTATTACTAAAGGGGGGATTTTTATTTTTCCACCATGGGAAATAAAACTTCTAAAGAGATCAAAGAAATATGTTTTATGGATCCATTTGGGAGAAGAGGTATGAATTTATTGGGCATCTCGAAGTAAAAAAGTTAGTAGGCAGATGCATATAAAATGAATTTGAAAAAACAGCGAAAGGAGGGGCTAGAGACAGCGAGTGTTTTTTTAAGCGCGAAAGTGCTTTAACGGTAACAAAGGAAAATATTTGAAAAAATGATTTGTGTCAATTAAGAATTGGCTAAAAACACCACAAAGCGATTATTTGAGAGGTACCTATAAAGTCCAACGATGCATATGTATGAACTTTCGCACTCAAACGTAGACGTACGTCATGAGTGAGAAAGTAGAGAATATTTACATTTGCATTTTTGGTCATTTGGCAGACGCTCTGGTACGGAGCGACTTGAAGAACCAATAGAGGGTTGCATTGAACTATTCTGTTGTGTTGGGCATTTGAATGGCATAAGGTGAAATATGTGTGTATGAGGGAATTCAACGGCGGGTATGAATGATAACTGGATACTACTTAGTATTTGGTTGGTTAAATGCTGAATAAGAGATTTGAGGCGTGGTTATGGGGTAACTAGGAAGACGCACTTATTCAATGGGGAATGGGTGTAGGGAGAGAGAGTTTTTTTTACGTGTATTAAAAGTTGCATTAGATAGCTTTAGTAATATTCTAGATAGGTCTATGAAAATATGTTACAAGTACGAATGACATTATTTCCTTAGAAGGAAGATTGTAGGGAAGTTTCCCATAATGTAGGAAGGAGCAGGAGGGGAGGGGGGGGGGGGGGGGGGGGGTGGTGAGAGACAGTAAATAAGTTCAGATGGTAGGAATGTCATTAAGTGTATGCTGATCAACGATATCAAGCATTTGTTTTATTGATTGGGGCCGAATCAGAGAGAACTGTTAAAGATATTGAATTGCGAACTGAAATGGGTTAGCGGGAAAATACAAATAGTTGGAAAATTTTAAAACGATAATTTATTTTCGTTACAGGGAAGCAAGTGGCATTGGCTGTTGTGCTGGGGGAATAGCGCCAGCCTGTGGTGGGTTCTGGATTTGTTATAAATAAATTTATATTTTAAACTAAAGTGATGGAATAGACTACAATTATAACATCAGAAAAAGGACAATATAATTCGTAATAGTTATTATAATTATTATTGATAGTTATTGCAGTTATTAGCTCCTGGTTCGAATCCAGGCTCTGTCGCAGCCGGCCGCGACCGGGAGACTCATGGGCGGCGCACAATTGGCCCAGCGTCTTCCAGGGTAGGGGGGAAAATGGCCGGCAGGGATGTAGCTCAGTTGATAGAGCATGGTGTTTGCAACGCCAGGGTTGTGGGTTCGATTCCCACGGGGGGGGCAGTAAAAAAAAAAAAAGATACAAAAAAAGTATGTATTCACTAACTGTAGGTCGCTCTGGATAGGAGCGTCTGCTGGGTGACTAGAATGTAAATGTATTATCATTGATTCAGTAATGATAGGAGGGTAGAGAGGGAAGAGGCAGGAAAAGCTAGAGAGAGTAAACACAGAGAGTTTAAAAACAGGGAGTTAAAAAGATTAGAAAACTACAATAAGCCAGGGAAGAAAGAGTGGTTAGATGATGAGGAAGGGGATGACCAGTACCCTTTGATAGCCTTGCCGAACCCAAGGGCTGGGGAGGAGCATGCACCAGACACACTGGATGTATATAGGGCATGGACACAGCGAGATGTAGTGAGAGCTATAGAGGGTGTAGTGCACCCTAAGACAGGAATAGAGGGGTTCAGGAGGGATTTGGAGAGTCTAGCAGCAAGCTTTAAGCTAAACAAAGGAAGGAATATTAAGAGGACATTAGTGGGATGGGGAACTACTTCGTTAGCCGAGGTCAAGAGATATGCAATCCATCATGAGCGGAATAGTAGACAGGATAGAGTAAGAAAAATAACATACGGGAGCAGAGTATTTAATGGCCACTAGGGGAAATAGCTGGTAGAGGTAGAACTCCAGAATAGAAGGGGAGAGAGAGATTTTCTTAGGGGGTGGATCTAATAATTGATAATGGATCATTTGAAATGAGATCACATGTAGCAGATTTAGAGTAATCAATTAAATAATCATTGTATACTCGAGGAATTTTGAGGGATTTTATGGATTAGTTATAAGTAATTAGATTGATACAAACATTATTCATGGGTTAGGACTCGGGATATCTGTATCATGTTTTGTGTGTACTACCATCTTTAGATTACGGATAATAATTGAAGGTTAACAAAATGTATAACCAGGAGAAAGAGATTAGCTTATCTCATTGGAATATTGCTCAGGGCAAGGGGGAGCAGTAGTGAAGTTAGGCAGTATTTAGGTCATAAGAGGGAGCTACCAAATTAAGTTGACCCTAACTATCTTTGATTGTTATTTTTTAATTGGGTTTTTCAAATAAAAAAAAACACACACAGCATGATGTTTATAAAGGGTTGTTATGTTGAATTTAGGGGATTTTCAACAGTTCATAGGTGGTGTTTACTATGCTGTGGGATGGAACGGTTTATTGGGTGATATTTGAAACTAAATTAATGGAATAAGATGCAGTAATCAGAGGAATGTACAATCTAAGGCGAGACAACTATTGCCTAGATCATTGATTTAGCAATAGGATCAGGTAGATAAGGACTAGAGAAAAAAAAAATTAGATGAAGAATGATGAGGTTTTTGGTAAGGATAGACTGCTGTTAAGCTTGGGTACTCCATGATGTACTGCATACGGGTAAATTAAGTGATCTTATCTATGGGAAGGCAATGGCAGCCCATGGTAAAATCATTTGGAACTCTGAGGAGGAAGAACAGTTTATGTTGTTGCTCTCTTCCCAAACAGTCTTAGCTTTTCATACATATATCAGGGATGTTACCCAAATGATAGAGAGTAAAGAGGGATATGACATTGGTCGTGATTTAAAGATAATGTTATTTTTTTTGGTGGGCTATTAGAGATAACTGGGTTAATCATGAACATAGAGGTTTATATTCTTTGTTGCTAGGCAGAACACTTAGGTGACCTAAATATGGACTTGTCATGTCCAACAATCAGTCTTCAGGTCAAGCCCGGGAGAGCCGGGGTAGAACAGAGGTTGAACTAAACATAAGTGTTTTTACAAGATAAGAGATTGTTTGATTGGATTACTAATTGATTCTGAACTGAATGAAAGTCGAATTTAGCCGCCATAAAGACAAAGGAAGTGGGAGGAGCAATAAAGAAGCAAAAGACAATCTCAAAAATGAAAGGCATGGCAATTGGTTGATAAATTACCTAAGGGAATGTTTAGGAAGGTGGTAAAAATTGACACATAAGCAGAACTATGTGTCAAGAGGGGGGAAGAGGTTAATTGTAGGATTAAATAATATACGAAGGAGAGGACAAAATACTTTAAAAAAAAACAACATTTTTTTAGATACAGTCTAAAAAGAGAATGCAGTCAGAAATTGTTACATTAATCTGAACATGTGTGAAGATAGTTTATTAACCACACCCGTATGTCAGAGGTTTTGTGCCCACAGGTGAACTAAAGGAGAAGGTGATCCACTATCTAACCAGGTGACTGGTGAGCATCCAGTCACTAGAAGGAAAACTGGAAGCAGGCCTGTTGGGAAGGGCCCTATCAGGTTATGTTGGTCACCACCTTGGCCATTAGAATAGCAGAGAGAGGAACCTGGGTCCATGTTACCCACTGCAAGAAGGTAAGACCACATACAAGCACCACTTAGCACACGCAGAGTTGAAGAGCAGAACTGGGCCACAGGGTCCGGGGGTCACCTCTGTCAACGAAGATCTCCTACCCAGACATATCATCACTGTAGTATGTTCCTAGGGTGTGAGTATGGGGTGGTACTGAGCAGAAGGACTCAAGACAGGAGAGGGTTGGCGGTTTTTGGGAATATGGGTGACCCTGAGCTGCATCATAGTCTCGGCAATAGTCGTGGTAGGTCAAGATCCACCACCACCTCGCACCAATTACGCTATGGCCTTAAGAAATAAAAGGGAAGCGACCCGACATACTGACCGTCAAGGGCGAGTGATCTACAAAATAGGAGTCAGAGAAGGGTGGGGAGTAAGATTCAACTTACTGGGCTTGCGCGGACAAATACGGATGGGATACTTGTCTAAGATTACATTTGATGGAGTCAAAAGATATGGAAAGCACAGGTACTGTCATTAATCCACTAACAGCAATAGACTGAGTAAATCAGTCAAGGGATGACGGAGTCAATTCGACTAACCCGTCCACTATGAAAGATGTTCTCCTCCAAGAATGGAACCAAGGGGAAGTGGATGGGGTCCCTGATGAGAATCTCTGGTTAAAGTGGATGAAATACACCGCTAGGGCCTTGGGGGAGACCAATTGTTATGCATGCTCCATTGGGCGACCGACAATGTTGACCGCCCCAATGCCAAAGGCAATGTTTCCCTGTGTATTAGACCTGGGGTCCAATCAAAAAGAACCAAATTGCACAGGGATTCACTTTAACTCCTGGCGAATACCAGTGTTACATACATAGAAATGGCACCCGTAACTTAGGTGATTTTGATGGCTGTAAGGAGATAATTAATGTGACTGATTTAGATAAGGAAGGGAGGGAAAACAAATAGGAGCCTAACCATCCCTCTGACTGATGTGTGGTGGGCATGCACAACCAAAGTGTCACACTCTGGCTCCAGGACTTGTGTATTTGAGCCAGGGTGTATGTTGTTTTGTTGGGTTTTGGGTGATTTTTTATGTTTGCATGTCTGTCACGTTTATTTCTAGGTTGGGAGTTCTGTGTGTCTATTTCTAGGTTGTTGATTGTTGTAGTGTGTGACTCCCAATCGGAGGTAACGAGTGTCAGCTGTCGGCTCGTTATCTCTGATTGGGAGCCATATTTAAACTGTCTGTGTTCGCATGTGGGTTGTGGGTTTTTGTTCCAAGTTCAGGCATTGTTTCTGTTGGACTTCACTTTCGTCTTTTGTTTTGTATTTACGTGCTTTACTCTAATTAAAGTCATCATGTTCACTCGCAACGCTGCGCATTGGTCTCCTGATTTAGACGATCGTGACAGAAAAACCCACCACAAGAGGACCAAGCAGCGTAACAAGCGGCAACAGGACCTACCTACACAGGATTTATGGACGCCTCCAAAGGATTCATGGACATGGGAGGAGATACGGGCTGGAAAGGGTCCTTGGGCACAACCGGAGGAATATCACCGCCCTCGTGAGGAGCTGGAGGCAGCTCAAGCCGAGAGGAGGTGGTATGAGGAGGCAGCACGGAGTCGTGGCTGGAAGCCCGTGGGTACTACCCAAAAATTTATTGGGGGGGGGCTAAAAGGGAGTATGGCAAAGTCAGGTAGGAGACCTGCGCCTACTCCCTGGACTGACCGTGGAGAGCGAGAGTACGGGCAGACACCGTGTTACGCAGTTGAGCGCATGGTGTCTCCTGTACGCAGGCATAGCCCGGTTCGGTACAGTCCAGCTCCACGTATCGGCCGGGCCAGATTGAGTGTTGAGCCGGATGTCATGAAGCCGGTCCCACGCAGCAGGTCACCAGTGCGTCTCCTCGGGCCGGCGTACATGGCACCAGCCTTACGCATGGTGTTCCCGGTTCGCCCACATAGGCCGGTGCGGGTTATTCCACCTCCCCGTACTGGTCGGGCGACGGGGAGCATCAACCCAGGTAAGGTTGGGCAGGCTCAGTGCTCAAGGGAGCCAGTACGCCTGCACGGTCCGGTATTTCCGGCGCCACCTCCTCGCTCCAGCCCAGTACCACCAGTACCTACACCACGCACCAGGTTTCCTGTGCGTCTTCAGAGCCCTGTGTCTCCTCCACGCGCTGGCTCGATGGTGCGTGTCTCCAGCCCTTTACCACCAGTGCATACACCACGCACCAAGCCTCCTGTGTGTCCCCAGAGTCCTGTGCGTCCTGTTGTTGCTTCCCGCACTAGTCCTGAGATGCGTGTCCTCAGCCCGGTACCTCCTGTTCCGGCACCACGCACCAGGCCTACGATGCGCCTCAGACGGCCAGAGTCTGCCGTCTGCCCAACGGGGCCTGAACTGTCCGTCTGCCCAACGCCGTCTGAACTGTCCGTCTGCCAAGCGCCGCAGGAACTGCCCGTCTGTACTGAGCCTGCAAAGCCGCCCGTCTGCCATGAGCCTTCAGAGCCGTCCGCCAGACCGGAGCCGCTAGAGCCTTCCGCCAGACAGGAGCAGCCAGAGCCTTCCGCCAGACAGGATCAGCCAGAGCCTTCCGCCAGACAGGATCAGCCAGAGCCTTCCGCCAGCCATGAGTGGCCAGATCCGTCAGCCAGCCATGAGCAGCCAGATCCGTCAGCCAGCCATGAGCAGCCAGATCCGTCAGCCAGCCATGAGCAGCCAGATCCGTCAGCCAGCCATGAGCCGTCCGGCCAGGATCCGCCAGAGCCGTCCAGCCGGGATCCGCCAGAGCCGTCCAGCCGGGATCCGCCAGAGCCGTCCAGCCGGGATCCGCCAGAGCCGTCCAGCCGGGATCCGCCAGAGCCGTCCAGCCGGGATCCGCCAGAGCCGTCCAGCCAGGATCCGCCAGAGCCGACCAGCCAGTATCCGCCATTCAGCCTGGTACTGCCCCTTAGTCCGGTACTGCCCCTTAGTCCGGTACTGCCCCGTAGTCCGGTGCTGCCCCTTAGTCCGGTGCCGCCCCTTAACCCAGTGGGGTGTAGTTGGGGGGTGGTAATGTGGAGGAGGCTAGGGAAGCGGGTGGTGACTAAGGTGGGATGGGGACCACGACCAGGGGCAGAACCGCCACCGTGGACAGACGCCCACCCAGACCCTCCCCTAGACTGTATGCTGGTGCGCCCGGAGTTCGCACCTTTAGGGGGGGGTACTGTCACACTCTGGCTCCAGGACTTGTGTATTTGAGCCAGGGTGTATGTTGTTTTGTTGGGTTTTGGGTGATTTTTTATGTTTGCATGTCTGTCACGTTTATTTCTAGGTTGGGAGTTCTGTGTGTCTATTTCTAGGTTGTTGATTGTTGTAGTGTGTGACTCCCAATCGGAGGTAACGAGTGTCAGCTGTCGGCTCGTTATCTCTGATTGGGAGCCATATTTAAACTGTCTGTGTTCGCATGTGGGTTGTGGGTTTTTGTTCCAAGTTCAGGCATTGTTTCTGTTGGACTTCACTTTCGTCTTTTGTTTTGTATTTACGTGCTTTACTCTAATTAAAGTCATCATGTTCACTCGCAACGCTGCGCATTGGTCTCCTGATTTAGACGATCGTGACACAAAGGGAGCATTCGGCAGACATTACCAGAAGGATGGGTGGGTACTTGTGCACCAGTATTGTTGGTCCAACCTGTAAGAATTAGTCATCAAAGACCAGTGACAGGAAGAATAATTAGGAGAAAAATAAATATAAGTCAGGAAGGAAATAGCCCAATTTGGATAGATGGTATAGGCATCCCCAGGGGTGTTCCAGACGAATACAAAGCTATGAATCAAATATGGGAGAGTTTTACTACAACATTTTTCTGGTGGGTGACAATAAAATTGGATAAATTATATCTATTACAACCAACAACGATTTATTGACCAGACTAGAGATGCAGTAAAGGGGATCTCTGAGCGATTATCCGCCATCCCGCTCATAACTTAGTAGAGGTTGGTTCTAGATCCGGCAGAAAGGGCCGGTGTCTATAGAAAGATAAGCCATTGTTGCACATTTATCCCTAACAACACCACACTGGATGGGACAGTCACCAGAGCTCTTACAGAACTAACTGCACTAAGTGAAGGATGAACTGAACTCAGAAGTTAGTACATTGTGGATAGATGGTTTGATGAAATATTTGGTAAATGGAAAACCCTAGCAGCCACCATTTTAGGAGCGGTCAGTGTTTGTATGGGTATTCTTGTATTATGTGGTTGTTGTCTTGTTCCCTGTGTCCGAGGATTGGTGAGTCAGGCGTTGGTGAAATGCAGTATCTAAACAATGATGAGAGATGGACTGACTCCGGACTCTAACCAGGGGAATGTGAAAAACGATCCTCCAGGCTTGGTGGATGACGAGGATTTGGACCCTGAAAGACCGCAATTGGATGAAATATTTATTAGTTCTGATGTGATCTCTGAGATTAATCATGCTTGTAAAATACATTTATCCTGAATGTGGGAATATTTAGTCAAAGGGGTGGATTGTTAGATACATTTGGATTTTAAGAATAATGACTAAAGGATTTCACCCCAAATACAGTATAAATGTTAGAATTATCATGTAGTGTCAAACCACTAACAGAGGGGGCGGTACTAAACATTCAAGGGGGAAGGCGGAAACTGTTTAGAAAACCCACCTAAAGGTGGGAGGAGTCAAGTTCAGGAGGTATAAAATTGTATGTTTGGGTCTTTGGCCCCAGAGCTCTCCATGAATAAATATACAGATAATACTTGTTGGTTGTGGACCTTGAATCATTAATGATTAAAACCGGAGCCTTACAACCTCTGGTAATGATTCAAGCTTAGGTTGAATTAGAGATAGAAATTCACATGACAACAGCCTTATTCTAAAATTGATTAATTTGTTTTTTTCCCTCATCAATCTACACACAATACCCCATAATGAGAATGCAAAAAATTAAATATTACATTTACATAAGTATTCAGAGCCTTTACTCAGTACTTTGTTGAAGCACCATTGGCAGTGATTAGAGCCTTGAGTCTTGTTGGGTATGACGCTACAAGCTTGGCATCTACATTTGGGGAGTTTCTCCCATTCTTCTCTGCAGATCCTCTCAAGCTCTGTCAGGTTGGATGGGGATCGCCGCTGCACAGTTATTTTCAGATCTCTCCAGAGAAGTTTGATCGGGTTCAAGTCCGGGCTCTGGCTGGGCCACTCAAGGACATTCAGAGACTTGTCCCGAAGCCACTCCTGCATTGTTTTGGCTGTGTGCTTAGGGTCGTTGTCCTGTTGGAAGGTGAACCTTCTCCCCAGTCTGAGGTCCTGAGCGCTCTGGAGCAGGTTTTCATAAATAATCTCTCTGTACTTTGCTCCGTTCCTCTGTCCCTCGATCCTGACTAGTCTCCCAGTCCCTGCCGCTTAAAAACATCCCCACAGCATGATGCTGCCACCAACGTGCTTCACCGTAGGGATGGCGCCTGGTTTCCTCCAGACATGACGTTTGGCATTCAGGCCAAAGAGTTCAATCTTGGTTTCATCAGACCAGAGAATCTTGTTTCTCATGGTCAGAGTCCTTTAGGTGCCTTTTGGCAAACACCAAGCGGGCTGTCATGTGTCTTTTACTGAGGAGTGGCTTCCGTCTGGCCACTCCACCATAAAGGCCTGATTGGTGGAATGCTGCAGAGATGGTTGTCCTTCTGGAAGGTTCTCCCATCTCCTCAGAGGAACTCTGGAGTTCTGTCAGAGTGACCATTGGGTTCTTGGTCACCTCCCTGACCAAGGCCCTTCTCCCCCGATTGCTCAGTTTGGCCGGGCGGCCAGCTCTACGAAGAGTCTTGGTGGTTCCAAACTTCTTCCTTTTAAGAATTATGGAGGCCACTGTGTGCATAGGGGACCTTCAAAGCTGCAGACATTTGTTGGTACCCTTCCCCAGATATGTGCCTCGACACAATCCTGTCTCCGAGCTCTACGTACAATTCCTTCGACGTCATGGCTTGGTTTTTGCTCTGACATGCAGTGTCAACTGTGGGACCATATAAAGATAGATGTGTGCCTCTCCAAAGCATGTCCAATCAATTGAATTTACCACAGGTGGACTCCAATCAAGTTGTAGAAACATCTCCAGGATGATCAAAGGAAACATGATGCACCTGAGCTCAATTTCGACTCTCATAGCAAAGGGCCTGAATACTTATGTAAATAATGTATTTATGTTTTAAATTTTTTATACATTTGCAAAAAATTTAGACCGGTGAGAGAAGAAAATCAGCAATTTAAAAATGAGGCTGTAACGTAACAAAATGTGGCAAAAGTCAAGGGGTCCGAATACTTTCTGAATTCACTGTATTAGCAATTTCTGACACTCACTTAGATAATTTATTGGATGACACAGCAGTAAAAATACAATGATATAACATCTATAGAAGAGACAGGAATGCTTATGGGGGAGGTGTTGCTGTAAATATTCAGAGCCATATTTCTGTAATGCTTAGTGAAGATCGTATGTCAAGTGTTATTGAAGTGTTGTGGTTGCAGTTTCACCTGGCACATCTAAAGCCTTTTCTTTTGGGGTGTTGCTATAGACCACCAAGTGCTAATAGTATCTAAATACTATGTGTGAAATGCTTGATAGTGTATGTCAGGGTTCTTCAATTCCGGTCCTGGAGGGCCGAAACACCTCTGTTTTTCATCTTGTCCTTCTAATCAGGGGCTAATTCAGACATGGGACACCAGGTGAGTGCAATTAACTACCAGGTAGAAATAAAAAACAGAAGTGTTTCGGCCCTCCAGGACCGGAATTGAAGAACCCTGGTGTATATGATGTAAACAGAGAGGTCTACTTTGTTGGGGACCTGGATATTGACTGGTTTTCATCAAGCTGTCCGCTCAAGAGGATTCTTCTCACTGTAACCAGTGCCTGTAATCTGG
Organism: Coregonus lavaretus; assembly: GCF_964263955.1. Classification (NCBI taxonomy): domain Eukaryota; kingdom Metazoa; phylum Chordata; class Actinopteri; order Salmoniformes; family Salmonidae; genus Coregonus; species Coregonus lavaretus. The sequence goes on along the minus strand of NC_139992.1, from coordinate 56,704,346 downwards.
TTTAGGTCATTAATCAACCTACCAGGGTGTTTAAAAACACTACAGGAACAAGATCATCCACATGTATTGATCACATTTTACTAATACCGTAGAACTTTGTTCTATAGCTGTATCCGTACCCATTGGATGCAGTGATCACAAAATAGTGGCGATATCAAGGAAAGCCAAAGTTCCAAAAGCGGGGCCTAAAATAGTGTATAAGTGATCATTCAAAAGATTTAGCTGTGACTCTTGTGTGGATGATGTTAAAAATATGTGTTGGTCTGATGTGATAAATCCAGACACTGCACTTGATGAATTTATGAAAATTAGTCTTCCAATTATTGATAAACATGCACCTGTTAAGAAACTGACTGTTGAAAAACGGTATGGTTGAAAGAGGAGTGGCTAATAAGTTTGGCTGCACATCTGACTGGCTGACATACTGCAAATTGAGAAATGGTGTGACTAAACTCAACAAAAGATGAAACTGTATTATGAAGCCAAGATCAATGATATACATTTCAACTCCATCTTTCATCGAATCAGATGGCTTATTCATCACAAAACCATTTGATGTTGCCAATTATTTGAATGATTAGTTCATTGGCAAAGTGGGAAAACTTAGGTAGGAAATGCCAACAACGAACAGTGAGCCATCGTACTCATGCATAAAAAAACAAATAATGAAAGAAAAGCATTGCAAGTTTGAATTTTGTCAAGTCAGTGTGGGAGAGGTGGAAAAAATATTGTTATCGATCAGTAATGACAAACCTCCTGGCATTGACAACTTAGATGGAAAGCTACTGAGGATGGTAGCTGACTCTATAGCCACTCCTATCTGTCTTTAATCTGAGCCTAGAGGAAAGTCTTTGTCCTCAGGCCTGGAGGGAAGCCAAAGTCATTCCGCTACCCAAGAGTGGTAAAGCGGCCTTTACTGGTTCTAACAGCAGACCTATCAGCTTGCTGCCAGCTCTTAGCAAACTGCTTGAAAAAATGGTGTTTGACCAAATACAATGCTATTTATCTGTAAACAAATTAATAACAGACTTTCAGCATGCTTATAGAGAAGTGCACGCAACATGTACTGCACTGTCACAAATTACTGATTATTGGTTAAAGGAAATTGATAATAAGAAGATTGTGGGAGCTGTACTATTAGATTTCAGTGTAGCCTTTGATATTATTGACCATAACCTGTTTTTGAGAAAAAGTATGTTTTATGGCTTTTCAACCTCTGCCATATCATGGATTCATTGCTATGCATCTAATATAACTCAGAGAGTTTTCTTTATTGGAAGCTTCTCTAATGTCAAACAAGGAAAGTGTGGTGTTCCGCAGGGCAGCTCTCTAGGCCCTCTACTCTTTCCTAGTTTTACCAATGACCTGCCACTGGCAGTAAACAAAGCATGTGTGTCCATGTATGCTGATGATTCAACCATATACGCATCAGCAACCGCAGCTAATAAAGTCACTGAAACCCTTAACAACGAGTTGCAGTCTGTTTTGGAATGGGTGGCCAGTAACAATTTCAATGATTTCACTGAGTTACAGTTCATATAAGGAAATCAGTCAATTGAAATAAATTAATTATGCGCTATTCTATGGATTTCACATGACCGGGCAGGGGCGCAGCCATGGGTGGGCCTGGGAGGTCATAGGCCCACCCACTTGGGAGCCAGGCCCACCCAATGGGGAGCCAGGCCCCCCCCCCAATCAGAATGAGTTTTCCCCCACATACGGCCTTTATTACAGACATAAATACTCCTCAGTTTCATCAGCTGTCCGGGTGGCTGGTCTCAGAGGATCCCGCAGGTGAAGAAGCCGGATGTAGAGATTCTGGGCTGGCGTGGTTACATGTGGTCTGCAGTTGTGAGGCCGGTTGGACGTACTGCCAAATTCTCTAAAACAACGTTGGAGGCGGCTTAAGGTAGAGAAATGAACATTAAATTATCTGGCAACAGCTCTGGTGGACATTCATGCAGTCAGCATGCCAATTGCACGCTCCCTCAAAACCTGAGACATCTGTGGCATTGAGTTGTGTGACATAACTGCACATTTTATAGTAGTCTTTTATTGTCCCCAGCACAAGGTGCACCTGTGTAATGATCATGATGTTTAATCAGCTTCTTGATATGTCACACCTGTCAGGTGGATGGATTATCTTGGCAAAAGAGAGATGCTCACTAACAGGGAAGGAAACAAATTAGTGCACAAAATTGGAGAGAAATAAGCTTTTTGTGCGTATGGAAAGTTTCTGAGATCTTTTATTTCTGCTCATGAAACATGGGACCAACACTTTACATGTTGCATTTATGGTTGTAAAGATGGGGAGAGGTCTGTCCGTAATTAAGAGATGCTCTGCTTTTTTGACACCAAACTCCACAAAGCAAGTGAGAGGCCTTCTGGAACATGTGAACTTTCATCTGCCTTAATAACAAACTTGTATGCCATCTGTAAATACTAATACAATTGTTAAATTACGAGCCAAGTTAGTTGAGCCACAGAAAAAAGACAGGAACCTTTCTGCTAGCCATAATTGGCTGAGATAATGGATGGGCTGGACATGCCGAGAGATGGGTTCGGATTGGTCTGCCATGTAGCAGGTTCTGTCTATAACATGAACCGCTTAATATGTGTAGGTAATCCTTTCTAAAGTGGCTTTTTTGAAAGATATCACAAAGAACTGCAAAAGTGTTGCTAAGTCTCTTCACTTGCTGGAGGACTGAGTTTTGAAATCATTGGAATGCCCGGTGGAAGCAGAGTATGATAGCTAAGGAGATGAAGAAAATTCATGCATTTGATTGCAAATGCAGAGGGAACCGAAAAGAGAACACTGAAGGCTTTTGTATAAAACACCTGTCTCCAGATTACATCTTCAAACTAAGGGCAACCATGGCATCCGTAGCAGAGAGGGATAAGTGTTCATCGATGTATACAGGTAAGAGAGTCTAGCTAGCTACACTTTCAGATATTATACGTTTCTAATTTAGTCAGAAACTCATTTCATTGCAAGTTAAAGCATACTGCTAGCTAGCTAGCTAATGTTAGCTGGCTGGCTGGCTGGCTGGCTGGCTCGCTAGCTAACATTACATGTATGATCTGTGTAGTAATATTATTTGTATCTCAGAGCCATTTGCATTGCTATTTATAGCCTAATGTTAGCTAGATAGCTAACATGGAACCTAGCTAGTTGGTTAGCTTTAGCTACCTGTATATTCATGCAGGGTAGTAATGCTATGAGTTGGGATTATGGTTAATTGCTTGGCTAGCTAGCTACATGTCTAAACAAAAGACTCCACTATGCAAGTAGCCATTTCACTGTACTGTTTACACCTTCTGTATCCTGTGCATGTGACAAATAAACGTTGATTTTATTTGATATAGTGTGTGTTTACCAGAGACAGTAATGTGAAGAACAACATGACCTGAACCAAAATCAGATTAGGATATAACGTTAGGCCAACAAGACAGTGTCCAAGTTCTAAATTTATCCGGTAGAATGCCCTGCTTTTATTTCGTCACACTCACAACCGTAATCACATTTTTGTAATTAGCTCAACATTAACTTGTAAATAATGATCTTGTTGTGGGTTTATTTTCCTGTAATAATTAATACAAATTAGCTAAAGTTAAGACATTGTCAGATATATGATATGGTCATTATTTGAACTGGCTAACAAGCTAGAAACCAACCAAAACATTGGTTAGAATGTTGCCTTTAGTTGCATGGTTTGCTAGATTGACGTATACTACATTTTATTTTTAAACAGATGGGTTTATTGGTGTTAAAGTACACCAGTTATGCTATTTTGGACCACCAGGCTGCTGATGTCATGCAGCCTGTCGTTTTTGTGTTCATACTTTTTAATAACGACAAGTTTGATGTTGGACGACAATAGAATGTTCATGATGTCACTACAACAACGTTATACAGACATGTCGATAGACCAGACTTTAGTCTTGAAATCTTTGGTTGTATACATTTTACATTTTAGTCATCAGTATACTACCATACTCACTGTTTAGCATATGGCCTCACATGTGAATCCTTAAAGGGATAGGTGGGGCTAAGGCTTAAGAGGGTGTAAAACGATGCAGAATGGGTGTAGACAAAGAACAGCTCTCCAGTAGGTGTATCACAACATTCAAGGTCCATTTTCTCAAAAGTTGAAAGTTTATCAACTTTCAAAGCAGAATTACTTTCCCATTGTTCCTCAACTGTAGTGTATAATATACAATTTTCTAGCTCTGAGTCTCTACTTGTATCAAATATAAAAAACACAATTTTAAATGTTGCTACATAAGACCGAATCAAGCCGTTCGGTCACATATAGCGCATGTGAAAAGCAAACCTGGTTTAAAACAACAAAGAATCACCTTTAGCAGCGATTACAGCTGGGAGTCTTTCTGGGTAAGTCTCTAAGAGCTTTGCAGATCTGGATTGTACAATATCTGCAAATTATTATTTTGTTAAATTCTTCAAGCTCTGTGAAGTTGGTTGTTGATCATTGCTAGACAGCCATTTTCAAGTCTTGCAATAGATTTTCAAGCCGATTTAAGTCAAAACTGTAACTAGGCCAATCAGGAACATTCAATGTCGTCTTGGTAAGCAACTCCAGTGTATACTTGGCCTTGTGGTTTAGGTTATTGTCCTACTGAAAGGGAATTTGTCTCCCAGTGTCTGTTGGAAAGCAGACTGAACCAGGTTTTCCTCAAGGATTTTGCCTTTGCTTAGCTCTATTCCGTTTATTTTTATCCGAAAAAAAACCCCTCCCTAGTCCTTGTCAAAAACAAGCATACCCATAACATGATGCAGCCAACACTATGCTTGAAAATATGAAGAGTGGTACTCGGTGATGTGTTGTGTTTGCCCAAAACATAAAGCTTTCTATTCAGGACATAAAGTTCATTTCTTTACCACATTTTTCGCAGTTTTACTTTAGTGCCTTATTATAAACATGATGCATGTTTTGTAATATTTGTAATCTGTAAAGGCTTCTTTTCACTCTGTCATTTAGGCTAGTATTGTGGAGTAACTACAATGTTGTTAATCCATCCTCAGTTTTCTCCTATCACAGCCATTAAACTCTGTAACTGTTTCAAAGTCATCATTGGTCTCATGGTGAAATCCCTGAACGGTTTCCTTCTTTTCCGGCAAATGAGTAAGGAAGGACGCCTGTATCTTTGTAGTGACTGGGTGTATTGATACACCATCCAAAATATAATTAATAACTTCACCATGCTCAAAGGGATATTCAATGTCTGTTTTTTTACCCATCTACAAATAGGTGCCCTTCTTTGCGAGGCATTGGTTGAATCAGTGTTTGAAATTCACTGCTCGACTGAGGGACCTTACAGATAATTGTATGTTTGGGGTTCCGAGATGTGGTAGTCATTCAAAAATCATGTTAAACACACAGTTCATGCAATTTATTAAGCACATTTTTACTCCTGAACTCATTTAGGCTTGCCATAACAAAGGGGTTGAATACTTCTTGGCTCAAGACATTTCATCTTTTCATTTTTAATTAATTAGTAAAAAATTCTAAAAACATTAATCCACTTTCATATTATGGGGTATTGTGTGTAGGCGAGTGACACATCTCCACATCTCAGTTTAATCCATTTTAAATTCAGGCTGTAACACAACACAATGTGGAAAATGTCAAGGGGTGTGAATATTTTCTGAAGGAACTGTAGTTCCCTATACACTGAGTGCACAAGACATTAAGAACACGTACTCTTTATATGACATAGACTGACCAGGTGAAAGCTATGATCCCTATTATTGAGGTCACTTGTTAAGACAGGCTAAAGAAGGATTTGTAAGCCTTGAAACAATTGAGACATGGATTTGTATGTGTGCCATTCAGAGGGAGATTTTTATTTTATTTGTATTAGTCCTTTATTTTACCAGGGAAGACATAGTGAGTCCTAGGTCTCTTTTTCAAATGTGCCCTGCACAATACAACACAAATATGCCCAAAATATACATATATTTACATATTAAAATACAAAAACACATTCAAGTAAAACATCACAAATCACCCAGAAAAACAGTTACATTCCTCCACAAATAATTCCCCAATCAATACTCTAACCTGCCCGAACGGCACCAGAACATTAAGATGAAATGTATTTTGAATTTTGTTCCACCACTACGGTGCATTAATACTAAAATCAGATTTACCTAGCTCAGTGGAGACCCTAGGAACCTCAAGAGTTAACCAATCCTGTGAACGTGTTAGGCAACTCAGGTGTCTATACTTCAACCGTAAAGTTAGATATGACAGAAGTTTATGAAGTAGGGCCTTGTTAACAAATGGGCAAAACAAAAGATTTAAGTGCCTTTGAACGGGGTATAGTAGTAGGTGCCAGGCACACCACATTGTGTCATAATTGCAATGCTGCTGGGTTTTTCCAAGATCAACTGTTTCACATGTGTATCAAGAATGGTCCACCACCCAAAGGACATCCAGCCAATTTGACACTACTGTGTGATGTTGAGGATGTAGCATCAAAGCTGACTGCTAAGGAACACCATGAGCCCTAAGGGCAGACCTAAGTTGTAAATAAAATAAAAATGATGAGCCAGGTAGATTAAAACTGTCTTTAAGATCTTGGAATGAACGAAGACCATCATCCCAGAAGATATCACCCAGTACATGAATTCCCCAATCCTTCCATTGAGGAAAACGTATTGGTTGATGACCAAGTAAAAGAACTGAGTTGTTGAAAATAGGGGACCCCACATGCCATTGACACAATATATTACAGAATCGTTCTGCCGTGCGCCGGGTAGTAACCAGCTGTGTTACAATGGGACCAAAACGTAGCTTACATTGTTTCATAGAAATATTAGAAAATAGGAGATCTTGGAGTCTCCAAGGGTGCACCAAACTTTCCTCCAAAGCACACCATGACACAGTAGAGAAATAATCAAACCCTTCCAAATGAACTTGGAGATAACTGAATGCAGTTTACTCCAATATCCCACAGTGGGCGCAATCGGGAAAATTGAGTAGACAAAATTAACATGGCGAAGTGCATTCATTTTAATAATAGCTATGCGAGGTCTAAGGGAATTTGTCAAGCAAGACAAACTGTCTAGATCACTAGTACGCTTATTGATAGTGTCTGTAGTTGCTCTTAGCAATAACATACAGTACCAGTCAAAAGTTTGGACACACCTACTCATTCAAGAGTTTTTCTTTATTTTTACTATTTTTTACATTGTAGAATAATAGTGAAGACATCAAAACTATGAAATAATGCATATGGAATCATGTAGTAACCAAAAAAGTGTTAAACAAATCAAAAAATATTTTATATTTGAGATTCTTAAAATAGCCACCCTTTGCCTTGATGACAGCTTTGCACACTTTTGGCATTCTCTCAACCAGCTTCATGAGGTAGTCACCTGGAATGCATTTCAATTAACAGGTGTGCCTTCTTAAAAGTTAATTTGCGTTTGAGCGTTTGAGCCAATCAGTTGTGTTGTGACAAGGTAGGGGGGTATACAGAAGATAGCCCTATTTGGTAAAAGACCAAGTCCATATTATGGCAAGAACAGCTCAAATAAGCAAAGTGAAACGACAGTCCATCATTACTTTAAGACATGAAGGTCAGTCAATATGGAACATTTAAAGAACTTTGAAAGTTTCTTATTCAGAGCGACTTACAGTTAGTGAGTGCATTCATTTTTCATACTGGCCCCCCTTGGGAAACGAACCCACAACCCTGGCGTTGCAAACGCCATGCTCTACCAACTGAGCTACACAGGGCCATGCGGATGATCTCCGCATCTCTAATTCCCACCGTAAAGCATGGAGGAGGAGGTGTTATGGTGTGGAGGTGCTTTACTGGTGACACTGTCTGTGATTTATTTAGAATTCAATGCACACTTAACCAGCATGGCTACCACAGCATTCTGCAGCGATAAACCATCCCATCTGGCTTGGGCTTAGTGGGACTCTCATTTGTTTTTCAACAGGACAATGACCCAACACACCTCCAGGCTGTGTAAGGGCTATTTTACCAAGAAGGAGAGTGATGGAGTGCTGCATCAGATGACCTGGCCTCCACAATCCCCTGACCTCAACCCAATTGAGAGGGTTTGGGATGAGTCAGATGGCAGAGTGAAGGAAAAGCAGCCAACAAGTGCTCAGCATATCTGAGAACTCCTTCAAGACTGTTGGAAAATCATTCCAGGTGAAGCTGGTTGAGAGAATGCCAAGAGTGTGCAAAGCTGTCATCAAGGCAAAGGGTGGCTATTTGAAAAATCTCAAATCTCAAATATATTTTAATTTGTTTAACGTTTTTTGGGGTACTACATGATTCCATATGTTATTTCATAGTTTGTATGACTTCACTATTATTCTACAATGTAGAAAATAGTAAAAATAAAGAAAAACCCTTGAATGAGTAGGTGTGTCCAAACTTTTGACTGGTACTGTATATTGAGGGGAAGATTTCAATACCAATATATTTGAAATGCTAAACAACTGGGATAAAAGCAGGAAGACTGGCAGATGTTGCAGCCTCATTGAGTGGCAATAGAGCCTTTAACTACCAAATATCAAATATTGATAACAGATAGAGAGATATGAGGATGAGTATTGTGAATTGTTATCTGCAAGACAAGGGTAGACTGACGTACAGTCTGACCTAAAGGCTCAAGGGAGAGGGAGAAAAGCAGAGGGGACAGTGGTCATCTGAGGTGATTTCCTGTAGAGACAGGAAATAGAGGAGAGCAATTATTGCCTGTCAAAACCATTGCTGTTGGATTGGCATAGAGCACCTTTATTATTGAAATGAATCCGGTACCAAAGCCCATAGCCTCAAGAATAGACCATAGATATGTCCATTCAAGACGGTCAAACGCCTTCATTGCATCCCATGAAATATAACCACAGTTTAAAAGTATTCCCATTAAGGATGTAGTTTGCAGGTGGGGTGATGTCTCTAATGTTATTAACAAGTAGTGAGTAGGCAGGGTGGTCTCTCCCCATGAGCATCTCGTTTTCCTATTATTAATAACAAAAATGAATTTGACTTAGTGTCCAAAACTGAGCTTGAGGGAATCTCTGGACCTTGTAATGTGTTTGTGAGTGATTGACAGTGATCAATTAAATTACCTGTCACGTATGCAAAAAGACAGCACCTGCAATATGACTCCCTTGGAGTCTGTGTCTGGCGCTTGGCAGGTACCTTCTTATTAGCATCAGCATTTGGAGTGTTAGCCAGCCTGCCAGCTTAGTGGAGTCTGCCACTAGCACAGTCAGTGTAGTCAGCTCAGCTATCCCCATTGAGACCGTGTCTGTGCCTCAATCTAGGTTGGGCAAAACTAAACAGCATCCTGCAAAGGCAGAGGTGTTGCAAACATTTACGACAGCAAATGTAAATTTACCCCCCCCCCCCCCAAAAAAAATATCTGCGTTTTTCTTTTAGTCATGAAATCTATGCAGCCTACTCAATCACGTTTTATAGCTACTGTTTACAGGCCTCCTGGGCTGTATACAGCGTTCCACACTGAGTTTCCTGAATTCCTATCAGACCTTGTAGTCATGGCAGATAATATTAACATTTTTGGTGACTTTAATTCACATAGAAAAGTCCACAGTCCCACTCCAAAAGGCTTTCGGAGCCATCATTGACTCAGTGGGTTTGATCCAACATGTCGCCAGACCTACGTATTGCTACAGTTATACCCTGGATCTAGTTTTGTCCCATGGAATAAACATTGTGGATCTAAATGTTTTTCCTCATAATCCTGGACTATCAGACCACCATCTTATTACATTAGCAATCGCAATAAATCATCTGCTCAGACCACAACCAAGGATCATCAAAAGCCGCGCTATGAATTCTCTGACAAGCCAAAGATTCCTAGATGCCCCTCCAGACTCCCTCCACCTACCCAAGGACGGTTAACCACCTAAATAAGGATCTAAATTTAACTTTGCGTAATACCCTAGATGCAGTCGCACACCTAAAATAATAAACATTTGTCACAAGAAATTAGCTCCCTCGTATACAGAAAATACCCGAGCCCTCAAGCAAGCTTCCAGAAAATTGGAACGGAAATGACGCTCCACCAAACTGGAAGTCTTCCAACTAGCTTGGAAAGACAGCAATATCGAAGAGCCCTCACTGCTGCTCGATCATCCTATTTTTCCAACCTAATTGAGGAGAATAATAACAATCCTAAATGTATTTTTGATACTGTCGCAAAGCTAAAAAGCAGCATTCCCCAAGAGAGGATGGCTATCACTTCAGCCGTGATGAATTAAATTAACATCATAGATGAAAAAATAATGATCATTAGAAAGGAAATTACGGACTCCTCTTTCAATCTGCATATTTCTCCAAAGCTCAGTTGACCTGAGTCTGCACAGAACTGCCAGGACCTAGGATCAATGGAGACACTCAAGTTTTTTAATCCTGTATCTCTTGACACATTCACAAAAATAGTCATGGCCTCTAAACCTTCCAGCTGCATACTGGACCCTATTCCAACTAAACTACTGAAAGAGCTACTTCCTGTGCTTGGCCCTCCTATATTGAACATAATAAACAGCTTCCTATACTCCGGATGTGTACCAAACTCACTAAAAGTGGCAGTAATAAAGCCTTTCCTGAAAAAGGCAAACCTTGACCTGGAAAATGTAAAAAACGATCAGCCTATATCAAATCTCCTATTCCTCTCCAACATTTTTGAAAAAGCTGTTGCACAGCAACTCACTGCCTTCCTGAAGACAAATAATATATATAGAATACTTCAGTCTGGTTTCAGACCCAATCATAGTACTGAGACTCCACTCGTGAAGGGGGTAAATTACCTTTTAATGGCATCAGACCAAGGCTCTGCATCTGTCCTCCTAGACCTTACTGCCGCTTTTGACACCATCGATCACCACATTCTTTTGGAGAGATTGAAAACCCAAATTGGTCTACATGGACAAGTTCTTGCCTGGTTTAGATCTTATCTGTCAGAAAGATATCAGTTTGTCTCTGTGAATGGTTTGTCCTCTGACAAATCAATTGTACATTTTGGTGTTCCTCAAGGTTCCGTTTTTAGGACCACTATTGTTTTCACTATATATTCTACCTCTTGGTGATATCATTCGGAAACACAATGTCAACTTTCACTACTATGCGGACGTATGTACATTTTGATGAAACATGGTGAACCCCAAAATTGCCTGCCCTGGAAGCCTGTGTTTCAGACATAATGAAGTAGTTGGCTGCAAATGTTTTACTTTTAAACTCAGACAAAACAGAGATGCTAGTTCTAGGTCCCAAGAAACAAAGAGATTTGCTGTTGGATCTGATAATTAATCTTGATGGTTGTACAGTCGTCTCAAATAAAACCGTGAAGGACCTCGGAGTTACTCTGGACCCTGATCTCTCTTTTGACAAACACATCAAGAATATTTCAAGGGCAGCTTTTTTCCATCTTCTTAACATTGCAAAAATCTAACTTTTTGTCAGAAAATGATGCAGAAAAGCTAATCCATGCTTTTCCACTTCTAGATTAGAGTACAATGCTCTACTCTCCGGCAACCCGTATAGAGCACTAAATAAACTTGAGTAAGTGCTAAACACGGCTGCTAGAATCTTGACTAGAACCAAAAAATGTTATCATATTACTCCACTCTCTACACTGGCTTCCTGTTAAGGCTAGTGCTGATTTCAAGGTTTCACTGCTAACCTACAAAGCATTACATGGACTTGCTCCTACCTATCTCTCCGATTTGGTTCTGCCGTACATACCTATACGTTCGCTACAGTTACAACACGCAGGCCTCCTTATTGTCCCTAGAATTTCTAAGCAAACAGCTGGAGGCAGGGATTACTCCTATTGAGCTCCATTTTTATGGAATGGTCTGCCTATCCATGTGAGAGATGCAAACTCGGTCTCGACCTTTAAGTCTTTACTGAAGACTCATCTCTTCAGTAGGTCCTATGATTGAGTGTAGTCTTGCCCAGCGATGCAAACGTGCCTGACCGGCTCCCCTCTCTCCACTGGGATTCTCTGCCTCTGACCCTTTTACGGGGGCTGAGTCACTGGCTTATTAGTGCTCTTCCATGCCGTCCCTAGGAGGGGTGCGTCACTTGAGTGGGTTGAGTCACTGACATGATCATCCTGTCCGGTTTTGTGACCCCTCGGACTCGTGCGGTGGAGGAGATCTTTGTGGGCTATATCCAGCCTTGTCTCAGGGTAGTATGTTGGTGGTCTGTTAATATCCCTCTAGTTGTGTGGGGGCTGTGTTTGGCAACGTGGGTGGGGTTATGTCTGGGGGTATCGTCGGACGGGGCCACAGTGTCCCCTTACCCCCCTTTTCTCAGCCTGCAGTATCTATTCTGCAATAGTCTATGTGCCAAGGGGTTAGTGTCAGTCTGCTATATCTGGTGTAATTTTCCTGTCTTATCTGGTGTCATGTGTGAATTTAAGTATGCTCCCTCTAATTCTCTCACTCACTCTCCCTCTCTCCCTCCCCTCCCGGAGGACCTGAGCCCTAGGACCATGCCTCAGGACTACCTGGCCTGATGACTCCTGACTGTCCTCAGTCCACCTGGTTGTGCTGCTGTTCCAGTTTCAACTGTTCTGCCTATGGAACCCTGACCTGTTCATCGGACGTGCTACCTTGTCCCGGACCTGCTGTTTTCGACTCTCTCTCGCTGTCTCTACCGCACCTGCTGTCTCTGAAAAATCTGGCCTTAATGTCCATGTACTCTCCACCCGGCACAGCCAGAAGAGGACTGGCCACCCCACAGAGCCTGGTTCCGCTCTAGGTTTCTTCATAGGTTCCTGCCTTTCTATGGAGTTTTTCCTAGCCACTATACTTTCTGTTTTGGGGTTTTAGGCTGGGTTTCTATATAAGCACTTTGTGACATCTGCTGATGTAAAAAGGCCTTTAATAATACAGTTGATTGATTTAGCATTTAAAGGGTGTAATGCAGGAAAAGGATGACTCAGAGTCATGCCCATAGGGGGCACGTGCCCGCTCATATTTGTCCTGTTTAAAAATAAAATTAATCTCTGTAATACTACTAGCCACTTAGCAATTTTATGAAGTTGTCTTTTAGCTAGCCCAGATTGGGAACCTATCTCCCAACCTCACAGTCAGGGCGGTATCAGTCCATTGAAGGGTCCGGGTCTTTTGGCTGGTAAGGGAAATGAGGGGAGCTGCAGTAGAATTGAAGTTCCAAATGAACCGGCGATAGAAGTTGGAGAACCCAATGAAACGTTGGAGTTCCTTAACGGTGGTGTGTTTGGGCCAGTTACTGACAGCGTGACTTTGATCTCACCCTCCAGGTGTCAGTACGAAACTGAGGAAGTTTACAGAGGTTATATGGAAGGTGCTCTTTTCAGTCTTCACATAATGGTTATGGTCAAGGAGCCATTTAATAACTTTTTGTACATACTGTATGTGTTCCTTCAGGGAGTGGGAGTAAATCAGGATGTCATCAAAGTACAGTCGTGGTCAAAAATGAAAAATACACAAATATTAATTTCACAAAGTCTGCTGCCTCAGTTTTTATGATAGCAATTTGCATATACTCCAGAATGTTATGAAGAGTGATCAGATGAATGTCAATTAATTGCAAAGTCCCTCTTTGCCATGAAAGTGAACTTCATCCCAAAAAAACATTTCCACTGCATTTCAGCCCTGCCACAAAAGGACCAGCTGACATCATGTCAGTGATTCTCTCATTAACACAGGTGAGAGTGTTGACGAGGACAAGGCTGGAGAGCACTCTGTCATGCTGATTGAGTTAGAATAACAGACTGGAAGCTTTAAAAGGAGGGTGGTGCTTGAAATCATTGTTCTTCCTCTGTTAACCATGGATACCTGCAAGGAAACACCTGCGTCATCATTGCTTTGCGCAAAAAGGGCTTCACAGGCAACGATTTTGCTGCTAGTAAGATTGCACCTAAATCAACCATTTATCAGATCATCAAGAACTTTTAGGAGAGAGGTTAAATTGTTATGAAGAAGGCTTCAGGGCACCCAAGAAAGTCCAGCAAGCACCAGGACCGTCTCCGAAAGTTGATTCAGCTGCAGGATCGGGGCACCACCAGTGCAGAGCTTGCTCAGGAATTGCAGCAGGCAGGTGTGAGTGCATCTGCACGCAGAGTGAGGCGAAGAGTTTTGGAGGATGGCCTGGTGTCAAGAAGGGCAGCGAGGAAGCCACTTCTCTCCAGGAAAAACATCAGGGACATACTGATATTCTGCAAAAGGTACAGGGATTGGACTGCTGAGGACTGGGGTAAAGTAATTCTCTGATGAATCCCCTTTCCGATTGTTTGGGGCATCCGGAAAAAAGCTTGTCCGGAGAAGACAAGGTGAGCGCTACCATCAGTCCTGTGTCATGCCAACAGTAAACCATCCTGATACCATTCATGTGTGGGGTTGCTTCTCAGCCAAGGGAGTGGGCTCACTCACAGTTTTGCCTAAGAACACAGCCATGAATAAAGAATGGTACCAACACATCCTCCGAGAGCAACTTCTCCCAACCATCCAAGAACAGTTTGGTGATGAACAATGCCTTTTCCAGCATGATGGAGCACCTTGCCATAAGGTAAAAGTGATAAGTAAGTGACTCGGGGAACAAAACATCAACATTTTGTGTCCATGGCCAGGAAACTCCCCAGACCTTAATCCCATTGAGAACTTGTGGTCAATCCTCAAGAGGCGGGTGGACAAACAAAAACCCACAAATTCTGACAAACTCCAAGCATTGATTATGCAAGAATGGGATGCCATCAGTCAGGATGTGGCCCATAAGTTAATTGACAGCATACCAGGGCAGATTGCAGAGGTCTTGAAAAAGAAGGGTCAACACTGCAAATATTGACTATTTGCATAAACTTAATGTAATGGTCAATAAAAGCCTCTGACACTTATGGAATGCTTGTAATTATACTTCAGTATACCATAGTAACATCTGACAAAAATATATAAAAACACTGAAGCAGCAAACTTTGTGAAGAGCAATACTTGTGTCATTCTCAAAACTTTTGACCATGACTGTAGGCGATGAGAAAGCGGTTGATCATATCCTGGAAAACCTAGTTCATAAAGGATTGGAAAACGGCGGGGGCGTTAGTAAAGCCATAGGGCTTGACCAGGTATTCGTAGTGTCCTCGTGCGGTGATAAAGGCAGTCTTCCATTCGTCGCCTGCACGTATACGGACAAGGTTATATGCACTTCACAGGTCGCGTTTTGTATAGATGTTGGCGCAGCCCACTTGTTCAAGGGTCGCTGGGATCAGAGGAAGAGGTAAACGGTTCTTGACCATGTTGTCATTCAGGGAACGGTAATCAATTCATAGATGGAGACCACCGTCCTTTTTTCCAACGAAGAAGAAGCTTGATGCAGCCGGGGAAGAAGAAGGACGAATGAAACCGTTTGAGTGCTTCATTGCCTCATTTTCCGGGATAGATAGGGGGTAAACACGGCCCGTCGGTGGGGACACTCCAGGGAGTAAGTCAATAGCACAGTCCACTGGGCGATGTGGTGGCTGAGTGGAGGCCTTGATTTTGCTGAAGACATTGCTGTACTGGGCGTATTCAGATGGTATAGTGGGTGGCACTGCAGAGGCAGAGTCCTCAATGGTGGTGGCTCTGCAGGGTAGGTTGAGACAACTGGTGAAGCAGGTAGAAGACCAGGACAGTAGTTCACCTTGTCGCCACTAGATGGTAGGGTCGTGACGACAAAGCCAGGGGTGTCCGAGGATGAGTGGCTGTTTGGGGGATGAGAGTTCTATGAGTTGAATGGTTTTGGTGTGGAAGACTCCAATCTGGAGGGTGAAGCTCTGTGTGAGGTGTATAATCCTTAACCCTCCCGTTGTCCTAGGGTCAAAATGACCCGCCACTGTGTTGAACCAACTTTATTTAATTTTTATATTTTTTGGATCATTTGTGAGAAGGAGGCAGTGATACTTTCTTTAAAGTCTCACTGCCTCCTTCTCACAAATGATCCCAAAAATATAAAAATTAAATACAGTTGGTTCAACACAGTGGCGGGTCATTTTGACCCTAGGACAACGGGAGGGTTAAGGGAGGAGTGACAGGTGTTAGATCAATGTCAAGCTCTTGTACTAGCTGGTGATTGATAAAATTACCCGCTGCTCCCGAATCTATCAAGCCCTCTACGTACTTCCTGAAGGTCACCTCTACAGGCCAGCTCCGCTTGAAGTTCCCTGTTGAGCCCTCTTCGGTTGACGGTAAGTAAAGTAGCCTCACTCCATCCACTCCCTGCAGCCATGGTGCGGAACTCGAGGGCATACTCGGCAGCTGAATTGCATCCTTGTTGAAGTTCTATGAGGAGGTCTCCTATAGGACGACCGGAAGGAGAGTGATCGAATACCTCTTTGAAGAGGGTGTGGAAATGGGTCTTGGATCTGAGTTCTGTGCTGTTGGCAGTCCATATGGTGGTGGCCCAATCCAGGGCTTTGCCTGTGAGTAGAGACACAACAAAATCCACCCTGCTCTTATCGGTGGCGAAGTTAGTGGGGTTGTGCTCAATGTATTTGCTGCATTTGCTGACATTTCCCAGGTGAACCGTCATACTTTCCAAGCATGGATATGAATGAAGGAGGGCTATGGGTTACAATACCTGGCATCGGAGGAGTAGGGATAGGCTGGCGGAGAAGATGGCAGATTTCCTCCATACACTCCTCTTGCTGGGTTAGGCGCCACTGTAGTTCCGCTGAATCCATTCTGTTTTGAATACTCAGGGACAACAAGGTGTAGATTCACGCGCAGAGCGCGGCAGGTGTTTATTACGCCTTCGCAAAAGGCAGGAATCGTGGTCACAGGCAGCCAATGGTCATACACAGGTATGCAAACAGGCAGGAGAATCAAAAACTAGGACTGAAGGCTATAACTGGTTCTCACAAACGAGCTAGGAAAAGGATTAGTAGAGTCAAAACGAACAATACCTCACAAGGCACAAACAGAATGAACTGAACTAAATAAGGAGCTAATGAGACCAGGTGAGTAGCTAACACAGGTGAAATCAATGAACAAAAATGAAAGACGGGGCTACATTCAAGAACACAAGGTTGACTATTAAATAAATAAAGAACCTTACAGGTAGACTTTAGAAACGCAAGCAATAACTAAATGTACTGAATAAGACACACATTCCTTTCAATCTTTTAGCAGAGGTGCAGAGAAGCATATTTCGTTTCTTTAAGGGATTATGAAGTGAGATGTAAAAGCAGAATATCCTGGTCATTTTTCAGGGCTTATTGTTTGGTCCAAATATAGCCCTGGCTATATCTTGCCATGGTAGATTTTGCTCTCACAGTCTTTAGTTTAGGTACTCCCTTCTACCATGGTGGAGGTAGAATTTTGAACAGAGGTGCATTATCACACTTTCATACTTGTGTATTTTATAACTGGACAACAGCGACATCAAACAAGTATAACGGAAGATTTCAGAGAACGCTGGCGAAGGACAAGGCATCTGCTGTTTTTATAGAAGTCAAGGTGTCGAAACAAAACAGACAATTTTGAAGAATGAAGCAATTATACGTCCATAAACACACTGACGTCGTGGTCAAACGTAATTATCTGATGTATGGCTGCATATACAGAAATGTAGTTTAAAGGGCATTTTCTATTCCATGCACCTTTGATATTTCCTGTGAGCTTATGAATTCTCCATTCACTTTGATATAATGATAAAAAAGGTCCCTTTTTACTTTAATCATAGTGCCGCCATTAAAATCATTAAATAAAATAAAGCAATGTATGGTGGTAAGGCATAGTGCAGAGAGAGAGAGAGAGAGTGTGTGTGTGTGTGTTTGGGTGGGTGGGCAGACAATAGTATTCATAAAATTGTGCTACCTCAGTCACTCAAAGCTCTTTTATGGAAAATAGCTTGTACTTAGGTGACAGACACAACCTTGTCTAAACAGGTCTCTGTGAAGGTGGTTATTTGTGTACAGTCTACCTCAAATCATCTCATAAAGTGTCAATTGCCTATGCAGGTGTACTAAATCAGGGTTTCCCAAACTCGGTCCTGCCCCCCCAAGGTACACGTTTTGGTTTTTGCCATAGCACTACACAGCTGATTCAAATAGACAAAGCTTGATGATGAGTTAGTTATTTGAATCAGCTGTGTAGTGCTAGGGCTAGGTGCACCCGGGGGACAGGACCAAGTTTGGGAAACCCTGTACTAAATGTACAGGTAATACCCTCTACCAATAAACACTCCTCCATTCTCCAAATACATACATGAAGCTGCATGAGCTTGAGTCCCCTCCACACTTTCTCTTGAGCACACTCTCACGCGCCCTTATCTCGCTGAGAAAAATGCATTACTGTTGTGTGTTTGTGGTGATTAAGCATGTCAGATTGCAGAATTCACCACGGCGCTTGTTAGTCTCCAACTCCAAACAAACCCAACGGCCTCGTCCTGCCATGTGGCTCCTTCTCTGCGACAATTCCAATACTGCCATAAAGCTGTTAATTCATGTAATCCAAACAATGAATCATAAACACAGCGCACCATGATCTGTTTTCCCCTCCTCCTATGGGTAAAAGGCTGCCGTTGCTGCCATTAGACTGCTTCTTTAGACAGACACAAGACAAGACCCCCGAGCTCGCAGATTTAGTCACACAAAGTCGGCCATGATTTTCACATAAACTTTGACAAAACGAGTCAGTTTGCAATTTCAAATGATTCATTCGTTGTGTTCGGTGGTCACGGTTGAACGAAAGTAAAGCCCTTGACAATGGATCTCACATTTTTATTTAGAGCTTGTTCAAGGATGTTGGTTGCATTGCAAAGTGCTTCTGAGAGATGCCAGCCTCGAGGCAAAGTTAAGTATGGCCCTGTACCTTGTCTGCGACCCAAATGGCACCATATTCTCTTTAAAGTGCACTACATTTGACCAAAAGTATTGTACTTTAAATATCAAATTTGTTCAATAATCCAAATTTGAGCTTGATTTCTGGTAAGGCAATATATTAAGCAACCGCAGCTCAGAGCTACATTTTCATTAGGTTTTTGCTAGAAATGCCCCTGGGGCGGGTGGGCCTTTCAAGAACAGCACAGGAGATTAAAGGCGTCCACATGATTCACAGCCGAAACACTTCGGTAGAGTTCATATATTATGATCACGTTTAGTGATGTTTTTGTTAGTTTTGGACTTCGGTGAGGGTTTTTTCGGCTGTTCGGGCACACAACATTTTTTCTGGAGGCAAGACAATATTTGGAACCGAAGTCTACGGCCCCTACGTCGGTGATTGGTCTACAGTAAGAATTCTTCAATAAAGTCTTTGTTGTCATTCAATGAGAGATTACCTGTTTTCATGCCCATTTTGTCATTGACAAATACTGCGGCAAACATCTTAGATGTAGATGTAAAATTGCGCGACAAAGATCTCTTCGGCAAAAATGTCAAAATGAATGGCAGTTTTCTTGAGTTAGATTCATTCTGACTATTTTGAGGAAGTGTTTACTGGCTACGGCATCTCAAAATGGACAAACAGTACTATTGCCGCTTTTTTCTCGTTTTTCAAGCGAAGGTCTTTCAAGGGAGTATGCAAGTACACTCGTTCGGTTCGGCTATCCAAGTCCGGCTAGGCACCAGCCTTAACAGTCTCAATGGCATAGGAATCAGGATGAAAACTCAAAAACAAAACAAAAACTCAGCTAAAGCACCTTGAAGCTCACAGATAACAGTAAGGGACCATTTATCTGTTGAGTGACTGGGGTCTGGGCTGGGAGGGATAGATCTTCTGTGCCATGTTTTTGGCTAGGAACAGAGCACCACTCCAGCTGGGATTTTTTGGCGAGCAGCATAAGGCTGGAGAGTATGTTGGTGGCTCTGGTGCAAGGTAAACAGTGAACTGTCGTGTGGGTGACAGTTTGATCTGTAGATAGTTTTTGGGGTGGTAGCCCTAGTCTAACATTTCAGACAATAGGATCACTTTTGCTTGTTTGCGATAGTTTCTTTGTGCTACGCTGCGAGAGGCTTATGTTTCACTGCGAGGCGGCAGAGATTTTGGCGAAGCGTGCTGGCTTATTACAGGATGTTTATTTTGTTGTATATTAGAAGTAAGCATGGGCCAGTCAGATGTCTTGGGACGGCAACTGTTGTCCTTACGGACGAGGAGAAAATCTGATTGAGGGGGGTTGTGAGTTGCGGCAGCAGGGTGCACAAGACTGTTTGACAGGGGAGTTTCACTCACATCGAGGGCAACCTTTTTAGCGGCAGCATGATCA
Organism: Coregonus lavaretus; assembly: GCF_964263955.1. Taxonomy (NCBI): domain Eukaryota; kingdom Metazoa; phylum Chordata; class Actinopteri; order Salmoniformes; family Salmonidae; genus Coregonus; species Coregonus lavaretus. The sequence goes on along the minus strand of NC_139992.1, from coordinate 56,684,111 downwards.
CATATTTGATGTAGAGTATTTATGTGATCTTCAAGTTCCCTAATTTTGTGTCAAACTGAGACAGGTAGCACAAGCAGGTAGAGGAGAGGGGAGAATAGGAATCCATTACTGTGAGCTAGTGGGGCTGTAGTCAGTTGAATGTGTTTTGTTTGTTAAGCTCAACAAGGACTATGACTGGGTACAAGGCCATGGAGACAGAATTACAAAAATATAGAGTTTATTACACAGTTAAGGTGTTATTACAAGTTCCAATGAAACAAGGGGATTAGCATGAAAGGCTGTGGTTGCAAAAATATATATATATTGTACACTGAACAAAAATATAAAAACACAACATGCAATAATATCAAAGATTTTACTGAGTTACAGTTCATAAGGAAATCAGTCAATTGAAATAAATAAATTAGGCCCTAATCTATGAATTTCACATGACTGGGAATACAGATATATGCATCTGTTGGTCACAGATAACTTTTTTTAAAGTTATGGGCGTGGATCAGAAAACCAGTCAGTATCTGATGTGACCCCCATTTGCTATGCAGCACGACACATCTCCTTTGCATAGAGTTGACCTCTTCAATGGCTGTGCGAAGTTGCTGGATATTGGCGGGAACTAGAACACGCTGTCGTACACGTTGATCCAGCGCATCCCAAACATGCTCAATGGGTGACATGTCTGGTGAGTATGCAGGCCATGGAAGAACTGGGACATTTTCAGCTTCCAGCTATTGTGTACAGATACTTGCTACATGGGGTCGTACATTATCATGCTGAAACATGAGGTGATGGCGGCGTATGGATTGCACAACAATGGGCCTCAGGATCTCGTCACGGTATCTCTGTGCATTCAAATTGCCATTGATAAAAAGCAATTGTGTTCGTTGTCTGTAGCTTATGCCTGCCCATACCATAACCCCACCATAGGGCACTCTGTTCACAACATTGATATCAGCAAACCACTCGCCCACACGTCGCCATACACACTGTCTACCATGTGCCCGGTACAGTTGAAACCGGGATTTATCCGTAAAGGGTCCACTTCTCCAGCGTGCCAGTGGCCATTGAAGGTGAACATTTGCCCACTGAAGTCGGTTACGACGCCGAACTGCAGTCAGGTCAAGACCATGGCGAGGATGACGAGCATTCATATGAGCTTCACTTAGATGGTTTCTGACAGTTTGCGCAGGCATTCTTCGGTTTTGAAAGCCCACAGTTTCATCAGCTGTCCGGGTGGCTGGTCTCAGATGATCCCGCAGATGAAGAAGCCGGATGTGGTGGTCCTGGGAATGCATGGTTACACGTGGTCTGCGGTTGTGAGAACAGTTGCACGTACTGCCAAATTCTCTAAAATGACGTTGGAGGTGGCTTATGGTAGAGAAATTAACATTCAATTCTCTGGCAACAACTCTGGTGGACATTCCTGCAGTCAGCATGCCAATTGTACGCTCCCTCAAAACTTGAGACATCTGTGGCATTGTGTTGTGTGACAAAACTGCACATTACTCCCGAGTGGCGCAGTGGTCTAAGGCACTGCATCGCAGTGCTAGCTGTGCCACTAGAGATCCTGGTTCGAATCCAGGCTCTGCTGTAGCCGGCCGCAACCGGGAGACCAATGGGGCGGCGCACAATTCGTCCAGGGTAGGGGAGGGAATGGCCGGCAGGGAGGTAGTTCAGATGGTAGAGCATGGTGTTTGCAACACCGGGGTTGTGGGTTCGATTCCCACGGGGGGCCAGTATGAAAATAAAAAAGAATAATGTATGCACTAACTGTAAGTCACTCTGGATAAGAGCGTCTGCTAAATGACGTAAATGTAAATTTTAGGGTGGCCTTTTATTGTTCCCAGCACAAGGTGCACCTGTGTAATGATCATGCTGTTAAATCAGCTTTTCTATATGCCACACCTGTCAGATGGATGGATTATCTTGGCAAAGGAGAAATGCTCACTAACAGTATTATCGTTTGGGGGTAGAAGCTGTGCATGGTCCCGTTGGGTCCAGACTTGGTGCATTGGTACTGCTTGCAGTATGGTAGCAGAGAGGACAGTCTATGACTTGAGTGGCTGGAGTCTTTGACCATTTTTATGTCCTCCCTCTGACACCGCCTGGTATAAAGGACCTGGATGGCCGGGTAGTGCAGCTGTAGAACTTTTTGAGGATCTGAGGGCCCATGCCTAATCTTTTTAGCTTCCTGAGGGGGAAGAGGCGTTGTCGTGCACTCTTCACGACTGTGTTGGTGTGTTTGGACCATGATAGATCCTTATTGATGTGGACACCGAGGAACTTGAAGCTCTCAACCCGCTCCACTTCAGCCCCGTCAATGTAAATGGGGGCGTGCTCGGCCCTCCGTTTCCTGTAGTCCAGGATTATCTCCTTTGTCTTGCTGACGTTGAGGGAGAGGTTGTTTTCATGGCACCATATTGCCAGGTCTCTGACCTCCTCCCTATAGGTGTTGTTGCCTACCCTCACCACCTCGAGGTATCCCGTCAGGAAGTCCAGGATCCAGTTGCAGAGGAAGGTGTTTAGTCCCACGGTACTTAGCTTAGTGATGAGCTTGGTGGGCACTATGGTGTTGAGGGCTGAGCTGTAGTCAATGAAGAGCATTCTCACGTATGTGTTCCTTTTCTCCAAGTGGGAAAGGGCAGAGTGGAGTGCCATAGAGATTGAGTAATCTGTGGATCTGCTTGGGCAAATTGGAGTGGGTCCAGGGTGTCTGGGACTATGGTGTTGATGTGAGCCATGACCAGCCTTTAAAAGCTGTGCTATGGGGCTGTAGTCATTTAGACAGGTTACTTTGGCGTTCTTGGGCACAGGGACTATGGCAGTCTGCTTGAAACATGTAGTTATTACAGACTGGGTCAGTTGAAAACCCTTTGCCAGCTGGTCAGCGCATGCTCTGAGTACACATCCTGGTAGTCCGTCTGGCCCTGCGGCCTTATGAATGTTAACCTGTTTAAAGATCTTACTCACATCGGCTACGGAGACCTCGATCACACTGTCGTCCAGAACAGCTGATGCTCTCACGCATGGTTCAGTGTTGCTTGCCTTGAAGCGAGCATAGAAGGCATTTAGCTCATCTTGTAGGCTCGTGTCACTGGGCAGCTCGTTGGCTGGGTTTCCCTTTGTAATCCGTGATATTTTGCAAGCCCTGCCACATCTGACGAGCGTCAGAGCTAGTGTAGTAGGATTCGATGTTGTATTGATTCTTTGCCTGTTTGACGGTTCATTGGAGGCCGTAGCGGGATTTCTTATAAGCATCTGGGTTAGTGTCCTGCTCCTTGAAAGCGGCAGCTCTAGCCTTTAGCTCAGTGCGGATGTTGCCTGTAAAGCTCCTTGCAGGTGGATTAGCAGTCAGTGCCTTATAGACTGATGCATACGATCCAGAGTGGGTGAGCTATATTCCTGGCAGGTTGATCAGATTCAATAGCAGACTCAGAGGCTGATATTAGTCAGGATGCTGCCTCGTAGGCTTTCTGCACTCTCTCTCTCTCTCTAAGGCGCTGACAGCTAATCAACCTGCAAGGAGCTTTACCTATGAAACAGCCTACAAGGCAGCATCCTGACATAAGCCTCTGAGGCTGCCATTGAATCTGATCAGCCTGCCAGGAATAGAGCTCACCCACTCTGGATAATCTGCATCAGCCTATAAGGCACTGACTGCTAATATGCCTGCAGCGAGCTTTACCTACTGAATCTGATCGGAAATGGAGCTCACCCACTCTGTAATTTTAAATATTATCCTAAGAACATGAAGTGTCCCTTACAATTATACACATATTAGTTATGCAAGCTAACAACCAGCACAGATAACAAGCTAGCTTGCTAGCCAGCTAACAAGACTATCTAGCTAACTAGCTATCTCACAAGTCTAGTCAAGTTAGCTGTGTTGTTCCTTGCATGTAATCAGCTGAGGTTTTGGAGGTGGTACGCAGCCTGGGAGACAGTGCTGCCTGTCAGGCATCATTCAAAGCTTAAATTCCCCCACAAGCGCTCAATCAGCTCATTAACCTGAAAGTAACCGGACAAATGTAATCAAACCCAAAGCACATTAAACACCGGTAAAATACTGAATATCCACCCTGTTACACTAGTTAGTATTTAAGTTTCTATGGTGAGTGGCCATATATGCGTGTACTGTATGGGTGTGTGACTGTGTGCAGTGTACGCGTGTGTCCATTCATGCGTGTGTGAGAGTGTGTGAGGCAGATTACATGGTGTTGTACTGGAAGTAGAAAAGAGATAGAAAGTGTGTGTGTGCGTGCATGCGTGTGTCTTTGTGTTGTGGTTGGTTGGTTAGTCTTTGGCTTGGTGAATAAGTGATGCTGGTGCTTGGAGGTGTGAGAGTGAGTGGATGACACCAAGGTGAAATTAATATGACTTAGTCTCTCTGACTTCAGATTGACCCCTATCCAACAGGAAGTCAACAGGAAGCAGGTTATGCTCACTTAGTAGGCATATCCCCTTAATTGAAAAGTGGCATTTGTGACTCATCTCATGGGCTTTAATTTATTATGGTAAAGTGTGTGTGTGTGTGTGTGTGTGTGTGTGTGTGTGTGTGTGTGTGTGTGTGTGTGTGTGTGTAGTTTTAGCAGGCATGTGTATGCTCCATTCACTATTTAGTCTACTACAATATAAGCAGATATAACATAAATATGTAATGATTGCCAATGCCAATCTCTAATGAATTCACTTTTTTTCCAGTCCACTCTGCTTTTTACCTGGCTTTCTACTCACCCAGCTTTTAAACTGCTAACTAGAAGACTAAATATCCTCATTTTCAAACCTCATTGGACATTTATGAGACAGACACTTTATTTCCTGAAAAGTGAGTGAGTTGGATTTGGTTACAGTGTTTCATGATGTGCCAGGAGTGTGCTGTGGGCAATATGATGGGAGACCAGTCACTGTGAAAGCACACCAGTGCCACCCAACTGGTTTTGTGTGTGTGCGTTCGTGTGTGTTCAGTGTCATGCAGCTTCTTCATCCTGTGCCTCCTTCTACCAGATGTCAGCACTCTTAGCTCGGTTCAGCAGCACTTCTGTGACAGTGGACGATGGCTGGTGGTCCTGTTCTAATGTGATTATGGCTTTGGGGGATAACTTGGTTGTGCTCATCTTATTTCCTCTTAAGTTATCTGGTTCAAAACATTGGCAGTAATCAGCACTGTTCTACTGTGATCGGACCTAGTATTTTTTTAAATATTTTAATATTTGTGTTGAAAGTCATGGTCAGTATTCAAAGTATAAGAATTTCAGAATAGCAATATCAAGTATCAAAAGGAATATCCCCTCTAACCCTATAACACAAACTGACAAACACAAAGCCCACACATGCAAATTGACGGTGCCAACTACAGCACATACAGTGCATTCGGAAAGTATTCAGACCCCGTCATCTTTTCCACATTTTGTTACATTACAGCCTTATTCTAAAATGGATTAAATAAATAAAAAACCTCATCACTGTACATGCAATACCCCATAATGACAACGCGAAACAGGTTTATATAAGTTTAGCTCATTTATGAAAAAAACTAAACAGAAATACCTTACAGTGCATTCTGAAAGTATTCAGATCCCTTGAGTTTTTCCACGTTTTACATTACAGACTTATTCTAAAATGGATACAATTTATTTTTGGAGTGAGTTGGATTTGGTTACAGTGTTTCATGATGTGCCAGGAGTGTGCTGTGGGCAATATGATGGGAGACCAGTCGCTGTGAATGCACACCAGTGCCACCCAACTGGTTTTGTGTGTGTGCATTCGTGTGTGTTCAGTGTCATGCAGCTTCTTCATCCTGTGCCTCCTTCTACCAGATGTCAGCACTCTTAGCTCTGTTCAGCGGCACTTCTGTGACAGTGGACGACGGCTGGTGGTCCTGTTCAAATCTGTTTTAATGTGATTATGGCTTTGGGGGATAACTTGGTTGGGCTCGTCTTCTTTCCTCTTAAGTTATCTGGTTCAAAACATTGGCAGTAATCAGCACTGTTCTAGTGTGATCGGACCTAGTATTTTTTTTTATATTCAAATATTTGTGTTGGAAGTCATAGTCAGTATTCAAAGTATAAGAATTTCAGAATAGCAATATCAAGTATCAAAAGGAATATGCCCTCTAACCCTTTAACACAAACCGACAAACACAAAGCCCACACTTGCAAATTGACGGTGCCAACTACAGCACATACAGTGCATTGGGAAAGTATTCAGACCCCTTCACTTTTTCCACATTTTGTTACATTACAGCCTTATTCTAAAATGGATAACATTTATTTTTTTCCTCATCAATCTACACACAATAACCCATAATAACAAAGTGAAAACAGCTTTATAAAATGTATAAAAATGTATTTGATAAAAAATAAAAAGCAGAAATACTTATTTACATAAGTATTCAGAGCCTTTGCTAAGAGACTCGAAATTGAGATCAGGTGTGTCCTGTTTCCATTGATCATCATTGAGATGTTTCTACAACTTGATTAGAGTCCACCTGTGGTAAATTCAATTGATTGGACATGATTTGGAAAGAAACACATCTGTCTATAAAGGTCTCACAGTTGACAGTGCATGTCAGAGCAAAAACCAAGCAATGAGGTCGAAGGAATTGTCCGTAGAGCTCCGAGACAGGATTGTGTCAATGCACAGATCTGGGGAAGGGTACCAACACATTTCTGCAGCATTGAAGGTCCCCAAGAACACAGTGGCCTCCACCATTCTTAAATGGAAGACGTTTGGAACAACCAAGACTCTTCCTACAGCTGGCCGCCCGACCAAACTGAGCAATCGGGGGAGAAGGGCCTTGGTCAGGGAGGTGACCACGAACCCGATGGTCACTCTGACAGAGCTCCAGAGTTCCTCTGTGGAGATGGGAGAACCTTCTGCAGCACGCCACCAATCAGGCCTTTATGGTAGAGTGGCCAGACGGAAGCCACTCCTCAGTAAAGGACAACAACCCTAAGCACACAACCAAGACAACGCAGGAGTGGCTTCGGGACAAGTCTCTGAATGTCTTTGAGTGGCCCAGCCAGGGCCCGGACTTTAACCCGATCGAACATCTCTGGAGAGACCTGAAAATAGCTGTGCAGCGATGCTCCTCATCCAACCTGACAGAGCTTGAGAGGATCTGCAGAGAATAATGGGAGAAACTCCCCAAATACAGGTGTGCCAAGCTTGTACCGTCATACCCAAGAAGACTCAAGGCTGTAATCGCTGCCAAAGGTGCTTCAACAAAGGGTCTGAATACTTACGTAAGTGTGATATTTCAGTTTTATATTTTTAATACATTTGCTAAAATGTCTAAAAACCTGTTTTTGCTTTGTCATTATGGAGTATTGTGTGTAGATTGATGAGGGAAGAGGACTATTTAATCCATTTTAGAATAAGGCTGTGACGTAACAAAATGTGGAAAAAGTGAAGGGGTCTGAATACTTTCCGAATGCACTGTATCTATCTAGGTTGTATTATTCAGCTCTAGTTGGTGGATTTGCACATTTCTCTATCATCTGAAACCCTCTGTGAATATCCCCCATGCATTTTAGGACCTGGAGGTGGTGTTTGGAACATAGTGTTTTTTTTTTTTATGTGAGTGGGTGGGTGGCGCCAAAGGCACATTCTTCCATTGACCTCCTACATCATTCCGAGGCCCGGGCATCTAGCCACATTACTATGCAGAGCCAAGACACTTTCAAAATGTGTTAGTCTTAGCAAATTGCCTGGAGGTAGTCTACGTACCAATAATCATATAATCAAGAGACCTGCCCCACCCCCCCGCCCATCTCCTTCCTCCTTCTCTCCCTCGTTCCATCCCCCTGCTGTTGACTGTTTTCCCCTCTCTCTTCAACCACTAATTTTATCAACATGTTGGATCAGACAGGAAACGCCACGTGTTAGTTTAACCATTTATTAGAAAAACTTACAATACATGCAATATGTTAGTTTTGCCGTTACGCTCTGCTCATTCACTGCCAGAGCATTCATAATATTAAGATAATAATAATTACAGGCAGAGAGCAAGGTATGCTATATCAATCCCCCTGAAGGAAGGAAACACAGAACCAAACAGCTGAAAGCAGGGGTGGGTGGCAGGAAATCAGAAAACAGACATGCATGCAAGTAACACCAGCACATACAGTGAGGGAAAAAAGTATTTGATCCCCTGCTGATTTTGTATGTTTGCCCACTGACAAAGACATGATCAGTCTATCATTTTAATGGTAGGTTTATTTGAACAGTGAGAGACAGAATAACAACAAAAAAATCCAGAAAAACGCATGTCAAAAATGTTATACATTTTAATGAGGGAAATAGGTATTTGACCCCCTCTGCAAAACATGACTTAGTACTTGGTGGCAAAACCCTTGTTGGCAATCACAGAGGTCAGACGTTTCTTGTAGTTGGCCACCAGGTTTGCACACATCTCAGGAGGGATTTTGTTCCACTCCTCTTTGCAGATCTTCTCCAAGTCATTAAGGTTTCGAGGCTGACGTTTGGCAACACGAACCTTCAGCTCCCTCCACAGATTTTCTATGGAAATAAGGTCTGGAGACTGGCTAGGCCACTCCAGGACCTTAATGTGCTTCTTCTTGAGCCACTCCTTTGTTGCCTTGGCCGTGTGTTTTGGGTCATTGTCATGCTGGAATACCCATCCACGACCCATTTTCAATGCCCTGGCTGAGGGAAGGAGGTTCTCACCCAAGATTGGACGGTACATGGATGCGGTGAAGTTGTCCTGTCCCCTTAGCAGAAAAATACCCCCAAAGCATAATGTTTCCACCTCCATGTTTGACGGTGGGGATGGTGTTCTTGGGGTCATAGGCAGCATTCCTCCTCCTCCAAACACGGCGAGTTGATTTGATGCCAAAGAGCTCGATTTTGGTCTCATCTGACCACAACACTTTCACCCAGTTCTCCTCTGAATCATTCAGATGTTCAATGGCAAACTTCAGACGGCCCTGTATATGTGCTTTCTTGAGCAGGGGGACCTAGTGGGTGCTGCAGGATTTCTGTTCTTCACTGCGTAGTGTGTTACCAATTGTTTTCTTGGTGACTATGGTCCCAGCTGCCTTGAGATCATTGACAAGATCCTCCCGTGTAGTTCTGGGCTGATTCCTCACCGTTCTCATGATCATTGCAACTCCACGAGGTGAGATCTTGCATGGAGCCCCAGGCTGAGGGAGATTGACAGTTATTTTGTGTTTCTTCCATTTGCGAATAATCACACCAACTGTTGTCACCTTCTCACCAAGGTGCTTGCCGATGGTCTTGTAGCCCATTCCAGCCTTGTGTAGGTCTACAATCTTGTCCCTGACATCCTTGGAGAGCTCTTTGGTCTTGCCATGGTGGAGAGTTTGGAATCTGATTGATTGATTGCTTCTGTGGACAGGTGTCTTTTATACAGGTAACAAGCTGAGATTAGGAGCAGTCCCTTTAAGAGTGTGCTCCTAATCTCAGCTCGTTACCTGTATAAAAGACACCTGGGAGCCAGAAATCTTTCTGATTGAGAGGGGGTCAAATACTTATTTCCCTCATTAAAATGCAAATCAATTTATGACATTTTTGACATGAGTTTTTCTGGATTTTGTTGTTGTTATTCTGTCTCTCACTGTTCAAATAAACCTACCATTAAAATTATAGACTGATCATTTCTTTGTCAGTGGGCAAACATACAAAATCAGCAGGGGATCAAATACTTTTTTCCCTCACTGTAGCTTGCACGTGGCAGCCATCAGTGTGTGCAGAACATGGTGGACTAAATAGACCACCATATTAACATATAGTGATGATGCAACAGTCCGGTTTCCTGTCTGTACCGGCTGCTCTTGATTTCAGACAGGAAACCCCACGTGTTAGAAAAGATTACAATAGATACATGCATAATGTTAAGATAATAATAATTACAGGCAAAGAGCAAGGTATGCTATACCAATCCCCAAATGCAGAACCACTGCCAGACAACAAACTGTGTATGGCAGACAAGTGCCATTAAGCTTTAAAGGGGCAATCAGCAGTTGCTACATCCATTTATGGACTTTTTTATGGATTATTAATATGTACCCATTGGTTCTTGAAGAATATAACTTATAAATGACTCATGAGCTTAGTTCAACTGTCATTCCCCATCAGAACCCAAAATATAAGCTTGTTTTATTCCAATGTTTGTAAACAAAGTAAATGTAAACAAACACTATATAGCCTCAAAACATGGTTAAAACTATAATTTTGATATCAAGGAAGGTCAGTCCTTGCACCCATAGCTCTGTCTATGAATTTGAGAGTGGTTACATTTCTCCAGCCCCATCCTCAGCTTTTTACCGAAAAGGGGGTGGGGATTATGCTTCGTTATTGTTTCTAATGCTGATTGCTGCTTTAAGATAGACCAGCAATGTCATCTATATAATATGATTGATACTACACTCAAAAATCATTAACATAGAGTTGGTCCACCCTTTGCTGCTGCTATAACAGCCTCCACTCTTCTGGGAAGGCTTTCCACTAGATGTTGGAACATTGCTTGTTTCCATTCAGCCACAAGAGCATTAGTGAGGTCGGGCACTGATGTTGGGCGATTAGGCCTGGCTCGTAGTCGGTGTTCCAATTCATCCCAAAGGTGTTCGATGGGGTTGAGGTCAGGGTTCTGTGCAGGCAATTCAAGTTCTTCCACACCCATCTCGACAAACCTTTTCTGCATGGACTTCGCTTTGTGCACGGGGGCATTGTTATGCTGAAACAGGAAAGGGCCTTCCACAAACTGATGTAACAAAGTTGAAAGCACAGAATCGTCTAGAATGTCATTGTATGCTGTGGTGTTAAGATTTCAATTCACTGGAACTAAGGGGCCTAGCCCAAACCATGAAAAAAAGCCCCAGACCATTATTCCTCCTCCACCAAACTTCACAGGCACTATGGATTGGGGCAGGTAGCGTTCTCCTGGCATCCGCCAAACCCAGATTTGTCCGTCAGACTGCCAGATGGTGAAGCGTGATTCATTACTCCAGAGAACCCATTTCCACTGCTCCAGAGTCCAATAGCGGCGTGCATGGTGCATGGTAATCTGATGGTCAACATAGTGCATGGTGATCTTAGGCTTGTGTGCGGCTGCTCGGCCATGGAAACTCATTTCATGAAGCTCCCGACGAATAGTTATTGTGCTGGCTTTGCTTCCAGAGGCAATTTGTGAGCATTCTGTGAGCTTGTGTGGCCTACCACTTCGTGGCTGAGCCGTTGTTGCTCCTAGACGTTTCCACTTCACAATAACAGCACTTACAGTTGACCGGGGCAGGTCTACCAGCGCAGAAATTTGATGAACTGACTTGTTGGAAAGGTGGCATCCTATGACGGTGCCACGTTGAAAGTCACTGAGCTATTCAGTAAGGCCATTCTACTGCCAATGTTTGTCTATGGAGATTGCATGGCTGTTTGCTCGATTTTATATACCTGTCAGCAACGGGCGTGGCTGAAATAGTCGAATCCACCAATTTGAAGGGATATCCACATACTTTTATATATATTGTATGTATAGCTAGAAGGTAAAACTATGCATTGGCTACAGCAGGCACAACATACTGAGATAGCTTCTCAGAAAAGAGTAGGCTTATTTTCTCATGTTACTCACTGCCCGGTGACCTCGCTGAGGCAAGATGGAGTGGTGCAGCGGTCCCAAGTGGCACAGCGGTCTAAAGCACTTTACCTCAGTACTAGAGGTGTCACTACAGACCCTGGTTCAATTCCAGGCTGTATCACAATCCGGCAGTGATTCAGAGTCCCATAGGGCGGTGCACAATTGGCCCATCATCGTCCGGGTTTGGCCGGGGTAGGCCGTCATTGTAAATAAGAATTTGTTCTTAACTGACTTGCCTAGTTATTTAAAAGGTAAAATATATTTTTTAAATAATTTATATTAAAAAAGATGGACCTGCCATCTTGGTAAATGAAAAATAACCTACCCATCTAATACTGTGCCGTAATTCACCATACTGAGATAGTTTCTCAGAAATATGAGTAGGCTTATTTTTCTGAGGCTACATGAACCTGCCATCTTGGTAAATAAAAATAATCGACCTATCTAACTGCACCGTAATACACCGTATTCAGATAACTTCTCAGAAACTATAGGCTTAGTCCTCATATGATGCATAGTCCGGTGCCCTTGCTGAGCAAGATGAGCTGTCATCTTGGTACATGACAACATTCTACCTATGAACCCATCCAACCACCTGCAGATATATATATATATATATATATATATATATATATATATATATATATATATATATATATATATATATATATATATTATATATATATATATATATGCAGTGTTATATAGCACATTGCAATGCAGTAAGGGAGAAGCAATGTAGTTACTGGACCACAGGGCTGACAGTCATGACAAAATTAGCAATTACTGCAGGAACTTATCTAGCTTCCACAATCTCAGAACATTTAATCAAATGTAACGTTTGTAAGCAGCAGAGGATCATCGGCCCATGATCTTGAGGGTGAGCTGGGACCAATTGAGAAGCAGTTGCAGCGCTCATGCTCAAGTGGGCTGTCTATATCTCAGAGCTAGCCCGCAATGCTGGCGAAGGAACAAGAGCCATGAGTAGTTCCAGTATCTTGTCATTGTTGCCAGCATCAATGTTGAACAGGGGTTCGCCAGGTGCTGCCCGTGGTCAGCATGCAGGTAGCATAACATGAAAAATGAGGACAAAGACAGTGTTAATTTTAGTGATGGCAACCGTGTTCCATTGCTAGTGTTAAATTCTTTGAGTGTGTGAAAATACAGTTAACAAGTGTGTCCATAGAATGACCAGAACTTGAGAGATAATGCAAAGATTAAAGGCATGAAACATTTAATGCATTTCAGAATGAAGAACCCATAAAAGCCATCATACAGACAGCCTCTGGAAAAGTGTAAACCCAACACCACTGCTTTAATGTGAAGCTCAAACGTGTGCTACTGAGAGAGGAGAGATACTCTTTGATATACATGTTGGTCGCTGATCCGTAGGCAATGATGAGTAGGCGGTCAGAAGGATTCCTGAGCAGACTACACTCCGAAGAGTACTGGCACATACAGATGAACTGAAACCCTGCCATCGGTCCATTGATAATGAAGGCTGCATTTGCCAGAATGAGATTTGGAATAGAAAAGCACACATTGTTATATAAAAACATCATAGAGAGAAGAGCAGACATTAGACTGCTGCAGAGCAGCACAGCTCAGCCATGACATATCATCACATGTAAAACTACATACAATATACTAATGAAATCCAAAAAACAGCTACGTATAGCCACCTGTGTTATCTAAATAGCCTAACGCCACTACTGATACTGCTAAGCAGTAGCTGATGCATTCGCAGCATGCACAAGCATGCACAATGAGAGTGACAACCTAAAACCTACAATATAGAGTCTACCCGAGCTGAGGGCTATGTCAACCCTTATATGCCAATTAGCCATGGGAGAAGAGTAGATAACTAGAGAAATACACGCCATAGATTACTAGCACAGGTCTGCAGATAAGAGTTGTCTGGAATAAGTTCTCTCGAACAGTATATTTCGTTAAAGGTGCTAAAACACTTGATCGCCAACTGATGATTGCCTGTTGTGTTTAACAAGCCCTCAGCGTGCTAGGTAATGCTAGTATTAACAGCCATTCAACGCAGCTGGAAGCTATAGCGAGCCTTGATTGGTCATTGCACCACGATATAGTGTCAGCTTCCCCACCTAGGTCCAGGGTGAGAACTTGAAATCTGAGGAAAAAGGTTTTGGGTTAAAGTTATATGCGCGCATAACTAGGTATACTGCTATCCTAAAATATAAGGCACTCCTAAGATATTGCCTAACCTAGATGTTTCATGTGCACGACAGTGAGAATGAAGATGACAGAAATAATTGATAGACACACATAAGAAAGCATGTCTTATCCTGTAAGGGGACAATCTGGGATAAACAAAGACGATTGTCCCACCAATATTTTATAACTAGTTTTGGAAAGGCCGGAGAAGTCACCACTAATGTAATGAACAGCTATGGATGAAAGTAAAACTATGGTTGAGCTACAGGGTTTGTGTGCAAATGGACACAGTGTACAAAACATTAGGAACACATGCTTTTTCCATGACATAGATTGACCAGGTGAATCGAGGTGAAAGCTATGATCCTTTATTAATGTCACTTGTTAAATCCACTTCAATCAGTGTAGATGAAGGGGAGGAGACACGTTAACCCTTTGACGCACACAAGCATATATTTGTGATCATTGCTGAGGGGTCCCTGCTGCGTACCATCGCAAATATATTTTTATTTTTTATTTATTTAACCTTTATTTAACCAGGTAAGCCAGTTGAGAACAAACTGCGACCTGGCCAAGATAAAGCAAAGCAGTGCGATAAAAACAACAACACAGAGTTACATATGGGGTAAACAAAACATAAAGTCAAAAATACAACAGAAAATATATATATAGTGTGTGCGGATGTAGTAAGTTATGGAGGTAAGGCAATAAATACGCCATAGTGCAAAATAGTTACAATTTCATATTAACACTGGAATGATAGATGTGCAAAAGATGATGTGCAAATAGAGATACTGGGGTGCAAATTAGCAAAATAAATAACAATATGGGGATGAGGTAGTTTGGTGGGCTAATTTCAGAATGGCTGTGTACAGGTGCAGTGATTGGTAAGCTGCTCTGACAACTGACGCTTAAAGTTAGTGAGGGAGATAAGAGTCTCCAGCTTCAGAGATTTTTGCAGTTCGTTCCAGTCATTGGCAGCAGAGAACTGGAAGGAATGGCGGCCAATGGAGGTGTTGGCTTTGGGGATGACCAGTGAGATATACCTGCTGGAGCGCAGACTATGGGTGGGTGTTACTATGGTGACCAGTGAGCTAAGATATGACGGGGATTTGCCTAGCAGTGATTTATAGATGACCTGGAACCAGCGGGTTTGGCGACTAATATGTAGTGAGGGCCAGCCAACAAGAGCGTACAGGTCACAATGGTGGGTATTATATGGGGCTTTGGTGACAAAACGGATGGCACAGTGATAGACTACATCCAATTTGCTGAGTAGAGTGTTGGAGGCTATTTTGTAAATGACATCGCCGAAGTCAAGGATCGGTAGGATAGTCAGTTTTACGAGGGCATGTTTGGCAGCATGAGTGAAGGAATCTTTGTTGCAAAATAGGAAGCCAATCTTTGATTGGAGATGCTTAATGTGAGTCTGGAAGGAGAGTTTACAGTCTAACCAGACACCTAGGTATTTGTAGTTGTCCACATACTCTAGGTCAGACCCGCCGAGAGTAGTGATTCTAGTCGGGTGGGCGGGTGCAAGCAGCGTTCGGTTGAAGAGCATGCATTTAGTTTTACTAGTGTTTAAGAGCAGTTGGAGGCTACGGAAGGAGTGTTGTATGGCGTTGAAGCTCGTTTGGAGGTTTGTTAACACTGTGGGGATCTATTTTCTTATAACTAGATGTGATGCCTAGCTTCGAAATAATACATTAATGATTAAACATACTAGGTTTGTGCTGTACTGATATAGATTGGTCAACATAACAAGCTGTGATTAATGTGAGGAACTATTAGGGGGTAGGCCGAGACAGACTTGTGTCTCACATACACACACTGCCTCTTTGTTAGACCGCTCAAGGACGTGTACTGCAAAAGTGCTGACTCTCTGGACAAGTTGCAAAACAACCAACACCTGGCAACAGTGAAGCGCCAAGGGACTGGGACCAGCCTGTGCGCCAACGATAGGCTGAGTAAGTCTAAACCACGCTCAGTCTCTACTCTGATAGGCCAGCAGGGAGCGGGAACTATCTCTGTCAGAGTATTTAAAGAAGAACTTATAACAATGGACCAGTTCTCTGTCTGCCCTGTGTGGTATTTCAGTGGACCCGTATATACGAACATCATATTTACCATTGAAGTGTTTTGCATTAATTAAAATACTAGTCTATTTTAGAAGACGTGTATTGACCTCTTTTTGTTCCAATACCAGATTTGAATTGACGCAACTTAACAACACAGTGTCCAATGAAGGGCCAGATGTATACAAAATGGTGTCGTCTGCATAGAGGTGGATCCGAGCGTCACCAGCAGCAAGAGCGACATCATTGATATACACAGAGAATAGAGTCGGCCCAAGAATTTAACCCTGTGGCACCCCCATAGAGACGGCTAGAGGTCCAGACAACAGGCCCTCCGATTTGACACATTGAACTCTATCTGAGAAGTAGTTGGTGAACCAGACGAGGCATTCATTAGAGAAACCAAGGCTATTTAGTCTGCCAATAAGAATGCGGTGGTTGACGGAGTCGAAAGCCTTGGCCAGGTCGATGAAGACGGCTGCGCAGTACTGTCTATTATCGATCGTGGTTCTAATATCGTTTAGGACCATGAGCGTGGCTGAGGTGCACCCATGAGCAGCTCGGAAACCGGATTGCATAGCGGAGAAGGTACGGTGGGATTCAAAATGGTCGGTGATCTGTTTGTTAACTTGGCTTTCAAATAGTTTCGAAAGGCAGGGCAGGATGGATATAGGTCTGTAACAGTTTGGATCTAGAGTGCCACCCCCTTTGAAGAGGGGGATGACCGCGGCAGCTTTCTAATCTCTAGGGACCTCAGACGTTACGAAAGAGAGGTTGAACAGGCTAGTAATAGGGGTTGCGACAATTTCGGCGGCTAATTTTAGAAAGAAAGGGTCCAGATTGTCTAGCCCAGCTCATTTGTAGGGGTCCAGATTTTTCAGCTCTTTCAGAACATCAGCTGTCTGAATTTGTGTGAAGGAGAAGCGGAGGGTGCAGAGTGGTGGCCGGGGTGGTGGTAGCCAGGTGGAAAGCATGGCCAGCCGTAGCAAAATGCTTGTTGAAATTCATGATTATTTTAGATTTATCTGTGGTGACAGTGTTTCCTAGCCTCAGTGCAGTGGGCAGTTGGGAGGAGGTGCTCTTCTTTTCCATGGACTTTACAGTGTCCCAAAACTTTTTGGAGTTAGTGCTACAGAATGCAAATTTCTGTTTGAAAAACCTAGCCTTTGTGATTGGAACAGTAGTAACTGAACGTATGATGCAACCAACTGTCTAAACAGCATTGTTTTTGTACTGATGGGAAATAAAGGTCTTCACAACTTTATTCCTCAATCTCACCTTGTATTGTTGAAGATAAATGCGAAACTTCATAATCAAAGCACATCCACAGCCAAACACATTCCATAAACCAGTCTAAATAACAGGTTGCGCGGACAAAAAACAAAACATAAGTTAGCAACCTAACAGCTAGACTTGTTTACAATATACCACATCTCTGGTGATCAGAAGGGAGAAATGTAATATTGTTTAGAAAAGAGATGCGTGTTAGCTAAGCTAACAGCAGCTACATTTTTTATGATTACAGCCATGTTTGTTTATGTTTGACAAGTCGAAAACTCCCTAATCCCAGAATGTATTTCACTATAAGACACAAATAAACGAAGTCAAAGTCAAAGATGGCTGCGTCCATTGCCCGAAAAATATGAACTAGTTTCACCACTTTTCAGCAAATGTGACCGACAGGCTCGATTCGGTCTTATGTAGCAAAATATGAAATAGTGTTGTTTTTTTACATTGGATAAGAGTAGAGACTCAGAGCTAAAAAAATTTAATATCATACACTACAGTTGAGGAACAATGGGAAAGTAATTCAGCTTTGAAAGTATATCAACTTGTAACCCCATTTTTGAGAAAATGGCCCTTGAATGTTTTGGTACACCTACTGGAGAGCTCTTCTTTGAATACACCCAATCAGCATCGTACACCCTCTTAATCCCCACCCATCTCTTTAAGGATTCACATGTGAGGCCATGTGCTAAACAGAGTGTGTATGGTAGTGTACTAAACAACTAAAGATTTCAAGACTAAAGGCTGGTTTATACAACGTCAATCGACATGTCTGTAGACAGTTGTTGCAGTGACATCATGAACATTCTATTGTTGTCCGACAACCATCTTGTCGTTGTCGTTATGAAAAAGTATAAAGACAAAATCGACAGGCTGCATGACATCACTGTCACACCCTGGCTCTGGGACTCTATATGTTGAGCCAGGGTGTGTTCATTCTATGTGTTCTGTTTCTTTGTTTGGGTGTTCTAGGTTGTCTGTTTCGATGTTTGCCTGTGTGACTCCCAATCAGAGGCAACGAGTGTCAGCTGTCGGCTGGTTGTCTCTGATTGGGAGCCATATTTAATCTGTATGTTTTCCCTTGGGTGTTGTGGGTTTTTGTTCCGTGTCGGTATTTTGTCACCGTGGACTTCACGAGTCGTGTTTTGTTTTGATAACTTTAACTAATTAAAGTCATGTTTGTTTCACACGCTGCGCCTTGGTCTACTCACTCCTACGACGATCGTGACAGAAAAACCCACCATACAACGACCAAGCAGCGTGTCCAGGAACACACGCAGGAGGTGACGCTGGTGGATGTCCTCCTCGGTTGGGGGCAGATTACCGAGGAGGAGGCCGTCCGGTACCGGAGGGCTATGAAGGGGGAGACCCAGGCAGGAGAGGAGCAGCGGCGTCAGCAGTGCCATCGTCGGACGGACGAGAGGCACCCCCAATAATTTTTTAGGGGGGGGCACACGGCGTGGGCGACTGGGCAGCAGGAGGCTGCCACAGGGCGAAATAGGAGACGAGGAGAGAAGGCCACCGGGTTACGGGAGCCATTGGCGAGAGGAGGGAAGGAAGTTGTAGAGGCACGGCGAGAGGTACTGAGGTGTATTGCCAGTCCGGTCCGGCCCGTTCCTGATCCCCGTTTAAGGCCAGTGGTGTGTGTTCCCAGTACGGTCCGGCCTGTTCCTGCTCCACGCACCAAGCATACGGTGTGCGTCGCCAGCCCAGCCCGGCCTGTTCCTGCTCCACGCACCAAGCCTACGGTGTGCGTCGCCAGCCCGGCCCGGCCTGTTCCTGCTCCACGCACCAAGCCTACGGTGTGCGTCGTCAGCCCAGCCCGGCCTGTCCCTGCTCCACGCACCAAGCCTACGGGGTGCGTCGCCAGCCCGGCCCGGCCTGTCCCTGCTCCACGCACCAAGTCTACGGTGCGCGTCGCCAGCCCTGCCCGGCCTATCCCTGCTCCACGCACCAAGCCTACGGTGTGCGTCGCCAGCCCTGCCCGGCCTGTCCCTGCTCCACGCACCAAGCCTACGGGGTGCGTCGTCAGCCCAGCCCGGCCTGTCCCTGCTCCACGCACCAAGCCTACGGGGTGCGTCGTCAGCCCAGCCCGGCCTGTCCCTGCTCCACGCACCAAGCCTACGGGGTGCGTCGCCAGCCCGGCCCGGCCTGTCCCTGCTCCACGCACCAAGTCTACGGTGCGCGTCGCCAGCCCGGTCCGGCCTGTTCCTGCCACTCGCACCAAGTCTATGGTGCGCGTCGCCAGCCCGGCCCGGCTCGTTCCTGCCACTCGCACCAAGCCAGGGGTGCGAGTCGTCAGTCCGGCACAACCCGTGCCTGGGTCATCGGTGCCAGATCAGGTACCGCTTTATTGCTCCCCAACGGAGCTGAAGCTAGCCGCTCCTGCTACGTCCAGGTCAGCTCCAGCCAGCGGAGCCAGACTGGACCAGGGGCGCTATGGGGGGTTCATTGGAGGGTGGTGGTCAAGGCCAGAGGCAGAACCGCCGCCGAGGAGGTATGCCCGCCCAGCCCTCCCCTGTTTTGCTTTAGTTGAGGCGCGGTCGCAATCCGCGCCTTTAGGGGGGGGTACTGTCACACCCTGGCTCTGGGACTCTATATGTTGAGCCAGGGTGTGTTCATTCTATGTGTTCTGTTTCTTTGTTTGGGTGTTCTAGGTTGTCTGTTTCGATGTTTGCCTGTGTGACTCCCAATCAGAGGCAACGAGTGTCAGCTGTCGGCTGGTTGTCTCTGATTGGGAACCATATTTAATCTGTATGTTTTCCCTTGGGTGTTGTGGGTTTTTGTTCCGTGTCGGTATTTTGTCACCGTGGACTTCACGAGTCGTGTTTTGTTTTGATAACTTTAACTAATTAAAGTCATGTTTGTTTCACACGCTGCGCCTTGGTCTACTCACTCCTACGACGATCGTGACAATCACCAGCCTGGTTGTCCAAAATAGCATAGCTGGTGTATTTTAACACCAATAAATCCATCTGTTTAAAAATGAATTTAGTATATGTCAATCTAGCAAACCAGGCAACTAAAAGCAACTTTCTAATGTTTTGGTTCAAATGTATGAACATGGACAGTGTCGTTTGCCTAACATTATATCCTAATTTGACTTTGGTGCAAGTCATGTTGTTGTTCACATTACTGTCTCTAGTAAACACACACTATATCAAATAAAATCTAAGATTATTTGTCACATGCACTGGATACAGAAGGTGTAAACGGTACAGTGAAATGGTTACTTGCATAGTGGAGTCTTTTGTTTAGACATGTAGCTAGCTAGCTAGCTAAACAATGAACCATGATCCCAACTCATAATGTTACTACCCTGAATGAATCTACAGGTAGCTAAAGCTAACCAACTAGGTTCAATGTTAGTTAGCTAGCTAACATTAGGCTATAAATAGCATTGCAAATGAGACACAAATAATATTACTACACAGATCATTCACGTAATGTTAGCTAACAGTACGCATTAACTTGCAATGAAAACAACTTTCTGACAAAATGTGAAACGTATAATATCTGAAGATGTAGCTAGCTAGCCTCTCTGACCTGTATACATGGATGAATTCTTCTCCCTCTCTGTCATGGATGCCATGGTTGCCTTTAGTTTGAAAGGTAAACTAGAGACAGGTGTTTTATACAACAGCCTTGGCATCCATGACAATGTTAATGTATTTTGCGGGGGATTTCAAGTCCATGGGGGGTAGAAATAGGGAATGGTATTGTGGGGGGATATGATGTAGGAAATATTACTATGATGAGGGATTTATCAATAAATGGGGGCAAACACAGGAGAAGATTATAAGCTAAATAAAAATAAAATCTGTTGTCTATTGATATTCTAGTTTTTCCCTTTAGGGCACCTGTAACACCCCCCTGCTTGCGTACATTGGAATGCTTGGAAGGTTTTTGTCCTGTGAAACACATTAAACAATGCCCAAGTTAGTTTCTACTCCCGTCTCATGTCCGGTCCTTATATTAGTTGTATAAATAATACAGTGTGCTACACAACAAATCCCTGGAAAGGGGGGTCTGAGGTGGCAACCCTGAGAAACGATAGTTACAATCTAAGTCAGTCGAGTGACCCGTCCCTTCTCCTCATTTTGTTATAACATATTTGGTCTGACAAACATTTATGTGACAACCAGAATGCATTGTACGATGTCTTCAAACATGGTGGCAAAAACATGGCATTTAGCTTAGCATTAGCTCATCATAATCAGTACAACCTTCCAAAAAGTATTGTATGTGTCCATTATAATCTATGCAAGAATTGGAATGATGATTTGTCACCAATTCTTGAAAACGTGAATAAATCAGTAAATACATTATGCTCCATAACTACAGTGCATTCGGAATGTATTCAGACCCCTTGACTTTTTCCACATTGTGTTACGTTACAGCCTTATTCTAAAATTGATTCAATTAATTGTATTCCTCATCAATCTACACACAATACCCCATGTTGACATAGCAAAAACTGTTTTTTAGAAATGTTGGTAAATGTATTAAACTTTTTAAAATGAAATATCACACTTACGTAAGAATTCAGACCCTTTACTTAGTACTTTGTTGAAGCACCTTTGGCAGCGATTACAGCCTTGAGTCTTCATGGGTATGACGCTACAAGCTTGGCACACCTGTATTTCGGTAGTTTCTCCCATTCTTCTCTGCAGATCCTCTCAAGCTCTGTCAGATTGGATGGAGAGCGTCGCTGCGCAGCTATTCTCATGTCTCTCCAGAGATGTTCGATCAGTTCAAGTCTGGGCTCTGGCTGGGCCACTCAAGGACATTCAGAGACTTGTCCCGAAGCCACTCCTGCGTTGTCTTGGCTGTGCGCTTAGGGTCGTTGTCCTGTTGGAAGGTGAACCTTCACCCCAGTCTGAGGTCCTGAGTTCTCTGGAGCAGGTTTTTATCAAGGATCTCTCTGTATTTTGCTCCGTTCATCTTTCCCTCGATCCTGACTAGTCTCCCAGTCCCTGCCGCTGAAAAACATCTCCACTGCATGATGCCTACACCACCGTGCTTCACCGTAGGGATGGTGCCAGGTTTCCTCCAGATGTAACGCTTGGCATTCAGGCAAAATAGTTCAATCTTGGTTTCATTAGACCAGAGGATCTTGTTTATCATGGTCTGAGAGTCCTTTTGGTGCGTTTTGGCAAACTCCAAGCGGGCTGTCATGTGCCTTTTACTGAGGAGTGGCTTCCATCTGGCCACTCTACCATAAAGGCCTGATTGGTGGAGTGCTGCAGAGATGGTTGTCCTTCTGGAAGGTTCTCTCATCTCCACAGAGGAACTCTGGAGTCCTCTCAGAGTGACCATCGGGTTCTTGGTCACCTCCCTGACCAAGGCCTTTCTCTCCCGATTCCTCAGTTTGGCCAGGCGGCCAGCTCTAGGAAGAGTCTTGGTGGTTCCAAACTTCTTCCATTTAAGAACGATGGAGGCCACTGTGTTCTTGGGGACCTTCCATTTTGAAGAAATGTTTTGGTATCCTTCCCCAGATCTGTGCCTTGACACAATCCTGTCTCGGAGTTCTACGGCCAATTCCTTCGACCTCATTACTTGGTTTTTGCTCTGTCATGCACTGTCAACTGTGAGACCTTTATAGACAGGTGTGTGCCTTTCCAAATCATGTCCAATCAATTGAATTTAGCACAGTTGGACTCCAATCAAATTGTAAAATCATCTCAATGATGATCAATGGAAACAGGATGCAACTGAGCTTAATTTTGAGTCTCGGCAATGCATTAAAGACCAAAATTGGTTAAGAAAATTGTGATAAATTAAAAAGTATACCAGTTTCATTTAAGGACCAGAAAATTGACAGCTGTGCTATATAGATTGCAAAATAGTTGGGAAGAGATTTTTGATGTACCGATTCCATGGCACAAGGTTTATGAACTGATACACAAAATGATGCTGGAAACCAATAGAATGTTATATATATATATATATGGGTGATACAACCCTCCCAGCTCTGCAGATTTTGCTGCGAAGAGGCAGAATCATTAGATCATTTGTCTTGGTACTGTCTTTATGGAGCTTGTTTTTGTTTCCAGGCTCAGGAATTGTTGAAGAATTGCAACAGTTACCAGGAGCTAACTCTGGAAATAGCACTGCTGGGTGATTTAAAAAGTCATAGTTAATTGATCAATAATATAATACTCTTAGCAAAATGTTTATCTTTAATTTACCTTCTGTAGAAACTATGAGAATAGAAAGGTTCAGAACTTTTGTGAAACAAAACTGGATAGTGCTCAGAGATAGATGGGAGGGGTTGATTGGAGCAGAAGGATGGGACTAAAAACAAACAAAATATAACTATTTTAAAATATGCTGTGTCCATAAAATTGATATAGTATGTATAAGCTGGAAGTAGAAACCTAATTTACTCCAATTAGGGGAGGGGTGGTAGGGTTAAGGGAAAATAATAAAGGAAAATATATTATATACAGTTAAAGTCGGAAGTTTACATACACCTTAGCCAAATACATTTAAACTCAGTTTTTCACAATTCCTGACATTTAATCCTTGTAAATATTCCCTGTCTTAGGTCAGTTAGGATCACCGCTTTATTTTAAGAATGTGAAATGTCAGAATAATAGTAGAGAGAATAATTTATTTCAGCTTTTATTTCTTTCATCACATTCCCAGTGGGTCAGAAGTTTGCACAGAAGTAATACACTCAATTAGTATTTGGTAGCATTGCCTTTAAATTGTTTAACTTAGGTCAAACGTTTCGGGTAGCCTTCCACAAGCTTCCCACAATAAATTGGGTGAATTTTGGCCCATTTTTCCTGACAGAGCTGGTGTAACTGAGTCAGGTTTGTAGGCCTCCTTGCTCGCACACGCTTTTTCAGTTCTGCCCACACATTTTCTATAGGATTGAGGTCAGGGCTTTGTGATGGCCACTCCAATAACTTGACTTTGTTGTCCTTAAGCCATTTTGCCACAACTTTGGAAGTATGCTTGGGGTCATTGTCCATTTGGAAGACCCATTTGCGACCAAGCATTAACTTCCTGACTGATGTCTTGAGATATTGCTTCAATATATCCACATAACTTTCCTTCCTCATGATGCCATCTATTTTGTGAAGTGCACCAGTCCCTCCTGCAGCAAAGCACCCCCACAGCATGATGCTGCTGCCCCCATGCTTCATGGTTGGGATGGTGATCTTCGGCTTGCAAGGAACCCTTTTTTCCTCCAAACATAACTATGGTCATTATTGCCAAACAGTTCTATTTTTGTTTCATCAGACCAAAGGACATTTCTCCAAAAAGTACTTATCTTTGTCCCCATGTGCAGTTGCAAATCGTAGTTGGGCTTTTTTATGGCGGTTTTGGAGCAGTGGCTTCTTCCTTGCTGAGTGGCCTTTCAGGTTATGTTGATATAGGACTCGTTTTACTGTGGATATAGATACTTTTGTACCTGTTTCCTCCAGCACCTTCACAAGGTCCTTTGCTGTTGTTATGGGATTGATTTGCATTTTTCACACCAAAGTACGTTCATCTCTAGGAGACAGAACGGGTCTCCTTCCTGAGCGGTATGACGGCTGCGTGGTCCCATGGTGTTTATACTTGGGTACTATTGTTTGTACAGATGAACGTGGTACCTTCAGGCATTTGGAAATTGCTCCCAAGGATGAACCAGAATTGTGAAGGTCTACAATTTTTTCTGAGGTCTTGGCTGATTTCTTTTGATTGTCCCATGATGTCATGCAAAGACGCACTGAGTCTGAAGGTAGGCTTTGAAATACATCCACAGGTTCACCTCCAATTGACTCAAATGATGTCAATTAGCCTATCAGAAGCTTCTAAAGCCATGAAATCATTTTCTGGAATTTTCCAAGCTGCTCAAAGGCACATTCAACTTAGTGTATGTAAACTTCTGACCCACTGGAATTGTGATACAGTGAATTATAAGTGAAATAATCTGTCTGTAAACAATTGTTGGAAAAATAACTTGTGTCATGCACAAAGTAGTTGTCCTAACCGACTTGCCAAAAATATAGTTTGTTAACAAGAAATTTGTGGAGTGGTTGAAAAGTGAGTTTTAATGACTCCAACCTAAGTATATGTACACTTGCAACTTCAACTGTATATATATATTATATATACTGCATATATTTATAAAAATATATATTGGGAATTGGAAATTATGCAGACAATTACATTGATGGAAGCCACAATCTATCTGCAATATTAAAACTGATCTACCCGCTAAAAATATACATATTTTATTATTTTTTAAATAAGGCACTTACTTTGATAGGATCACACACAATTCCAAAGTTATTTTTCGTAATGAAAACAACAATGAAGGCAATGCAGGCACCAGCCGGAAAATGTGCTTGTGAGAAACATTTTGTGCAAGTTCTTTTCTGACTGGAGATGCGCATATGTCTGCATACTTGATCTGGGGAAACACTGGGGAAGTGCTTGGGCTCTAGTCAAAGAGAGAACTTTGTCCAGCTCAGTAAAGCCTCAAACATAAATTGTCCGCAACAGTGAAATAGGCTACTTCTGTGTGAATAAATGAAGAAGCGGAACACACCTCAATTCAAACTGTTGTTAGAACATAAAAAATGTGATATTGACAAGTTGAAACATAGTCTGTAGATTATTAGCAGGCAGCGTGCCCTGGTTTGAGGGCAGTGCGGGTTAACGGTCCAGTTGACTAACAATCATATTTTGGAATAGTGAGTGCATTGTGACATCACACGCATAAAAAAACTCATGCTGGGGCGACAGTTAGCGATATTTGGAATTCACACGTGAAAAGGTTAAAGAAGGATTTTTAAACTTGAGACAATTGAGAATGTGTGCCATTCAGAGGGTGAATGGGCAAGACAAAATATTTAAGTGCCTTTGAACGGGATATGGTAGTAGGTGCCAGGCACACCGGTTTGAGTGGGTGAAGAATTACAATGCTGCTGGGTTTTTCATGCTCAACAGTTTCCCATGTGTATCAAGAATGGTCCACCACCCAAAGGACATGCAGCAAAATGTGGGAAGCATTGGAGTCAACATGGGCCAGCATCCCTGTGGAACGCTTTCGACACCTTGTAGAGTCCATGTCCTGATGAATTGAGGTTATTATGAGGGTGAAAGGGGTTGCAACTCAATATTAGGAAGGTGTTCCTAATGTTGTGTACACTCATTGTATGTTTACAACACTATAATAAAATACACTAAGTGCCCAGAAGTCCAATGTTTTTTTGGTGATAAGAGTCTCAAACCAGACATTCGTGGGGCAATAGTTAAACAACAAAACATTAGTAAATATAGCACCACAACCTCAACGTGTGTTCTGCCAGCGACACAAGCAACATGCTATGACAATAATGTGCATATGATACAGGGACATAAGCTAATGCATGAATTAGCTGAAAGATTTAAAGATGGCATAGCAGTGCGGTCGTGTTTTCTGTAGTGTCCTCGTGTAAATAGCCTGTTTTTTGTTTTTTTTGTCTTTTTCATATATATTTCTGAATCTCACTTTCCATCCTTTAACTAAATATACTTTCCTGCAACCCGCCTCACCCAATGTGGAACGGATTCTATTATTTCTTCATACATTTTTATCCAGAACCTCTGGCTGAAACTAGCCAGCTAGCCAGCTAACTAGCTACTTGCTATTAGCCACCATTAGCAGTCTTTACCATTGTCCGTGGCCTGCATTACCTACCAGCCAGCTCTAGCCTGGACAATTATTGGCCAGTCTGCACAGTCTGCACATCGCGCTATCGAGCCAGAGCATATCAGATTTTCTGCCAGAATCACTGAATCACTGGACCTTAACACCGGATCATCACAACTAGCTAGCTGCAACCGAATGGCTGTCATCATTGTTGGCTAATCACCACTGTCCTGAAGCTAACCCCAGTTAGCCTTGAGCTAGCCTCGAGCCAGGCCCATCTCCCGGCTATCTACCGCTCTGTCAACCGGACAGGACCTCCTAGTGTTGACACGGAGCCCCGCCGATCCATCATGACTGGTCTGCCGACGTAATCGTCTGATGTGGTTTCAACAGGCTTCCCGTTGCGAAGACCACGAAGATCCATCACCACGAAGAAGCCTCCTCCCTAAGTTTGAGTTATTCACTGCATTACAGTGAGGGAAAAAAGTATTTGATCCCCTGCTGATTTTGTACGTTTGCCCACTGACAAAGAAATGATCAGTCTATAATTTTAATGGTAGGTTTATTTGAACAGTGAGAGACAGAATAACAAAAAAAAAATCCAGAAAAATGCATGTCAAAAATGTTATAAATTGATTTGCACTTTAATGAGGGAAATAAGTATTTGACCCCCTCTCAATCAGAAAGATTTCTGGCTCCCAGTTGTCTTTTATACAGGTAACGAGCTGAGATTATGTGCACACTTTTAAAGGGAGTGGTCCTAATCTCAGTTTGGTACCTGTATAAAAGACACCTGTCCACAGAAGCAATCAATCAATCAGATTCCAAACTCTCCACCATGGCCAAGACCAAAGAGCTCTCCAAGGATGTCAGGGACAAGATTGTAGACCTACAGAAGGCTGGAATGGGCTACAATCTAAACTAGATGCCCTCAATCTCACACAAATTATCAAGGAACCTACCAGGTACAACCCTAAATCCGTTAACATGGGCACCCTCATAGATATCATCCTGACTAATTTACCCTCTAAATACACCTCTGCTGTCTTCAAACAGGATCTCAGCGATCACTGCGTCATTGCCTGTGTCCGTAATGGGTCCGCGGTCCAACGACCACCCTTCATCACTGTCAAACGCTCCCTAAAACACTTCAGCGAGCAGGCCTTTCTAATTGACCTGGCCCGGGTATCCTGGATGGATATTGACCTCATTCCGTCAGTAGAGGATGCCTGGTTGTTATTCAAAAGTGCTTTCCTCTCCATTAAATAAAAATTCAGAACTAAGAACATATATAGCCCCTGGTTCTCCTCAGACTTGACTGCCCTTGACCAGCACAAAAACATCCTGTGGCGTACGGCAATAGCATCGAACAGCCCCCGCGATATGCAACTTTTCAGGGAAGTCAGGAACCAATATACACAATCAGTTAGGAAAGCAGAGGCTAACTTTTTCAAACAGAAATTTGCATCCAAAAAGTTTTGGGACACTGTAAAGTCCATAGAGAATAAGAGCACCTCCTCACAGCTGCCCACTGCACTGAGGCTAGGAAACACTGTCACTACCGATAAATCTACGATAATCAAAAATGTCAACAAGCATTTTGCTAAGGCTGGCCATGCTTTCCACCTGGCTACCCTTACCCCGGCCACCAGCTCTGCACCCTCCGCTGCAACTTGCCCCCCCCCCCTCACTGGTCATCCCCAATGCCAACACCTCCTTTGGTCGCCATTCCTTCCAGTTCTCTGCTGCAAATGACTGGAACGAACTGCAAAAATCTCTGAAGCTGGAGACACTTATCTCCCTCACTATCTTTAAGCATCAGTTGTCAGAGCAGCTTTCCGATCACTGCACCTGTACACAGCCCATCTGTAATTAGCCCACCCAACTACCTCATCCCCGCTATTTATTTTGCTCATTTGCACCCCAGTATCTCTATTTGCATATAATCTTCTGCACATCTATCACTCCAGTGTTAATACTAAATTATAATTGTAATTATTTTGCACTATGGCCTATTTATTACCTTACCTCCATAACTTACTACATTTGCACACACTGTATATAGATTTTCTATTGTGTTATTGACTGTACGTTTTGTTTATACCATATGTAACTCTGTGTTGTTGTTGTTTTTTCCACACTTCATTGCTTTATCTTGGCCAGGTCGCAGTTGCAAATGAGAACTTGTTCTCAACTGGCTTACCTTGTTAAATAAAGGTAAATTAAAATAAATAATCATTTTGCAAAAAAAAATGTAGTGTGTAGTTCCAGTAGTTAGCTACACCGCTACATGGCAAAAAAATAATTAACTACTGAAAACACAACCAATATTTTAATTTAATTCAACTACCACCAAGCCACTGCAAAATGCAGTTAAATTACTAGTTGAACTACTATTAATTTGTTTATTTGGAGCCCCATTAGCTTTTGCAGAAGCAGCAGCTAACTCTTCCTGCGGTCCACAAAAGAAAGCCCACAACATAACAAGTAGCAAAATTCTGATACACTGATAGACAAGGAAAGTCACACACATTTAAAATACAACGATATACAAAAATAATGTGTGCCCTCTTTATCTGTTATTTAAAGGTAATTTTACTGTTTGCTTGAGTAATTGGAGCTTGAAAGGAGTTCCATGTGATCATCGCTCTGTATAAAACTGTCACGGATTCTGCCGAGGCTGCCCCTCCTCCTTGCTCGGGCAGGCTGCGGCGTTCGTCGTCACCGGAATACTAGCTACTGCCGATCTATGTTATATATGTCTATGTTGCACCTGTTGTCTATGTCACACACCTGTTTCCCATTTGTGTAATCACGCCTACCCTATTTAACCCAGGTGCTCCCAATGTGTCTTGTGCGTGGTTGTTTTTCGTTTCGTGTGTCATTTGGTGAGCGGGTTAGTTCCTTCCTGCGTGAAGGTATTGCTGTGTTGTTTTCTTTACTCATTTACATTACATTTACGTCATTTAGCAGACGCTCTTATCCAGAGCAACTTACAAATAAGTGCATTCACCTTATAGCCAGTGGGATCACCACTTCACAATATTTTTTTTTTTGTTAGTTTTTTTTGTTTTTGGGTTGGGGTTTGTGTTGGGGTAAGGGGGGGGGGGGGGGTAGAAGGATTACTTTATCCTATCCCAGGTTTTCCTTAAAGAGGTGGGGTTTCAAATGTCTCCGGAAGGTGGTGAGTGACTCCGCTGTCCTGGCGTCGTGAGGGAGCTTGTTCCACCATTGGGGTGCCAGAGCAGCGAACAGTTTTGACTGGGCTGAGCGGGAACTATGCTTCCGCAGAGGTAGGGGAGCCAGCAGGCCAGAGGTGGATGAACGCAATGCCCTCGTTTGGGTGTAGGGACTGATCAGAGCCTGAAGGTACGGAGGTGCCGTTCCCCTCACAGCTCCGTAGGCAAGCACCATGGTCTTGTAGCAGATGCGAGCTTCAACTGGAAGCCAGTGGAGTGTGCGGAGGAGCGGGGTGACGTGAGAGAACTTGGGAAGGTTGAACACAAGACGGGCCTTGATGTTAGCGGAGAACGACAGGGTGTTGTCCAGGGTCACGCCAAGGCTCTTCGCACTCTGGGAGGAGGACACAACGGAGTTGTCAACCGTGATGGCGAGATCATGGAACAGGCAGTCCTTCCCCGGGAGGAAGAGCAGCTCCGTCTTGCCAAGGTTCAGCTTGAGGTGGTGATCCGTCATCCATACTGATATGTCTGCCAGACATGCAGAGATGCGATTCGCCACCTGGTTATCAGAAGGGGGAAAGGAGAAGATTAGTTGTGTGTCGTCAGCATAGCAATGATAGGAGAGGCCATGTGAGGATATGACAGAGCCAAGTGACTTGGTGTATAGGGAGAATAGGAGAGGGCCTAGAACTGAGCCCTGGGGGACACCAGTGGTGAGAGCACGTGGTGCGGAGACAGCTTCTCGCCACGCCACTTGGTAGGAGCGACCGGTCAGGTAGGACGCAATCCAAGAGTGAGCCGCGCCGGAGATGCCCAGCTCGGAGAGGGTGGAGAGGAGGATCTGATGGTTCACAGTATCAAAGGCAGCAGACAGGTCTAGAAAGACAAGAGCAGAGGAGAGAGAGTTAGCTTTAGCAGTGCGGAGAGCCTCCGTGACACAGAGAAGAGCAGTCTCAGTTGAATGACTAGTCTTGAAACCTGACTGGTTTGGATCAAGAAGGTCATTCTGAGAGAGATAGCAAGAGAGTTGGCTAAAGACAGCACGCTCAATAGTTTTGGAGAGAAAAGAAAGAAGGGATACTGGTCTGTAGTTGTTGACATCAGAGGGATCGAGTGTTGGTTTTTTGAGAAGGGGTGCAACTCTCGCTCTCTTGAAGATGGAAGGGACATAGCCAGCGGTCAAGGATGAGTTGATCAGCGAGGTGAGGTAAGGGAGAAGTTCACCGGAGATGGTCTGGAGAAGAGAGGAGGGGATAGGGTCAAGCGGGCAGGTTGATGGGCGGCCTGCCATCACAAGTCGCAAGATTTTATCTGGAGAGAGAGGGGAGAAAGAAGTCAAAGCATAGGGTAGGGCAGTGTGAGCAGGACCAGCAGTGTCATTTGACTTAACAAACGAGGATCGGATGTCGTCAACCTTCTTTTCAAAATGGTTGACGAAGTCATCCACAGAGAGGGAGGAGGAGGGGGGGGGGGGGGGAGGATTCAGCAGGGAGGAGAATGTGGCAAAGAGCTTCCTAGGGTTAGAGGCAGATGCTTGGAATTTAGAGTGGTAGAAAGTGGCCTTAGCAGCAGAAACAGATGAAGAAAATGTAGAGAGGAGAGAGTGAAAAGATGCCAGGTCCGCAGGGAGTCTAGTTTTCTTCCATTTCCGCTCAGCTGCCCGGAGCTCTGTTCTGTGAGCTCGCAATGAGTCATCAAGCCACGGAGCTGGAGGGGAGGACGAGCCGGCCGGGAGGATAGGGGACATAGAGAGTCAAAGGATGCAGAAAGGGAGGAGAGGAGGCAGAATCAGGAGATTGGAGGGAGAAGGATTGAGCAGAGGGAAGAGATGATAGGATGGAAGAGGAGAGAGTAGCGGGAGAGAGAGAGCGAAGGTTGCGACGGCGCTTACCATCTGTGTAGGGGCAGAGTGAGTAGTGTTGGAGGAGAGCGAGAGAGAAAAGGATACAAAGTAGTGGTCGGAGACATGGAGGGGAGTTGCAGTGAGATTAGTAGAAGAACAGCATCTAGTAAAGATGAGTTCAAGCGTATTGCCTGCATTGTGAGTAGGGGGGGACGGTGAGAGGGTGAGGTCAAAAGAGGAGAGGAGTGGAAAGATGGAGGCAGAGAGAAATGAGTCAAATGTAGACGTAGGGAGGTTGAAATCCCCCAGAACTGTGAGGGGTGAGCCATCCTCAGGAAAGGAACTTATCAAGGCGTCAAGCTCATTGATGAACTCTCCAAGGGAACCTGGAGGGCAATAGATGACAAGGATATTAAGCTTAAATGGGCTAGTGACTGTGACAGCATGGAATTCAAATGAGGAGATAGACAGATGGGTCAGGGAAAAAATTGAGAATGTCCACTTGGGAGAGATGAGGATTCCTGTGCCACCACCCCGCTGACCAGATGCTCTCGGGGTATGCGAGAACACATGGTCAGACGAGGAGAGAGCAGTAGGAGTAGCAGTGTTTTCAGTGGTAATCCATGTTTCCGTCAGCGCCAAGAAGTCGAGGGACTGGAGGGTAGCATAGGCTGAGATGAACTCTGCCTTGTTGGCAGCAGAACGGCAGTTGCAGAGGCTGCCTGAGACCTGGAACTCCACGTGGGTGGTGCGTGCAGGGACCACCAGGTTAGAGAGGCAGCAGCCACGCGGTGTGAGGCGTTTGTGTAGCCTGTGCGGAGAGGAGAGAACAGGGATAGGCAGAGGCATAGTTGACAGGCTGCAGCAGATGGCTACAATAATGCAGAGGAGATCGGAATGAAATGAACTAAACATCTGGGAAAGGAGAGAGCGGGGCCTCCCTCACCACAACTCCCAAATATAACTCTCCCAACTTCCACCTCAGAAACTATAATTGTTATAAACTACAGCGGTTCAATGTTTTCTAGGAATAGACTAACTTAGTTTATTCAGCTAGCTAACTAGGTGCAGTATTATTCCGTGAAAATCGTCCGGGCACTTAGTCATAAGACGCTACAGCCAGCTAGCATGCCGGACTCCAACAACACGGTTTAGCGCCAATACTCGGCCACAACAAACCACCAGTGTATCAACACGCAAGCAGATCGTTCGTGTCCGTGTCTAACGTTGTGGGTTAGTCCCGACAGTTTGAGCGAGTCCGTCGTCAACTTATTCAGCCAGTTAGTTAGCTAGAATAGTTAGCAACCTAGCTAGCCATTGCTTTCAGACAAAGAAGAACCCATCCTTTCACGGCACGAACACACAGAGAGAGCCAAACTAACGTTAACTAGTCACCCATGTCCCGAATTCCTTGAACGACTCGGGCTATCAATATGTAAAAAACAAAATACAAATGTAGGTTATGACTTACCCCTTACTCAAGTTCAGTAAAGTACGTTTCCTCGAGTTCTGTGTCCTGCGCCTGACTTCGATCCACCGCATTACACTGACACTTGTTACAAAAACCGTGTGTTGCCGTGAATTCGTTTTGGACTTGAGGACTGTGAAGAGACCCCTGGTGGAATATCTTGTAAATATGGAGTTATAGTCAGTATAGGAATTAATAATAAACTGGTCTGAAATACATCTAAAACTAAAAGCATTGTATTTGGTTCAAAACATTCTCTAAGACCTAAACCTCAAATGGAGTTGTGTATAAAGGGTGTGACCATTGAGCAAGTTGAGGAAGCTAAACTCCTAGGTATTGGATTGGATGGTAAATTATCATGTTGAAGTTATATTGACAAAGTTGTTGTGAAGATTGGGAGGGGTATGTCTGTTATAAAAAGCTGTTCTGCGTTTTTTACCCAAATCAACTGTACTAGTTGTTCAGGCTCTGGTCTTGTCCCATCTTGCTTACTGTCCAGTAATATGGTCAAGTGCAGCAAAGAAAAACCTGGCAAATCTGCAGCTGGCGCAAAACAGAGCAGCATGCCTTTCCCTTAACTGCACATACAGAACTAACATCAACAGCATGCATGCCAGTCTTTCCTGGTTGAGGGTTGACGAGCGATGAACTGCTTCTCTTCTAGTTTTTATGAAAAGTATTACTGTATTGAAAATTCCAGATTGTCTGCATAACCAAATAACATTCAGCTCAGACATCCATACATACCCCACAAGACATGGCACCAGAGGTCTCGTCACAGTCCCCAAGTCCAAAACGAATTCTCGGCAACACACAGTATTATACAGAGCCATGATCGCATGGAACTCCCTTCTATCTCCAACTACTCAAGCAAACAGCAAAATTACCTTAAAACAAATATTAAAAAATATCTAATGGAACGGTGGGAACTGTAAGGGGACACGCACGTGCACACACACTTCACTACTCCCCAACACTGATGGCGGTAATGCACCTAGTATTGGTCAGTACGCCGCCATTAAAATCCAAAGAAGAGGAAGTTAGTTGGGCACTCGTCATGGGAATATAATTGTGTTGAATTTATATGAAGAAAATGGTGAATACAAGTCATATCAAGAGAATACCTGATTATTCATGTAACACACATTGTTATACTAGCATACAATACAATAGCATATGAATACAATAATTGTCACTAAGTCACTAGAATAATTAGCCTACTACTGGTAGAACCAACAGATGGACCAACAGGGAGGGACTACCCACACCGCGTCTCACAAAGACAGCGGTTGGAACCCAAAATCTCAAATTTGGACTCCAAACCAAAGGACAAATTTCCACCGGTCTAATGTCCATTGCTCGTGTTTCTTGGCCCAAGCACGTCTCTTCTTATTATTGGTGTCCTTTAGTAGTGGTTTCTTTGCAGCAATTCGACCATGAAGGCCTGATTCACACAGTACCCTCTGAACAGCTGATGTTGAGATGTGTCTGTTACTTGAACTCTGTGAAGCATTTATTTGGGCTGCAATTTTTGAGGCTGGTAACTCTAATGAACGTATCCTTTAAAGCAGAGTTAACTCTGGGTCTTCCTTTCGTGGTCCTCATGAGAGCCAGTTTCATCATAGCGCTTGATGGTTTTTGCGACTGCAGTTGAAGTTACTTTCAAAGTACTTGAAATGTTCCGTATTGACTGACCATGTCTTAAAGTAATGATGGACTGTCTTTTCTCTTTGCTTATTTGAGCTGTTCTTGCTATAATATGGACTTGGTCTTTTACCAAATAGTGCTATCTTCTGTATACCCCCCCACCTTGTCACAACACAACTGATTGGCTCAAACGCTTTAAGAAGGAAAGAAATTCCACAAATTAACTTTTAAGAAGGCACACCTGTTAATTGAAATGCATTCCAGGTGACTACCTCATGAAGCTGGTTGAGAGAATGCCAAGAGTGTGCAAAGCTGTCATCAAGGCAAAGGGTGGCTACTTGAATGTCAAATATATTTTGATTTGTTTAAAACATTTTGGGTTACTACATGATTCCATATGTGTTATTTCATAGTTTTGACGTCGTCACTATTATTCTACAATGTAGAAAATAGTAAAAATAAAGAAAAACCCTTGTAGGTGTGTCCAAACTTTTGACTGGTAGTGCATATGGCCTAGCATACTTCCTCTTTGTAAGGATAGGGGATGATTTCTCTGTGATTGGTGTGTACCCAAGCGCACAGACTCGAAGCTGGCATAGCTACAGTACTGCTAGAACACCCAAGAGGTGGGGCAAGTACTGGATTGAGCAGAGTAGCATTGTCACGCCCTGGCTCGGGGGACTCTCGTATGTTGAGCCAGGGTGTTAGTTTCTATGTTTTGTGTTGTAGGTTGTGGGTCTAGTTTTGCTTTTCTATGTTGGCCAGGGTGGCTCCCAATCAGAGACGGCTGTAGCTCGTTGTCTCTGATTGGGAGCCTCCTTCCTAAGTTTGAGTTATTCACTGCGTTAGCACACTCCGCCAACCCTGATGTTCTAGCAGTGTCTGAATCCTGGCTTAGGAAGGCCACCAAAAATTCTGAAATTTCCATCCCCAACTATAAAATGTTCTGTCTAGATAGAACTTCCAAAGGGGGTGGAGTTGCAATTTACTGTAGAGATAGCCTGCAGAGCTCCATCATACTATCCAGGTCTGTGCCCAAACAGTTTGAGCTTCTACTTCTAAAAATCCACCTTTCCAGAAATAAATCTCTCACTGTTGCCGCTTGCTACAGACCCCCCTCAGCCCCCAGCTGTGCCCTGGACACCATATGTGAATTGATTGCCCCCCATCTATCCTCAGAGTTTGTACTGCTTGGTGACCTAAATTGGGGTATGCTTAACACCCCGGCCATCCTACAATCTAAACTAGATGCCCTCAATCTCACACAAATTATCAACGAACCTACCAGGTACAACCCTAAATCCGTAAACATGGGTACCCTCATAGATATCATCCTGACTAACTTACCCTCTAAATACACCTCCGCTGTCTTCAACCAGGATCTCAGCGATCACTGCCTTATTGCCTGCGTCCGTAACGGGTCCGCGGTCAAACGACCACCCCTCATCACTGTCAAACGCTCCCAAAAACACTTCAGCGAGCAGGCCTTCCTAATTGACCTGGCCCAGGTATCCTGGATGGATATAGATCTCATTCCGTCAGTAGAAGATGCCTGGTTGTTCTTTAAAAGTAATTTCCTCTCAATCTTAAATAGACATGCCCCATTCAAAAAATACAGAACTAAGAACAGATATAGCCCCTGGTTCTCCTCAGACTTGACTGTCCTTGACCAGCACAAAAACATCCTGTGGCGTACTGCATTAGCATCAAATAGCCCCCGCGATATGCAACTTTTCAGGGAAGTTAGGAACCAATATACACAAGCAGTCAGGAAAGCAAAGGCTAACTTTTTCAAACAGAAATTTGCATCCTGTAGCACTAACTCCAAAAAGTTTTGGGACACTGTAAAGTCCATGGAAAATAAGAGCACTTCCTCCCAGCTGCCCACTGCACTGAGGCTAGGAAACACTATCACCACCGATAAATCTACAATAATCGAGAATTTCAAAAAGCATTTTGCTACGGCTGGCCATGCTTTCCACCTGGCTACCACTACCCCGGCCACCAGCTCTGCACCCTCCGCTGCAACTTGCCCATGCCCCCCCCGCTTCTCCTTCACACAAATCCAGACAGCTGATGTTCTAAAAGAGCTGCAAAATCTGGACCCCTACAAATCATCTGGGCTAGACAATCTGGACCCTTTCTTTCTAAAACTAGCCGCCGAAATTGTCGCAACCCCTATTACTAGCCTGTTCAACCTCTCTTTCGTAACGTCTGAGATCCCCAGAGATTGGAAAGCTGCCGCGGTCATCCCCCTCTTCAAAGGGGGTGACACTCTAGATCCAAACTGTTACAGACCCATATCCATCCTGCCCTGCCTTTCAAAAGTTTTTGAAAGCCAAGTCAACAAACAGATCACCGACCATTTCGAATCCCACCGTACCTTCTCCGCTATGCAATCCGGTTTCCGAGCTGGTCATGGGTGCACTTCAGCCACGCTCAAGGTCCTAAACGATATTATAACCGCGATCGATAATAGACAGTACTGTGCAGCCGTTTTCATTGACCTGGCCAAGGCTTTCGACTCTGTCAACCACCGCATTCTTATTGGCAGACTAAATAGCCTTGGTTTCTCAAATGACTGCCTCGCCTGGTTCACCAACTACTTCTCAGATAGAGTACAATGTGTCAAATCGGAGGGCCTGTTGTCTGGACCTATGGCAGTCTCTATGGGGGTGCCACAGGGTTCAATTCTTGGGCCAACTCTTTTCTCTGTGTATATCAATGACGTCGCTCTTGCTGCTGGTGACTCTCAGATCCACCTCTACGCAGACGACACCATTTTGTATACATCCGGCCCTTCATTGGACACTGTGTTAACAAACCTCCAAACGAGCTTCAATTCCATACAACACTCCTTCAGTAGCCTCCAACTGCTCTTAAACACTAGTAAAACTAAATGCATGCTCTTCAACCGAACGCTGCTTGCACCCGCCCACCCGACTAGAATCACTACTCTAGACGGGTCTGACCTAGAGTATGTGGACAACTACAAATATCTAGGTGTCTGGTTAGACTGTAAACTCTCCTTCCAGACTCACATTAAGAATCTCCAATCCATTTTTTACATTACATTTTAGTCATTTAGCAGACGCTCTTATCCAGAGCGACTTACAGGAGCAATTAGGGTTAAGTGCCTTGCTCAAGGGCACATTTACGTCATTTAGCAGACGCTCTTATCCAGAGCGACTACAAATTGGTGCATTCACCCTATAGCCAGTGGGATAACCACTTTACAATTATACTTTTTTTTTTTTTTTGGGGGGGGGTAGAAGGATTACTTTATCCTATCCCAGGTGTTCCTTAAAGAGGTGGGGTTTCAAATGTCTCCGGAAGGTGGTGAGTGACTCCGCTGTCCTGGCGTCGTGAGGGAGCTTGTTCCACCAAAGTTAAATCTAGAATCGGTTTCCTATTTCGCAACAAAGCCTCCTTCACTCATGCTGCCAAACATGCCCTCGTAAAACGGACTATCCTACCGATCCTTGACTTCGGCGATGTCATTTACAAAATAGCCTCCAACACTCTACTCAGCAAATTGGATGTTGTCTATCACAGTGCCATCCGTTTTGTCTCCAAAGCCCCATATAATACCCACCACTGTGACCTGTACGCTCTTGTTGGCTGGTCCTCACTACATATTCGTCGCCAAACCCACTGGCTCCAGGCCATCTATAAATCACTGCTAGGCAAATCCCCGCCTTATCTTAGCTCATTGGTCACCATAGCAACACCCACCCGTAGTCTGCGCTCCAGCGGGTATATCTCACTGGTCATCCCCAAAGCCAACACCTCCTTTGGCCGCAATTCCTTCCAGTTCTCTGCTGCCAATGACTGGAACAAATTGCAAACATCTCTGAAGCTGGAGACACTTATCTCCCTCACTAACTTTAAGCATCAGTTGTCAGAGCACCTTACCAATCACTGCACCTGTACACAGCCCATCTGAAATTAGCCCGCCCAACTACCTCATCCCTATATTGTTATTTATTTTGCTCATTTGTACCCCAGTATCTCTATTTGCACATCATCTCTTGCACATCATTCCAGTGTTAATACTAAATTGTAATTATTTTGCACTATAGCCTATTTTATTGCCTTACCTCCATAACTTGCTAAATTTGCACACTGTATATTATATGTATTTCTGTTGTATTTTTGACTTTGTTTTGTTTTACCCCATATGTAACTCTGTGTTGTTGTTTTTATCGCACTGCTTTGCTTTATCTTGGCCAGGTCGCAGTTGTAAATGAGAACTTGTTCTCAACTGGTTTACCTGGTTAAATAAAGGTGAAATAAAATAAAAAATAAATAAATACTTAGGTAGCTGTTTGGCACTCATTCATTGTGGTTTCTTGTTCTTATTTGGTTTGTGTTCAACCGTAGACATCACGTTTTCGTCTGTTGTTTTGATCGTGTGATCATTCTCGAAATAAATATGTTCACCTTCAACGCTGCGCATTGGTCCTCCTCCTTAGACGATCGTGACAGAAGAAACCACCAGAACTGGACCAAGCAGCCTAGTGAGGAGCAGAGAGGGTGGACTTGGGAACAGTGGAGAGCTTCGACTGGGTCAAGCCGAATGAGGAGCTGAATGGCGGAGATTGGAAGCAGAAGAGCGAGAGTTGGGCGAGAATTATAGAGGCCTGGCCCACGGGGAAGAGAGACTCCCAGAAATTTTTTAGGGGGGGGCTCACGACGTCGGGGCAGCAGGAGGCCACGATAGAGCGGCCCAGCGGGTTGCCAGAGGAGGCCGCCAGGTTACGGGGGCCACTGGTCGAAGAGGGGATGGTGGATGTAGAGGCACGGCGAGAGGTACTGGCGTGTGTTGCCAGTCCGGTCCGGCCTGTTCCTGATCCCCACGTAGGGCCAGTGGTGTGTGTTCCCAGTACGGTCCGGCCTGTTCCTGCCACTCGCACCAAGTCAGTGGTGCGCTTCGTCAGCCAGGCACGGCCCGTTCCTGCTCCCCGCACCAAGTCAGTGGTGCGTTTCGTCAGCCCAGCTCAGCCCGTTCCTGCTCCACGCACCAAGTCAGTGGTGCGCTTCGTCAGCCCGGCTCGGCCCGTTCCTGCTCCCCGCACCAAGTCTACGGTGCGAGTCGCCAGCTCGGCCCGGCCTGTTCCTGCTCCCCGCACCAAGTCAGTGGTGCGTTTCGTCAGCCCTGTCCGGCCCGTTCCTGCTCCCCGCACCAAGTCAGTGGTGCGTTTCGTCAGCCCTGTCCGGCCCGCTCCTGCTCCCCACACCAAGCCTGTGGTGTGCGTCGTCGGTCCGGCACGGCCCGTGCCTGTTCCACTGGTGCCTGGTCCGGCACCGGTCAGATGCGTTACGCCGGAGCTAGAGCAATCCGCTCCATCAGTGTGCAGTCCAGCTCCGGTCAGCAGGGCCAGACCGGACCAGGGGTACTTTGGGGGTTTAGAGAAGGAGTGGGGGTCATGTCCGGAGCCGGATCCGAGGCGGAGTGCCCACCCGGTCCCTCCCCTGTTGTGTTTGGTTGGCGCGGTCGGAGTCCGCGCCTTTGGGGGGGGGGTACTGTCACGCCCTGGCTCTGGGGACTCTCGTATGTTGAGCCAGGGTGTTCATTTGTTTATGTTCTAGTCGTTGTATATCTATGTTGGCCAGGGTGGCTCCCAATCAGAGAGGGCTGTAGCTCGTTGTCTCTGATTGGGAGTCATACTTAGGTAGCCGTTAGGCATTCATTGTTTGTGGTTTCTTGTTCTTATTTGGTTTGTGTTCACCGTAGACATCACGTTATCGTCTGTTGTTTTGATCGTGTGATCATTCGCTAAATAAATATGTTCACCTTCAACGCTGCGCATTGGTCCTCCTCCTTAGACGATCGTGACAGAAGAAACCACCACAACTGGACCAAGCAGCGAGTCGAGGAGCCATCGCCAGGGAAATCCCTAGCAGATCTCCGTGGCAGCCTCGACTGGGTCAAGCCGAGTGAAGAGCAGAGAGAGTGGACTTGGGAACAATGGTCGAAGAGGGGATGGAAGGTGGAGAGGCACGGCGAGAGGTACTGGGGTGTGTTACCAGTCCGGTCCGGCCCGTTCCAGATCCCGGTGTAGGGCCAGTGGTGTGTGTCCCCAGTACGGTCCGGTCTGTTCCTGCTCCCCGCACCAAGTCAGTGGTGCGCTTCGTCAGCCCGGCTCGGCCCGTTCCTGCTCCCCGCACCAAGTCAGTGGTGCGCTTCGTCAGCCCGGCTCTGCCCGTTCCTGCTCCCCGCACCAAGTCAGTGGTGCGTTTCGTCAGCCCGGTTTGGCCCGCTCCTGCTCCCCGCACCAAGTCAGGGGTGCGTTTCGTCAGCCCGGCTCGGGCCGTCCCTGCTCCCCACACCAAGCCAGTGGTGTGCGTCGTCAGTCCGGCACAGCCCGTGCCTGTTCCACTGGTGCCTGGTTCGGCACGGGTCAGCTGCTTCACGCCGGAGCTAGAGCAATCCGCTCCACCAGTGTGCAGTCCAGCTCCGGTCAGCAGGGCCAGACCGGACCAGGGGTACTTTGGGGGGTTAGAGAGCGAGTGGGGATCATGCCCGGAGCCGGATCCGCCGCCTAGGCGGAGTGCCCACCCGGTCCCTCCCCTGTTGTGTTTGGTTGGCGCGGTCGGAGTCCGCGCCTTTAGGGGGGGGTACTGTCACGCCCTGGCTCGGGGGACTCTCGTATGTTGAGCCAGGGTGTTAGTTTCTATGTTTTGTGTTGTAGGTTGTGGGTCTAGTTTTGCTTTTCTATGTTGGCCAGGGTGGCTCCCAATCAGAGACGGCTGTAGCTCGTTGTCTCTGATTGGGAGTCATACTTAGGTAGCCGTTTGGCACTCATTCATTGTGGTTTCTTGTTCTTATTTGGTTTGTGTTCAACCGTAGACATCACGTTTTCGTCTGTTGTTTTGATCGTGTGATCATTCTCGAAATAAATATGTTCACCTTCAACGCTGCGCATTGGTCCTCCTCCTTAGACGATCGTGACAAGCATGATGCTGCCTCCACCTTTGTTTAACCGGCATGGTCCTGCAACAGAGGATAGGACACACCAAACAATGATCTTTATTAAATACACAGTTTCATAAGACAGCGTGCATGAAATGCTAGGCGACCTACTAAGTTCCTGCAGTCTCTAACTCAATCAGGAGTGCTGCAATGACCCTGAAGAAGGTGTAAGGCGCACACATGCTATTAAGTGTGATAACGCGCTAAAAAGTCACACTACACACACTAGGGAGATATACGGTTAAGGATAACTGAACATTCAAGGTTCTACAAATACTACTTCAATGCAAACCGGGCCTAGACCAATGAAAAGCAATTGTACAAACAATCAAATTCATTGCACACAGGGGCGTAATAGCCTACACACAGTCCAGAGACCCACACCTTATAATAAAGTCATAGAATCACCCACTGAGCTGCCCAGTCTGCAATCCCTGTTCTCTTCGCCCCACATCACCCATGCTGTGTTTTAGAAACTATACATTCTAAAAAAAAAATTACAAGACTAGGCCAACGAAAGACGACATAGACATAACATTGAACATTTAAAAACACTTAGCTATCCCAGCTGTCGGGACCCCCCCATGGGGTCTGGGTGTGTGCACCACCCTTGGGCAGGTCAGCATGGCTGCTCTGAATAGGCTACAAACAGGAACAACAACTAGGCTATCCTCTGATTCAGGTTGATCACCATAGGGTTTTAGACTGATTAATTAAGTAGAATAGAAGAGCGCACTACACTCGCAACGCGCTTTGTTTACAAACACTGATAAAGCTTAGCTAATTAATGTCCAAGAACACCCTACAATGCGCAGTACGGTCTGTTCCCAAAAGCCAGGGAGATGGCTCGCACACCTAGCAATCCCACTATCTTATCTGGTTCCCCAAATTCCCCCTCACTACCTGTCTTCGTCGCCGGCTGCCCTACCCAGCAGCGAATGACAAAATCCCCCTGTTAAGGTGAGTGCAATGTAGAACATTGCAAAAGCTACCAGCCCAAAGTTCATCAAAGCACAGTTCCCCCGCCAAGACCTGAATGGGTCTCCACTCTGCCTTATATCAGTTTCTCTGAGTCCCGGGCAGAGTCTCTCAAGCAGGCACAGGTGCAAGCAATTAGTTCATGATTTAGTGACGTCCTCCCTTACGTTACACATGAAGCTGCCAAACATTGCACATGAAGCATATGAACGACGCAGGTGAAGTTCAAACACAAACGCAAAGAAAATAAAACAGAAAACAGACATGAAATCAAGTAACGCATGTTCCAGCAGTAGCATGTCACCAAGAACACCAGCACATAGCTTGCACATGGCAGCCATCAGAGAAGTGTGTGCAGAACCTAGTGGAATAAATAGACCATCATATTAACTAACGTATAGTGCTCTAATTTGTGCAATATCAGCTGATGCTATGCAACACTCTGGTTTCCCGTCTGAACCGGCTGCGCTTGATTTGACTGTCGGCTCAATTGGGTGTCGGCTCAATTAATTGACCACTAAACTGCGAGTGTAAATTGCATATTGCAGATTGCAGTAAATGTCTTAAGCAACAAAATATGTATGTTGTGCTTGAATAATCGGTGAATGTGCTTGAACTTTATACAGTAGGCATAGGTTCTTGCAAATGCGGGTTCTAAAAAACTGACGGTGATAGAGACTTATTCCTACTACTCAGGCTTATTATTGTTTAGCTGATTGCCTGTCTGCCCATATTCACAAAGTGTCTCAGAGTCGGAG
The DNA here is from genome assembly GCF_964263955.1 of Coregonus lavaretus. Lineage (NCBI taxonomy): Eukaryota > Metazoa > Chordata > Actinopteri > Salmoniformes > Salmonidae > Coregonus > Coregonus lavaretus. The sequence continues at coordinate 56,640,465 of NC_139992.1, read as the reverse complement.
TGCTGATCTAGGATCAGTTTTGACAATTAAATATTATAAAGAAGATTATATGGACATGGGAACCTGATCCTAGATCAGCACTCCTGCTCTGAGACACTGTGAATGCAGGCGCAGATGAGAGTGGTCTCTCTCTTTGGGTTCGGTTCATTTGAAGTTTTCTTCTGGACTCACCTTGAGGGATTTTTTTCTAGTCTTTTTCCCTTTAGACTTGCTTTATCGTGGGTTTAAAACAATGTCTCTTTGTGAAGCATTCTAAAACAAATACCTTCATAAAAGATGAGAAAGAATTCGGTTCAACTTTAGTTCATCTTCGGTTCCATTAAAACTGCATGAACCCCAGTTGCCTGATGTCATTCCAGTTGCCTGATGTCAATGTTGGTCTATCATTGATTTCAGGTTCATTATTACTTATGTGGGGAAGAAAGACACTATCGACATTAAACATGCCTTGTAATAATATTCTAATATAGATTATATTATATATATGAGAATACTATTCTCATATCTCAGACCCTATATAGGTTCAATCATTTGTCAGTATGTGGGGGGAAAACCCTAAAAGTGAGATATAAGTGAGATAAAGTCACATTCATAATCACATTTATCAAGAGATAATCTGCACTCATCATTGCACGTGTCCCTTCACTCCTGCAGCTAGTTTCTTTGATCTCTGTCGCGGTATACCTTGGGTCAAAACTTGTCAAAACGAGTAGGGGAGGAGATGAATACTAAATAGCTGGCCCCTTAGCCCTGTCCGTGTGTGCTCAAGCCTTTGAACTGCCGTGAGGAAGCCACTGGAGGCCTGTAATCCTTCTGGCGATAATTTTGGTTCAACCTTTGCTTTCTTAGTTTCTTACTATGCTTTGCTCTGGGGGTCAGTGCTGCTCAGAGAGTAATGGCTTGAGTAGTGGATTAGTAGACTTATTTCTTGTGAGATGTGACCTTGCTTTTACGGCAGTTTCTCAGATAGGTTTCCATCAGCTATCAGTCCCGAGAGCCCAGCAAGAATCAGCTTTTCATTTATCTGAATCTCCAGCCCTTATATTTGCCTCACAATGAAGTGTTTTACCATTTTCTTTTCAGGACAACCAGCGCTACACATATATCACATAAATAGTTGCATTCATTAGTTTTATTGACACATTTCAATAAAAAAAAGGTCAGCCAAATCAAAAAACTGATAAAAATAAATGTATATGAATGAAATCCAACTAGTCAGTGACAACTGTGTTGAGTTTTTACTTTGTGTAGCCTACCCCCCACAAGTCCGTAGCGCAAACACACGATGGGGTTAGAAGGGGTTATAAGTCCAAAACGTGCCACCGTTACAGTTGGACTCATTGTATTAAGGAAAGTTGATACTCCGCTTATTGCTACAAAGTTACAGAAATCTAAACCAACGACCACACAAACCATATATAAACAACCAAATGTTCAAGGACTCGAAGATTACAACGTAGCTGTGAGTGATAACTACCTCCTGCTGAAGTAGTCCCCGATACACATTGCACCACATTACACAGTACAATAATGGATTCATTTGTACATTTTTATTTTATTTCTTTCCTCCAATTTTTATGCATGATTGTTTTTTTGTTTTGTTTTGTTATTCATGCAGTACGGAACCGTGGACTATGTGAACTTAAAATAATGTTGGACATATGTGTCACGCCCTGGCTCTGGGGACGCTTGTATGTTGAGCCAGGGTGTGAGTTTTCTTTGTTTGTTCTAGTTTTGTATTTCTATGTTGGCCAGGGTGGCTCCCAATCGGAGACGGCTGTAGCTCGTTGTCTCTGATTGGGAGCCATACTTAGGTAGCCGTTTGGCATTGTTTTAGGTGGGATCTTGTTCCAGTATAGGTTTGTGTTAGAACCGAGGACGTCACGTTATCGTTTGTTGTTTTTCTTCGTGTGTTCATTCTAATAAAAATAAGTATGTTCGCAAATAACGCTGCGCATTGGTCCACTGTTTCCAACGATCGTGACAGAAGATCCCACCAAAACTGGACCAAGCAGCGTGTCCAGGAGCCATCGCCAGGGGAATCTCTAGCGGATCTCCTTTGACACCTCGACTGGGTCAAGCCGTGTGAGGAGGAGAGAGGCTGGACTTGGAAGCAGAAGGGCAAAAGTCTGGCGAGAGCTATGGAGGCCTGGCCCACGGGGAGGAGAGACGGCCAGAAAATTTTTAGGGGGGGGCTCACGCCGTGGACGACGGGGCAGCAGGAGGCCGCCAGGTTACGGGAGCCACTGGTCACCAGGGGGAAGGAGGATGTAGAGGCACGGCGAGAGGTACTGGGGTGTGTTGCCAGTCCGGTCCGGCCCGTTCCTGATCCCTGCGTAGGGCCAGTGGTGTGTGTTCCCAGTACGGTCCGGCTTGTTCCTGTCCCTCGCACCGAGCCTGTGGTGCACGTCGCCAGCCCGGTCCGGCCTGTTCCTGCCCCTCGCACCAAACCAGTGGTGCGCTTCGTCAGCCCGGTCCGGCCCGTTCCTGATCCCCGCACCAAGTCAGTGGTGCGCTTCGTCAGCCCGGTCCGGCCCGTTCCTGCTCCCCGCACCAAGTCAGTGGTGCGCGTCGTCAGCCCGGTCCGGCTCGTTCCTGCTCCCCGCACCAAGCCAGTGGTGCGCGTCGTCAGCCCGGTCCGGCCCGCTCCTGCTCCCCGCACCAAGTCAGTGGTGCGCTTCGTCAGCCCGGTCCGGCCCGTTCCTGCTCCCCGCACCAAGCCAGTGGTGCGCTTCGTCAGCCCGTTCCGGCCCGTTCCTGCTCCCCACACCAAGCCAGTGGTGTGCGTCGTCAGTCCGGCACAGCCCGTGCCTGTTCCACCGGTGCCTGGTCCGGCACCGGTCAGCTGCTCCACGCCGGAGCTAGAGCAATCCGCTCCACCAGTGTTCAGTCCAGCTCCGGCCAGCAGGGCCAGACCGGACCAGGGGTACTTTGGGGGGTTAGAGAGGGAGTGGGCATCATGCCCGGATCCGCCGCCAAGGTGGAGTGCCCACCCGGTCCCTCCCCTGTGGTGTTTGGTTGGCGCGGTCGGAGTCCGCACCTTTGGGGGGGGGGGTACTGTCACGCCCTGGCTCTGGGGATGCTTGTATGTTGAGCCAAGGTGTGAGTTTTCTTTGTTTGTTCTAGTTTTGTATTTCTATGTTGGCCAGGGTGGCTCCCAATCGGAGACGGCTGTAGCTCGTTGTCTCTGATTGGGAGCCATACTTAGGTAGCCGTTTGGCATTGTTTTAGGTGGGATCTTGTTCCAGTATAGGTTTGTGTTAGAACCGAGGACGTCAGGTTATCGTTTGTTGTTTTTCTTCGTGTGTTCATTTTAATAAAAATAAGTATGTTCGCAAATAACGCTGCGCATTGGTCCACTGTTTCCAACGATCGTGACAATATGGGAAGGCGAAATGAGTATGAATTTTTTTACTTAGGCAATATGGAACTTTGGACTATGTGGACTTAAAATCAGGTTTGGATCTAGGGAAAGGCGAAGATGGGATATAATCTGTTTCTCTGCCGATAGGCAGCGTTCATGTAATGGACATAAAGAACTGGTCTTGCGATATTTATAGAAGGTATTTTTTTCTCTAAATGTTTTCTCATTTCTTCGAACAATTGGATCCAATGAACTGAGCAGGCTTGGCTGACATGCTTATAGCCTTTGCCTGGACTTTATTAATATGAGCAGAAATCTATAATATTGTGCTGTTATTATTTATATTCATATTATCTATTATTTTATTTTATGACTGTTTTCCATGCTATTTGGTTAGTTCTCTCTTTAAAACCATTTTCATGGACATACAATAGACCAATGGGGCTTTGAAAGTGTGAGTGAAGGGTGGGAGTATTGAATGATGTTATCATGGGACTGTCCATATTTCCCTCTGGCCTACGCCAATTGGCGGCCAAAGGTTTGCCTTAGGACGCACAGATGCGTCATGAGTAAGCGAGATGGTCTGATGGTCTTAGTGACAACAGACCTCCTAGATATGGGGGGAGGTTTTAGTGGGTGGAATATTAGGACAATTGGAGGTTTCCACAGTTGCAGCTACAGTTCCCTAAACAGTGCAACTATTATGGTACAGCTATATGGACTCTTAATCATCATGGTGCTTTTTGATGGTAAGTTTATAAACATTGGTTGTGGTAAGTATAATGGAAACGTGGGTATCATTATGGTAAGTGGGGAAATAAGTATAGCCAGTTACAATTGTAATGGTTTAGCAGATTATAAAAAAAATATCAATTTTTACCTGGCTAAAAGATAAATAATATAATATCTATTGTTTACAGGAAACTCACTCTACAGCTATAGATGAGGTTGTATGGAAAAAGGACTGGGAGGGAGAAATATATTTTTGAAATGTGAAAAGAAACTCAAAAGGGATGATTATATTAATGAACAACAATTTTGATCCGATTGCGCAAACTGTGCAGACAGATCCTCAAGGAAGATGGATCCTTTTAAATATCAAATCAAATTAACATTTATTTGCCACATGCGCCGAATACAACAGGTGTAGACCTTCCTGTGAAATGCTTACTTACAAGCCCTTAACCAACAATGCAGTTCAAGAAAATATTTACTAAATAAACTAAAGTAAAAAACATAAAATAAAATAAAATAAAAAGTAACACAATAAAATAACAATAACGAGGCTATATACAGGGGATACCGGTACCGAGTCAATGTGCGGGGGTACAGGTTAGTCAAGGTAATTTGTACATGTAGGTAGGGGTAAATTGACTATGCATAGATAATAAACAGCGAGTAGCAGCAGTGTAAAAACAAAGGGGGGGTTAATATAAATACTCTGGGTGGCCATTTGATTAATTGTTCAGCAATGTTATTGCTTGGGGATAGAAGCTGTTAAGGAGCCTTTTGGACCTAGACTTGGCGCTCCGGTACCGCTTGCTGTGCGGTAGCAGAGAGAACAGTCTATGACTTTGGTGACTGGAGTCTTTGACAATTTGTTGGGCCTTTCTCTGACACTGCCTAGTATATAGGTCCTGGATGGCAGGAAGCTTGGCCCCAGTGATGTATTGGGTCGTACGCACTACCCTCTGTAGCGTTTTACGGTCGGATGACGAGCAGTTGCCATACCAGGCGGTGATGCAACCGGTCAGGATGCTCTCGATGGTGCAGCTGTAGAACTTTTTGAGGATCTGAGGACCCATGCCAAATCTTTTCAGTCTCCTGAGGGGGAAAAGGTGTTGTCGTGCCCTCTTAACCCCTATCTTGGTCCGCATCAATGTTATTGGGGGCCTGTTCGGCCTGTAGTCCACGATCATCTCCTTTATCTTGCTCACATTGAGGGAGAGGTTGTTGTCCTGGCACACAGCCAGGTCTCTGACCTCCTCCCTATAGGCTGTCTCATCGTTGTCAGTGATCAGTTCTACACACTGTTGTGTCGTCAGCAAACTTAATGATGGTGTTGGAGTCGTGCTTGGCCTCGCAGTCATGGGTGAACAGGGAGTACAGGAGAAGACTAAGCACGCACCCCTGAGGGGCCCCGGTGTTGAGGATCAGGGTGACAGATGTGTTGTTGCCTACCCTTACCACCTGGGGGCGGCCTGTCAGGAAGTCCAGGATCCAGTTGCAGAGGGAGGTGTTTAGTCCCAGGGTCCTTAGCTTAGTGATGAGCTTTGTGAGCACTATGGCATCAAAAGTTAAAAGATTATTAATAGGAGACAGAATGCAATCGAACCATCATCTAATTGGCCTCCACATAACTCTTACAGAATTTCCACGTGGATGGGGATATTAGAAATTTTATCAAAGCCTGCTGGATGACAATTTGTTCTTAACTAAGACAAAATAATTCATAACATACTTTTTTTCTGAACAACATATGCACAGCAGATCCCCTTATTGTATGGGACACTTTCAAATGTACTTTCAGAGGCCATTCAATACAATACTCTTCATTAAAACAAAAGCAGGTCAAACAAAGTCAAAAGAGATTAGACTAATAAAGAAAATAGAGAAAATAACAGCACAGGTAGATGCAATAAAAACTGTTCTATAGAGGGACAAAATAAGCTAGAGGAAAAACAAAAATAATTGGAGGAACTTACTCAAGAATGATCAAGTGTAATTTATTGCAAAAATAAAGCGAATTGGCTGGAAAATGGGGAAAAAATGTACTACATTTTTCTTGAATCTTCAACATAGAAATGTTTCCAAAGATAATTCACAGGAACTTGTTACAAATGACGCAGTCATCCATGATTCACCAAATTATATTTTGAAAGAGGAAGCAAAATATTTTAAGCATATGTTTTCTTTTCAGTCTCCTCCATCTCCACTGAATGATGTTAAATGTAAAGATATCTTTCCTAATAATAATAATTTAAAATTCATAAATGTACAGAATGAGCTGTGTGAAGTTTAATTTACAGAAGAGGAAATTCTTGAGGTAATTCAATCCTTTAAGTCTGGAAAACACCAGGGCTTGATGGTATACCAGTAGATGTACAGTACCAGTCAAACGTTTGGATACACCTACATTTACATTTACATTTTAGTCATTTAGCAGACGCTCTTATCCAGAGCGACTTACAGGAGCAATTAGGGTTAAGTGCCTTGCTCAAGGGCACATTTACGTCATTTAGCAGACGCTCTTATCCAGAGCGACTCACAAATTGGTGCATTCACCCTATAGCCAGTGGGATAACCACTTTACAATTTTGGGGGGGGGGGGGGGGGGGGGGGGGGGGGGGGGGGGGTAGAAGGATTACTTTATCCTATCCCAGGTATTCCTTAAAGAGGTGGGGTTTCAAATGTCTCCGGAAGGTGGTGAGTGACTCCGCTGTCCTGGCGTCGTGAGGGAGCTTGTTCCACCATTGGGGTGCCAGAGCAGCGAACAGTTTTGACTGGGCTGAGCGGGAACTATGCTTCCGCAGAGGAAGGGGAGCCAGCAGGCCAGAGGTGGATGAACGCAATGCCCTCGTTTGGGTGTAGGGACTGATCAGAGCCCGAAGGTACAGAGGTGCCGTTCCCCTCACTGCTCCATAGGCAAGCACCATGGTCTTGTAACGGATGCGAGCTTCAACTGGAAGCCAGTGGAGTGTGCGGAGGAGGGGGGTGACGTGAGAGAACTTGGGAAGGTTGAACACCAGACGGGCTGCGGCGTTCTGGATGAGTTGTAGGGGTTTAATGGCACAGGCAGGGAGGCCAGCCAACAGCGAGTTGCAGTAATCCAGACGGGAGATGACAAGTGCCTGGATTAGGACCTGTGCCGCTTCCTGTGTAAGGCAGGGTCGTACTCTCCGAATGTTGTAGAGCATGAACCTGCAGGAGCGGGTCACCGCCTTGATGTTAGCGGAGAACGACAGGGTGTTGTCCAGGGTCACGCCAAGGCTCTTCGCACTCTGGGAGGAGGACACAACGGAGTTGTCAACCGTGATGGCGAGATCATGGAACGGGCAGTCCTTCCCCGGGAGGAAGAGCAGCTCCGTCTTGCCAGGGTTCAGCTTGAGGTGGTGATCCGTCATCCATACTGATATGTCTGCCAGACATGCAGAGATGCGATTCGCCACCTGGTTATCAGAAGGGGGAAAGGAGAAGATTAGTTGTGTATCGTCAGCGTAGCAATGATAGGAGAGGCCATGTGAGGATATGACAGAGCCAAGTGACTTGGTGTATAGGGAGAAAAGGAGAGGGCCTAGAACTGAGCCCTGGGGGACACCAGTGGTGAGAGCACGTGGTGCGGAGACAGCTTCTCGCCACGCCACTTGGTAGGAGCGACCGGTCAGGTAGGACGCAATCCAGGAGTGAGCCGCGCCGGAGATGCCCAGCTCGGAGAGGGTGGAGAGGAGGATCTGATGGTTCACAGTATCAAAGGCAGCAGACAGGTCTAGAAGGACAAGAGCAGAGGAGAGAGAGTTAGCTTTAGCAGTGCGGAGAGCCTCCGTGACACAGAGAAGAGCAGTCTCAGTTGAATGACCAGTCCTGAAACCTGACTGGTTTGGATCAAGAAGGTCATTCTGAGAGGGATAGCAAGAGAGTTGGCTAAAGACGGCACGCTCAATAGTTTTGGAAAGAAAAGAAAGAAGGGATACTGGTCTGTAGTTGTTGACATCAGTGGGATCGAGTGTTGGTTTTTTGAGAAGGGGAGCAACTCTCGCTCTCTTGAAGACGGAAGGGACATGGCCAGCGGTCAAGGATGAGTTGATCAGCGAGGTGAGGTAGGGGAGAAGGTCACTGGAGATGGTCTGGAGAAGAGAGGAGGGGATGAGGTCAAGCGGGCAGGTTGTTGGGCGGCCTGCAGTCACAAGTCGCAGGATTTTATCTGGAGAGAGAGGGGAGAAAGAAGTCAAAGCATAGGGTAGGGCAGTGTGAGTAGGACCAGCAGTGTCATTAGACTTAACAAACGAGGATCGGATGTCGTCAACCTTCTTTTCAAAGTGGTTGACGAAGTCATCCACCTACTCATTCAAGGGTTTTTCTTTATTTTTACTATGGTCTACATTGTAGAATAATAGTGAAGACATCCAAACAATGGAATAACACATATGGAATCATGTAGTAACCAAAAAAGTGTTATAAAAATCAGAAGTCGGAAGTTTACATACACTTAGGTTGGAGTCATTCAAATTCGTTTTTCAACCACTCCACACATTTCTTGTTAACAAACTATAGTTTTGGGAAGTCGAATAGGACATCTACTTTGTGCATGACACAAGCAATTTTTCCAACAATTGTTTACAGACAGATTATTTCACTTATAATTCACTGTATCACAATTCCAGTGGGTCAGAAGTTTACATACACTAAGTTGACGGTGCCTTTAAACAGCTTGGAAAATTCCAAAACATTATGTCATGGCTTTAGAAGCTTCTGATAGACTAATTGACATCATTTGAGTCAATTGGAGGTGTACCTGTGGATGTATTTCAAGGCCTACCTTCAAACTCAGTGCCTTTTTGCTTGACGTCATGGGGAAATCAAAAGAAATCAGCCAAGACCTCAGAAAAATAATTGTAGCCCTCCACAAATCTGGTTCATCCTTGGCATCAATTTCCAAACGCCTGAAGGTACCACGTTCATCTGTACAAACAATATTACTCAAGTATAAACACCATGGGACCACGCAGCCGTCATACCGCTCAGGAAGGGGACGCGTTCCGTCTCCTAGAGATGAACGTACTTTGGTACGAAAAGTGCAAATCAATCCCAGAACAACAGCAAAGGACCTTGTGAAGATGCTGGAGGAAACAGGTACAAAAGTGTCTATATCCACAGTAAAACGAGTCCTATATCGACATAACCTGAAAGGCCGCTCAGCAAGGAAGAAGCCACTGCTCCAAAACCACCATAAAAAAAGACAGACTACGGTTTGCAACTGCACATGGGGACAAAGATCGTACTTTTTGGAGAAATGTCCTCTTGTCTGATGAAACAAAAATAGAACTGTTTGGCCATAATGACCATCGTTATGTTTGGAGGAAAAAGGGGGTTTCTTGAAAGCCGAAGAACACCATCCCAACCGTGAAGCACGGGGGTGGCAGCATCATGCTGTGGGGGTGCTTTGCTGCAGGAGGGACTGGTGCACTTCACCAAATAGATGGCATCACGAGGAAGGAAAGTTATGTGGATATATTGAAGCAATTTCTTAAGACAAGTTAAAGCTTGGTCGCAAATGGGTCTTCCAAATGGACAATGACCCCAAGCATACTTCCAAAATTGTGGCAAAATGGCTTAAGGACAACAAAGTCAAGGTATTGGAGTGGCCATCACAAAGCCCTGACCTCAATCCTATAGAAAATGTGTGGGCCGAACTGAAAAAGCATGTCCGAGCAAGGAGGCCTACAAACCTGACTCAGTTACACCAGCTCTGTCAGGAGGAATGGGCCAAAATTCACCCAACTTATTGTGGGAAGCTTGTGGAAGGCTACTCGAAATGTTTGATCCAAGTTAAACAATTTAAAGGCAATGCTACCAAATACTAAAATTCATGCACTCACTAACTCTAAGTCGCTCTGGATAAGAGCGTCTGCTAAATGACTAAAATGTAATGTAAACTTCTGACTCACTGGGAGTGTGATGAAATAAATAAAAGCTGAAATAAATCATTCTCTCTAATATTATTCTGACATTTCACAAGTGGTGATCCTAACTGACCTAAGACAGGGTATTTTTACTAGGATTAAATGTCAGTAATTGTGAAAAACTGAGTTTAAATGTATTTGGCGAAGGTGTATGTAAACTTACGACTTCAACTGTATGCTGAAAAGTGGCCAAACTAAGTTCATATTTGTCAGGCAATGGGCACAGCCATCTTTTACTTTGTTTATTTGCATCGGATAGTGAATGGCATTCTGGGATTAGGGAGTTTTCTCTTGTCAAACATAAACAAACATGGCTGCCATCATAAATCATTTAGCTGCTGTTAGCTTAGCTGACGCATCTCTTTTCTTAATGTCACGTTCGTTGAGAGACGGGTCAGACTAAGGTGCAGCGTGATATGCGTACATATTTATTAAGACGAATAAACACTTGACAAAATATCAAAACAACGAAAACGTGAAGTCCTATGGGCTATACACACAACAAGCCTAACAGGAACACAAACAAGATCCCACAACTAAGGTAGGCAACATGGCTGCCTAAGTATGATCCCAAATCAGAGACAACGATAGACAGCTGTCTCTGATTGGTCTGCTTGTTTATTGCGTGTTCTTTTCATTGCAACCACAGTTATTTTAGCTCGGAGTGCCATGTAATCTCCCAGTAGTAGCTTGTTAAGCCATGCAATTGCAGAACATTATCATATTTGAACATGTGTGTGATACTAAAAGTCAGTTTTTAACGCAATACCGATGTCAACATGCACCCCAAGTAGCACATTTCAGCTGGCTGTGTATAATGACTCAAATCTCTCTCTCTCTCTCTCTCTCTCTCTCTCTCTCTCTCTCTCTCTCTCTCTCTCTCTCTCTCTCTCTCTCTCTCTCTCTCTCTCTCTCATGCACAAAACATTCTGTGTGTTTTTACAGATTACTACTTTGTCTGAAGGCATCGCGGAGCACCTACAGTGGGGAGAACAAGTATTTGATACACTGCCGATTTTGCAGGTTTTCCTACTTACAAAGCATGTAAAGGTCTGTAATTTTTATCATAGGTACACTTCAACTGTGAGAGAATGAATCTAAAACAAAAATCCAGAAAATCACATTGTATGATTTTTAAGTAATTAATTTGCATTTTATTGCATGACATAAGTATTTGATCACCTACCAACCAGTAAGAATTCCGGCTCTCACAGACCTGTTAGTTTTTCTTTAAGAAGCCCTCCTGTTCTCCACTCATTACCTGTATTAACTGCACCTGTTTGAAATCGTTACCAGTATAAAAGACACCTGTCCACACACTCAATCAAACAGACTCCAACCTCTCCACAATGGCCAAGACCAGAGAGCTGTGTAAAGCATCAGGGATACAATTGTAGACCTGCACAAGGCTGGGATGGGCTACAGGACAATAGGCAAGCAGCTTGGTGAGAAGGCAACAACTGTTGGCGCAATTATTAGAAAATGGAAGAAGTTCAAGATGACGGTCAATCACCCTTGGTCTGGGGCTCCATGCAAGATCTCACCTCGTGGGGCATCAATGATCATGAGGAAGGTGAGGGATCAGCCCAGAACTACACGGCAGGACCTGGTCAATGACCTGAAGAGAGCTGGGACCACAGTCTCAAAGAAAACCATTAGTAACACACTACGCCGTCATGGATTAAAATCCTGCAGTGCACGGAAGTGCCCCTGCTCAAGCCAGCGCATGTCCAGGCCCATCTGAAGTTTGCCAATAACCATCTGGATGATCCAGAGGAGGAATGGAAGAAGGTCATGTGGTCTGATGAGACAAAAATAGAGCTTTTTGGTCTAAACTCCACTCGCCGTGTTTGGAGGAAGAAGAAGGATAAGTACAACCCCAAGAACACCATCCCAACCATGAAGCATGGAGGTGGAAACATCATTCTTTGGGGATGCTTTTCTGCAAAGGGGACAGGACGACTGCACCGTATTGAGGGGAGGATGGATGGGGCCATGTATCGCGAGATCTTGGCCAACAACCTCCTTCCCTCAGTAAGAGCATTGAAGATGGGTCGTGGCTGGGTCTTCCAGCATGACAACGACCCGAAACACACAGCCAGGGCAACTAAGGAGTGGCTCCGTAAGAAGCATCTGAAGGTCCTGGAGTGGCCTAGCCAGTCTCCAGACCTGAACCCAATAGAAAATCTTTGGAGGGAGCTGAAAGTCCGTATTGCCCAGCGACAGCCCCAAAACCTGAAGGATCTGGAGAAGGTCTGTATGGAGGAGTGGGCCAAAATCCCTGCTGCAGTGTGTGCAAACCTGATCAAGACCTACAGGAAACGTATGATCTCTGTAATTGCAAACAAAGGTTTCTGTACCAAATATTAAGTTCTGCTCTTCTGATGTATCAAATACTTATGTCATGCAATAAAATGCAAATTCATTACTTAAAAATCATACAATGTGATTTTCTGGATATTTTAGATTCCGTCTATCACAGTTGAAGTGTACCTATGATAAAAATTACAGACCTCTACATGCTTTGTAAGTAGGAAAACCTGCAAAATCGGCAGTGTATCAAATTCTTGCTCTCCCCACTGTATGTAAATGCCCCTATTAGCGTTAAGAATATTAATTTTAAAATATGAATACTGGTCTAGGACACTATTTTATTAAGGGCATCCCGCCAAGAGTCAATAAGCCGAACCCTGCATATCGAGGATGATGGCGGCAGACTCAGGCATCCGAAAGCTCTGGGTACCTGGTTTACTGCCAAGTATGCTGTATGAGTCTTCATTCTTACTATGCAGTTTAACTTCAGAATCCCACAGCAACACTGCAATTTGTGATAAACAGTAGCACACTGGTCTGAAAGAGAAAAGGGCATGCGAACAATAAAGGCCCCCACTTCACTTGTTCAACTCGCCTGGAAGTGTGTTAAATTTAGTTAAACACCCTGGGAGGGTGGCAGGTAGCTTTCTCGTAATAAAATGGAGTTAGAATTTGAGTGACTCAGGCTCCCAGCAGGCCTCGTGAATGTGATGTCTGCTTCCTGCTGAGTTTGAGGAATGGCGGTTTATGAGTCTGGCCTCACGGCAGGGGCTTTATTGGACTTTGAATCCTAAGGGCCACAGAGAGAGGGAGAGACAGAGAGATGGGTTGCTAGAGGTTGGTAATGGGAGTGGTGGTTCAGGGATAGTGGGAGCCAGAGGTAATGTGTCAATATGTTTTTAGCTATCCCTATTCATAAACCATAAATGAAAATGATATGAAACCTTTATGGAAATATAAACAGTGAATTTAGTGAAGTGCGAGCATGAGATGATTACACATGCATATTACATCCATTGTTTTTTTTCAGCTGACTACCCACTGAGCACAGACTTCAATTCAACGTCTATTCCACATTGGTTCAATGTCATTTCATTGAAATGACGTGGAAACAACGTTGATTCAACCAGTGTGTGCCCAGTGGGAAGGCACATTCATAATTGATACAAATTACAATTCAATTCATATAAATTAAAGCTGAATCTTTTGGATGATCATTCATTGATGCTGAGTTGTTGGGAGAAGTTTTGGAGAACGCTCTCATGTCACTGTGGCAGACCTGCATGTCCACCAATATTGTTTTCATGTGAAATGTCCCTGTGGTCTGTCCTACATAGGGAAAACCTGCAGAAGCGTTAAGACCCGGATCAGTGAGCACCGCAGCAATATACGGACAGGTGAGCTAACAACCACTGTTGATGTTCATTTTGCACAAGCTGGACATCCTATTAGCTGTCTGATATACATTGGATTAGAAATGGTCAAGATGTCACGCAGGGGAGGGGACATTGAGAGGAAACATCTTCAAAGGGTAATCTTTCTGGATCCACAGGCTCCTCTTGGCCTTAATGAGTTTGACTTGAAACCATTTCTATAGTTCTAAAATGTTCAAACTACAGTTTTTTACCCTAATAGAATATTGTGTGTATGTATATATATATATATATATATATATATATATATACATATATATATATACATTATTACTGTAAATATTTATCACATTCCTCATGTATGTTATATATTTTGATATAATGAATGTTGATATTGTGAACCTATATTATATATTTTTACCTCCTGTTTCAGGAAGTGATGTCACTGAGCTTTCTCTCCGTTGGGACAGACGCGAACTGGCTGAATTGATTCAGTGGCTAGCTTTGCACTTAACTGGCTAACAGTAGCTACTAAGGGTAAGTTATAACCTACATTTATTTTTGTTTTGTTTTTACATACTGGTAACAAGAGTCGTTCAAGGGAATTCGGGACAGGGGTGACTAGTTGACGTTAGCTTGGCTCTCTCTGTGTGTTTCGTGCCGTCGGAGGAGGGGTGGTTCGTTGGCAGAGAGCAAAAGCTAGCTAGTATGCTAACTATTCTAGATAACTAACTGGCTGAATAAGTTGACAACGTACTCACTCAAACTGTCAAAACTAACCCAAAACTTTACACAACGTTAGACACGGACACGAATGATCTGTTTGGCGTGTTAACACACTGGTTTGTTGTAACCGAGTATTGATGCTAAACCGTGTTATTGGAGGCTGGCATGCTAGTTGGCTATGGCGTCATAGGATTCGGTGCCCTGGACGGTTTTCACTGAAGAATACTGTACCAAGTTAGCTAGCTGAATAAACTAAGTTAGAGTCTATTCCTAGAAAACATTGAACCGCTGTAGATTACAACATTTATAATTTCTAAAGTGGAAGTTGGGAGAGTTATATTTGAGTGTTTCAGTGAAAGGTAAGTGAGGGAGGCCCCGCTCTCTTGCTTTCCCAGATGTTTAGTTCATTTCATTCCGATCTCCTTTGCATTATTGTAGCCTTTTTCTGTACCCTGTGAACTATGTGTCTATCTATCCCTGTTCTCTCCTCTCTGCACAGGCCATACAAATGCTTCACACCGCGTGGCTGCTGCCACTCTAACCTGGTGGTCCCTGCGACCCACGTGGAGTTACAGGTCTCCGGCAGCCTCTGGAACTGCCGTTCTGCGGCCAACAAGGCAGAGTTCATCTCAGCCTATGCTACCCTCCAGTCCCTCGACTTCTTGGTGCTGACGGAAACATGGATTACCACAGAAAACACTGCTACTCCTACTGCTCTTTCCTCGTCTGACCATGTGTTCTCGCATACCCCGAGAGCATCTTGTCAGCGCGGCGTTGGCACAGGAATCCTCATCTCTCATCTGTCTATCTCCTCATTTGAATTCCATGCTGTCACAGTCACTAGCCCATTCAAGCTTAACATCCTTGTCATTTATCGCCCTACAGGTTCCCTTGGAGAGTTCATCAATGAGCTTGACGTCTTGATAAGTCCCTTTCCTGAGGATGGCTCACCCCTCACAGTTCTGGGTGACTTTAACCTCCCTACATCTGCCTTTGACTCATTTCACTCAGCCTCCTTCTTTCCACTCCTTTCCTCTTTTGAACTCACCCTCTCACCGTCCCCCCCTACTCACAAGGCAGGCAATACGCTTGACCTCATCTTTACTAGATGCTGTTCTTCTACTAATCTCACTGCAACTCCCCTCCAAGTCTCCGACCACTACTTTGTTTCCTTTTCTCTCTCGCACTCCTCCAACACTACTCACTCTGCCCCTACTCCGATTGTAATGTGCCATTGCAACCTTCGCTCTCTCTCTCCCGCTACTCTCTCCTCTTCCATCCTATCATCTCTTTCCTTTGCTAAATCCTTCTCCCTCCGATCTCCTGATTCTGCCTCCTCAACCCTCCTCTCCTCCCTTTCTGCATCTTTTGACTCTCTATGTCCCCTATCCTCCCGGCCGGCTCGGTCCTCCCCTCCTGCTCCGTGGCTTGACGACTCATTGCGAGCTCACAGAAGAGGGCTCCGGGCAGCCGAGCGGAAATGGAGGAAAACTAGACTCCCTGCAGACCTGTCATCTTTTCACACCCTCCTCTCTACATTCTCTTCCTCTGTTTACGCTGCTCTACATTTCAAGCCTCTGCCTCTAACCCTAGGAAGCTCTTTGCCACCTTCTCCTCCCTGCTGAATCCCCCTCCTCCTCCCCTCCCTCATCCCTCTCTGTGGATAAATTCGTCAACCATTTTGAAAAGAAGGTTGACGACATCCGATCCTCATTTATCAAGTCAAATGACACCAATGGTCCTGCTCACACTGCCCTACCCTATGCTTTGACTTCCTTCTCCCCTCTCTCTCCAGATGAAATCTTGCGACTTGTGATGGCTGGCCGCCCAACAACCTGCCCGCTTGGTCCTCTGTAGCTCAATTGGTAGAGCATGGCGCTTGTAACGCCAGGGTAGTGGGTTCGATTCCCGGGACCACCCATACGTAAAAATGTATGCACACATGACTGTAAGTCGCTTTGGATAAAAGCGTCTGCTAAATGGCATATTATTATTATTATTATTATTATTATCCCCTCCTCTCTTCTCCAGACCATTTCCGGAGACCTTCTCCCTTACCTCACCTCGCTCATCAACTCATCCTTGACCGCTGGCCATGTCCCTTCCATCTTCAAGAGAGCGAGAGTGTCACGAATACCGCCGAGGCTGCTCCTCCTCCTTGTTCGGGCAGGCTTCGGCGTTCGTCGTCCCCGGAGTACTAGCTGCCACCGTTTGATGTTTTCGATGTTTGTTTGGTCATGTCTAGTTTAGAGCACCTGTTTTGTATTCTGTCCTGATTATGTCACCTATAAGTTTCCCTGTGTTATGTTTTGTAGTTGTGTGTTATTGTCCGCCTGTCATTTTGTTGTGAGGTTCGGTACTTTTGTTTATGAGTGTTTTACGCATTTCACGTATCAGTTCGCCTCCGTTGTTTCGAGGCCATTTATTTTTGTATATTGTTCAAATACTTCAGTAAAGTCGTTTTGACTTATCCGCTGTGTCCTGCGCCTGACTTCACCACCGCATCCACATCAGTACCGTGACAGAGAGTTGCACCCCTCCTCAAAAAACCTACACTCGATCCCTCCGATGTCAACAACTACAGACCAGTATCCCTTCTTTATTTTCTCTCCATAACTCTTGAGCATGCCTTCTCTAGCCAACTCTCCTGCTATCTCTCTCAGAATGACCTTCTTGATCCAAACCAGTCAGGTTTCAAGACTGGTCATTCAACTGAGACTGCTCTTCTCTGTGTCACGGAGGCACTCCACATTGCTAAAGCTAACTCTCTCTCCTCTGCGCTTATCCTTCTAGACCTATCCGCTGCCTTTGATACTGTGAACCATCAGATCCTCCTCTCCACCCTCTCCGAGTTGGGAATCTCCGATGCTGCTCACTCTTGGATTGCGTCCTACCTGACAGGTCGCTCCTACCAGGTGGCATGGCGAGAATCTGTCTCCGCACCATGTGCTCTCACCACTGGTGTCCCCCAGGGCTCAGTTCTAGGCCCTCTCCTATTCTCTCTATACACCAAGTCACTTGGCTCTGTCATATCCTCACATTGTCTCTCCTATCATTGCTACACAAACAACACAATTCATTTTCTCCTTTCCCCCTTCTGATAACCAGGTGGCGAATCGCATCTCTGCATGTCTTGCAGACATATCAGTGTGGATGTCGGATAACCACCTCAAGCTGAACCTCGGCAAGACGGAGCTGCTCTTCCTACCGGGGAAGGACTGCCCGCTCCATGATCTCGCCATCACGGTTGACAACTCCATTGTGTCCTCCTCCCAGAGTGCAAAGAACCTTGGCGTGACCCTGGACAATACCCTGTCGTTCTCCGCTAACATCAAAGCGGTGACCCGATCCTGCAGGTTCATGCTCTACAACATTCGCAGAGTACGACCCTAGCTTACACAGAAAGCGGCACAGGTCCTAATCCAGGCACTTGTCATCTCCCATCTGGATTACTGCAACTCACTGTTGGCTGGGCTCCCTGCCTGTGCCGTTAAACCCCTTCAACTTATCTAGAACGCTGCAGCCCGTCTGGTGTTCAACCTTCCCAAGTTCTCTCATGTCACCCCGCTCCTCCGCACACTCCACTGGTTTCCATTTGAGGCTCACATCTAGTACAAGACCATGGTGCTTGCCTACGGAGCTGTGAGGGGAATGGCACCTCCTTACCTTCAGGCTCTGATCAGACCCTACACCCAAACGAGGGCACTACGTTCATCCACCTCTGGCCTGCTAGCTCCCCTACCTCTACGGAAGCACAGTTACCGCTCAGCCCAGTCAAAGCTATTCGCTGCTCTGGCACCCCAATGGTGGAACAAGCTCCCCCACGACGCGAGGACAGCGGAGTCACTGACCACCTTCCGGAGACACTTGAAACCCACCTCTTTAAGGAATACCTGGAATAGTATAAAGTAATCCTTCTTCTCCCACCCCCCATAAAAAAAGGTGGTTGTCCCACTGGCTATCATAAGTTGAATGCACCAATTTGTAAGTCGCTCTGGATAAGAGCGTCTGCTAAATGATGTAAATGTAAATGAGTTCACCTATAACTACAGCACCTGCAAAAAAGCACCTGGATGTGCGTGTGTTCTTCAGCTTTTGTACTGTGGCAGACGAAACATTGTTCATGCTCTAATAAGTCCTTTTAGAGATTCCAACTGCAAACACATTTCAAGACTAAACGTCACAGCTCAGCGGTAGAGTGCGTGCCTATAGCTTGAGGCCACACACACTGTATAATGATAAATAACTTCATACATGAAAGATAGCTTATTCTTTCCCTTTGTGTGTTAGTATTCTGTGGGGGTTTTGGAGTGGGGGTTTGGTGCATCTTATATCAGTGTACTGTAGGTAACCTGTATGGCAGGAAGCCAAGTCTCCACGAGGGAAATACTGGCAGCTAAAACCAAATATTGATTCTGTAATTTAAATCAGGAAGTTTCTTGCCATCCTCCATTGCACTAGGAACACCCATAAATAAATAAAGATGTCAACAAACAAACACATAATCACCCAATCATGCAGATTGATTGGGGAAAAAGCATTTTTGGGAGATCCCTTGGGGATCGTCTTCGTGGCAGTGATATGGCTGAATGCTGCTATGTGTGTGAGCTTTATTTCCTACTCCTGTTCAAAATCTTCCATCTAATAATGTGTCAGTTGGTGATGAAAAGTAAGCTGTTTAGTCTACAATTGTATGACACTTGGTTTGTAATAATTGATCTCCACTGTAGGGCAGATTGCAGATGGGAAAGATGAGTTGATTGGCATACAACGGATTAATAGTGACAACTGACTCGATGCTTTACCCACCCACCCACTCAGAGTTCCTTGCCAATCATGATAAGAGCTGCAGTGTAACACCTCTCCAATTGACCATGTGTGGTGGTGATACAGTATATCTGCAAAACCATGTTCAGAGGTTTAATGTAAAGTGTCAAGCACTAGAGATATCCCGACCACACCAGGGATGATATGACTATAACCTTCATGGAGTGTTCTTCATTTAATGAAGGGTATCTAGCCTCTGGTTCAGTGTTTCCACTCGCATACTACTAAGAATTAAGTATTGTATTGGGCATGCATTCTAAGTAGTATGCTGTATGGACATTGGCACATAGCCTATGTTGACTTGAATATGATTGTGACTATCAATCTTGGATTCAAAGGTAAATCATGTTTGACAGAGTCACTATTATCTTTGTCATTCACACATTTATGTTAGCTACTATCGTGATAATGAAGTGAGTACATACAGTATGTGTCAGAGGCAGTATCTTAAATCGTTCTTGCCTACTGCTTACTTAAAGTACAGTATGTACTTATTCTATTTAGAACATACTCTTTAGTACAAATGTATGCAGTAAGCATCAAATATCAACATACTGGCTCGTCCATACTGAAAATGGGTCCTGTAAAGCGCAATTGGGTTGTTCCCAGACATTCGTTCATTTTGGGTCAACCCCTTATGTTCCACATAGGTATGAAGAGGACTAAGTAAATAAGTCCCCTTATCTGATTATTAGCTGTTGTCCAAACACACGTGGGTCTGAAAATATTATTATTTTAGTAGATGAAAACCAGGAATGAGTATGATATCCTGGCATTTAAAGCATACTCAATATTAAAATTTTCACATACTTTAAAAGTTTCTATTTTCGCATACGCACAAAGCCTTCTGTTTGGGATGCAAGTACAAGTATTTAGACACCGCCAGAGATAATTCAGTTTAGCTGTTCAAACGATGTATAGCACTTCCTTCCCAGTTGGCCATCTTTAAGTGGCCTTTACGAAGAGCTCCGGTTCTAATCGCAGTCAAAATACTGTATCTCAATGAAGTTTTTTGTAACCATTCCAAACTGATCACATGGGGTTGGGTTCATACCCTTGTCTGGAGACAGTGTCTTCCCTCTAACACAAAAATCACACACTTGTAGCTACTGTATATTTCATAAATGACACAACCATTGTGACTCCCATTGACCCAGTTTGTGATGTTCTTGTTCATGAGTTATTTACTGACAGTGTTTGAGTGTCAACTTCTTGAGGAGAAAGTTGGCGCTCCCATCCATCAGTGGCCCGGGCCATTCCCTGCCTTCCTTCCTATTTTCTGCTGCGAGAATAGACACTGCATTTATTTATTCATATGTCATTGCTTATTCATTCATCATTTCTGACGTTGTGTACATGCCACTTTTAGACAGCAAATTATGACAATATTTCAAGGACATCCTGATCCTTCTTAAGTCCTCAGATGATCTTAAGCACTCAAGTGGGGACCAGAGTGGAACGTTGGCATGAAAGTGGATGTTGAGTAGGCTTAATTAATATTGTAGAAAAGCAACACATTTTGAGTCCTACCACCTACACTCAGAGCATATGTGTTAAAAACAACACATTGTGTTATTTTTTTTACATCTGTTTGTCTAGTTGGGGACGACACATTGTGTTACTTTTAACACAATCACTGTGTAGGTACATTTAACATACATGGTTTGTGTACATTTTTCAACACAGTGATTATGTTAAAAGTAACACAAGATGTGTCGTCCCGAACTAGATACAGGGATGTATAAATATTATTTTTTTACACATATTGTGTTGTATTCCACTTAATACACTTTAAAATTCTGTGAATGTCTGGAAAAGACGTGTAGAAAAGAAGTAGCCATTTATTCAATTCATACAGTGCCCCATTTATAAAATATTACATTAAACAAAATCTGTAAATGCAAAATATCCTTCTTGAAATATTTCAAACGTGTTAGCTAGATAGTTCTCAGATGTCAGCCATTGTACCTGAGATACAGGACAATTTTGTACCTGAGACACAGGAGAACGGACTGAAGTTAGATATGGTATGATAAGCTGCAAACCCAGTACAGCTTGAAGAGCTCGTCAATTGCTCAGGTTAGACACTCATCCTCCAGGGGGATAGCGACATTGGCATTCCTCGCAATGATCACATTCTGGTGCGCAGCTCCATTCGGAGGATCAAAGCTGGAAAACAAACACGCAATGTCTTTAAAATACTAGATAGCTACATTAGGAAAACTACAAAGTTGCCCACTAATTTACTTAGGTTAATAGGCTAACAGTTACCAGGATATCATTAGCTAACTTGGTAATTTCAAGAACAAATTACCAAGAGATGATAACGACAACATGCAGCTCTGCTCCTCATGTCACTCCGACATGCAGCTCCCCTTGTGTCACTACTAGCCAGCTAGCTAGCTAAGTTAGCGTCACAGTACCTTTACACAAGAATAAACATAAACGTTGTTAAAATATACAGTGAGGGAAAAAGTATTTGATCCCCTGCTGATTTTGTACGTTTGCCCACTGACAAAGAAATTATCAGTCTATAATTTCAATGGTAGGTTTATTTGAACAGTGAGAGACAGAATAACAACAAAAAAATCCAGAAAAACGCATGTCAAAAATGTTATAAATTGATTTGCATTTTAATGAGGGAAATAAGTATTTGACCCCTCTGCAAAACATGACTTAGTACTTGGTGGCAAAACCTTGTTGGCAATCACAGAGGTCAGACGTTTCTTGTAGTTGGCCACCAGGTTTGCACACATCTCAGGAGGGATTTTGTTCCACTCCTCTTTGCAGATCTTGTCCAAGTCATTAAGGTTTTGAGGCTGACGTTTGGCAACTCGAACCTTCAGCTCCCTCCACAGATTTTCTATGGGATTAACGTCTGGAGACTGGCTAGGCCACTCCAGGACCTTAATGTGCTTCTTCTTGAGCCACTCCTTTGTTGCCTTGGCCATGTGGTTTGGGTCATTGTCATGCTGGAATACCCATCCACGACCCATTTTCAATGCCCTGGCTGAGGGAAGGAGGTTCTCACCCAAGATTTGACGGTACATGGCTCCGTTCATCGTCCCTTTGATGCGGTGAAGTTGTCCTGTCCCCTTAGCAGAAAAACACCCCCAAAGCATAATGTTTCCACCTCCATGTTTGACGTGGGGATGGTGTTCTTGGTGTCATATACAGCATTCCTCCACCTCCAAACACGGCGAGTTGAGTTGATGCCAAAGAGCTCGATTTTGGTCTCATCTGACCACAACACTTTCAACCAGTTCTCCTCTGAATCATTCAGATGTTCATTGGCAAACTTCAGACGGCCTTGTATATGTGCTTTCTTGATCAGGGGGACCTTGCAGACGCTGCAGGATTTCAGTCCTTCACGGCGTAGTGTGTTACCTATTATTTGCTTGGTGACTATGGTCCCAGCTGCCTTGAGATCATTGACAAGATCCTCCTGTGTAGTTCTGGGCTGATTCCTCACTGTTCTCATGGTCACTGCAAGTCCACGAGGTGAGATCTTGCATGGAGCTCCAGGCCAAGGGAGATTGACAGTTCTTTTGTGTTTCTTCCATTTGTGAATAATCGCACCAACTGTTGTCACCTTCTCACCAAGCTGCTTGGCGATGGTCTTGTAGCCCATTCCAGGCTTGTGTAGGTCTACAATCTTGTCCCTGACATCCTTGGAGAGCTCTTTGGTCTTGGCCATGGTGGAGAGTTTGGAATCTGATTGATTGCTTCTGTGTACAGGTGTCTTTTATACAGGTAACAAGCTGAGATTAGGAGCACTCCCTTTAAGAGTGTGCTCTAATCTCAGCTCATTACCTGTATAAAAGACACCTGGGAGCCAGAAATCTTTCTGATTGAGAGGGGGTCAAATGCTTTTTCACTCATTAAAATTCAAATCAATTTATAACATTTTTGACATGCGTTTTTCTGGATTGTTTTGTTGTTATTCTGTCTCTCACTGTTCAAATAAACCTACCATTAAAATTATTGACTGATACAAACATACAAAATCAGCAGGGAATCAAATACTTTTTTCCCTCACTGTATATACTAGGATGCCTCACAGATACATGCATACTAATCGACAGGGCTGGCTCTATTCTTTTGGGAGCCCTAAGCAATATTTGGTTGGGGGGCCCCGCACCTCACGGCAAAACATTATAGTAGACCGCTATCGATGGTGGAGAGAAACATTTCAGTTTTAAAGTTATTTTCCTGCAATTCTAAACATTTAGCCATGGGGCAGAGAGAAAACGTTGCAATATTATACAAAATGTCATGCAATTCTACAAATGTTGCTCAATAGTAAGTTGGGACCCCGACTGGTCGGGGCCCCCCTAGGGTCCGGGGGCCCTGACGCTTATACCTGGAACCGGCCCTGCATATTGAGAGAATTAACCAAGCTATGTGTCATCCTCACATTTTATGAGAGCAATGACCAACTAACAGTTAGCTAGCTAGCTAGGCTAACCTAACTTCTTGAAAACTTGTCTGAGACACATATTAAAAAAAATCAGGGATAAAATGTTGCCGTGTCTGCTCTGCATTAGCCTTATAAAATATTAATCTCATTCAGATAAAGAGTACATTTATCTAGTTTCTTGTTTTATATTCCTCCTGTTGTGCTGGCTGACTCACTCCAGGCTGTTAGTTGTCACTTCACTTCTCAGAGTGTGGCCCACAGTATGGGTGCACAGCATAGATGCATGATGACCTCAGATCCACAATGTGATTGGTCAATAATCTAACACATCTAGGGTATATTTTCAGTTTTTAACAGATTAATTGCAGGAATTTGCATAAAATGTGACTGTGCAATTATTACACATAAATTGTGTTCAACAACACATATTTTCTAAGAGTGTATAAAATCCCAATATAAAACCATATCAAGATCCATGTTGTTATACACTCATACACAATATTTATGACATACAGCATAAGATTATAATCAGGCATATACTACTTTTTGAAATACAATTACCTCAATATTTGTTGCTTAATTACAGTAGCCTGTAGTAGCTTATAATGAAGCAATCACACATTATTGATATTTGTCTATTTTTTGGTCTCAGGGGTAACATGTGTGACCTTTCCTGACCAATTTTAGACAGAAAATTCTGCAGCGCATTCAGTGGCCAAGAGGTCCACACTAATTTTCTACTCAGGGTTAGCAAATGCTGATTACACTCTGTATTTATTCAGAACTCTCCACCCTATGGGCCTGTGAATCAGTATTCAAATAAGGGGTGGAGGATTGTGGTTGTTGTTTGGGGTGTCCGCAAAATATTAAAATTGCAGAAGCATGAAGGCGTAATCAGTCCTTAAATTGTAGTAGGGGGTGTAAATTGCACAGCGAATTCAGAAATCACTGGCGCATGGTGGTTCTGTGCGATCCACAAAATCTACTTTTATTTATTTTGCCTCCCATTCACATTCTAATTAAATTGGAATAAGAGTGGCTTTCACCATGCAAAATTGAAGTAATTAACGCTCCGTTTGTGGGTTTATTTTGTTCTGATTTGTCTTGTGACAGGGGCTAAGAAACAACACAAAATAAGCAAAAACCTGACATTCCAAACCGATTATCAATCAGTGGCCATTTAAAGGTATTGAATCTAGCCACAGGTTTTTTGACTGTTGTAGAAATATTGTTATGCTCCTAGAAAGAAAAAACTCATCTATATTTTAAAAGAAAAGTTATCCTTCTGTGAGACGATATTAAGATTGATTTTGTTACTTTACCTCTGGAGTATAATGCAATCTATTACAGCGTCGCTTTACACGGTAGACTACAACACAACAGTGCAATTCTGAGAACGACAGATAGATGGCATCCATGGATGACTTTTTTTTATTATATGGTCATAGGATCCGAAAATTCGGAGCGTTCCTGCATGTGGGCATTCCTGCATCTGCCTCACCTTTGTTAACAGAACTGCGGGAAAACTGTGCCCGACAGGCGAGTGCGAAGGACACTGTCTACCGGTTGCCCCCACCTCCCGCTAGCACAGCAGGCAGAAGGCTGGGACAACACCGTATGCTAGCTAACTAGCTAGCATGCTAGTTAGGGACCCATGTTCTTGCTTACTAGTTAGCTATCTAGCACATGGTGTCGCCCCCACCTCCCGCCTGCTATGCTAGTTAGCTAGCTTGCTAGTTAGCGACACCGTGTACTAGCTTGCTAGCTCGCCGTCGTTAACAGAACTGCGGGAAAACAGTGCCTCCTGCCTGCTCTAACTTAAAAATGTACCTACCAATAGAAGTATAAAGAGGGGTTCCTGCAGATGCAGGAATGCCCACATGCAGGAACGCCCCGAATTGCGGGCTGCAATTGCACCCTTCTCCAAATGTGTGAATCAGTAAAAGGAACCGTCGATTCTATAACAATAATGCTGATTTGACTTGATATAAATACCTAATTTTATCTTTCACCCAGATGAGATGAGGGCAGTGGAAAGGTAGGCCCCTAAATGGCAGGTAATCCAAGAAAGAAGACGATTAGGCTGCAAGTACATTGCAATACATTTTTGTGAACTATTAACAGAAAATATTTACAAAAGAATACATGCCTGAAGAATAATCAAAAAGTGAAATGCGTTGCAGTTGTGCTTCCTGATGTAAAATGATGAACTGATCCAATATGTATTATTTTGTAAATATTTTCTGTTAATAGTTCAATAAAATCTTTCAGATTAATATATTCAATTATATAACTTTGCTAAATGGGTACATGTACAAGAATCCTCATAATGGTATAATTACTATTCGTTCTTATGGTAATCATCGCTGATAACTGACAGTTAGGTTTGAAATGCAGGGTATCTTTACAATAGAACACGGTATACATGCCTTAAAGGGGCAATCTGCGATTGGTACATCCATTTTCTTTACTTTTAAATTAATGATATACAGTGCATTCGGAAATTATTCAGACCACTTGACTTTTTCCACATTTTGTTACATTACAGCCTTATTCTAAAATTGATTAAATTAATGTTTTCCCCTCATCAATCTATACCCCATAATGAAAAAGCAAAACAGGTTTTTAGACATTTTTGAAATATTCTAAACAGAAATACCTTATTTACATAGGTATTCAGATCCTTTGCTATGAAACTCGAAATTGAGCTCAGGTGCATCCTGTTTCCATTGATCATCATTGAGATGTTTCTACAACTTGATTAGAGTCCACCTGTGGTAAATTCAGTTGATTGAACATGATTTAGAAAGGCACACACCTGTCTATATAAGGTCCCACAGTTGACAGCGCATGTCAGAGCAAAAACCAAGCCATGAGGCCGAAGGAGTTGTCCGAGACAGGATGGTGTCAAGGCACAGATCTGGGGAAGGGTACCGAAACATTTCTGCAGCATTGAAGGTCCCAAGAACACAGTGGCCTCCATCATTCTTAAATGGAAGAAGTTTGGAACCACCAAGACTCTTCCTAGAGCTGGCCGCCCGGCCAAGCTGTGCAATCGGGGGAGAAGGGCCCTGGTCAGGGAGGTGACCAAGAACCCGATGGTCACTCTAACAGAGCTCCAGAGTTCCTCTGTGGAGATAGGAGAACCTTCCAGAAAGACAACCATCTCTGCAGCACTCCACCAATCAGACCTTTTTGGAAGAATGGACGGACGGAAGCTACTCCTCAGTAAAAGGCACATGACAGCCCGCTTGGAGTTTGACAAAAGGCACGTAAAGTACTCTAAAGGAAACCAAGATAGAACTCTTTGGCCTGAATGCCAAGCGTCATGTCTGGAGGAAACCTGGCTCCATCCCTACGGTGAAGCATGGTGGTGGCAGCATCCTGCTATGGGGATGTTTTTCAGCGGCAGGGACTGGGAGACTAGTCAGGATCGAGTGAAAGATGATCGGAGCAAAGTACAGAGAGATCCTTGATGAAAACCTGCTTCAGAGCGCTCAGGACCTCAGACTGGGGTGAAGGTTCACCTTCCAACAGGACAATGACCCTAAGCACACAGCCAAGACAACGCAGGAGTGGCTTCGGGACAAGTCTCTGAATGTCCTTGAGTGGCCCAGCCAGAGCCCAGACTTGAACTGATCGAACATCTCTGGAGAGACCTGAAAATAGCTGTGCAGCGACGCTCCCTATCCAACTGACAGAGCTTGAGAGGATCTGCGGTGAAGAATGGGAGAAACATCCCAAATATTGGTGTGCCAAACTTGTAGCGTCATACCCAAGAAGACTCAAGGCTGTAGTCGCTGCCAAAGGTGCTTCAACAAAGTACTGAATAAAGGGTCTGAATACTTATGTAAATGTGATATTTCTGTTTTTTATTCTGTATAAATTTGCAAGAATTTATACAAACTTCTTTTTGCTTTGTCATTATGGGGTATTGTGTGTAGATTGATTAGGGAAAACAAACAATTTAATCAATTTTAGAAGGCTGTAACGTAAGAAAATGTAGAAAAAGTCAAGGGGTCTGAATACTTTTCCGAATGTACTGTATTCCCAGTGATGCCTGAAAAATATAACGTAACAATATCTCATGAGCATAGTTCAACTGTTGTGCCCCAGCAGACCCCCAAATAAGCTTGTTTTACTCCATCATAATTGTATATAAAAAAATACCACTTTTAGCCTCAAAACATGGTTAAAAGCATAAATCGGATCTCCTGGATAGTCATTGCTCTGACTATGCATTTGAGAGTGGTTACGTTTGTCCAGCTCCATCCCTCAGATGTTTACCAAAACAGGATGGCAGGATGGTCGCTTTGTTTTTGTTTGAACCGCAGACTGTCTATTAAGTAATAGTGAATGTGTGAAATTAGCTTGTCAATCAGTGAAGCAATCCAGTCACAAAGTCAACAACAAACAAAACAAGTAGTAAAAATAGACAGCAGAACATTATAGAAAAAACAACAATCAAGAATCTATGTCAATAATCAGCTCATCAGTTCTCATCAGCAATCTGTGTGAAAAGCATTGAGTAGCAATAAATCAATCATCAAATTCATCAAGGCCAATGGCTTTCTGTGTGAATACAGTACACTCCTATAGTAAGGGCATCAAAGGTTCAGGTTAATGCACAGTGACTATGGAAGCTTTAGTCTAGAGCGCCTAGTTAAATTGTTTTTAGGAGCATGTTTAAACTCTCTCCATGGTTAAAGTAGTGAGAAATTAATGTCATTATTGTACTGTACATATCTGTGAGTTTGCTTCATCTACCAAAACAAGGTAAGGGTCTTCCTTTCCTGTGCCGGTCCTCATGAGAGCCAGTTTCTTCATAGCACTTGATGGTTTTTGTGACTGCACTTGAAGAAACTTTCAAAGTTCTTGACATTTTTCGGATTGACTGACCTTCATGTCTTAAAGTAATGATGGACTGTCGTTTCTCTTTGCTTATTTGAGCTGTTCTTTTTTTTTTTGGGGGGGGGGGGGGGGGTGTAGATCATCTTTAATATTCCAGATAGATTGTAACTTCCATTGATGTAATTGTCTGCATCACTTCCAATCCCCCATATGTTTTTTTTCTCACAAATATATATATATATATATATATATATATATATATATATATATATATATATATATACAGTTGAAGTCGGATGTTTACATACACTTAGGTTGGAGTCATTAAAACTCGTTTTTCAACAACTCCACAAATTTCTTGTTAACAAACTATAGTTTTGGCAAGTCGGTTAGGATATCTACTTTGTGCATGACACAAGTAATTTTTCCAACAATTGTTTACAGACAGATTATTTCACTTATAATTCACTGTATCACAATTCCAGTGGGTCAGAAGTTTACATACACTAAGTTGACTGTGCCTTTAAACAGCTTGGAAAATTTCAGAAAATGATGTCATGGCTTTAGAAGCTTCTGATAGGCTAATTGAAATCACTTGAGTCAATAGGATGTGTACCTGTGGATGTATTTTAAGGCCTACCTTCAAACTCTGTGCCTCTTTGCTTGTCATCATGGGAAAATCAAAATTAATCAGCCAAGACCTCAGATAAAAAATTGGAGACCTCTACAAGTCTGGTTCATCTTTGGGAGCAATTTCCAAACGCCGAAAGGTACCACGTTCATCTGTACAAACAATAGTACGCAAGTATAAACACCATGGGACCATGCAGCCGTCATCCCGCTCAGGAAGGAGACACGTTCTGTCTCCTAGAGATTAACGTACTTTGGTGCGAAAAGTGCAAATCAATCCCAGAACAACAGCAAAGGACCTTGTGAAGATGCTGGAGGAAACAGGTACAAAACAATCTATATCCACAGTAGAACGAGTCATATATCGACATAACCTGAAAGGCCGCTCAGCAAGGAAGAAGCCACTGCTCCAAAACTGCCATAAAAATGCCAGACTACGGTTTGCAACTACGCATGGGGACAAAGATCATACTTCCTGGAGAAATATCCTCTGGTCTGATGAAACAAAAACAGAAATGTTTGGCCATAATGACCATCGTTATGTTTGGAGGAAAAAGGGGGTTGCTTGCAAGCCGAAGAACACCATCCCAACCGTGAAGCACGGGGGTGGCAGCATCATGCTGTGGTGTGCTTTGCTGCAGGAGCAACTGGTGCACTTCACAAAATAGATGGCATCATGAGAAATGAAAATGATGTAGATATATTGAAGCAACAGCTCAAGACATCAGTCAGGAGGTTAAAGCTTGGTTGCAAATGGTTCTTCCAAATGGACAATGACCCCAAGCATACTTCCAAAGTTGTGGCAAAATGGCTTAAGGACAACAAATTCAAGGTATTGGAGTGGCCATCACAAAGCCCTGACCTCAATCCTATAGAAAATGTGTGGGCAGAACTGAAAAACCATGTGCGAGCAAGGAGGCCTACAAACCTGACTCAGTTACACCAGCTCTGTCAGGAGGAATGGGCCGAAATTCACCCAACTTATTGTGGGAAGCTTGTGGAAGGCTACTCGAAATGTTTGACCCAAGTTAAACAATTTAAAGGCAATGCTACCAAATACTAGTTGAGTGTATGTAAACTTCTGACCCACTGGGAATGTGATGAAAGAAATAAAAGCTTAAATAAATCATTATGTCTACTATTATTCTGACAATTCACATTCTTAGAATAAAGTGTTGATTCTAACTGACCTAAGACAGGGAATTTTTACTAGGACTAAATGTCAGGAATTGTGAAAAACTGAGTTTAAATGTCTTTGGCTAAGGTGTATGTAAACTTCCGACTTCAACTGTATGTCACGCGTCACTACTGCACAGGAGAGCCATTTGAACATGAACATTTTTATTTATAAAAAAATAGTTTTGGGGCAGAAATGCCTTCTGGAACATGTGAACTTTCATGTGGCTTATTAACAACCCTGTATGCCATCTGTAAATACAACTAAAATTGTTAAACGCCTAGTTGGTTTAGCCACAGAAAAAGACATCAACCTTCCCACTAGCCATGATTGACTGAGATAATGAGTGGGCTGGACATACTGAGAGATGAGTTCGGATTGGTCTGCTATGTAGCCTGCTTGTGTTTATTTGAGCTGGTCAGTATGTGTTGGTAATCCTGTCTAACGCGTCATAAAAAAATATATATTGTGTAGTACAACTACATAAGCGTGGCTTGCTAGCTAACGTTACGTGTATGATCTGTGTAGTAATATTATTAGTATCTCAGATCCATTTGCTTTGCTAGTTATACCCTAATGTTAGCTAGCTAAAATTGAACCTGGTTGGTTAGCTACCTGCAGATTCATGCAGGGTAGTAACGTCATGAGTTGGGAATATGGTTAATTGTTTAGCTAGCTATCTACATGTCTTAACAAAATACTCTACTATGCAAGTGTCCATTTCAATAGGGCAAGTAAAATGGTCATTGAGCTGTTCTCTCATTTGTGTCTGGAAGTAGCTAGCAAGCTAGCCAACGTTAGCCAGTTAGCTTGGGTGCTTGACTGCTGTTTTTAGGTCAGCTAGCTAACATTACGTGTATGATCTGTGTAGTAATATTATTCGTATTTCAAACCCATTTGCTTTGCTAGTTATACCTAATGTTAGCTAGATAACATTGGACCTGGTTGGTTAGCTACCTGCAGATTCATGCAGGGTAGTAACATAATCAGTTGGGATTATGGTTTATTGTTTACCTAGCTAGCTAGCTACATGTCTTAACAAAAGACTCCACTATAAAAGTAACCATTTCAACTGTTGATAGACGTAGCTGGTAAATTCGCTTTGGCTATCTACTCCGATTTCAGAGCACTCTCGTCTGAGTGTGCCAGAGCGCAGAATAACTGACATATTTACGAACGCTCAACACCCATTGAATATGGCCGGTGTAAGTAAACATTGGCAAAAAAGTGTAAATTGTTGCCAGCAGCACAGTTGCAGTCTCGCTCTAGATAACATAGAAACAGCCTAACTAGCTCTGCTAGGGCGAGTAAAATGGTCAGTGAGCTGTTCTCTCATTTGTGTCTGGAAGTAGCTAGCAAGCTAGCCAACAGTAGCCAGTTAGCTTGGGTGCTTGACTAATGTTGTTAGGACAGAACACTCGGCTCAACCCTTAAAGAGACTTTATCAACATTCAAAGCAGAATTACTTTCCCATTGTTTAGTATCCTCATTGTGGGCCTGTTACAATACATAAATCATTACGCCCATACCGAAGCCTAATATATTGACATATATTTCAAATACAGACTGTATATGTAATACATGCACTAATATTTGAAATAATATATCAAAATACATATATTATTATTCCTCATATGTCCATATATGTCACAAATATTCAACTTTTGCCGTTTTTTAATGTTTTTAATATTTTGTACATATACAGTATGTAAATATATGAATATGTATTACTTCTCCATATGTGGTAGTATTCATTTTACATACATGTGCTATTCATATTTTTACATGTATTTGTTTAAAATATATTTAACATGATTATTTATGGTCAATATATATATATATATCTTTTTTTTTGTATATGAGTAATACATACTTCCTAATATATGGTGAGATATGTGCAAGACATTATATTAAAAGCATGTTAAATGCAATACAAAAAAGGCACACAACACAAACAATTAAGTGAGCTCAGAAAGACACTGGAAGGTCGCATCTGAAAAACTAAATATAATATACAAATGACCTCTGTGCACTTATCATCTGTATTTGAAAATAAGGTATTTAAACAAGTTGACAGTTACCCTGAGGATAATGCGACAGAGAGTCAGTGAAAGAAATTCCACACAAGATGAAGTATTAGGGGTTAATGTGTGACTACCCAATGAGGTCGGGCTACCTGATTAGGTCGGGCTCCACAGTTAGCAACTGCTCCATCGGCCCCAGTGGCAGGTTAGGTGAATTACAGGTTAGGATATCTAAATAGGCAGGTTATGATAATTAACATAGCATGTTAGGTGAATTAACGTGCCAGGTTAGGTGAATTCACATGGCAGGTTAGGAGAATGAGGTTAAGGTTAGGAAAAGGGTTAGGGTAAGGCTTAGCTACAAAGCACCCCAACCAAATCAGGAACTACCTAGCTAAATGATACAAAATACTAACTTTGGCGGGGTATCATCTTGTGCCTCTGTAACATTCTCACTCGTCATTATTCATGATTCATTAAAAATTCTCTGCGACAACAAAGTGATCAAATTAAGATAGCACATCTGTCAGAGTGTTGAGAAACATCTTCTATTTTCAGTTGCAAAAAAAATGGCTCCAAAATGACACCTAACATCATTCACCATTCAGTTACTGTTGGGCAAGACATGACCCAAAACACACACAAAATAAATGGAAATGAGACCAAATACTAACATTTTGACTACTTTAATAAATTATAAATGAATTTGTCAAAATATTTATGATTTCTTCAAACGGGGGACTAGAGACATAAAGTGCTTTTATGACTAAATAGTAAAAAAGATGCGTATGAAAATACCCTCTCAAATCCAAAATGCCACAATTAAAATGTTAGTTTCACTGTATTCCACTTTTCACCCTTCCATCTCAACTATCTCAACTACTCTACGATAGATGCCAAAACCCAACATTCTAATTCAGGCCATCATCTCAACCTGTGAGATTCCCAAAACCTGTCCCAATCTCTGGCCTCCTGAGGCCCGGGGTGACAAGACTGGGGAGACAGGTGGTTCTGCAGGTGCTGCCATTGCTGTGAGTTGACAGGTGGCCTCAGACTCTGCTTCAAGGTGACAGCGGCTTGGCTGGTCACAAAGGCCAGGTGCTGCAGGGCAGAAGGTGGACGGGGCAAACCTGGAGCTAGACGTCTGCAGAGGCAGTCACACACACACACACACACACACACACACACAATTTACATAGGTACAAACTAACACATACATACAGGAGCATGCATGAAAACATTCACACACACGCACACACCCTCCTGCTGTGACATGCCGGTGGCCGGTGTCCAGGTATCTGACAGGTGTGCCAGCTGTGAAAGCCCCAAAGCTGGCGAGAATAGGGCCATCTGCACCTGGTTATATATTTAATATTGGGAGGTAATGTAGTGGTAAATAATGATGGGATATATCCACAACCCTCTTACATGTCCAAATGCTACGTTTCTCAATGCCAGTGTTGAGGATTCTTTGCACTGTGCTGATTCTTGTTATTAAAACAGACTTTAGATAAGAAAATGACACTGACAACGACTTCCAAATATATGTAAAAACCTTTAGTAATGCAATTGCAGACAGAAGTTAATACAAAGACAACAGCAAAATGTAGCTCTACAAAAGTTCTGCAAAGTGTCTAAAACAATCTCTGCTTGTTATACTAGCACTCCCTTCACATAGTGTGATGTTTACCCCTGACCCTGAACTTGCCCTAGCAACAACAAAGTATTTGTCACGCCCTGGCTCTGGGACTCTGTTATGTTGAGCCAGGGTGTGTTGTTTCTTTGTGTTTTGTGTGCTAGGGTGATATTCTAGTTCATTTGTTTCTATGTTGGCCGGTGTGGTTCTCAATCAGATGCAACGTGAATCAGCTGTTGCTTGTTGTCTCTGATTGGGAACCATACTTAGGCAGCCTGTTTTCCACAGTGTGTTGTGGGATCTTGTTCCGTTTGGTTTGTGTAACCGTAGGACTTCACGTTTCGTATCGTTTGTTGTTTTGTTCTGGAATAAAAGAAGTATGTTAACTTATCACGCTGCGCATTGGTCCACTTCTTCTCAAGACGATCGTGACAGAAGATCCCACCATAACTGGACCAAGCAGCGTGTCCAGGAGCCAACGCCAGAGGTGACTCTGATGAATATCAACCTTAACTGGACCAAGCAGCGTGTCCAGGAGCCAACGCCAGAGAGGACTAACAAACATCAACCTCGACTGGGTCAAGCCGCGGGAGGAGGAGAGAGGCTGGACTTGGGAGCAGAGGAGCAAGTGTCTGGCGAGAGCCATGGAGGCCTGGCCCACGGGGAGGAGAGATGCCCAGAAATGTTTTAGGGGGGGCTCACGCCGTGGATGACGGGACAGCAGGAGGCCACCAGGTTACGGGAGTCACTGGTCACCAGGGGGAAGGAGGATGTAGAGGCACGGCGAGAGGTACTGGGGTGTGTTGCCAGTCCGGTCCGGCCCGTTCCTGATCCCCGCGTAGGGCCAGTGGTGTGTGTCCCCAGTACGGTCCGGCTTGTTCCTGTCCCTCGCACCGAGCCTGTGGTGCGCGTCACCAGCCCGGTCCGGCCTGTTCCTGCCCCTCGCACCAAACCAGTGGTGCGCTTCGTCAGCCCGGTTCGGCCCGTCCCTGCTCCCCGCACCAAGCCTGTGGTGCGTGTCGTCAGTCCGGCACAGCCCGTGCCACCGGTGCCTGGTCCGGCACCGGTCAGCTGCTCCACTCCGGAGCTAGAGCAATCCGCTCCACCAGTGTTCAGTCCAGCTCCGGCCAGCAGGGCCAGACCGGACCAGGGGCGCTTTGGGGGGTTAGAGAGGGAGTGGGGGTCATGCCCGGAGCCGGAACCGCCTCCGAGGAGGAATGCCCACCCGGCCCTCCCCTGTTCGGTTTATGTTTGGCGCGGTCGCAGTCCGCGCCTTTGGGGGGGGGTACTATCACGCCCTGGCTCTGGGACTCTGTTATGTTGAGCCAGGGTGTGTTGTTTCTTTGTGTTTTGTGTGCTAGGGTGATATTCTAGTTCATTTGTTTCTATGTTGGCCGGTGTGGTTCTCAATCAGAGGCAACGTGAATCAGCTGTTGCTTGTTGTCTCTGATTGGGAACCATACTTAGGCAGCCTGTTTTCCACAGTGTGTTGTGGGATCTTGTTCCGTTTGGTTTGTGTAACCGTAGGACTTCACGGTTCGTATCGTTTGTTGTTTTGTTCTGGAATTAAATAAGTATGTTCACTTATCACGCTGCGCATTGGTCCACTTCTTCTCAAGACGATCGTGACAGTATTCTTCCTAATCCTGTCTTCCCAAGAACTCAGTATCAGGGGTTGAATTGTCAGACAAGGCCTCCATAGTTTTAAAAAATGTAAGCAAATGTGCATAATAGATCATATATTCCCCTCTTTGAGACTTCTAAGTCTCAACAAAATCTAGGAATTTTAAAACCCTCCAGTGAAAATATCATTCCATATAAATATCAGTTGACTTACAACCATTCATCCGAGTCTCCATAGAGGTGGGCAGACGGGACCAAAACAGGCCCAGAGGTCTCAGCATAGTAATTCAACTCAACCTGTTGATCTATGTGGAGGACCATAAGGCCAGGGACAAATTTGTTAATTATACATTTTCCCATAGAACACAAAACACAAACACCAATAAGGAGTAAAAACAGGGGCAGAAGGATTGGTAACAGCCAGGTGAGCAGTTTGGTTCCCCATTCCCCAAAGGTGGGAGTCAACCAGAAAGAGAACCAATCATTTTTGCTTGGTGCTAATGTATCAGCCAAATTGCTTATTTCATTAATTATTTCAGTCATGTTGTCAGATGAATCAGGGAGCAGTATTGCACACTGTCCACTAACGGTTAGCCCCAATGCCGAGCAATATCCCCCCTGGTATGCCAAGAGATAGTCTAAAACCATTTGCTGCCGAGCTACCACAGCTTTTAAGTTCTGTACATCAAGGGAGAGTTGGGTGAAACCTTTAAAAGTCAAATGCATATGTACTTGCAGAGAATAGGTAATGTTATTCACCCATTTGGATAGAATAGCAACACCAACTCCAGGGAACAGAGCCAACCCCATAATTTCCCCTGGTTGGCCCAAAATTTAGATTCCTCATGCCTAGTTTTGTTATCAGCTTTATTTTGTGGGACTTGTACATTGTTAGAGAGTCTCCCTAGGATAGTTGCTCTATTACTATCCGTATCAGTGGCAATATATAAAAATATGTCTTGTCCTTTTTGTTAACTTTCTCGTCGCATAAAGTGGAGATCCACATGTAATATCGTCCTCTGATAGAGGTTTTCCCATAGCACCAAATAGCTCACCCGCTGAAGAAGGTTTTGGGAACATCATTATTCTGGACCCATTTGGTGCTGCCCTCCTACCCAGGCCATGCAGCATATTTACCCAGGAATTGGTTGACTTCAATTGGTTGTTCTGTATTTCCACCCCCGAGACTGAGGAAGCAAGCAGAGCACAGATTATTACACATAACACAGCACATTCATGGCCCAGTGGATGTGGCTCACGGCCTCCCCTCCTTCTGTCTCCATGGAGTCCATGCAGAACTGTTGAGTCTTCATCAGGTGGCAGGTTCTGGTCATTCTTCATTCTTTTGGTGGGTGGTTCTCCATCTTCTGGCAGTGTGACAGGTGGTGCCATCCCTGTCTCTTGGTCACTCTGACAGCCATCGGGGTAGCCTGGGTCACTTGGTATGTTCCCATCCATCTTGGATGGTTCCATATTTGCTTGTGAACCTTCAGTTTCACCCAGTCTCCGATTTGGACAGGGATTTCGTCTTTATCCTCTCCGTCTGGCAACTCCTGGGCTTTCCTAGAGTGAGAATACAGAGACCTAACAGTAGAAGTTAGTTCCTTCATATATCCTAACAGGTCATCTTCCAGTCTAGTCAGGTCAGTCTGTTTGTCAGTCATGGGCCTATGAGATGGAACATTCATGGGACGGCCTGTTAACATCTCATGAGGGCTATACCCAGTGCCTCTGTTGGGGCTGCTTCACATTTTCATCAGCACCGAGTTACTGTCTGCAGACAAGGTTTCTGGGATTCCGAATCTAGGGAATATTTCCCTTACCAGAATTGTAGCTACTGTTTTAGCATCACAGTGGGTAGTAGGAAATGCCTCTACCCATCTTGTGAATCGGTCAATTATTACTAAACAATAGCGCTTTCTGTCCTTTCTTTCAGTCATATCAATAAAATCCATTGCAATGTGTGTAAATGGGCCACTAGGTGAGGGGAAATGGCCAGCTTTAAGTGGTGTCCCCTTGGCAATGTTTTATTGTATGCATGTGACGCATTTAAAAATGTCTTGTTTCACATGTTCTGTTAAATTTGGGCAAAACCAATCTTGTGAAATCTTGGTTACCATTTCCCCTCTTGACTAACGACACATCCCATGTGCCATTTGGCAAACTGACGGGATAAGCTGTGTTGGCAACACATGTTTTCCTGAAAGGTGTTGTCTCCAGAGGCCATCAGGGCCCCAGGAGCAACCTCTGGCCTCCCAAAGGGAGTGAGACATGTGGTCAGTCGCCTGCTGTTGTTGCAAATCAACAACAGGCGAGGCCACAGCAGAAGCCAGACACACAGCATGGGTGTGACACCTTGCAGCAGCAGCTTCATTTCCTTTACTGGCCTCATCTTGGTTACCCGTATGGGCCTGGACTTTAAGAATGGCCAATTTAGCAGGAAGTTTCATAGCCGAAATAAGATCCAAAACGTATGATTTGTTCTTAATAGGAGTCACTGATGCATTGGTGAAACCTCTAACCTTCCAAACACCTGCCCATGATAAACATACACCAATTCGGTAGGCAGAGTATGAATAAATGTTAACTGTTTTTCCATCAGCAGCCTCACAGGCTGTGGTGAGCGCTAGCAACTCTGCCTGTTGTGCAGAGAAATGATCAGGGAGGGACTGCTCTATGTGTAGTGATTTATCTATAGTTTTTACAGCAAAACCTGCATGTTTCCTTCCTGTTGTCTGATCAATGTAAGCCGACCCATCTACGAAAAGTGTCATGTCAGCCAACTCAAGAGGTTCATCAAATAGGTCAGGTCTTGCCTTTGTTCGATTAGTTCGATTAGTTCTGTATACACGTGTGGGGTCCTTAGCCAGTTCCACCTCGGCCTCTTCTGAAGCCTGGCTGTGGTGCCCAACCTCCCTGGTCCACAGCAGTGGACTGGTGTCTCATATGTCCAGCTAAACCACATTCCCAGCAGACTATATGCTCACATATGTGCCTCTTCTGGTAGATTTGATAGGGCTGGAATGGCTGTGGATTACCATAAGGCTGTGGTGGAAACTGTACCTGTTGGGCTCGAGCGGCTGCAGGAGGCCATGGCTGTGGAACAGGTGTCGGGCTGGAGCAGGTGCTGGGGTGCTCAGCATCATTGTGTCTGGTTTGTTACTTTTCTCCAGTGCGGCCAGTTGGGCCTTCTGCAGTTGAGTTTGCAGGCCTGTTTTCTTTGATTTCTCCTCTGCCTTTGTCTTCTTCCAGAATTTGCAGTGGTGTCTCATGAAGTCTTCTTTCTCTGGGCCATCTTTGCGGTCCCAGTCAACCACTTCTTTCAGTTTCAGTTGTATCGCTTCTGGTAGGTTTCTGCAGGCTCTGTCATAGAATAGTTATTTAGCGGTTAGGGTGTTATCATACCTTTCACCAGTCTCATTTCTTCTTGTTTCTTCATTCTCTCCACATCATCGTAGTATTTCTGTCGGAGCGCCAGCTCTTCAGCTGCTATTCTGTCTTCCATATCTTGTCTGTCTCCTGGGGAGAATGCACCTTCTGTGTCTCCTTCCCATCTTATCTTGTATTCGCTTTCTCTTATCTGTCTTTCCTCTTTATTCTCTCTCTCTCTATCCCTTTGTCTTGCATCCTCTCTCTCAAACATTTCTTTATCTCTCTGTTTCCTTGCTTCACTTTCTTTCAGCCCCTCCCTCCTTTCTTGTTCTCTTCTTCGGTCCTCTTGTTGTTCTCCCATCACCGACCACCCTGTCCTTACATATGGATACTTTGGCTTGGTAGCTGGGAGTGGTTTAGTTCTGGCATCCAGGCTTAGTTTATTCAGTTCAGCTGATAGTCTGGTTGCCACAGAGGGCCCTGACCCGGGGTTTGTGGAACTCTCTTCTCCCTCTTCGGTTTCTTCTAGGGTGCCCCTAATGATTACTGTTTTTACTTTTGTTTCTTGTTCGAAGCCAACCTGTCTCAGAGGCAATGCACCTCCCTTGAACAATCATCATATGGGGGAGGTGGTGGTGGGGCTGTTGGGAGGGCGTGATATTATTTTTTATAGGGCTTCTTTTCAGATTTTTTCTTCTTCCATTTTGACTACAGTCTGTAGATGGTTTATCCTGGATCGTGCCCAAAACACGGTTCGCTCTGACCGGAGTAGTTGTAAGACAGTTACAGATACCGGTGTGGCTTTTTTCTCTGCCATTTTCTTGTCTTGTTTTCTCTTCTCCACTATATCATGGATGGTGTTAAATTGATTCTTGTCAAAAGACCCATCTTTGGGGAACCGAAATTCCCCATGACTAATTGTCCATTCATGCTATTTCTTAAACACCCATACAAGATATTTTTGGAGTACCTGGACATTTTTGGGCTAGGTACTCAACAGGAGTAACAGGATTCATTGGTGTGGGTCCCGAGGGCATGTGAGAAGGAACTGTTGAGTTGTCTGCCATGATTGCTAGTTTTTATTGGGGTCATCCTACGTGTAATGTGGGCTAAAATGCAAATGTATTTCCTACATTAGTGGGTGCCTAACGCTATCTACTTACTACTACCTCTATTAATAGTTTGGGGTAAGAAAACAGTGAGGTGGAAATGCAGTGTATACACCAGTATAATGCTTTATGTTTTATGTCTCACCATCCCCATACAAACAGGGTGGTAAATTACTTTAAACTGACTGCAGTCTAAGCAAACAGATAATTTAACAGTATTACAGCCGTTAGCCTGTAAAGGTAAAAGGCTCAACAAACATAGGGACTAGGGAAGTAATAGGTTTAGTCTGAATTATTATTCTAACTTCTTCAGGCAAATTCTCATTTGGAAATGGCCCTAAAACAGTTTTAAAAGAGGTTCCACTCAATACAGACAAGGACAACCTACAGTATATCTAAAGTTGTTAGTTTCTATAACAGTTTTTGCATATAAATCAAGATCTAATTCGGCATACCTAGCCTGGTGTCCGTTGTTAATAAAAGTCCAATCCACAAATGAAAACGCCCTTTTTCAAACAGGTGTCTAGATAATCCAGAATTTTCGGCCCATCATCCAGCCATTAATCAACAGTCATAGTAATAGATAACACAACACATTCAATAATTATCACACAGGGACAAACTTCTCGTTTACCATCCCACAATCAATAACCAGGACAATCTTCTCGTTTACCGTCTTCTATTGTATTCGCTTTCTCTTATCTGTCTTTCCTCTTTATTCTCTCTCTCTCTATCCCTTTGTCTTGCATCCTCTCTCTCAAACATTTATTTATCTCTCTGTTTCCTTGCTTCACCTTCTAATGTAAGCAAATGCGCATAATAGATAATATATTCCCCATCACCAGATATCATATGGTCCTATCATTCTACTAGCCTTACACTATTTAGCATATGTTAGGGCATGGCATATTATTCTGCGTATTAAGAATAGATTTATGCATTTGTTCTCAAATATCACTCAATCTTCTATTGTACATTGCTGTAATTGCAACTTTGATTCATAAAACTATAGTTAACAATTGGTAATAAAATAATGTCTCACCTTCTCTTGTGTATTGCTGTATTGCAATTAATGTGTTGGTGAGCTAGAGTTTGAGCATAATTTACGATTGTGAGTCAACCTGTGATGGCTTGAATTTTAGCTCTTTGCACAGTGTCTTTCCCTGATGTGCAATGAACTTTGAATATGTGACTTACCCATGAGACCCCATTTTGTGTTGCTTGCTATGTACAGAGACAGGCACAGTGGAGTATTGAAGGACAGCCTAGTTTCTCTGTCTCTTTCTCCCTCAGGTATCACTAACATGAGAGTCACTCCATATTTCATGTTAGACCATGCATGACAGACTAGATGACAGGTCTGGGAACTGTATAATCAGAGCTTTTGGTTGATGTGCACTGCCGAGAACCTTGGCAGGGACATGTCACAAGGCCACAATTTAACTTCAAGTAGTAGACACATCTGACTTATGGCAAGACAGCCACTTTGTCATTTGCATCTGATGACATAGTCTACCATTGCTGTCAGTTCAACTGAGATTGCAGCTAACATGAGCCTTACCAGAGACAATGAAAAACAAAGAGGGTTTTCTTATGGGAACGTCCTGTAAATTTAACATGACGTTAACCACCTAAATAGGGGACCTTCAATATATTTTTCATTCCATGTCGTCTAAATTAAGAACGGTAGCCCATATCCGTGAATACAGGGTGTTTCCTGAAAGCTGGGGATATTGGCTTTCCAGTCGTACCATGCAATCTTTGGTGCGACTTAGTACCATATGTGGGCATATGGCCATAAAAGGGCAGGTCACACCCACAAGCCCATTTCAAGAT
Source organism: Coregonus lavaretus (assembly GCF_964263955.1). Classification (NCBI taxonomy): domain Eukaryota; kingdom Metazoa; phylum Chordata; class Actinopteri; order Salmoniformes; family Salmonidae; genus Coregonus; species Coregonus lavaretus. The sequence goes on along the minus strand of NC_139992.1, from coordinate 56,598,504 downwards.
GGCTGCGACTCACGGTCCGTCAGTGTGGAGAAGCTAAAACTATATAAATCTTGAACAACGTTGATATGTGGTGAAAGCGAAGTCTCCACAGATGCTAAGGATATTTTATTTAGCGGCCTGCGACCTAACATTATTGATTCAAAACCCAGAGTCAATAAGTTCATTTTATACTTCGTTTTCACTAAAAAACAAACATCTTACAAGGTAAGCTTCAGTGTGGTCTGTGTTTGAGCTAGAGCTACATGGGTCAAATGAACCGATAGGTTCTTATTAACAAAAGTAGCATATTGTGCATGTGCTCCGATAATGTATGGCTGAATTAGAACATCAAATGTCCACCCAGTGACTACATATTTGCGCACAAAAAGTGTGGTATTTTTATCTTTCGACCTGTTGTATAGCGTTAGACTGAAAGATGGACAGTCCTGTAGCCAATAAGATAAGCTTTACAATCATATCAGATGACCTGGGTGGGACTATGTAGGACTTCAGTAGTTATTTTAGGTAACGCGGCCCATTGCTACCGGCATTGTGAAACGACGCACTCAGAACGCACAGACCGCATCATTGTATTTTGAACGGATTCTTTCATGGCTTTGGCATAAAAATGACTTATCAGGGATGTAAAAGAAAGCGAAAACCCAAGCAAACTACCCAACGGGGGTGAAAAAGATGACAAAAGCCAGGCATACCAGGAAAGAGGCTTTGGAGGAAATTCTTAGTGAGTCAGGTACAGATGCTGGGAGAGACCTGGACCAAGATTCCGTTTTAGATCTGTTAGTAAGATATTTTGAATAACTTTCTATAGTTTACTATATGTATTTAGCATTTTTTATATAGTTGTGGTCTGCTTCTTTTTGTTTTGTATTTACAATATAGCGGTGTCCTGTCTTGTGTAGCCTATATCCTGTTTATCATTCCAAAGTAGTTACATATTGTATACAGTACCAGTCAAAAGTTTGGACACACCTACTCATTCAAGTTTTTTTAAAAACTATTTTCTACATTGTAGAATAATAGTGAAGACATCAAAACTATGAAATAACACATATGGAATCATGTAGTAACCAAAAAAGTGTTATACAAATCAAAATATATTTTATATTTGAGATTCTTCAAAGACCCTTTGCCTTGATGACAGCTTTGCACACTCTTGGCATTAAAGATTGTGAAGCCAGTACCACCCAGGTTCAGACCCAAACGACCTGTAGGCCCACAGTTGGACAGTACTCAAACATACACCCCCTTCCAGCTGTTTCAGCTCTACTTCACCACCTTTGTGCTGGGGACACTGGTTTCCAATACCAACAAGTATAGGGACAAGAAGCAGCAGGGGGAAGAAGATGCACTGGAAACATGTCACCATGGGCAACATGCTCTCATACATTTCCCTGACAAAGGTATTAAGACTAGTTGACTGGTGGATCAAGTCCCCGCTCTACCGATTCAAGTTCCCCACCTCCATCAGGAGTGAAAACCGTTTCTTGGCAATCAACCGTACATAAGTGACCCACAAAAGGAAGAGGAGAATGACAAGAAGAAGGGGACTGCAGGGTATGATCGTCTCACAAGAGTCAAGCCCGGTTATATGTATAATGTATATATTTTTTCATTATGTTTCTTGCAAATAGTTCTTATTCATGTGGAACCAATACCTTTAAGGGTTATTCAATGTGTAATAGCAGTGGGATTACTCCATTCGGACACTTTGGCGAGGTTGAAAGGACATTTGGATGTCCCCTGACACCACCACACTGTTTGATAGAGGTTGATATTGTATAAATTGTGTTTTTATAGTGACCAATAACTTTCAGGCTTGTTCAATGTGTCCTACTTAGGGTATGTCTATTTAGAGTATGTCTATTTAGGCAGAAATCTACAATTTTGCCATTACATTTAAGTTAAACAAACTAAGCAGACCAGGAAAGGATTTTGGCTAGCTGGTTGTCAATGGGGAAAGTGACAAACTCGTCCCTTGTTGGTGGGTTCTCCAAATATCTAAACTCATTAGCTATCTTCAAGACAGTTTATTCAGTAGCTAAATATATCTTCACTACATAGCCGCGAAATTGACAAACTGACACATTTCCATATTTGTCATAAACAACTATTTCAATGGAGTGTTGTACTGCACTGTATGCACTGAATGAAGTGTCATGGTTAGATGGAGTACAGCTAAAAGTTGCATGTTGGAGTCGCGTCGGGGACAACTGTAGGATTTTAGCTAACCCTAACCCTTTTCTAACCTTTAATATTTTTTTTTTCGTTTATTTTTATTTATTGTTTTTGTTTATTTTACCCCTTTTTCTCCCCAATTTTGTGGTATCCAATTGGTAGTTACAGTCTTGTCCCATCGCTGCAACTCCCGTACGGACATGGGAGAGGCGAATGTCGAGAGCCGTGCGTCCTCCGAAACACAACCCAACCGAGCCGAGCCGCACTGCTTCTTGACAAAATGCCCGCTTAACCCGGAAGCCAGCCGCACCAATGTGTCGGAGGAAACACCGTACACCTGGCGACCATGTCAGTGTGCACTGCTAGTGCACGATGGTACAAGATCATCCCTGCCGGCCAAACCTTCCCCTAACCTGGACGATGCTGGGCCAATTCTGCGCCATCCCATGGGTCTCCTGGTCGCGGCCGGCTGCGACAGAGCCTGGACTCGAACCAGGATCTCTAGTGGCACAGCTATCACTGCGATAATACACACTTGTACATGTGTGAAATATAAGCACCCACCTCATTATTTTATTATTATAAGTTCTCCTAACCTGCTACGTAAAGTCACTTTTGTCTGTAGCTGTACTCCATCTAGCCGAAACAGTTCTACATAGCTAACTTGGCAGCAATGACATGCTAAGCTAGAGTGATCAGATGTTTCTATTGGAGGGTCAGTCTATGAATAGACTAGAGTGCCTTTTGGGTAGTCTACTTTTATCAAAATAACAATTTTTTTCACCTAATTTTCTTATTCTGTCATAAAGAGCACATGTTCAACTTCACAACAAACATGTTTTCACATCTCAAGAGGTTAAATTCAGAAGAATAACTATAAAAGTGACTCCTACAAGGTTTACCATAACAGGGTTGACGGTTTCATCTTAAATCAGCCATTACTCCCCTTCTGACAGGGGAAATGGAAGGTTGTATGTGCAACAGGAAGGGGAAATGTTATGCAAGCTTAATAACAATATTTGAACTTGTTAAAACATTTCTAGCCTATATATCTATAGGTAACAGGATTGACGTGTTCTGCTTGACATGCTCAGTTTCCAACACAAAACACCAGAAAATAGCTCAAAAAGAGTAGAACCAGCTCACCTGCTTTAACACTATGATTTGACTATTAGATGTGCAATGTTTGTTTGAAAAAACAAATTTAAGAACAGTTTTACCTTATTAAAACACGAGCTCAATTCACATAGCAGGGTTGACCTTATACTTGAGGGACAAATGTAAATTAATCACTAATCACGTTACATAAATAATAATCTTTAGATAACTAGGGCTTTACAATGATGGTGAAAACTTGAGAACATTTTGGGTTAAGTAGGTTAAAATCTTCCTAGAAGTTCGACAAACATGATGTGGGACTTGCCAAAATGAGGATTTTCAGAGAAAACAACGTTCATTTATTTTAATGAAAGCACTCCGCTATTGGAATATTTTTATTTTTATTTTATTTTAGTCACTTAGCAGACGCTCTTATCCAGAGCGACTTACAGTTAGTGCAAACTTTTTTTTCCATTTTTTTTTCATACTGGCCCCCCGTGGGAATCAAACCCACAACCCTGGTTTTGCAAACGCCATGCTCTACCAACTGAGCTACATCCCTACCGGCCATTCCCTCCCCTACCCCGGACGACACTGGGCCAATTGTGCGCAGCCCCATGGGTCTCCTGGTCGCGGCCGGCTACGACAGAGCCTGGATTCGAACCAGGATCTCTAGTGGCACAGCTAGCACTGCAATGCAGACCACTGCGCCACTCGGGAGGATATATTTGACATGTATTAGTTCAGTTCGAGTTTAGACGTTTGTGATCCAACTGTTAAATTGAGTGTATTATACAAATGTACCCACATAATGTATTAAGGGACAGGAAATGCACTCTGTTCATGGAATGTCCCTACACCACTCCTTGACATGTTTCTTCCTACATGAAGGCTTTTTGGCCTTACCATTTCAGATTGGATCAATATTATGTCTGAAGACTAAGAAAACAGAAAATGTATGCGACACTAGCATACAAGTTGGTGAGGGAGAAAGTCAATAGCGTTCCCTTTTAAGAACTCAATGATTCTCACAGACACCAGGTACCGCCCGTGATCATGGTTGACATCAACGGATGTAGTAACCATTAAATAGACGCGGGTGCTTTCTCAAGCCTGCCATTGGCCTTAGGGTGCTTGTTAAAGTCCCCCAGAATTATTGGACTGTCCAATGTTATGGTTTAAACAAGAGTGCAAACGACATCAGACATTTTGACAGTGTAAAAAACGAATGCATTTTATAACTGCACCATGACTTGCTAAACCTAAGGGGCCCTAAGTGGCAAGGTATAAACCTGCGTAGATCATTATCATCATACTGAACAATCCAGAAGAGGTGTTGAAAGAAATTCCACTATATGCTCTGAGAATACTAGCCTATTTCTTGACGCTTGTGCCACCTAAGAAGATGGTGTCCTCACGACTAGCTCTTAGGAAACTTTGCGGCATTTTGTTTTTTTATGAATAATTTTTTACATTATTAGCTCAGGAAATATTTTGTGTCATTACATACAGCCAGGAAGAACTATTGGGTATCAGAGTGGCGGTAACTCACCAGAACTACCAACACTACAACCAGGAATATGACTTCCCCAAAGCAGATCCTTTGTTCGCTCTCCCCAGAGCAATTGAACTGATTCCAGAGGCCGACCCAAAACATCGCCGGCGGAGGAGAGGCACTCGAGGCGGCCTGCTGGTTCGACTTAGGAGGCGCGCACACCACCCACCGCATCCGAGTATATTACTCGCTAATGTTCAGTCTTTGGATAACTAAGTTTATGAGCTCAGGGCAAGGATTTCTTTCCAGAGAGACATCAGGGCCTGCAACATACTTTGTTTCACGGAAACATGGCTCTCGGGATACTCTGTCGGAATCAGTCCAGCCAGAGGGATTCTCAGTTCATTGCGCAGATGGGAATAAATATCTCTCCGGGAAGCAGAAGGGCGGAGGTGTGTGTTTCATGATTAACGACTTATGGTGTAATTGTAGTAACATACAGGAACTCAAGTCCTTTTGTTCATCCAACCTAGAATACCTCCCAATCAAATGCCGACCGTATTATCTCCCAAGATAATTTTCTTCCATTATAGCCACGACCGTTTATATCCCCACTCAAGCCGATACCACGACGGCCCTCAAAGAACTTCACTGGACTTTATGCAAACTGGAAACCACATATCCTGAGGCTGCATTTATTGTAGCTGGGGATTTTAATAAAGCAAATTTGAGGACCAGGCTGCCGAAGTTCTATCAATGTATCGAATGTAGTACTCGCGCTGCTAAAACAGTGGACCACTGTAATTCAAATTTCCGCGATGCTTACAAGGCCCTCCCCCGCCCTCCTTTCGGCAAATCTGACCACGACTCCATTTTGCTTCTCCCTTCCTATAGGCAGAAACTCAAACATGAAGTATCCATGCTAAGGACTATTCAACGCTGGTCTGACAAATTGGAATCCACGCTTCAGGATTGTTTGATGGACTGGGATATGTTCCGGGTAGCTTGCGAAAATAATTTGGGTGAATACCCTGATACGGTACATTAGTATATCAGGAAGTATATAGGAGATGTCGTACCCACTGTGACTATTAAAACCTACCCCAACCACAAAATGTGGATAGATGGCAGCATTCGCGCGAAACTGAAAGCATGAACCACCACATTTAACCATGGCAAGGTGACTAGGAATATGTCAGAATACAAACAGTGTAGTTATTCACTCCGCAAGACAATCAAACAAGCAAAACGTCAGTATAGAGACAAAGTGGAGTTGCAATTCAACGGCTCAGACACGAGACGTATGTGGCAGGGTCAACAGATAATCACAGACTACAAAAGGAAAACCTGCCATGTCACCGAGACCGACGTCTTGCTTCCTGACAAGCTAAACACCTTCTTCGCCCACTTTGAGGATAACACAGTGCCACCGACGCGGCCCGCTACCAAGGACTGTGGGCTCTCCTTCTCCGTAGCTGACGTGAGTAAAACATTTAAACGTGTTAACACTCGCAAGGCTGCCGGCCAGATGGCATCCCTAGCTGCGTGCTCAGAGCATACGCAGACCAGCTGGTCTATATAATGTTTACATATCTTGCATTACTCATCTCATATGTATATACCGTATTCTATACTATTCTACTGTATCTTAGTCCATTCTGCTCTGACATCGCTCGTCCATATATGTATATATTCTTAATTCATTCCGCACTTAGATGTGTGTGTATTGGGTATATGTTGTGAAATTGTTAGATATTACTTGTTAGATATTACTGCACTGTCGGAGCTAGAAGCACAAGCATTTCGCTACACCTGCAATAGCATCTGCTAAACATGTGTATGGAATCAATAAAACATTTGATTTGATTATTGGTGCTGTCAAAATGGAGCCTAATGCCTTTATGCCTTTATTCATGCCAAAATGGCTGATTGCAATGTGAATTGTAGGGCATTATCATGCAATGCTTTAGGGTGAAGCATACTACCCACTGGGCACAAACTGGTTGAATCAACAGTGTTTCAACGTAATTTGTCAACATAATGTGACATGGAATCTATGTGGAAAATACATTGGATTTTAAATAAGTCATCTGCGTTGTTTTGAGGGTGAAATTTCAACCACAGGATTATGTCATCATGTTAACAAATTTCAACATAGACAAACCTTGCATAAAATATGTTGAATTTGTACCTTTAAAACATCAGATCATCAACTTTATATCCCCTATCAGAAAAATAACAATAGGCTGGGCAGCACGTCCTACTGGAGAATTTATCTATCAACAGCTACTCTTAGGTCTCCCATCCAGGGTTTTAACCAAGCACAGCCGTGCTTAGCTATGATAATTGTCACTGACTATTACCAATGTGCTTTCGTGAGAATTATTGTTGAGAGATCTCCACTTAACTAAATTTAAATAGATTCACTGTTGCTATCGAGTCGAAGTCATTCCAAAAGGTAAGTTTAACAGAGCAAATTAAATGTGACCATACTATCACTCAAATATCATCAATGATGCAGTTAGGCCTATATAGCATTTGCAAAGTCATCAACAGCTATTGTTTCTATTCAACCCAGAATTCAACAAAACGTAGACAATACAATAGGCCTAGGGTTTCAAAAGTAATGATATTTAGTGATATTGAATTGTGTTTAGTTGTCAACGCAACCAGATATCAACATTTGAAGGAGATTTATCTTCTGATTGGATAGTTTCATCTGTGCCACTGACTTAGTCTGGCTTTAATTCCTGTTTGTCTAGAAATTCATAATTTATATGTTGGATTTACGTCTCCATCTCAACCAAAAATCTAAGTTAAAGAATAGGACTAAATCAAAGCTAACTTTATTTAAAGTGCATTTAATTTAATTTGATTTTATTTAGTTCTATTCTTTAACTTAGATTTTCGGTTGAGATGGAGACGTAAATCCAACATATCAATTGTGTTGTCAGCCAAACACAATTCAATATCACTTTTGAAATGCAATAAATAGCCTATGAACTTGTCGACAAGTTAACAAATGATATGTTGGATTCACGTCTCCAACTCAACCAAATATAAAAGTTAAAGAATTTGATTAAGCCAGTGGCTCAGATGGAACTATCCTAGCAGTAAATACATATCCTTTAAATGTAGATATTTGGTTGGGTTGTCAACCAAACACAAACACTAAAGTTAAAGCTATCTTACAAACGAATGTAACAGTAAACCTTAAAATGAGTTACACATCCATGGCCACATTTTGAGGTTCCTTTAACTATAAATGTCTTATTATGTAATCATATAAAGCATGCATGTTCAAGATAGCATGCATGGGTTGTCACAGGTCTGTTGAGATCTTCACAATTGCTGTAATATTCTGTGCAGAATCTCGAACGGCTTTGATCACTCTTGCACCATGTACTTTTAATGTAATCTGTAAACTGCAATCCAGGTCATTTGGTTCTGCTATTAGATAAAGTACAGTGATAACACATTTTGTTATTTAAACAACACATTAATATCTGACATTGTATTACCACTTGAACTTTGCTGTGCTTTTAAATGGCTGAAAGCGCAGTGATAGACTTTCAGGTGACAACTAACCAAAATTTGGAATTTAGAATTTGGAATTTGGTTGTGGTTTTTGATGGTTAAAAGCATTGTGATAACACATTGGAAATTGAACTTACTTTTGCCTTTCTTTTTGAGTGGGTGAATATAAGTTGTAATCTCATTGATCAACGTCTCAACCAAATATTACCCAATTATCCACATTGAAATGATGTGGTGTGCCCAGTGGGTAATTGGCTAAATATGTCACAAAATGGATAGACATTGTTGTATTATATATGTACTATAGTTTTATGAATCAAATGTCTATTCCCTCAGCCTCTCCGGTCTCCAAAATCATGCCACAGCCAGTAACCCATGTCATCAAAGTTCTGTCACATCGGGATCCATATGTCACACTGTCCATTTTCTCTGTGAACTACGATATTCTCCATTTCGCCATTAAGTTCAACACACACTCGTCAACCTTCACATCTCAGTGTCAGTCCCTGTGCTCAGGATGACATTGAGCCAAGCAGCAGTCAAGAGGGCTAGGGGGAGTCTGCTCTCTGCTAAGCACTCCCTTCCTCCACCCCCTATTCCCCCCACCATTGCCCTTCGGACCACTGCCCCCAAAGACTAACTTTTACAGACACTAGCAGCAGCCCGCTCACCGTGAAAGTGTGGAACCCATTGTGAGCGAAGGGCTGGCGGACCGTGGCAGCTTCATTAAGACTGGTACATTAACCATAAATCCTCCCGGGTCTGCTACCGGTAGTCTGTGGGTAGTAGCTGGGGGGTCAATCTGCAATAAAAGGCATCAGTTTTCACGGCCCGGGCGACGGTGGAGACCTTCCACTCCACTCTGAGCCATTTACTCCTCTTTATGGCAAGCAGGGGGGCAGTCGCCGAGCTCCCATAATCCCTCACTTCACCTTCACCTGACCTTCTGACGCCCGGGGTGGGAGCGTTGATGAGTTAATAAGGTACAGGTGCTGGAAAGAAAGCTGTTGAATGTCGTTTAAAGCAAGAGAGAAACTCAGTTAAACTCCTTTGAATTTTTTTGTCATTTAGCAGACGCTCTTATCCAGAGCGACTTACAATTGAGTGCATACATTTTTCATACTGGCCCCCCATGGGAAACGAACCCACAATCCTTGTGTTGCAAGCGCCATGCTCTACCAACTGAGCTACAGGAGGGCCGTAAATCTATATTTGTGATGATTGTGTTTAAATGTCCAGATTTCAACATGGCAATATCCTTGTAATGACCTTGTGATAACCTTCTACACACAGATATAGCTCTCTCCTGTTGCAACAATATAAAAAGCCAAAGTGTATAATTTGTTTTGGACCCCTGAGGGAATAAAATGGACTGAAGATGGTTTGAAAGTGCAGTCTTGGGGGAAGGAGATATACTAGCCGGCCATTGAAAGTAACATGGAATAAGGAATCCTGTGGGACAGATCCAGAGTCCCATAGTGCCACAGTGCACTTTCAGTTCCAGTTGCACCGCTCACCTCGTGTTAACACAGACAAATGGATGTGCATTAGCTGGGTGGAGGAAAAGACTACCTCAGCAGTAGGGCCAAACGGAGCCACGCCAACTCTCTAAAGAACCTCTATACAAAAACAGTAAACATCCAACAATATTGCTTCCACTTCTCTGAAAAAAACCAAATATATATGTAAAACATGTATAATCTTGGTTTTGGGACGAAACAAGGTGATTGACTCTGATCTTCAGAGCTTATGAATGTGTTATTTCATATACAGTACCAGTCAAAGGTTTGGACATACCTACTCATTCAAGGATTTTTCTTTTATTTGTTCTATTTTCTGCATTGTAGAATAATAGTGAAGACATCAAAACTATGAAATAACACATATGGAATCATGTAGTAACCAAAAAAGTGTTAAACAAATCAAAATATATTTTATATTTGAGATTCTTCAAATACCCACCCTTTGCCTTGATGACAGCTTTGCACACTCTTCGCATTCTCTCAACCAGCTTCACCTGGAATGCTTTTCCAACAGTCTTGAAGGAGTTCCCTCATATGCTTAGCACTTGTTGGCTGCTTTTCCTTCACTCTGCCGTCTGACTCATCCCAAACCATCTCAATTAGGTTGAGGTCAGGGGATTGTGGAGGCCAGACCATTTGCTGCAGCACTCCATCACTCTCCTCCTTGGAAAATAGCCCTTACACAGCCTGGAGGTGTGTTGGGTCATTGTCCTGTCGAAAAACAAATAATAGTCCCACTAAGCCCAAACCAGATGTGATGGCGTATCACTGCAGAATGTGCCTTGAATGCTTTTCTGATGTATCAAATACTTATGTCATGCAATAAAATGCAAATTAATTACTTAAAAATCATACAATGTGATTTTCTGGATTTTTGTTTTAGATTCCGTCTCTCACAGTTGAAGTGTACCTATGATAAAAATTACAGACCTCTACATGCTTTGTAAGTAGGAAAACCTGCAAAATCGGCAGTGTATCAAATACTTGTCCTCCCCACTATATACAGTGGGGGAAAAAAGTATTTAGTCAGCCACCAATTGTGCAAGTTCTCCCACTTAAAAAGATGAGAGAGGCCTGTAATTTTTATCATAGGTACACGTCAACTATGACAGACAAATTGAGAATTTCTTTTCCTGAAAATCACATTGTAGGATTTTTTATGAATTTATTTGCAAATTATGGTGGAAAATAAGTATTTGGTCACCTACAAACAAGCAAGATTTCTGGCTCTCACAGACCTGTAACTTCTTCTTTAAGAGGCTCCTCTGTCCTCCACTCGTTACCTGTATTAATGGCACCTGTTTGAACTTGTTATCAGTATAAAAGACACCTGTTCACAACCTCAAACAGTCACACTCCAAACTCCACTATGGCCAAGACCAAAGAGCTGTCAAAGGACACCAGAAACAAAATTGTAGACCTGCACCAGGCTGGGAAGACTGAATCTGCAATAGGTAAGCAGCTTGGTTTGAAGAAATCAACTGTGGGAGCAATTATTAGGAAATGGAAGACATACAAGACCACTGATAATCTCCCTCGATCTGGAGCTCCACGCAAGATCTCACCCCGTGGGGTCAAAATGATCACAAGAACGGTGAGCAAAAATCCCAGAACCACACGGGGGGACCTAGAGAATGACCTGCAGAGAGCTGGGACCAAAGTAACAAAGCCTACCATCAGTAACACACTACGCCGCCAGGGACTCAAATCCTGCAGTGCCAGACGTGTCCCCCTGCTTAAGCCAGTACATGTCCAGGCCCGTCTGAAGTTTGCTAGAGTGCATTTGGATGATCCAGAAGAGGATTGGGAGAATGTCATATGGTCAGATGAAACCAAAATATAACTTTTTGGTAAAAACTCAACTCGTCGTGTTTGGAGGACAAAGAATGCTGAGTTGCATCCAAAGAACACCCTACCTACTGTGAAGCATGGGGGTGGAAACATCATGCTTTGGGGCTGTTTTTCTGCAAAGGGACCAGGACGACTGATCCGTGTAAAGGAAAGAATGAATGGGGCCATGTATCGTGAGATTTTGAGTGAAAACCTCCTTCCATCAGCAAGGGCATTGAAGATGAAACGTGGCTGGGTCTTTCAGCATGACAATGATCCCAAACACACCGCCCGGGCAATGAAGGAGTGGCTTCGTAAGAAGCATTTCAAGGTCCTGGAGTGGCCTAGCCAGTCTCCAGATCTCAACCCCATAGAAAATCTTTGGAGGGAGTTGAAAGTCTGTGTTGCCCAGCGACAGCCCCAAAACATCACTGCTCTAGAGGAGATCTGCATGGAGGAATGGGCCAAAATACCAGCAACAGTGTGTGAAAACCTTGTGAAGACTTACAGAAAACGTTTAACCTGTGTCATTGCCAACAAAGGGTATATAACATAGTATTGAGAAACTTTTGTTATTGACCAAATACTTATTTTCCACCATAATTTGCAAATAAATTCATTAAAAATCCTACAATGTGATTTTCTGGATTTTTTTTTCTAATTTTGTCTGTCATAGTTGACGTGTACCTATGATGAAAATTACAGGCCTCTCTCATCTTTTTAAGTGGGAGAACTTGCACAATTGGTGGCTGACTAAATACTTTTTTTCCCCACTGTATACATACAGTTGAAGTTGGAAGTTTACATACACCTTAGCCAAAAACATTTAAACTCAGTTTTTTCAAAATTCCTGACATTTAGTCCTAATAAAAATTCCCTGTCTTAGGTTAGTTAGGATCACCACTTTATTTTAAGAATGTGAAATGTCAGAATAATAGTAGATAGCATGATTTATTTAAGCTTTTATTTCTTTCATCACATTCCCAGTGGGTCAGAAGTTTACATACACTCAATTAGTATTTGGTAGCATTGCCTTTAAATTGTTTAACTTAGGTCAAACGTTTCGGGTAGCCTTCCACAAGCTTCCCACAATAAATTGGGTGAATTTTGGCCCATTTTCCTGACAGAGATGGTGTAACTGAGTCAGGTTTGTAGGCCTCCTTGCTCGCACACGCTTTTTCAGTTCTGCCCACACATTTTCTATAGGATTGAGGTCAGTGCTTTGTGATGGCCACTCCAATACCTTGACTTTGTTGTCCTTAAGCCATTTTGCCACAACATTGGAAGTAAGCTTGGGGTCATTGTCCATTTGGAAGAACCATTTGCGACCAAGCTTTAACTTCCTGACTGATGTCTTGAGATGTTGCTTCAATATATCCACATAATTTTCCTTCCTCATGATGCCATCTATTTTGTGAAGTGCACCAGTCCCTCCTGCAGCAAAGCACACCACAGCATGATGCTGCCACCCCCGTGCTTCACGGTTGGGATGGTGTTCTTCGGCTTGCAAGCAACCCCCTTTTTCCTCCAAACATAACGATGGTCATTATGGCCAAACAGTTCTATTTTTGTTTCATCAGACCAGAGGACACATCTCCAGAAAGTACGATCTTTGTCCCCATGTGCAGTTGCAAACCGTAGTCTGGCTTTTTTATGGCCGTTTTGGAGCAGTGGCTTCTTCCTTGCTTAGCGGCCTTTCAGGTTATGTCGATATAGGACTCGTTTTACTGTGGATATAGATACTTTTGTACCTGTTTCCTCCAGCATCTTCACAAGGTCCTTTGCTGTTTGTCTGGGATTGATTTGCACTTTTCGCACCAAAGTATGTTCGTCTCTAGGAGACAGAACGCGTCTCCTTCCTGAGCGGTATGACGGCTGCGTGGTCCCATGGTGTTTATACTTGCATACTATTGTTTGTACAGATGAACGTGGTACCTTCAGGCATTTCGAAATTGCTCCCAAAGATGAACCAGAGTTGTTGAGGTTTACAAGTTTTTATCTGAGGTCTTTGCTGATTTCTTTTGATTTTCCCATGATGTCAAGCAAATAGGCACTGAGTTTGAAGGTAGGCCTTGAAATACATCCACAGGTACACATCCAATTGACTCAAGTGATGTCAGTTACCCTATCAGAATCTTCTAAAGCCATGACATCATTTTCTGGAATTTTCCAAGCTGTTTAAAGGCACAGTCAACTTAGTGTATGTAAACGTCTGACCCACTGGAATTGTGATACAGTGAATTATAAGTGAAATAATCTGTCTGTAAAAAAATTGTTGGAAAAATTACTTCTGTCATGCACAAAGTAGATGTCCTAACCGACTTGCCAAAACTATAGTTTGTTAACAAGAAATTTGTGGAGTGGTTGAAAAACGAGTTTTAATGACTCCAACCTAAGTGTATGTAAACTTCCGACTTCAACTGTACATACATACATACATACATACATACATGCCCTAGAGACTTCCTTTTGTGGTGTGTTAAAAAAAATGCCCTGCATAAAGTATTGCTTTTAAGACTGCATGTCCTATTTGGTAAAAATGACTTGTTCACCTTCGTACAGCCTATTATCTTGAATCTTATTAGAACTGATTTTTGTCCTGCAAGCAAAGCCTGTACCATTATACCAAGCCTCACCTTTCCTTACACGCCCTGTCAATCCCTTCTCAAACCCTGATAAAATCCTTCAGATCCCTGTTTGGGCTTATGCCCCCACAGTGCAAATTTAGAATGATACTGACACGGTTCATGTGTCGCAGACGATTTTTCATGATCTTTAGGTTGTTCAGGAAAAACAGGATCTCTTGAGCTGCAGTGTGGCAGGGTCAACGACATCTGATTTACTGCATTTGCGAGCTCCGGACAACACCAAATCGTCCTAACCAATAGACTAGCATGTCAGAATTGCTACGGGGGAGATTCCACACAATCGTTGTCTGTGGCAAATAGAAACGTGGCATGCTGGCTTGCGCTGTAGAAAAGATGAAGCAATTGGTTCATCTTTTTACAGCACAACAACATTAGCCTACATTTAGGCTGCTGTGTGTGTATTTCATAGTATTTTGTGAAAGTAGCCAAATATATCTAATTTTATTAACACATTGTAGGCCAACTAGAACACATAAAATATGACAGATTTGACAAATAAGCACTTTGTTTGTGAGCAAATCCGATAGCAAATACTCAGGATTTATCAGCTATTTTGTACAGTGGAGCATATCTAAATAAATTAGGATTTTTAAAAAATGCACTGTGGGGGAGAGCCTTTAGTTGCCTATTGTTGTTCCCTGTTTGAATAAAAGGTATTCATTTTGGTTTGGAAGTATTAAAAAATCCATATCCACTCTCAATATGATTATGGAGAGTGTGGAGGTTGGCTAATAATATGGGCTCGCAATGTGTGGTTTTGATTTAGCTGAATATCAAGGATTCATGAGCACCAACGACAACTAGATTACAGTATATTATTACAGTAAGTAGCACTTGATGAAAATAGACAAAAAAACATACTGTTGATTCATTGCAAGACTGCATCTGACTCCCTTGTCAAGAGCAGGGGAGGTATTCCTCCACCTACCCCAATATCTCTCCACCTCCTCCATACTCCACTCTTGCAAAATGTTATCTATCCATCTAGACAGAACAAAAATATAAACACAACATTAAACTATTTCAAAGATTTTACTGAGTTACAGTTCATATAAGGAAATTATAAATTCACTAGGCCCTAATCTATGGATTTCATATGACTGGGAATACAGATATGCATCTGTTGGTCATAGATACCTTTTAAAAAAGGTAGGGGCGTAGATCAGAAAACCAGTCAGTATCTGGTGTGACCACCATTTGCCTCATGCAGCGCGACACATTTCCTTCGCATAGAGTCAAGTTTGTTGATTGTGGCCTGTGGAATGTTGTCCCACTCCTCTTCAATGGCTATGCAAAGTTGCTGGATATAGGCGGAAAAGGGAACACGCTGTTGTACACGTCGATCCAGAGCATCCCAAACATGCTCAATGGGTTACATTTTCAGCTTTCAGGAATTGTGCACAGATCTTTCCAACATGGGGCCATGCATTATCATGCGGAAACATGAGGTGATGGTGGTGGATGAATGGCAAGACAATTGGCCTCAGTATCTCGTCATGGTATCTCTATTCATTCAAATTTCCATCGATGAAATCCAATTGTATTCATTGTCCGTAGCTTATGCCTGCCCATACCATAACCCCACCGCCACCATGGAGCAATCTGTTCAAACATTGACATCAGCAAACCGCTTGCCCACACGACACCATACACGCTGTCTGCTATCTGCCCGCTACAGTTGAAAACGGGATTCATCCATGAAGAGCACACTTCTCCAGCGTGCCAGTGGTCATTGAAGGTGAGCATTTGCCCACTGAAGTTGGTTACGACGCCGAACTGCAGTCAGGTCAAGACCCTGGTGAGGACGACGAGTACGAAGATGAGCTTCCCTGAGACTGTTTCTTCCAGTTTGGGCAGAAATTATACGATTGTGCAAACCCACATTTTCATAAGCTGTCAGGGTGGTTGTCTCAGACCATCCCACAGGTGAAGAAGCCAGATGTGGAAGACCTAGGTTGATGTGGTTACACGTGGTCTGCGGTTGTGAGGCAGGTTGGACGTACTGCCAAATTGTCTAAAATGACGTTGAAAGCTGCTTCTCTGGCAACAGCTCTGGTGGACATTCCTGCAGTCAGCATGCCAATTGTGTGTGTATATGTGTGTATGTCTGTATGTGTATACAGTGGGGAGAACAAGTATTTTATACACTGCCGATTTTGCAGGTTTTCCTACTTACAAAGCATGTAGAGGTCTGTAATTTGTATCATTGGTACACTACAACTGTGAGAGACGGAAAATCCAGAAAAAATCCAGAAAATCACATTGTATGATTTTTAAGTAATTCATTTGCATTTTATTGCATGACATAAGTATTTGATCACCTACCAAACAGTAAGAATTCCTGCTCTCACAGACATGTTAGTTTTTCTTTAAGATGCCATCCTGTTCTCCACTCATTACCTGTATTAACTGCACCTGTTTGAACTCATTACCTGTATAAAAGACACCTGTCCACACACTCAATCAAACAGACTCCAACCTCTCCACAATGGCCAAGATCAGAGAGCTGTGTAAGGACATCAGGGATAAAATTGTAGACCTGCACAAGGCTGGGATGGGCTACAGGACAATAGGCAAGCAGCTTGGTGAGAAGGCAACAACTATTGGCGCAATTATTAGAAAATGGAAGAAGTTCAAGATGACGGTCAATCACCCTCGGTCTGGGGCTCCATGCAAGATCTCACCTCGTGGGGCATCAATGATCATGAGGAAGGTGAGGGATCAGCCCAGAACTACACGGCATGACCTGGTCAATGACCTGAAGAGAGCTGGGACCACAGTCTCAGAGAAAACCATTAGTAACACACTACGCCGTCATGGATTCAAATCCTGCAGCGCAAGCAAGGTCCCCCTGCTCAAGCCAGCGCATGTCCAGGCCTGCCTGAAGTTTGCCAATGACCATCTGGATGATCCAGAGGAGGAATCTCTCTCCAGATAAAATCTTGCGACTTGTGACTGCAGGCCGCCCAACAACCTGCCCGCTTGACCCTATCCCCTCCTCTCTTCTCCAGACCATCTCCGGTGACCTTCTCCCTTACCTCACCTCGCTGATCAACTCATCCTTGACCGCTGGCTATTTCCCTTCCGTCTTCAAGAGAGCGAGAGTTGCACCCCTTCTCAAAAAACCAACACTCGATCCCTCTGATGTCAACAACTACAGACCAGTATCCCTTCTTTCTTTTCTCTCCAAAACTATTGAGCGTGCCGTCTTTAGCCAACTCTCTTGCTATCTCTCTCAGAATGACCTTCTTGATCCAAACCAGTCAGGTTTCAAGACTGGTCATTCAACTGAGACTGCTCTTCTCTGTGTCACGGAGGCTCTCCGCACTGCTAAAGCTAACTCTCTCTCCTCTGCTCTTGTCCTTCTAGACCTGTCTGCTGCCTTTGATACTGTGAACCATCAGATCCTCCTCTCCACCCTCTCCGAGCTGGGCATCTCCGGCGCGGCTCACTCTTGGATTGCGTCCTACCTGACCGGTCGCTCCTACCAAGTGGCGTGGCGAGAAGCTGTCTCCGCACCACGTGCTCTCACCACTGGTGTCCCCCAGGGCTCAGTTCTAGGCCCTCTCCTATTCTCGCTATACACCAAGTCACTTGGCACTGTCATATCCTCACATGGCCTCTCCTATCATTGCTACGCTGACGACACACAACTAATCTTCTCCTTTCCCCCTTCTGATAACCAGGTGGCGAATCGCATCTCTGCATGTCTGGCAGACATATCAGAATGGATGACGGATCACCACCTCAAGCTGAACCTCGGCAAGACGGAGCTGCTCTTCCTCCCGGGGAATGACTGCCCGTTCCATGATCTCGCCATCACGGTTGACAACTCCGTTGTGTCCTCCTCCCAGAGTGCGAAGAGCCTTGGCGTGACCCTGGACAACACCCTGTCGTTCTCCGCTAACATCAAGGCGGTGACCCAATCCTGTAGGTTCATGCTCTACAACATTCGGAGTACGACCCTGCCTTACACAGGAAGCGGCACAGGTCCTAATCCAGTCACTTGTCATCTCCCGTCTGGATTACTGCAACTCGCTGTTGGCTGGGCTCCCTGCCTGTGCCATTAAACCCCTACAACTCATCCAGAATGCCGCAGCCCGTCTGGTGTTCAACCTTCCCAAGTTCTCTCACGTCACCCCGCTCCTCCGCACACTCCACTGGCTCCCAGTTGAAGCTCGCATCTGCTACAAGACCATGGTGCTTGCCTACGGAGCTGTGAGGGGAACGGCACCTCCGTACCTTCAGGCTCTGATCAGTCCCTACACCCAAACGAGGGCACTGCGTTCATCCACCTCTCGCCTGCTGGCTCCCCTACCTCTGCGGAAGCATAGTTCCCACTCAGCCCAGTCAAAACTGTTCGCTGCTCTGGCACCACAATGGTGGAACAAGCTCCCTCATGACGCCAGGACAGCGGAGTCACTCACCACCTTCCGGAGACATTTGAAACCCCACCTCTTTAAGGAATACTTGGGATAGGATAAGGTAATCCTTCTACCCCCCCCCCAAAAAAAAATTAAATAAAATAAAAATAAAAAAAGCTGTTACATTGTAAAGTGGTTATCCCACTGGCTATAAGGTGAATGCACCTATGTGTAAGTCGCTCTGGATAAGAGCGTCTGCTAAATGACGTAAATGTAAATGTAAATGAATGGGAGAAGGTCATGTGGTCTGATGAAACAAAAATATAGCTTTTTGGTCTAAACTCCACTCACCGTGTTTGGAGGAAGAAGAAGGATGAGTACAACCCCAAGAACACCATCCCAACCGTGAAGCATGGAGGTGGAAACATCATTCTTTGGGGATGCTTTTCTGCAAAGGGAACATGACGACTGCACCGTATTGAGAGGAGGATGGATGGGGCCATGTATCGCGAGATCTTGGCCAACAACCTCCTTCCCTCAGTAAGAGCATTGAAGATGGGTCGTGGCTGGGTCTTCCAGCATGACAACGACCCGAAACACACAGCCAGGGCAACTAAGGAGTGGCTCCGTAAGAAGCATCTCAAGGTCCTGGAGTGGCCTAGCCAGTCTCCAGACCTTGAACCCAATAGAAAATCTTTGGAGGGAGCTGAAAGTCCGTATTGCCCAGCGACAGCCCCGAAACCTGAAGGATCTGGAGAAGGTCTGTATGGAGGAGTGGGCCAAAATCCCTGCTGCGGTGTGTGCA
Organism: Coregonus lavaretus; assembly: GCF_964263955.1. Lineage (NCBI taxonomy): Eukaryota > Metazoa > Chordata > Actinopteri > Salmoniformes > Salmonidae > Coregonus > Coregonus lavaretus. Next base: position 56,579,029 of record NC_139992.1, on the reverse strand, counting down.
AACCTGGTCAAGACCTACAGGAAACGTATGATCTCTGTAATTGCAAATAAAGGTTTCTGTACCAAATATTAAGTTCTGCTTTTCTGATGGATCAAATACTTATGTCATGCAATACAATGCAAATTAATTACTTAAAAATCATACAATGTGATTTTCTGGATTTTTGTTTTAGATTCTCACAGTTGAAGTGTACCTATGAAAAAAATTACAGACCTCTACATGCTTTGTAAGTAGGAAAACCTGCAAAATCGGCAGTGTATCGAATACTTGTTCTCCCCACTGTATATCTGTATATGTGTATATATGTATGTGCATATGTGTGTATATTTGTGTATGTTTATATACATGTATATGTGTGTATATGTATTTGTGTGTATATGTATGTATATATACATGTGTGTGTATATATATATGTATATGTATGTGTGTGCATATGTATGTATGTGTATATATATGTATGTATGTGTGTGTATAATACACTGCTCAAAAAAATAAAGTGAACACTTAAACAACACAATGTAACTCCAAGTCAATCACACTTCTGTGAAATCAAACTGTCCACTTAGGAAGCAGCACTGATTGACAATACATTTCACATGCTGTTGTGCAAATGGAATAGACAACAGGTGGAAATTATAGGCAATTAGCAAGACACCCCCAATAAAGGACTGGTTTTGCAGGTGGTGACCACAGACCACTTCTCAGTTCCTATGCTTCCTGGCTGATGTTTTGGTCACTTTTGAATGCTGGCGGTGCTTTCACTCTAGTGGTAGCATTAGACGGAGTCTACAACCCACACAAGTGGCTCAGGTAGTGCTGCTCATCCAGGATGGCACATCAATGCGAGCTGTGGCAAGAAGGTTTGCTGTGTCTGTCAGCGTAGTGTGCAGAGCATGGAGGCGCTACCAGGAGACAGGCCAGTACATCAGGAGATGTGGAGGAGGCCGTAGGAGGGCAACAACCCAGCAGCAGGACTGCTACCTCCGCCTTTGTGCAAGGAGGAGCAGGAGGAGCACTGCCAGAGCCCTGCAAAATGACCTCCAGCAGGCCACAAATGTGCATGTGTCTGCTCAAACGGTCAGAAACAGACTCCATGAGGTTGGTATGAGGGCCCGACATCCACAGGTGGGGGTTGTGCTTACAGCGCAACATCGTGCAGGACGTTTGGCATTTGCCAGAGAACACCAAGATTGGCAAATTCGCCACTGGCGCCCTGTGCTCTTCACAGATGAAAGCAGGTTCACACTGAGCACGTGACAGACGTGACAGAGTCTGGAGACGACATGGAGAACGTTCTGCTGCCTGCAACATCCTCCAGCATGACCGGTTTGGCGGTGGGTCAGTCATGGTGTGGGGTGGCATTTCTTTGGGGGGCCGCACAGCCCTCCATGTGCTCGCCAGAGGTAACCTGACTGCCATTAGGTACCGAGATGAGATCCTCAAACCCCTTGTGAGACCATATGCTGGTGCGGTTGGCCCTGGGTTCCTCCTAATGCAAGACAATGTAAGACCTCATGTGGCTGGAGTGTGTCAGCAGTTCCTGCAAGAGGAAGGCATTGATGCTATGGACTGGCCCGCCCGTTCCCCAGACCTGAATCCAATTGAGCACATCTGGGACATCATGTCTCGCTCCATCCACCAACGCCACGTTGCACCACAGACTGTCCAGGAGTTGGCGGATGCTTTAGTCCAGGTCTGGGAGGAGATCCCTCAGGAGACCATCCGCCACCTCATCAGGAGCATGCCCTAGCATTGTAGGGAGGTCATACAGGCACGTGGAGGCCACACACACTACTGAGCCTCATTTTGACTAGTTTTAAGGACATTACATCAAAGTTGGATCAGCCTGTAGTGTGGTTTTTCACTTTAATTTTGAGGGTGACTCCAAATTCAGACCTCCATGGGTTGATACATTTGATTTCCATTCATATTTTTTGTGTGATTTTGTTGTCAGCACATTCAACTATGTAAAGAAAAAAGTATTTATTAAGATTATTTCATTCTTCAGATCAAGGATGTGTTATTTTAGTGTTCCCTTTATTTTTTTGAGCAGTGTATATATATATATATATATATATATATATATATATATATATATATATATATATATATATATACAGTGAGGGAAAAAAGTATTTGATCCCCTGCTGATTTTGTATGTTTGCCGACTGACAAAGAAATGATCAGTCTATAATTTTAATGGTAGGTTTATTTGAACGGCGAGAGACAGAATAACAACAAAAAAATCCCAAAAAACTCATGTTTCCTCTCAATCAGAAATTTTTTTGGCTCCCAGGTGTCTTTTATACAGGTAAGGAGTTGAGATTAGGAGCACACTCTTAAAGGGAGTGCTCCTAATCTCAGCTTGTTACCTGTATAAAAGACACCTGTCCACAGAAGCATTCAATCAATCAGATTCCAAACTCTCCACCATGGCCAAGACCAAAGAGCTCTCCAACGTTGTCAGGGACAAGATTGTAGACCTACACAAGGCTGGAATGGTTTACAAGACCATCGCCAAGCAGCTTAGTGAGAAGGTGACAACAGTGAGGGAAAAAAGTATTTTATCCCCTGCTGATTTTGTACGTTTGTCCACTGACAAAGACATGATCAGTCTTCCATTTTAATGGTAGGTTTATTTGAACAGTGAGAGACAGAATAACAACAAAAAAATCCAGAAAAACGCATTTCAAAAATGTTATGAATTGATTTGCATTTTAATGAGGGAAATAAGTATTTGACCCCTCTGCAAAACATTACTTAGTACTTGGTGGCAAAACCCTTGTTGGCAATCACAGAGGTCAGACGTTTCTTGTAGTTGGCCACCAGATATGCACACATCTCAGGAGGGATTTTGTTCCACTCCTCTTTGCAGATCTTCTCCAAGTCATTAAGGTTTCGAGGCTGACGTTTGGCAACTCAAACATTCAGCTCCCTCCACAGATTTTCTATGGGATTAAGATCTGGAGACTGGCTAGGCCACTCCAAGACCTTAATGTGCTTCTTCTTGAGCCACTCCTTTGTTGCCTTGTCCGTGTGTTTTGGGTCATTGTCATGCTGGAATACCCATCCACGACCCATTTTCAATGCCCTGGCTGAGGGAAGGAGGTTCTCACCCAAGATTTGATGGTACATGGCCCCGTCCATCATCCCTTTGTTGCAATGAAGTTGTCATGTCCCCTTAGCAGAAAAACACCCACAAAGCATAATGTTTCCACCTCCATGTTTGACGGTGGGGATGGTGTTCTTGGGGTCATGGGCAGCATTCCTCCTCCTCCAAACATGGCGAGTTGAGTTGATGCCAAAGAGCTCGATTTTGGTCTCATCTGACCACAACACTTTCACCCAGTTCTCCTCTGAATCATTCAGATGTTCTTTGGCAAACTTCAGACGGGCCTGTATATGTGCTTTCTTGAGCAGGGGGACCTTGCGGGCGCTGCAGGATTTCAGTCCTTCACTGCGTAGTGTGTTACCAATTGTTTTCTTGGTGACTATGGTCCCAGCTGCCTTGAGATCATTGACAAGATCCTCCCGTGTAGTTCTGGGATGATTCTTCACCGTTCTCATGATCATTGCAACTCCACGAGGTGAGATCTTGCATGGAGCCCTAGGCCGAGGGAGATTGACAGTCTTTTGTGTTTCTTCCATTTGCGAATAATCGCACCAACTGTTGTCACCTTCTCACCAAGCTGCTTGGCGATGGTCTTGTAGCCCATTCCAGCCTTGTGTAGGTCTACAATCTTGTCCCTGACATCATTGGAGAGCTCTTTGGTCTTGGCCATGGTGGAGAGTTTGGAATCTGATTGATTGATTGCTTGTGGAAAGGTGTCTTTTATACAGGTAACAAGCTGAGATTAGGAGCACTCCCTTTAAGAGTGTGCTTGTGGAAGGCTACCTGAAACGTTTGACCCAAGTTAAACAATGTAAAGACAATGCTACCAAATACTAATTGAGTGTATGTAATCTGGGACAGCTTAAAGACGGGATCGGTAGCCTTCAGATTGCATGTCTGACCCACTCACATTAAATGAGCTTCGGTGACGGCCGTGCGGCCGGAGTAGGTAAGGACATGGGGATTTTGTCTCCGATTTCAAAAATGCATGCCCAGCTTAACCCTCGTTTTGGTCCCAACCCTTCAATGTTTGCAGAATTGTATGGTGGAAGCAATATGACTCCTCCACTACATTGGTTATACCTATCCAAACCCTTCAGATCTGCATACATTGAAGGGTTGGGCTAAGGGGATTGATTTAGGTTTGGGACCAGGGGATTGATTTAGATTTGGGACCAGCTGAGAGAGTTAGCATTAGACATTAGATAGCATAAGCAGGATACCATTACAGTCAGTTATATAGTGGCAAACAATAGGTAGGTAAACTCTTGATTGCCGGTCACAGTAAAAAAAAAGTAAAGTTCCTTATACTTTCAATGCATTTTTCCACAAAATGGGGATAAACTGTTGGGCAAAAAAAGTTGGTAAACTGTGTTTACTTTCATTTACCCTCTACTACTCTACTGAGTACACTGCTTTCTGCTTTAGAGCCGGAATCCTTCATTTGTTTTTAATTTACTGAAGCCCCGCCATTTGGTTTTCTAGAAAGCTTAGGGATAGTGCTGGATACATCTCTTGGGGGCACTGTTGAAGGTGCAAATGGAAACATATTAATAAAATAAAAACCCATAGCCACTGTGTAGCATCTCCGTTTAACTTTCACGTGCATGATGTACAGAATGTGTGTATTTAGAGCTGCATGGATACAGTACTTGTGATCCAAAGCATTTCCGTTTACCACCCAGCTCCATAATAATGTGTCATCATTGGAGAATAACAATTGAAAGCATGTCTTGGAGCATGTCTTATTTCTATACATACTAAAGCAATCACAAACGAGCAAAAGTCCCATTTTAAATCTTTATCATACTTTGTATTATTATTATTATTATTCTTTAGCATGCCACTCCTCTTAAACTGTTCATTAAATAAATTATGTTCAAACTTAAAAATGTGTAGACTGGTCTGGATTAAGTTGCTGTTACACAACAAGTGTAAACACTTCCTTTTTTTAATAGTTATGCACGCTCAAGTTTTCTGTCTCTGTTGTGTTGTCTTATATCTTGTCTGTTTCACAATAAAAAATATTTTGCATCTTTAAAGTGGTAGGCATGTTGTGTAAATCAAATTATAGAAACCCTCAAAAAATCAATTTTAATTCCATGTTGTAAGGCAACAAAATAGGAAAAATGCCAAGGGGGGTGAATACTTTTGCAAGCCACTGTATATATATATATATATATGTGTGTGTGTGTGTGTATGTCAGTCCGTCTGTCTATCTATCAACTGTGAGGTCTCTTTTGACATTTTACACATGAGTGATATCTGTATTTTCCCCCCATTCCAAGTTATATGATAAACATGATTTTAATGTAGCCCTATGCAATGTTATACGATAAATTCATCAACTCTAATGGTCTATTCGACTACTAGTGCCCTTGCATCATCATTGTTCCATCAACGTCAGAGAGCCATGGGCTCATCCAATGGAAAACCAGTCCTTTCTCATTGGAGCAGACTCCCATGTCAAAAGCAACAATTGAAAAGTACCACAGCTCCCTCTGCAGGTATGCAACAGACATGCCACTGAGACAGAGAGTATTGGAGAGGACAGATGGGAGAGGAGAGGGAGAGAGATAGAGAGACAGAGACATGGGGAGAATCTCAATTGAATTTCCTTGATTACTCGCTTCCTCTCTCCTTGCCTCCTTCTCAAAACAATGGGTAACCCCCCCGTCTGTGCCACATAGTTTAGTGCGTGCCACACTACATTGGCAAGACAAAAAACTCAGGAAAGACGGTTGTTTAATGTGAGAGGCTCAGCGATGTTAGGATTTATAAAGAAGTGAGGATTCTTGATACCACTCTTTCTCACGAAAACAATGAGTATGTTTACATGCCCACTAATAACTCGATTTTAAATTGATTATGGCAGTAGGCCAAGTATGGCATTAGTCATGTAATAATTAATTAATAATTACTGTGCTTATCTTAATCGGTGTAAGGTCATAATCAAAGTGAGCATACACCGATTAAAATACCTGGATTTCTGAGCAATTATTAGGACATGTAAAATCCTTAATTGGAGTTCCTGTGGTGTATTTGATCTGTGCATGTGCTAGCACCAGCAGCACAAGCCTCTCTCTTTTGTGCGAATTAAGTGCTTTCGTAAAAACTGAAAGTCTGCATCTTAGAAATATTTTTTACATAAACTTTATCTGTCCGAACTCAGAATGAAATAGGCTTCTCAAAAATAGCATGGTCACCGTGGTAGAACATATATATTAATTGGTGATTTTCTGCATTTATCAAAGTCCCAGCAGGTAGCCTGATTTCAGATGTGTCCATGTAAACATGATCATTAGGGAATCATTCTTCTTGCAAAGCATGTAACCGTTTTAGTCAAACTATTATATTAATCTGTGTAGTGCATGTACACATTGTTAACGTAGCTAGAACAAGCTGTGGCTCAAAGCAGCCTCATACACGTGTTCAGTCAGACATACAGAGTTGATATCTAGCCAATACATTTTGAATTGAATAACATTGGTTGTGAACTTCAGAGCTGTAACGATTTAACACTTTGGCTTTCGTTAATGGCAAGTACAAATGCATACTAGTCTTAGTCATCGCTCGTGCTACAAAGTCTACACATTCTGGGTGATGCAAAACAACCTCATCTCACTGGCTTCTTCTCTGGCAAGCTCTCATTGGCTATTGCTCATCACCGTTCTCAAAACGTGTTTTTGCACACCTCACATTAGAAGAGCAATGCAGATTTTGATTTTTATGTTAAATATCAGGATGTCTGGGACAGCTCAAAGACGGGATCGGTAGCCCTCAGATTGCATGTCTGACCCACTCACATTAAATGAGCTTCGGTGACGGCCGTGCGGCCGGAGTAGGTAAGGACATGGGGATTTTGTCTCCGATTTCAAAAATGCATGCCCAGCTTAACCCTCGTTTTGGTCCCAACCCTTCAATGTTTGCAGAATTGTATGGTGGAAGCAATATGACTCCTCCACTACATTGGTTATACCTATCCAAACCCTTCAGATCTGCATACATTGAAGGGTTGGGCTAAGGGGATTGATTTAGGTTAGGGAGCGATTTGGGACCAGCTGAGAGAGTTAGCATTAGACATTAGATAGAATAAGCAGGATACCATTACAGTCAGTTATATAGTGGCAAACAATAGGTAGGTAAACTCTTGATCGCCGGTCACTGTAAAAAAAATGTAAAGTTCCTTATACTTTCAATGATTTTTCCACAAAATGGGGGTAAACTGTTGGGCAAAAAAAGTGGGTAAACTGTGTTTACTTTCATTTACCCTCTACTACTCTGCTGAGTACACTGCTTTCTGCTTTAGAGCCGGAATCCGTTTTTAATTTACTGAAGCCCCGCCATTTGGTTTTCTAGAAAGCTTAGGGATAGTGCTGGATACATCTCTTGGGGGCACTGTTGAAGGTGCAAATGGAAACATATTAATTAAATAAAAACCCATAGCCACTGTGTAGCATCTCCGTTTAACTTTCACGTGCATGATGTACAGAATGTGTGTATTTAGAGCTGCATGGATACAGTACTTGTGATACAAAGCATTTCCGTTTACCACCCAGCTCCATAATAATGTGTCATCATTGGAGTATAACAATTGAAAGCATGTCTTGGAGCATGTCTTATTTCTATACATACTAAAGCAGTCACAAACGAGCAAAAGTCCCATTTTAAATCTTTATCATACTTTGTATTATTATTATTATTATTCTTTAGCATGCCACTCCTCTTAAACTTTTCATTAAATAAATTCTGTTCAAACTTAAAAATGTGTAGACTGGTCTGGATTAAGTTGCTGTTACACAACCTTTTGATAACATTTACACTTCCTTTTTTTTATTAAACGTTTTATCCTTCTTAAAAAATCTCATCCAGGTCCAATTGTGAAATCATGACTTCCAACATTTTATTCACTGTAAACAATATAACTTTTGACACATCAGCTACTTTGACCACTTTCCCAACAAGTTAAACAATAATTTAAGGTGTATGAAATCTTAGTATACTTCTCTGCTTTTCAAATCTAAAATCAGAACAAAAATATCTTCTACCAATCAAATGTTAGTTGTTTTAGTTCAAACTAAATAGCAGAATCATGACCTATTTTCTATCGTTTCAGCAGAGACTGCAATTTTTGATGCACCACAATGTTGTTAGCTAACTCGAACAAACAGTAATGTTAGCTTGCAGAGAGAAGGAGGCGATAATCTTTGTAGCTAGTCAAACTTCAGCCCTCGCTCTTCTGGCTGTTTGCAGTTTGCCTGCGCAAAACTCACTAGAAGCGGGTCGGGCGGAGTGAGCAGAGCGAGGCCGGTGGAGAGGACTGGACGGGCAGAGTGGTGAAACCAAAACTAGGCAGCATGAACATCGTCATGATTCTAGCTTGGCTGGTGGTGGTGCACTAGCAAGATTTTATAGGTCTTGACATCAGCTTGTCAGTAAGACATGTATGATGTAGAGATGAGATCAAGTGCTATCAAGAAAATAAGAAAATAAGACGTGCCCACCAATCAAGTAGTGAACAAACAATTCCAGAATAGGTGAAGAAATAACAAGGAAAAGACTATTGATTACTATTCAGTTTAATAGCATGTGATAAGATGATCAGGAATCAATTATGAATTTATAATAGTGAACAACAATTAGGTGTAATAAATTAATCTCGACCAAAACATTTTTGTATGACAGTTCATTGCTTGAATAAGTCCTCTTCATGTTAGTGTAAAAAATAGTCAAAATACATTGGGAAAGCCAAATGAAATTTTAACAATATACACAAAAAAACAACAACACAACAATTGCATTTCAAATAATGAAACTCTGATGTCTGCTATGCTCTGCTGACTTGTGTCCCCCCTGGCAGCAGAGGTGCTACGAGGGAAGGGGTTCCCCTTTTCTGGCCAGTGGGCCCCTCTTCCCACTGATCCCCCTTCAGCCCTGCTGTCGTCCAAACTGTTGTGATAAAAGAAAGTAATTTAATATATTTAAGGCCAGGCACCACAGGCTGAAATGACATTTCTACCTATCAATTTTGAGATTTGTTGGTATTCTTTTTTTCAAAAGGTAAACATAAAAAACTTTATGAAAATTTACATCATACTACCATCATCATAATTTTAATACATTTTTACCACTTTAAAATGGACATACTTAAATAATTCCAAAGCTCACTGCAATAACATAAACATAATTTAAAAGTCCATTTGATAGCGAATGTTACTATATTATTAAGTAAATTCCTTTGAAGAGATGGTGATTGGGTCTAAATCGGTGTTTGGCGTTAGGTAGTCTACATTACTACATGCCAACTCTTTTTAGTCAGCTACATAAACATCTGCATTCACCCATCGTTAGATACAGTGCCTTCAGAAAGTATTCACACCCCTTTTTCCACATTTTGTTGTGTTACAGCCTGAATTTAAAATGGATTCAATTAAGATTGTGTGGCACTGAACTACACACCCCATAATGTCAAAGTGGAATTTTGTTTGTAATTTTATTTAGAAATTAATAAAAAATAAAAAGCTGAAATGTCTTGAGTCAATAATTGTTCAACCCCTTTGTTATGGTAAGCCTAAATAAGTAAAAATAAGGAGTACAAATGTACTTAACAAATCACATAATAAGTTACATGGACTAATTATATGTTCAATAATAGTGGATAACATGATTTTTGAATGTACCCCATAAGTTATTAATTAAGCTTTGGATGGTGTATCAATACACCCAGTCACTGCAAAGATACAGGCGTCCTTCCTAACTCAGTTGCCGGAGAGGAAGGAAACTGCTCAGGGATTTCACCATGAGGCAAATGGTGATTTTAAAACAGTTACAAAGTTTAATGGTTGTGATATGAGAAAACTGAGGATTGGTCAACAACATTGTAGTTACTCCACAATAATAAATGACAGAGTGAAAAGAAGGAAGCCTGTACAGAATACAAATATTCCAAACATGCATCCTGTTTGCAACAAGGCACTTAAGTAATACTGCAAAATATTTGGCAAAGAAATTAACTTTTTGTTCTGAATACAAAGCGTTACTGTATGTTTGGGGCAAATCCAACAGAATATATCACTGCGTACCACTCTTCATATTTTCAAGCATGGTGATGGCTGCATCATGTTATGGGTATGCTTGTCATCGGCAAGGACTAGGGAGTTTTTTAAGATAAAAATAAAACGGAATACAGTTAAGCACAGGCAACATCCTAGAGGAAAATATGGTTGACTTCTTTGCAACAGACACTGCTACACACGCAACAGCATCTGCTAAATATGTGTGTGACCAATAAAATCTGACTTGATTTGATGCAACCTTATTTTAAATAGGTGCACAGTTGAACAATAGTTATTCTCTCGCTATTGGGTGTGATGCATTGGTGCACTGTCCCAGGAACAGAAGAGGTTGGTTTTCATGATGTTTCATGACCCACCTTTGAAACCCTGATCCCCTGGACAAATGTACATCCAGGACATTATTCAATCATCATTCCTAACATATGACCCCTTACCAGATTATATCAACATACACCACTTCTCTGTGATAGTCCACGTATGGTGAACGCTCTAGTGTGAAATGGTAACCGTAATACCTTTGGTTGGTGAAACAGTGGAGGAGGTATCCTCTCACAACGTTGAATGTTTCATACCCAACATTCATTGACTGAACATGTTTTCTCATGTATGTAGTGATGATTACCCAATACTGCCTATAAGCTCTGAGTGAACTCTCAAATCATCTATAAATTATTTACCCACATGTATAACTGCTCAAAGTTACCCTTATTTTAAATTGACAGACCTATGAACATTTACAACGGAGTTATCAACATTTATAACTGCTAAAATTATACCTTATTTTAAAGTGGCAATCCACTGACCATTAACAAATGAGTTACCAACATTTATAACTGCTGAAAACATACCTTTAAACAAAGTGGAAACCTTCTGGCCATTTATGAATGAATAAGAAACATTTATAACAGCATATAATCTCCTCAAACATGCAATACACAGTAAGAACAAAATGTAATTTAATAGAATACATTGGGAAAACAATTTGAATTGCAGTGACTCAAATCTGTAGCCTATCATTGGTGAGTAGCCTAGCTAATTCAGATGCAGCACTCCATCACTCTCCTTCTTGATAAAATAGCCCTCACACAGCTTGTCCTGTTGAAAAACAAATTATAGTCCCATTAAGCCCAAACCAGATTGGATGGCATATTGCTGCAGAATACTGTCGTAGCCATGCTGGTTAAGTGTGCTTTGAATTCTAAATAAATCACAGAGAGTGTCACCAGCAAAGCACCCCCACACCATAACACCTCCTCCTCCATGCTTTAAGGTGGGAACTACACATGCAGAGATCATCCATTCAACCACACCGTGTCTCACAAAGACACGGCGGTTGGAACCAAACATTTCCAATTTGGATTCCAGACCAAAGGACAGATTTCCACCAGTCTAATGTCCATGGTCCAAGAAAGTATCTTCTTCTTATTGGTGTCCGTAGTGGTTTCTTTGCAGCATTTCAACCTTGAAGGCCTGATTCATAGCCTTGAAGGCCTGAACAGTTGATGTTGATATGTGTCTGTTACTTGAGCTATGTGAAGCATTTATTTGGGCTGCAATTTCTGAGGCTGGTAACTCTAATGAACTTATCCTCTGCAGCAGAGGTAACTCTGGGTCTTCCATTCCTGTGGAGTCATGAGAGCCAGTTTCATCATAGCGCTTGATGGTTTTTGCGACTGCACTTGAAGAAACATTCAAAGTTCTTAATGTTCCGTATTGACTGACATTCATGTCTTAAAGTAATGATGGACTGTCATTTCTCTTTGCTTACTTGAGCTGTTCTTGCCATAATATGGACTTGGTCTTTTACCAAATAGGGCTATCTTCTGTGTACCCCCCTACCTTGTCACTAAACAACTGATTGGCTCAAACGCATTAAGAAGGAAAGAAATTCCACAAATTAACTTTTAAGAAGGCACACCTGTTAATTGAAATGCACTCCAGGTGACTACCTCATGAAGCTGGTTGAGAGAATGCCACGAGTGTGCAAAGCTGTCATCAAGGCAAAGGGTGGCTATTTGAAGAATCTCAAATATATAATATATTTTGATTCGTTTAACACTTTTTTGGTTACTACATGATTCCATATGTGTTATTTCATAGTTTTGATGTCTTCACTATTATTCTACAATGTACAAATAAAGAAAGACCCTTGAATGAGTAGGTGTGTCCAAACTTTTGACTGGTTGTCACGCCCTGACCTATAGAACTCTAGTTAGTTTGGTCAGGGTGTGCATGTTTAGTTCTAGGTTATTGTATATCTATGTTTAGATTCTAGTTGTGTTACTTCTATGTTTGGCCGGGTATGATTCCCAATCAGAGGCAGCTGTCGCTCGTTGTCTCTGATTGGGGATCATACTTAAGTAGCCTGGTTGCAGTCCTTGTTTGTGGGATCTTTTTCCTGTTAGGCTGGTTGTTGTATAGCCCATAGGACTTTCACGTCACGTTGTTTTTTGTATGTTTATTCTATAAAATAAACAAGTATGCTTTTCACGCTGCACCTTGGTCCGACCCGTCTCTCAACGTTCGTGACAGAAGATCCCACCAAACGAGGACCAAGCAGCGTGGCCAGGAGCAGACATCCTGGACATTGGAGGAGATCCTGGATGGTAAGGGATCTTGGACATGGGAGGAGATCCAGGCTGGGATGGATCGCCGTCCTTGGGAACAGACAGAGGAAGCCCGGGTTAGAGAGGAGCAACGGCGACACCGACGGCGCCGGCCGAGGTGGAAGCCCGAGAGGCAGCCCCAAAAAACATTTTTTGGGGGGCTAAAGGGGTGGTCGGGGAGCGAGAGAGAAGAGCCCCGACAACTGCACCCAGTGGGTTTCCAGTTTGAGTCCCTACAACCATGGGAACAGGAATGGGAACAGTTTTATACTGAGGAGTCGGAGGATGATGACGACGATGAGTTTCTGTTCCCTGAGGAGTCCTCACTGGAGGAGGATTGGGTGCAGAGAGTAAAGGACTGGTACAGTCGTAGACCTCCAGCGCCGGTTCCCAGTCCGGAACGCCTCGTGCCTGCTTCTCGCACCAAGCCAGTGGTGCGTGCTCCCAGTCCGGTAAGATCCGTGCCTGCTCCTCGCACCAAGCCAGTGGTGCGTGTCCCCAGTCCGGTAAGATCCATGCCTGCTCTTCGCCTGGTCCAGCACCGGTCAGCTGCTCCACTCCGGAGTCAGAGCAATCCACTCCACCGGTGCCCAGTCCAGCTCCGGTCAGCAGCTCCACTCTGTAGCTAGAGCATTCCGCTCCACCGGGATCCGGTTCAGCTCCGGTCAGTGGCTCCACTCCGGGTCCAGACGTCAGCCCCTCTCCAGGTTCGGGGTCTCCCACACCAGGGTCCAGACAGGGATCGGTGCATCGTGGGAGGACTGAGAGGGGAAGCTCCGCGTTGAGGTCCAGACCGGTCCAGGGGTGCAACGCGGAGGCAGTAAGGGAGAAGACGTCACGCCCGGAGCCGCCACCGAGGCTGGAAGCCCACCCAGACCCTCCCCTGTTAAGTCAGGTGGGGGGGGGGGGGCACTGTCACGCCCTGACCTATAGAGCCAACTAGCCAGAAAACGTTATCTAATTAGCTAGCTAACTATATCATGCCAAAGATTATATTGTGCTAAATTCTGGGCATGCTCCAGGTCATCTTTATTTCAAGCGTGTTTTACATATGGGCAGATGTCACAAAGTCGGGGGAATTTCTCTGAAACCAGCTAACCACACCAATAATATGGCTTGAGATCTTCAGATGAGGCCTTCATTCATGGAATAAATAAGTGTACCAATCCATCAGGGTTCCAAACGTAAGGCAAGACACATCATGGGAGTTGACCATTGGTCTGAATACCAACCATTTCTGTTCCTGGGACAGAGCAACAATGCACCACACCCAAAATTGAGAAAACAACTACTGTTTAACTGTGCAACCATTGAAAATAAGGTTGCATGATGATATATAAGGGTTCAATATTACACGCATTTGTAAGTGCATTCATAAATGGTTAAGTGCTGGAGGTAAATAGTGGCTCACAATTTAGCAAGGACTGACTGGCTATCGCACTATTTTGAACAATTTGTTATAACCCATTTATTAATGGTCTAGAATGCATTTACAAATTATTAAATAACTGTTAACCCTTTGACACGTAGGATCACATATTTGTGATCATAGTTGAGTGGTCCCTGGAGCGTACCATCGCAAATATGTGATTGGAACAGTAGCAACAGAAGGTATGATGCAACAAACACATCAAAACAGCGTTGCTGTTTGAAAAGCATCTAAACAATGTTTTGTACTGATGGGAAATAAAGGTCTTCACAACTTTATTCCTCAATTTCACCTTTTATTGTAAAAGATAAATGAGAACTTCATCATCCAGACATCACATGGACACATCCACAACCAAACTCATTCCATAAAACAGTCTAAATAACAGGTTGCACTGACAAAAAACTAAACATAAGTTAGCACCCTAACAGCTAGACTAGTTTACAATATACCACCTCTGGTGAGCACAAGGGAGAAATGTAATATTGTTAAGTGTCACGCCCTGGCCTTGAGAGCCCGGTTGTCTTTAGTTGGTTTGGTCAGGGTGTGATTTTCTATGTGTATATCTAGTTTTGCATTTCTATGTTGGCGGGGTGTGGTTCCCATTCAGAGGCAGCTGTCTATCGTTGTCTCTGATTTGGGATCATACTTAGGCAGCCATGTTGCCTACCTTAGTATTGGGATCTTGTTTGTGTTCCTGTTAGGCTTGTTGTGTGTATAGCCCATAGGACTTCACATTTTCGTTGTTTTGTTATTTTGTCAAGTGTTTATTCGTCTTAATAAATATGTACGCATATCACGCTGCACCTTAGTCTGACCCGTCTCTCAACGAACGTGACATTAAGAAAAGAGATGCGTGTCAGCTAAGCTAACAGCAGCTAAATGATTTATGATGGCAGCCATGTTTGTTTATGTTTGACAAGAGAAAACTCCCTAATCCCAGAATGCCATTCACTATCCGATGCAAATAAACAAAGTAAAAGATGGCTGTGCCCATTGCCTGACAAATATGAACTTAGTTTGGCCACTTTTCAGCATACAGTTGAAGTCGGAAGTTTACATACACCTTAGCCAAATACATTTAAACTCAGTTTTTCACAATTCCTGACATTTAATCCTAGTAAAAATTCCCTGTCTTAGGTCAGTTAGGATCACCACTTTATTTTAAGAATGTGAAATGTCAGAATAATAGTAGAGAGAATGATTTATTTCAGCTTTTATTTATTTCATCACACTCCCAGTGAGTCAGAAGTTTACATTACATTTTAGTCATTTAGCAAACGCTCTTATCCAGAGTGACTTACAGTTAGTGAGTGCATGAATTTTTCATACACTCAATTAGTATTTGGTAGCATTGCCTTTAAATTGTTTAACTTGGGTCAAACATTTTTGGTAGCCTTCCACAAGCTTCCCACAATAAGTTGGGTGAATTTTGGCCCATTCCTCCTGTCAGAGCTGGTGTAACTGAGTCAGGTTTGTAGGCCTCCTTGCTCGCACATGCTTTTTCAGTTCTGCCCACACATTTTCTATAGGATTGAGGTCAGGGCTTTGTGATGGAAACTCCAATACCTTGACTTTGTTGTCCTTAAGCCATTTTGCCACAACTTAGGAAGTATGCTTGGGGTCATTATCCATTTGGAAGACCCATTTGCGACCAAGCTTTAACTTCCTGACTGATGTCTTGAGATGTTGCTTCAATATATCCACATAATTTTCCTTCCTCATTATGCCATCTATTTTGTGAAGTGCACCAGCTCCTCCTGCAGCAAAGCACCCCCACAGCATGATGCTGCCACCCCCGTGCTTCACTGTTGGGATGGTGTTCTTCGGCTTGCAAGCCAACCCCTTTTTCCTCCAAACATAACGATGGTCATTATGGCCAAACAGTTCTATTTTTGTTTCATCAGACCAGAGGACATTTCTTCAAAAAGTAATATCTTTGTCCCCATTTGCAGTAGCAAACCGTAGTCTGGCTTTTTTATGGCGGTTTTGGAGCAGTGGCTTCTTCCTTGCAGTTTTACAGTTTTTGAAAAATCACAAAGCAAATAAAATTGTATCATCTCACAGATCATCACACCAAATACAAGCCTACTGCCTAGCCTAACTCTGGTGCAAAGGCTAAACATGGATGAAACCATTTTTGCGGCGTTTGTGGGGGGTTTATTTAATTTGTGGGCGGGTTTCAAGTCCATGGGGAGTGGAAATGGGGTAAGGTATCATGGGTGGATATGATGCAGGAAATATTACTATGATGGGGGATTTATCAATAAATGGGGGGCAAACACAGGAGAAGTTTATGCGCTAGATAAAAATAAAACATCTCAAAAGGGGGGTCTGAACTGGCAAGCCTGAGGTACCATAGCTACAATCTGATGCCGCATTCAAAACAACTGGGAATTGGGAACACTGAAATCTCCGACTTACCACTTCAGTGCGTTCAAGACAACTGGGAACTCTGGAAAAAAACGAGCTCCGACTGGGAAATATATTTTTGAGCGGTCATCCAACTCGGAATTCCAACTCTGGAACGTAGGCCTCTTTCTAGAGCTCCGACTTTCCAACCTGAAGATCACTGATGTCATGATTTAACCTCGTATTTTTCGGAGTTCCCAGTTGTCTTGAAAGCACCATGAGTCAGTTGAGTGAAATATCCCTTCACCTGGTTTTTTATAACATCTTTGGTCTGACAGACGCTTACATGACAACGAGAATGCATTGTATGATGTCAACAAACATGGCACAACTAATAGCTAGCAAATAGCTTAGCATTAGCTCATCATAATCAGTACAACCTCCAAAAAAGTATTTTACACACATCAAAGGTGTCCATTACAATCTATGCAAGAATCGTAATGCATGATTTATCACCAGTACTTGAAAACATGTGAACAAAACAGTAAATACATTATGCTCCTTACATACATACATACATACATACATACATACATACATACATACATACATACATACATACATATGCTACAGTAGAAACGACAACACGATATACAGACAATAAGGCACTTACTTTGATAGGAATGCACACATGTCCAAAGCTATTATTTGTAAGGAAAACAACAATGAAGGCAATGCTGGCGCCAGCCAGAAAATGTGCCAGGGGAAAAACGTTTGTGCAAGGCCTGTTCTGACTAGAGATGCACAATGTATTCATACTTGATCTGAGGGAACAATGGGGAAGTACTTGGGCTCTCGTCTAAGAGAGAAGTTTGTCCGGCTTAGTAAAGCCTCAAACATAAATTGTCCGCAACAGTGAAATGGCCTACTACTTATGTGAATTAATGAGGAGGCGGAACATACCTCAATTCAAACTGTTGTTGTTGTTTTGTTTTTTTTAGTTTTTTTTTTCTTCTGGGGGTATGGATCAGCTTAATATTGCAGATAGATTGTATCTTCTATCAATGTAATTGTCTGCATCACTTCCAATCCCCCATGTTTATTTTTAATTCTTAAATTTTTATATATATACTCCCCTTTATTACTTTTCAACCCCACCATCCTTTCCCTACTTGGAGTAAATTAGTGAACAACAATGCCCAGGCCTCTACTTCCGGTCTATACTTACTATCTACACCTTATGGACAGAGTTAATTTTACAATAATTCTATTATATATATATATATATATATATATATATATATATATATATATATATATATATATATATATTTTTTTTTTTTTTTGCTCCTGAACTTCTTCTACTCTCAACCTCTCCGATCATTTTCATGATGTCCATCCGGTTTGCTTCTCTATGCCATATCTTTCTAACTGTGCTCTTTCCCAAAAGCTCCCAACATACAACCTATATACTTATTATGGACACAGTATGCTTACATTATTAGCTATCTTTGTTATTATTTGTTGTTATTTGTTATTAGTCCCATTCTTCAACTCTATTCAATACCTCCCATCTATCTCTTAACACCATCCATATAGGATTTCTATTTGCCATATATATTTCAACCGTACTGTGATGTTTTACAAAAGTTCTGAACCTTTCTATTCTCATTGCTTCTACAGATTGTGAATTAAAAATAAACATTTTTGCTAAAAGTATTATTATATTATTGATTGATTGACTATGACTTTTCAGATCACCCAGTAATGCTATCTGCAAGGTTAGTTCCAGGTAAATATTGCAATCCTTTAGCCATTCCTGGACCTGTGTCCAAAAACAAGCTACAAATGGACAGAACCAAAACAAATGATCTAATGATTCTGTCTCTTCACAGCAAAATCTGCAGAGCTGGGAAGATTGTATCCCCCATATAAATAACATTCTATTGGTAGCAAGAATTTTATATAATAATTTAAATTGAAAGATTCTAATTTTTGAATCCCGTGTCGTTTTGCGTGTCAGTTCATAAACACTATGCCATGGGATCGGTACGTCAAAGATCTCTTCCCAACTATTTTGCAATCTATATGGGACGGCTGTCAATTTTTTGGTCCTTAAGTGAAACTGATATACTTTTTTATTTATCACAATTTTCCTTAACCAATTACGTTCTTTAATGCAAGGCCAACAGACAAGTTCCTTACTTTCTCCCCCTTCCACTTTCCTCTTCCACTTTTGCGGTAAGGCTGCAATTATTTGGTTGTAATTTTGGGTAGAGCAGACATTTCCATATGTTTTTGTTAGCTGCATGTGCGTCATAACTCCACCAGTCCTACCGATGATATCATTTACGAAGATTATACCTTTTTTAAACGTTCTGTCAAAAAATAAAGGTTTTTTGTTAATTAGTATATTTGAATTTAACCACAATATTTGTTGCATTATTTGTTCTGTCGTTTCTGGAGGATTAAATTGAAATTGCAACCAACTTTCTATAGCTTGTTTTAGAAATAGTGACATTTGGGAGATTATTTCCTTTTCAAATAACTGAAAGTGAGAGGTTGTAATCTGAATAAAGGGAAAAAGGCCTTTCTTGAACATTGGGTGAGACAATCTTACTAATTTGCTTGAGAACCAGTTTGGATTTAAGTATAACTTTTGTATGACTGAAGCTTTTAGTGATAGGTCTAATGCTTTAATATTTAATAATTTCTGTCCTCCGAATTCATATTCATTATATAAATATGCTCTTTTAATTTTGTCTGGCTTGCCGTTCCAAATAAAATTGAATATTTTTTTCTCATATAATTAAAAAAACTGTTCGCTAGGCGTAGGCAAGACCATAAGCAAATAGGTAAACTGGGATAATACTAAAGAGTTAATCAGTGTGATTTTTCCACAAATTGACAGGTATTTTCCTTTCCATGGTAGTAAGATCTTATCTATTTTTGCTAACTTTCTATTAAAATTTATTGAAGTGAGATCATTTATTTCCTTTGGAATATGTATTCCGAGTATATCCACATCACCATCAGACCATTTTATTGGTAAACTACATGGTAATGTAAAAATTGTATTTTTTAGTGATCCAATACGTAATATAGTACATTTGTCATAATTTGGTTGTAATCCAGAGAGGTTAGAAAATGTATCTAGATCCTCTATGAGGCTGTGGAGGGATTCTAGTTGTGGATTTAAAACAAAACATGAATCATCAGCGTACAATGACACCTTTGTTTTTAAGCCCTGTATTTCTAATCCTCTGATATTATTATTGGATCTGATTTTAATAGCTAACATCTCGATGGCCACAATAAATAGATATGCCGATGGTGGACAACCTTGTTTCACTCCTCTTGACAGTTTAAAACTTTCTGAGAAATAGCCATTATTTACTATTTTACACCTAGGGTTACTATACATGATTTTGACCCATTTTATAAGAGATTCTCCAAAATTGAAATGCTCCAGGCATTTATATATAAACCCCAGTCGAACTTTATCAAATGCCTTTTCGAAGTCTGCTATGAATAGCAGGCCTGGTTTCCCATATTTTCCATAGTGTTCTATTGTTTCCAATACTTGCCTTATATTATCTCCAATGTATCTTCCATGTAAAAAACCTGTCTGATTAGAATGAATAATATCCGACAATACCTTTTTAATTCTATGCGCTATACATTTTGCTAGGATTTTTGCATCACAACACTGAAGTGTAAGGGGCCTCCAATTTTGTAAATGGACTGGATCTTTATATTTTCCACTTGTATCCTGTTTCAGTAATAATGAGATCAGTCCTTCTTCTTGAGTGTCAGATAATCTACCATTTACATAGGAGTGGTTAAAACATGCTAATAACGGTCCTCTTAGTATATCAAAAAAGGTTTGGTATACCTCGACTGGTATGCCATCCAACCCTGGAGTTTTCCCAGACTTAAAGTCTTTAATTGCATCCAGAAGTTCCTCCTCTGTAATTTCACCTTCACATGAGTCTTTCTGTGTGGCTGTTAATTTGACATTATCAATAGAAAAAAAATCTCTACAATTAGCTTCAGTTAGAGGAGATGGAGGCGATGGAATAGAAAACATATGCTTAAAGTACTTTGTTTCTTCCTTCAAAATATCATTTGGTGAATTATGGGTGACTCCGTCAATTGTATAATTAAGTTATTTTTGGTAGCATTCCTATGTTGAAGATTAAAAAAGAATTGTGTGCATTTTTCCCCATATTCCATCCAGTTTGCTTTATTTTTATAATATATTACACTTGATCTTTCTTGAATAAGTTTCTCCATTTCTTTTTGTTTTTCCTCTAATTCATTCTGAGCCTCTATGTTACAGTTTTTATTGCCATCTATCTGTTCTGTTAGACTTTCTATTTCCTTTGTTAGTATAAACTCTTTTGACCTAAATTGCTTTTGTTTTCGAGATGAGTACTGAATTGCATGGCCTCTAAAGGCACATTTAAAGGTGTCCCATACAATAAGGGGATTCGCTGTACCTATGTTATGTTGGAAAAAGTCAGTTATAAATTCCTTTGTTCTAATTATAAATAAATTATCATCCAATAGGCTTTGATTAAATTTCCAATATCCTCGCCCACGTGGAAATTCAGTAAGAGTAATGTATATGCCTATTATATGATGGTCCGACCGCATTCTGTCCCCTATCAACACTTTTTTTACTTTTGGTGCCAACGAGAATGAGATAAGAAAGAAGTCAAGACGACTAGCTTGATTCAGTCTCCGCCATGTATATCTCACTAGATCAGTATATTTAAGCCTCCATATATCTACTAGTTCTAATGTATCCATGACATTCACAATTTCCTTAAGAGCATGTGGGTGATTGTTTGTGGTGTGATTTCCTTTACGGTCCATTGAGCTATTTAAAACAGTATTATAATCCCCCACCATAATAATATTGTCTTGAGTTGCTTGCAGGCTTGATAATTTATTATATATATTGTCAAAGAATTGTGGATCATCATTATTTGGTCCGTAAAGGTTAATGAGCCATATCTGTTTATGGTCCAATAACATATTTAAAATAATCCATCTACCTTGTGTATCTATTTGTACAATTTGCACATTCGGATCGAAATTACTATTAATTAATATCATCACCCCTTTTGAATTTCTTTGCCCATGGGAGAAGTATATTTCCCCCCCCCCATTCTTTTTTCCACACTACTTCATCTCGAATTGTTGAATGAGTTTCCTGTATACAATAGATATTATATTCCTTCTCTTTGAGCCATGTAAATATTGTTCTTCTTTTGTTATTATCAGCTAAGCCATTACAATTATAACTGGCTATACTTATTTCACCATACACCATAATGAGATACAAGTTTCAAGTCTATTTATCATAATTCAAACTGTTGTTAGAAAATCTAACTTGTTAGAAAACAATTTGAAATTGACAAGTTGAAAAATTGCCTATAGATAATTAGCAGTGCAGCGCGGGTTAACTGTCCTGTTGTGTAACAATCACATTTTGGAACAGTGAGTGCACTCGTGTTACAAACCCTTTATAAACCTTTTACAAACATAACCTTATTGTAAAGTGTTACCAAAAAAGTATTATATTTGTGTTTACATTCAACTGGTAAAAGTTGATTGAGATATGATTAAGGGGAAGAAATATCCTGTGAGGATGTGGTGTCTGGCCTTAAAGCTAAACCAATGCCTCCTTGTCTTCTGTAATCTGTTATTACAGTTGACATATACTTTGTTATTCTAGTAGGAGAGTGTACAAAAGTGTAGTAGTCTCAGTGTAGTTATTTCTAACTGCCCCACAATCCAAAGTAATAAGGTTGATATAGTAGTCTATCAAAGTAATCAGACCAATTATTGTTTTAAATGTAATTTTGACTATTATTAACTGCTTCGCTTAACTAAAACGTTTTAAACACGTTTTAAAGAGTTAAAGCAAGTCCTATACTTTTTCTTCATTGAAAACTACAATCTAATTATATAAAGATGTTCATAAAGTGCTATTGAAAAAGGTGACCAGTTAATTTAGAAGTTTTAAAAATGGAAATGTACAAAATAGGCTGCTTAGAATGTAAACACAGTATAGGCTACACAGAATATTGCAATAGAGGCAAGGCCAGTTATGGCCAAGCCAAACATTGGTCGTATGCAACGGCAGTATAGGCTAACATTAGGCTAGGCAAAGCAGTGTTATCAATGTCTAAATATAACTACGGAAAACACTACTTTAACTAGGCTAAAGGCAAAACAGTTCTAAAGAGGCAAAACAGTTATACAGTTAACAATCGTTTTCAGGGTTTCGCAAGCTCTTAAATAGGAAGTCAAAATTACACAGCTCATGTGGAAGCATCGGCTTACCCAGAGTGATTCTGGGTGATTCAACATTTTTATTATTTGGACAGGGTAAAAGGTTCTTACTGTTGAAGATACTTTGATCCGACGTTCAAATATTGACATCGCTAGACAGAAAGGTAAAGGAAACCACCAGAGTTCCAATCTCTCCTCTCGCTCTTTCTTTGTCTCTCTCACATAAAGACACACACTGATGGATTACAAGAGGTACAGACTTTCAGCGTTAGACGATTGCAAGAGCACAAGGGTAGCTCTGCACACACGTAACACACAGGCAATTCAGCGGATTGTACCTACACAACACACACGCAATCCACCCAGTTCCACGTTGCCTGTCACAGTTGATAACCAGACCGCCTCTCTGTGTCATCTTCCTTTGATCATTGCCACCATAAAATAGCGGGGGGATCGTTTGATCTGTGCACATACAGTGAGGGGAAAAGTATTTGATCCCCTGCTGATTTTGTACGTTTGCCCATTGACAAAGAAATGATCAGTCTATACTTTTAATGGTAGGTTTATTTGAACAGTGAGAGACCGAGTAACAACAAAAAAATCCAGAAAAACGCATGTCAAAAATGTTATAAATTGATTTGCATTTTAATGAGGGAAATAAGTAATTGAGCCCCTCTCAAACTCTTAAAGGGAGTGCTCCTAATCTCAGCTTGTTACCTGTGTAAAAGACACCTGTCCACAGAAGCAATCAATCAATCAGATTCCAAACTCTCCACAATGGCCAAGACCAAAGAGCTCTCCAAGGATGTCTGGGACAAGATTGTAGACCTACACAAGGCTGGAATGGGCTACAAGACCATTGTCAAGCAGCTTGGTGAGAAGGTGACAACAGTTGGTGCGATTATTCGCAAATGGAAGAAACACAAAACAACTGTCAATCTCCCTCGGCCTGGGGCTCCATGCAAGATCTCACCTCGTGGAGTTGCAATGATCATGAGAACGGTGAGGAATCAGCCCAGAACTACATGGGATGATCTTTTCAATGATCTCAAGGCAGCTGGGACCATAGTCACCAAGAAAACAATTGGTAACACACTATGCCGTGAAGGACTGAAATCCTGCAGCGCCCGCAAGGTCCCCCTGCTCAAGAAAGCACATACACAGGGCCGTCTGAAGTTTGCCAATGAACATCTGAATGATTCAGAGGAGAACTGGGTGAAAGTGTTGTGGTCAGATGAGACCAAAATCGAGCTCTTTGGCATCAACTCAACTCGCCGTGTTTGGAGGAGGAGGAATGCTGCCCATGACCCCAAGAACACCATCCCCACTGTCAAACATGTAGGTGGAAACATTATGCTTTAGGGGTGTTTTTCTGCTAAGGGGACATGACAACTTTACCGCATCAAAGGGATGATGGACGGGGCCATGTACCGTCAAATCTTGGGTGAGAACCTCCTTCCCTCAGCCAGGGCATTGAAAATGGGTCGTGGATGGGTATTCCAGCATGACAATGACCCAAAACACACGGCCAAGGCAACAAAGGAGTGGCTCAAGAAGAAGCACATTAAGGTCCTGGAGTGGCCTAGCCAGTCTCCAGACCTTAATCCCATAGAAAATCTGTGGAGGGAGCTGAAGGTTCGAGTTGCCAAACGTCAGCCTCGAACCCTTAATGACTTGGAGAAGATCTGCAAAGGGGAGTGGGACAAAATCCCACTGAGATGTGTGCAAACCTGGTGGCCAACTACAAGAAACGGCTGACCTCTGTGATTGCCAACAAGGGTTTTGCCACCAAGTACTAAGTCATGTTTTGCAGAGGGGTCAAATACTTATTTCCCTCATTAAAATGCAAATCAATTTATAACATTTTTGACATGCGTTTTTCTGGATTTTTTTGTTGTTATTCTGTCTCTCACTGTTCAAATAAACCTACCATAAAAATTATAGACTCATCATGTCTTTGTCAGTGGGCAAACGTACAAAATCAGCAGGGGATCAAATACTTGTTTCCCTCACTGTAAGTGGGAAAGAGCTACAAGAGGGGGGCTTTTAAATAAACGGGGGTGTGAAGATTTTATGATTTCCCAATATTTTATTGAGATGATGCTGTCCACAGCCACCAACAACGGGGTAGACTTGCCAAACTTTTAGTGTGGAATACAGAGAGATAACGGTACGAGGCTTCAAATAAGAATATAATGAATGTAGCTGCAAGCAGCAATTATGGAGTTCACAGGATGACACATGGCAAAGGTACAGTGCGACCATATTTGAATTAGTCTAAATGCGGTGGTCAGTGGATAAACTAATGATGAGTTTAACATATTAGTCTGAAAACAAACTAGTCGCCAGTTATTGGTGCCCGCGGTGACCATCCCTCTAAAATATCTTATCAAAGTTGATAAACACAGTTAAACAGGTATACTATGGCAGAGAAATATCACTTTACTGATACTAAATCAAGAATAGAACACTATACAATTACAATGACAAATACACAATAGAAACCGCCATTGAACTCAATGTAAAATAACCAAAAGAAAAGTACTGGTACAAAATTATGGGTATAACCCTTTAACGTTGCAGACCTAATGCTTGGGTTCAGTTAGGTAGACTGTACTAGCCTACCACACTTCAGGATGAATGCAGCCTACCAAAGACAAGATACACATTGACCTTGTGCCACCAAGCACATTGCCCCTGACTCACGATGTTACATTTCTTTTGATCAGAGGAACCCAATCAGCACGGGGGCTGTGGGGGCTATCTAGCTGGTCACCTTGTGAAAAGTTGATATAAGAAGTGATTCCCGCACAGGACAGTGGCCTTCTAATCCCGAATATACAGTACCAATCTTAAGTTTGGACACACCTACTCATTCCAGGATCTTTCTTTATTTTTACTATTTTCGACATTGTAGAATGATAGTGAAGACATAAAAACTATGAAATAGCACACATGGAATCGTGTAGTAACCAACAAAGTATTAAACAAATCAAAACATATATTATATTTGAGATTCTTCAAAGTAGCCACCCTTTATCTTGATGACAGCTTTGCACACTCTTGGCATTCTCTCAACCAGCTTCATGAGGTAGTCACCTGGAATGCTTTTTCAACAGTTTTGATGTTCCCACATATGCTGAGCACTTGTTGGCTGCTTTTCCTTCACTCTGAGGTCCAACTCATCCCAAACCATCTCAATTGGTTTGAGGTCGGGTGATTGTGGAGGCCAGGTCATCTGATGCAGCACTTCATCACTCTCCTTCTTGGTCAAATAGCCCTTACACAGCCTGGAGGTGTGTTTTAGGTCATTGTCCTGTTAAAAAACAAATGATAGTCCCAACAAGCTCAAACCATATGGGATGGCATATCACTGCAGAATGCTGTGGTAGCCATGCTGGTTAAGTGTGCCTTGAATTCTAAATAA
The DNA here is from genome assembly GCF_964263955.1 of Coregonus lavaretus. Lineage (NCBI taxonomy): Eukaryota > Metazoa > Chordata > Actinopteri > Salmoniformes > Salmonidae > Coregonus > Coregonus lavaretus. Next base: position 56,552,721 of record NC_139992.1, on the reverse strand, counting down.
ATCACAGACAGTGTCATCAGCAAAGCACCCCCCCCACACCATCACACCTCCTCCTCCATGCTTCATGGTGGGAACCACACATACAGAGATCATCCGTTCACATACTCTGCGTCTCACAAACACGCGGCGGTTGGAACCAAAAATCTTAAATTTGGACTCATCAGACCAAAGGACATATTTCCACCGGTCTAATGTCCATTGCTCGTGTTCCTTTGCCCAAGCAAGTCTCTTCTTCTTATTGGTGTCCTTTAGTAGTGGTTTCTTTGCAGCAATTCAACCATGAAGGCCTTATTCACGCAGTCTCCTCTGAACAGTTGATGTTGAGATGGGTCTGTTACTTGAACTTTTTGAAGCATTTATTTGGGCTGCAATCTGAGGTGCAGATAATTGCCGATTTCTGAGGCTGGTAACTCTAATGAACTTATCCTCTGCAGCAGAGGTAACTCTGGGTCTTCCTTTCCTGTGGTGGTCCTCATGAAAGCCAGTTTCATCATAGCACTTGATGGTTTTTGCGACTGCACTTGAAGAAACTTTAAAAGTTCTTGAAATGTTCCGTATTGACTGACCTTCATGTCTTAAAGTAATGATGGACATTTGTTTCTCTTTGCTTATTTGAGCTGTTCTTGCCATACTATGGACTTGGTCTTTTACCAAATAGGGCTACCATCTGTACATCAACCCTATGTCATGATCGTTGAGAGACGGGTCAGACCAAGGTGCAGCGTGAAAAGCGTACATGTTTATTTAACTCAAAAAACATAAACAAAACAAGAAACAACGTAACGTGAAGTCCTCAGGCTAAACCCATACAAGCCTAACACGGAACAAGATCCCACAATTAAGGTAGGCAAACAGGCTACTTAAGTATGATCCCCAATCAGAGACAACGAGCGACAGCTGTCTCTGATTCGGAATCACACCCGGCCAAACATAGAAACACAACCTAGATCCTAAACATAGATGTACATCACATAGATTTCCACACCCTGACTCAACAAACAAGAGTTCCATACATCAGGGCGTGACACCCTACCTTGTCACAACACAACTGATTGGCTCAGACGCATTAAGTAGGAAAGAAAATCCACAAAACTTTTAGGAAGGCACACCTGTCAATTGAAATGCATGCCAGGTGACTACCTCATGAAGCTGATTGAGAGAATGCCAAGAGTGTGCAAAGCTGTTGTAACGCCCTGACTCAGGGGACGCTTATATGTTGAGTCAGGGTGTGTATATTCCTTGTTGTGCTTGTTTTATGTTATAGGATCTAGTAGGTCTTGATCTATGTTGGCCGGTGTGGTTCCCAATCAGAGGCAGCTATCGCTCGTTGTCTCTGATTGGGGACATACTTAGGCAGCCTATTGGCACTAGTGGGTTGTGGGATCTTGTTCCGTATAAGGTATGTTGTTTGTGTCTACGTTGGACTTCACGTTTCGTTTAGTTTATTGTTTTGTCGAGTGTTTATTAAGTTTAAAATAAACATGTATGCATATCACGCTGCGCCTTGGTCCGTCCCGTCTATGAACGAACGTGACAGAAGATCCCACCAAACAAGGACCAAGCAGCGTGCCCAGAAGGAGCAAACGCCAGGGATTCAACGGGAGGTAACTTTAGTAGATGTCCTCTTGGGGGAGAATTACTGAGGAGGAGGCCGTCCGTTATTGGGAGGCGATGAAGGTTGATGCCCAGGTAGGAGAGGAGAAACGGCGCCAACCGTGCCGATGACGGAGACCCGAGAGGCAACCCCAAGAAAACATTTGGGGGGGGGCACACGGGGTGGATGACGAGGCAGCAGGAGGCCGTGGAAGGGCGAATCTGCAGGTTAGGAGAGGAGGCCACCATGTTACGGGGGCTATTGGTTCAGAGGGAGCAGGAGTTATTCGGTCAGAGGGAGGCGCTACAGGAGGCTAAAAGGGAGAAGGAAAGTGTAGAGGCACGGCGAGAGGAGCTGGTTAGGCAGCAGAAGGAGCAGGGGTTAATAAAGGAACCCAGACCCGCTCCTCGCACCAACCAGTGGTGCGTGTCGCCAGTCCGGTCCGGCCCGTGCCTGCTCCTCGCACCAGACCAGTGGTGTGTTTGTCCAGTCCAGCACGGCCCGTGCCCGTTCCACCGGTACCTGGTCCGGCACCGGTCAGCTGCTCCACTCCGGAGCCAGAGCAGTCCGCTCCACCGGTGCCTGATCCAGTTCCGGTCAGCTGTTCCACTCCGGAGCCAGAGCAGTCCGCTCCACCGGTGCCTGATCCAGCTCCGGTCAGCTGCTCCACTCCGGAGACAGAGCAGTCCGCTCCACCGGTGCCTGATCCAGCTCCGGTCAGCTGCGCCACTCCAGAGCAGTCCGCTCCACCGGGGACTAGTCCAGCTCCGGTCAACGGCTCCACTTCGGAGCCAGAGCAGTCCGCTCCACCGGTGCCTGATCCAGTTCCGGTCAGCTGTTCCACTCCGGAGCCAGAGCAGTCCGCTCCGCCGGTGCCTGATCCAGCTCCGGTCAGCTGCTCCACTCCGGAGCCAGAGCAGTCCGCTCCACCAGTGCCTGATCCAGCTCCGGTCAGCTGCGCCACTCCGGAGCCAGAGCAGTCCGCTCCACCGGGGACCAGTCCAGCTCCGGTCAACGGCTCCACTTCGGAGCCAGAGCAGTCCGCTCCACCGGTGCCTGATCCAGCTCCGGTCAGCGGCTCCACTCCGGAGCCAGAGCAGTCCGCTCCGCCGGTGCCTGATCCAGCTCCGGTCAGCTGCTCCAGTCCGGAGCCAGAGCAGTCCGCTCCACCGGTGCCCAGTCCAGCTCCGGTCAGCGGCTCCAGTCCAGACCATGACGTCAGCCCCTCTCCAGGTTCGGGGTCTCACACACCAGGGTCCAGACTGGGCCTGGCGTATCGTGGGAGGAAGGAGAGGGGAAGCAACGCGCCGAGGTATAGACCAGACCAGGGGCGCAACAGGGAGGCGAAGAGTGAGAGGTCGTCACGCCCTGAGCCGGATCCGCCTCCGAGGCGGAATGCCCACCCGGCCCCTACCCTGTTATGTTTATGTTGTGCGGTCGGAGTCCGCACCTTTGGGGGGGGGGGTACTGTCACGCCCTGACTCAGGGGACGCTTATATGTTGAGTCAGGGTGTGTATATTCCTTGTTGTGCTTGTTCTATGTTATAGGATCTAGTAGGTCTAGATCTATGTTGGCCGGTGTGGTTCCCAATCAGAGGCAGCTGTCGCTCGTTGTCTCTGATTGGGGACCATACTTTGGCGCTAGTGGGTTGTGGGATCTTGTTCCGTATAAGGTATGTTGTTTGTATCTACCTTGGACTTCACGTTTCGTTTAGTTTATTGTTTTGTCGAGTGTTTATTAAGTTTAAAATAAACATGTATGCATATCACGCTGCGCCTTGGTCCGTCCCGTCTATGAACGAACGTGACAGGTGTCATCAAGATAAAGGGTGGCTATTTGAAGAATCTCAAAAATAAAATATATTTTGATTTGTTTAACACTTTTTTGGTTACTTTATGATTCCATATGTGTTATTACATAGTTTGAATGTCTTCAATATTATTCTACAATGTAGAAAATAGTAAAAATAAAGAAAAGCCATTGAATGAGTAGTTATTCTAAAACTTTTGATTGATACTGTGTATATACACACACGTACAGTGCATTTTGAAAGTATTCAGAACCCTTGACATTTTCAACATTTTGTTATGTTACAACTAAAAAGTATTAAATCGTTTTTTTCCCTGATCAATCTACACACAATACCCCATAATGACTAAGCAAAAACAGGTTTTTAGACATTTTTGCAAATGTATTAAAAAAAAAAAAAAAAACGTATCACATTTTCATAGGTATTCAGACCCTTCACTCAGTACTTTGTTGAGGCATCTTTGGCAACAATTACAGCCTCAAGTCTTCTTGGGTATGACGCTACAAGCTTGGCACACCTGTATTTGGGGAGTTTCTACCATTCTTCGCTGCAGATCCTCTCAAGCTCTGTCAGGTTGGATGGGGAGGGTTGCTGCACATCTATTTTCAGGTCTCTCCAGAGAGGTTCGATCGGGTTCAAGTCCGGGCTCTGGCTGGGCCACTCAAGGACATTCAGAGACTTGTCCCGAAACCACTCCTGCGTTGTCTTGGCTGTGTGCTTAGGGTCGTTGTCTTGTTGGAAGGATAACCTTTGCCACAGTCTGAGGTCCTGAGCACTCTGGAAAGTGTTTTCATCAAGGATCTCTCTGTACTTTGCTCCGTTCATCTTTCCCTCGATCCTGACTAGTCTCCCAGTCCCTGCCGCTGAAAAACATGCCTCCACCACCATGCTTCACCGTAGGGATGGTGCCAGGTTTCCTCCAGACGTGACGCTTGGCATTCAGGCCAAAGAGTTCAATCTTGGTTTTATCAGACCAGAAGGTCTTGTTTGTCATGGTCTGAGAGTCCTTAAGGTGCCTTTTGGCAAACTCCAAGCAGGCTGTCATGTACCTTTTTACTGAGGAGTGGCTTCTGTCTGGCCACTCTACCATAAAGGCCTGATTTGGTGGAGTGCTGCAGAGATGGTTGTCCTTCTGGAAAGGTTTCCCATCTCCACAGATGAACTCTGGAGCTCTGTCAGAGTGACCACTGGGATCTTGGACACCTCCCTGACCAAGACCTTTCTTCCCCGATTGCTCAGTTTGGCCGGGCGGCCAGCTCTAGGAAGAGTATGGTGGTTCCAAACTTCTTCCATTTAAGAGTGATTGTGGCCACTGTGTTCTTGGGGCCCTTCAATGCTGCAGAAATTGTATGGTACCCTTCCCCAGATCTGTGCTTCGACACAATCCTGTCTCGGAACTCTACAGACAATTCCATTAGTCTTGGTTTTTGCTCTGACATGCGCTGTCAACAGTGTGACCTTAAAAAGACAGGTGTGTGCCTTTCCCAATCATGTCCAATCAATTGAATTTACCACAGGTGGACTCCAAACGAGTTGTAGCAACATCTCAAGGATGATCAATGGAAACAGGATGCACCTGAGCTCAATTTCGAGTCTCATAGCAAAAAGTCTGAGTACTTATGTAAATAAGGTATTTCTGTTTTTGATTTGTAATACATTTGCAAAAAAATCTAAAAACCTGTTTTCGCTTCGTCATTATGGGGTATTGTGTATAGATTGATGAGGGGGGGAAATGTGATAAACCCAAAAGGGCTTTGTAGATGAACACATACAAATGTAGCTTTCTGCTCACATAAAGTGAGGTCCAACCCACGACTTGGTACAAGGTGCAATGGTTGGTGAGTCACTTGGCATTTGTAATAAAGCGCAAGGATGCATGATAAACAGAGTCCAGTCTCTGTAAGAAAGAGGAGGCTGCATGCATATACAAGTCACCATAATCAATTACAGAGAGAATTGTGGCCTGAACAAGTTTCTTTCTAGCCATAAGCGGGAAGCAAGCCTTATTATGAAAATATATGAAAATATAAATATAGCATTCTATTGGTTGCACGAATTTTGTATAATAATTTAAATTGAAAAACTTTACCTTTTGAATCCGGCGTCGTTTTGTGTATCAGTTCATAACCTATGTGCCATGGAATCGGTACATCGATAATTTCCTCCCACCTATTTTGCAACCTGTATGCCGCAGCTGTCCATTTTTTGGTCCTTAAATGAAATAGGTATACTTTTTTATTTAAGAACATTTTCTTTTGCCAATTTTGGTCTTTAATGCAGGGCCGACAGACAAGTTCCTTACCTTCTCCCACTTCCATTTGCCTCCTCCATTTTTGCGGTAATGCTGTAATCAGTTGGTTGTAATTTTCAATACAGCAGACATTCCCATATATTTTTGTTAGCTGCATGTGTGACAAATTCACCAGTCCTAGTTATGATATGATTTACAAAGACTATACAGTTTAAAAAAAAAAAATCAACAAATAACATTTTTAAAAAATCTATTAGTATTTTTCAGTTTAACCATAATATTTGTTGTAATATTTGTTCTGTATTTTCTGACGGACTAAAGTCAAATGCAACCAGCTTTCTATGGCTTGTTTTAAAAATAGCAATATTTTGGAGATTATTTCATTTTCAAATAACCCAAAGTGAGAGGTTATAATCTGAATAAAGGGAAAGGGCCATTGTTGAACACGGGGTGAGCCATTATTACTAATCTGCTAGAGAGCCTGTTTGGATTTAAGTATATTTGTTGTATGACTGAAGCCTTAAGTGAGTGGTCCAATGCTTTAATATTTAATAATTTCTGCCCTCCGAATTCATATTCATTACACAAATAGGCCCGTTTTGATTTTGTCTGGCTTGCTGTTCCAAATAAAGTGGAATATTTTTTGCTCATACAGTGGGGAAAAAAAAGTATTTAGTCAGCCACCAATTGTGCAAGTTCTCCCACTTAAAAAGATGAGAGAGGCCTGTAATTGTCATCATAGGTACACGTCAACTATGACAGACAAATTGAGAAAACATTTTTCCAGAAAATCACATTGTAGGATTTTTAATGAATTTTATTTGCAAATTATGGTGGAAAATAAGTATTTGGTCAATAACAAAAGTTTCTCAATACTTTGTTATATACCCTTTGTTGGCAATGACACAGGTCAAATGTTTTCTGTAAGTCTTCACAAGGTTTTCACACACTGTTGCTGGTATTTTGGCCCATTCCTCCATGCAGATCTCCTCTAGAGCATTGATGTTTTGGGGCTGTCACTGGGCAACACAGACTTTCAACTCCCTCAAAAGATTTTCTATGGGGTTGAGATCTGGAGACTGGCTAGGCCACTCCAGGACCTTCAAATGCTTCTTACGAAGCCACTCCTTCGTTGCCCGGGCTGTGTGTTTGGGATCATTGTCATGCTGAAAGACCCAGCCACGTTTCATCTTCAATGCCCTTGCTGATGGAAGGAGGTTTTCACTCAAAATCTCACGATACATGGCCCCATTCATTCTTTCCTTTACACAGATCAGTCGTCCTGGTCCCTTTGCAGAAAAACTGCCCCAAGGCATGATGTTTCCACCCCCATGCTTCACAGTAGGTATGGTGTTCTTTGGATGCAACTCAACATTCTTTGTCCTCCAAACACGACGAGTTGAGTTTTTACCAAAAAGTTATATTTTGGTTTCATCTGACCATGTGACATTCTCCCAATCCTCTTCTGGATCATCCAAATGCACTCTAGCAAACTTCAGACGGGCCTGGACATGTACTGGCTTAAGCAGGGGGACACGTCTGGCACTGCAGGATTTGAGTCCCTGGCGGCGTAGTGTGTTACTGATGGTAGGCTTTGTTACTTTGGTCCCAGCTCTCTGCAGGTCATTCACTAGGTCCCCCCGTGTGGTTCTGGGATTTTTGCTCACCGTTCTTGTGATCATTTTGACCCCACAAGGTGAGATCTTGCGTGGAGCCCCAGATCGAGGGAGATTATCAGTGGTCTTGTATGTCTTCCATTTCCTAATAATTGCTCCCACAGTTGATTTCTTCAAACCAAGCTGCTTACCTATTGCAGATTCAGTCTTCCCAGCCTGGTGCAGGTCTATAATTTTGGTCTTGGCCATAGTGGAGTTTGGAGTGTGACTGTTTGAGGTTGTGGACAGGTGTCTTTTATACAGATAACAAGTTCAAATAGGTGCCATTAATACAGGTTACGAGTGGAGGACAGAGGAGCCTCTTAAAGAAGAAGTTACAGGTCTGTGAGAGCCAGAAATCTTGCTTGTTTGTAGGTGACCAAATATTATTTTCCACCATTATTTGCAAATAAATTCATTAAAAATCCTACAATGTGATTTTCTGGATTTATTTTTCTCAATTTGTCTGTCATAGTTGACGTGTACCTATGATGAAAATTACAGGCCTCTCTCATCTTTTTAAGTGGGAGAACTTGCACAATTAGTGGCTGACTAAATACTTTTTCCCCCACTGTATACAGTACCAGTCAAACGTTTTGACACACCTACTCATTCAAGGGTTTGTCTTTATTTGTACAATTTTCTACATTGTATAATAATAGTGAAGACACCAAATCTACGAAATAACACATATGGATTCATGTAGTAACCAAAAAAGTGTTAAACAAATGAAAACATATTTTATATTTGAGATTCTTCAAATAGCCACGCTTTGCCTTGATGACAGCTTTGCACACTCTCGGCATTCTCTCAACCAGTTTCACCTGGAATGCTTTTCCAACAATCTTGAAGGAGTTCCCACATATGTTTATCACTTGTTGGCTGCTTTTCCTTCACTCTGCCGTCCGACTCATCCCAAACCATCTCAATTGGGTTGAGGTCGGGAGATTGTGGAGGCCAGGTCATCTGATGCAGCACTCATCACTCTCCTTCTTGGTAAAATAGCCCTTACACAGCCTGGAGGTGTATTGAGTCATTGTCCTGTTGAAAACAAATGGACGTCCCACTAAGCCCAAACCACATGGGATGGCATATAGCTGCAGAATAATGTGGTAGCCATGCTGGTTAAGTGTGCCTTGAATTCTAAATAAATCACAGACAGTGTCACCAGGAAAGCACCCCAACACTATAACACCTCCTCCTCCATGCTTCACGGTGGGAACTACACATGCGGTGATCATCCGTTCACTCACACCGCATCTCCCAAAGACATGGCGGTTGGAACCAAAAATCTCCAATTTGGACTCCAGACCAAAGGACACATTTCCACCTGTCTAATGTCCATTGCTCATGTTTCTTGGCCCAAGCAGGTCTCTTATTCTTATTGGTGTCCTTTAGTAGTGGTTTCTTTGCAGCAATTCGACCATGAAGGCCTGATTCACACAGTCCCCTCTGAACAGTTGATGTTCAAATGTGTCTGTGACTTGAACTCTGGGAAGCATTTATTTGGGCTGCAATTTCTGAGGCTGGTAACTCTAATAAACGTATCCTCTTCCATTCCTGTGGTGGTCCTCATGAGAGCCAGTTTCACCATAGCGCTTCATGTTTTTTGCGACTAAACTTGAAAAAACTTTCAAAGTTCTTGAAATGTTCCGTATAGACTGACCTTCATGTTTTAAAGTAATGATGGACTGTCATTTCTCTTCGCTTATTTGAGCTGTTCTTGCCATAGTATGGAATTGGTCTTTTACCAAATAGGGCTATCTTCTGTATACCCCCCTACCTTGTCACAACACAACTGATTGGCTCAAACGCTTTAAGAAGGAAAGAAATTCCACAAATTAACTTTTAAGAAGGCACACCTGTTAATTGAAATGATTTCCAGGTGACTACCTCATGAAGCTGGTTGCGAGAATACCAAGAGAGTTCAAAGCTGTCATCAAGGTAAAGGGTGCCTATTTGAAGAATCTCAAATATAAAATATATTTTGATTTGTTTAACACTTTGTGGTTACTACATGATTCCATATATGTTGTTTCATAGTTTTGATGTCTTCACTATTATTCTAAAAAATTATAAAAATTAAGAAAAACCCTTGAATGAGTAGGTGTGTCAACTTTTGACTGGTAGTGTAATTTAAAAAACAAGTCATTAGGTGTACGCAGCGCCATAAGTATATAGGTACACTGGGATATGACTAAATAATTAATCAGGCAGATTTTTCCAGACATAGACAGGTGTTTTCCTTTCCATGGTAGCAAGATTTTATCTTAATATTTTATTTTAACTTTCTATTAAAATGTATTGTATTAAGATCATTTCTTTCTTTTGGGATATGAATACCGAGTATGCCCACTTCACCGTCGAACTATTTTATTGGTAAACTACATGGTAATATAAGAGTTATTTTTTTTGCGATCCAATACGTAATATGGTGCATTTATCATAATTTGGTTGTAATCCAGAGAGGTTAGAACAATTATCTAGGTCCTCTACGAGGCTGTGCAGGGATCCACATTGCACATTTAAAAGAAAACATGAATTGTCAGTGTACAATGACATCTTTGTTTTTAAGCCTTGGATTTCTAGCACCTTGATATTATTGTTGGATCTGATTTTAACAGCTAACATTTCGAGGGCCATAATAAATAGATATGCCGATAGTAGACAACCTTGTTTTACTCCTCTTGACAGTTTAATACTTTCTGAGAAGTAGTCATTATTGACTATTTTACACCAGGGGTTACAATAAATAACTTCCCAATATTAAATAGTCCAGGCATTTATATTTAACTTCCAGTCGTACTTTATCAAAGGCCTTTTCAAAGTCAGCTTTGAATACCAGGGCTGATTTCCCAGATTTTTCATAATGTTCTATTGTTTCCAGTACTTGTCTTATATTATCTCCAATGTATTGTCAATGTAAAAAACCTCTGATTAGGATGAATAATTAAGTGATAATGCTTGAGAAGCCGGTGTTTGGAGGATATATTGGCACGGGTGTTGTTAGGCCCGAGACTAAACGGAGGGCTAGCAAACCGTGCCAATATATCCTCCAAACACAGGCTTCGAGGGAATTATCACTTTCATACAACTGGTTACCAACATATTCAAAAGATGATTGACATATTTTCATAAAAAATGTTATTCATACTATTTCATCCATGCACAAGATATAGTCCCGAAACAAATCTAGGGTTGCTACCCAAGCCGGCTGGTCATTCGTTCTATCGGTTTGGTTGCCAGAGACGTGACCTAGTCGTTCAGTCTTTCTGTTCTGTATCTACGGACGCGACCCAGTCATTTGTTCTAAATGTTCCATTGCCATACTGGCTGGCAACGTTCTTATCCCTTGCTTGCTAGCTAGCCAACTATGGCTAACTTAGAGTCACATCAAAAAGTGCAGCCAGAATAACAGCAAAGTAGCTGCATTTGCATTTGTTTAAGCTGTTTTCTAGTGACATTTATTTGGATACATCCATAACAATGAGCTAATGAGGCGCGATTTCACCTGGCATAGAGAATGTCCTCACTCGTCAGGACACTGTTGTTCAGAGGAGCTAGCCAACAACACAGCTAACACAATCACTTCAATATGAAGCTGGAAAGACTGCAAATAGCTGCACTTCGTTTCGTTTGACCTTTTTTCAATTGACATTTCTTTGTATATATCCATACAAATTATGCCAGCTGATTCAAGATTTCGGAGATCAAGTTAATAAATTGCCTGGCTGGGTGACAGTGGATTGCGTATTCAGATGGAACAGAGTAAATAGGCATTTTAACATCATAGATTTAGCTGGTGGTAACTTGTGGAATAGACACCGGCTGGAATGCGGTTTTAACCAATCAGCATTCAGGATTGGACCCACCCGTTGTATAATATACAACAATACCTTTTAATTCTATGTGCTATGCATTTTGCTAGAATTTTGGCATCACAACAATGAAGTGTAAGGGGTCTCCAGTTTTTTAGGTGGACTGGATCTTTATATTTACCACCTGTGTCATGTTTCAGTAATAGTGAAATCAGACCTTCTTGCTGAGTATCTGATAGTCTACAATTTTCATAGAAGTGGTTAAAACATGTTAATAACGGATCTTTGAGTACATCAAAAAATATTTGATGTACCTCAACTAGTATGCCATCCAGCCCAGGAGTTTTCCTGGACTTGAAGGCTTTAATTGCGTCTAGAAGTTCCTCCTCTGTAGTTAGGCCTTCACATGAGTCTTTCTGTACAGCTGTTAATTTTACACTATTAATAAAAAACTATTCCTTTCAATTAACTTCAGTTAGTGGAGATGGATGAGACTGAAATGAAAACATATGCATAAAGTACTTTGCTTCCTCTTTCAAAATATTGTTTGGTGAATCATGGATGACTCCATAATTTGTAACAAGTTTCTGTAAATTCTTTTTGGTATCATTTCTATGTTGAAGAAAAAAAAAAAAATATTGCATTTTTCAACAAAATCCATCCAGATCGGTAAATTTTTTATGATATATTACACTTGATCTTTCTTGAATACGTTCCTCCTTTTCTTTTTCTTTTTCCTTTAACTTATTCTGTGCCTCTGTTAGAATATTTAGTTATGTATCTATCTGTGCTGTTAGTTCCTCTATTTCTTTGTTAAAATGAACTCTTTTGACCTAAATTGTTTTTGTTTTAAAGATGAGTATTGAATTCCATGGCCTCCAAAGGCACATTTAAATGTGTCCCATTCAATAAGGGGATATGTTGTACCTATGTTATGTAGGAAGAAGTCAGTTATAAATTATTCTGTCTTATTTAAAAACAAGTTGTCATCCAGTATGCTTTGATTCAATTCCCAATATCCTCGCCCATGGGGAAATCCTGTAAGAGTAAGGTGTACAGTGGGGAAAAAAAGTATTTAGTCAGCCACCAATTGTGCAAGTTCTCCCACTTAAAAAGATGAGAGAGGCCTGTAATTTTCGTCATAGGTACACGTCAACTATGACAGACAAATTGAGAATATTTTTTTCTCCAGAAAATCACATTGTAGGATTTTTAATGAATTTATTTGCAAATTATGGTGGAAAATAAGTATTTGGTCAATAACAAAAGTTTCTCAATACTTTGTTACATACCCTTTGTTGGCAATGACACAGTTCAAACGTTTCCTGTAAGTCTTCACAAGGTTTTCACACACTGTTGCTGGAATTTTGGCCCATTCCTCCATGCAGATGTCGTCTAGAGCAGTGATGTTTTGGGGCTGTCGCTGGCAACACAGACTTTCAACTCCCTCCAAAGATTTTCTATGGGGTTGAGATCTGGAGACTGGCTAGGCCACTCCAGGACCTTGAAATGCTTCTTACGAAGCCACTCCTTCGTTGCCCGGGCGGTGTGTTTGGGATCATTGTCATGCTGAAAGACCCAGCCACGTTTCATCTTCAATGCCCTTGCTGATGGAAGGAGGTTTTCACTCAAAATCTCACGATACATGGCCCCATTCATTCTTTCCTTTACACGGATCAGTCGTCCTGGTCCCTTTGCAGAAAAACAGCCCCAAAGCATGATGTTTCCACCCCCATGCTTCACAGTAGGTAAAGTGTTCTTTGGATGCAACTCAGCATTCTTTGTCCTCCGACCACGACGAGTTGAGTTTTTACCAAAAAGTTATATTTTGGTTTCATCTGACCATATGACATTCTCCCAATCCTCTTCTGGATCATCCAAATGCACTCTAGCAAACTTCAGACGGGCCTGGACATGTACTGGCTTAAGCAGGGGGACACGTCTGGCACTGCAGGATTTGAGTCCCTGGCGGCGTAGTGTGTTACTGATGGTAGGCTTTGTTACTTTGGTCCCAGCTCTCTGCAGGTCATTCAGTAGGTCCCCCCGTGTGGTTCTGGGATTTTTGCTCACCGTTCTTGTGATCATTTTGACCCCACGGGGTGAGATCTTGCGTGGAGCCCCAGATCGAGGGAGATTATCAGTGGTCTTGTATGTCTTCCATTTCCTAATAATTGCTCCCACAGTTGATTTCTTCAAACCAAGCTGCTTACCTATTGCAGATTCAGTCTTCCCAGCCTGGTGCAGGTCTACAATTTTGTTTCTGGTGTCCTTTGACAGCTCTTTGGTCTTGGCCATAGTGGAGTTTGGAGTGTGACTGTTTGAGGTTGTGGACAGGTGTCTTTTATACTGATAACAAGTTCAAACAGGTGCCATTAATACAGGTAACGAGTGGAGGACAGAGAAGCCTCTTAAAGAAGAAGTTACAGGTCTGTGAGAGCCAGAAATCTTGCTTGTTTGTAGGTGACCAAATACTTATTTTCCACCATAATTTGCAAATAAATTCATAAAAAATCCTACAATGTGATATTCTGGAAAAAAAATCTCAATTTGTCTGTCATAGTTGACGTGTACCTATGATGAAAATGACAGGCCTCTCTCATCTTTTTAAGTGGGAGAACTTGCACAATTGGTGGCTGACTAAATACTTTTTTTCCCCACTGTATACCAATATTTTGATGGTCCGACCATATTCTATCCCCTATCAACACTCTTAACTTTTGGTTACAGCGAAAATATCATAAGAAAGTAGTCAAGATGACTCGCTTGATTGAGCCTCTGCTGTTTGTAACAAGACCCCAAAGTAACACTGCCCAAAAATGTGAGAAAAAAATATATATTTTGGGACTTAAATGCAAAACGTTAGGTTTGGGGCAAATCAACCATGACTATATTCATCACTGAGTATCACCCTAAAAACATTTAAGGCAGAGTGGATAGAGATAGGATCTTGAGAGTGTTTCTGGAAGGTGCAAAAGTCTTAGTGGAGAGTCATTTAGTAATCCCCCCCCCCCCCCCCCCCCCCCCCCCCCCCCATCTGTGCCTCTGACCTGCAGTGTTAGCATATCAACCTGTCTTCTATAGTTAGACCATCTCAAGTGAGCTTCCTGCCCTCCTCTGAGTAGGGAATAAGAAGCTCATTAGATGGGACACTGCCGTCAATCTGTATTTTTTTTACCTGGGCTCTTTCCGCAAAGGTCACATTAGCATTTTGCATAGCGAGGTCCACCTGTTCTGTTCCACTAACTCTCTGGTTGGGGTGGGAGAACAGATAAGGGGCCATAAGTCTAGCTCCTAACAGTCCTTGCTCCTTTTCACAAAAAAAACCTGAACAAAATGTGGTTTTCGTGTGAAAACACGTGTGAACAAATCCGTCGAAAATTATCACATGTAAAAACAAATATATATAAATACAGTTGAAGTCGGAAGTTTACATACACTTAGGTTGGAGTCATTAAAACTTGTTTTTCAACAACTCCACAAATTTCTTGTTAAAAAACTATAGTTTTGGCAAGTTGGTTAGAACATCTACTTTGTGCATGACACAAGTAATTTTTCCCAACAATTGTTTACAGACAGATTATGTCACTTATTATTCGCTGTATCACAATTCCAGTGGGTCACAAGTTTACATACAGTAAGTCGACTGTGCCTTTAAACAGCTTGGGAAATTCCAGAAAATGATGTCATGCTTTAGAAGCTTCTGATAGGCTAATTGACATCATTTGAGTCAATTGGAGGTGTACCTGTGGATGTATTTCAAGGCCTACCTTCAATCTCAGTGCCTCTTTGCTTGACATCATGGGAAAATCAAAAGAAATCAGCTAAGACATCAGAAAAAAAATTGTAGACCTCCACAAGTCTTCCTTGGTTCATCCTTGGGAGCAAATTCCAAAAACCTGAAGGTACCACGTTCATCTGTACAAAACATAGTACGCAAGTATAAACACCATGGGACCACGCAGCCGTCATACCGCTCAGGAAGGAGACGCGTTCTGTCTCCTAGAGATGAAAGTACTTTGGTGCGAAAAGTGCAAATCAATCCCAGAACAACAGCAAAGGACCTTGTGAAGATGCTGGTGGAAACAGGCACAAAAGTATCTATATCCACAGCAAAAGAGTCCTATATCGACATAACCTAAAAGGCCGCTCAGCAAGGAAAAAGCCACTGCTCCAAAACTGCCATAAAAAAGCCAGACTACGGTTTGCAACTGCACATGGGGACAAAGATCGTACTTTTTCGAGAAATGTCCTCTGGTCAGATGAAAATGAGAAGTGAGATTTTCACATGTGGAGTTTTTTTTACGTGAAATGGAAAATGTGATTTTCACATGTGAAACCAATTTTCACATATTAATTGCAGTTTCATGTGAAATTGCAGGTGAAAACAATATTCTCCTCACATGTGAATTCTAAATTGAATACAAGTGAAAATATCAGGACGGAAGCATTCCAGGAATAGTGTTGAGAGCCCTGGTCTAGTAGGTATAGACCTTTTTGGGAAGTGTTTCCTTTCTTATGAGCTTCTATGCCGCTTCAGCACATGTACCGGCTGTTTTAGCCAGCACTGATAGCATAATCCCGCATTAGGCAGGAATCCACCATGACAGGTGGCTCATTAGTGAATACACTGTCAGAGGACCACAGAGGTACCACAAAGCACTGGAGCCCTTGAAAATTGTTTACTAGTCTTTATTATTAAAGCAGACAGGATGAGTGAAGAAAGCGCACATCCTAATGATGTACCTCCTCGCTCGCGCTTCTTCAAGGCTGCTGTTGCCATGGACACCTAACTGGGGAGCTAAGGGGTCAGTGAGTGGAGATTTGTCTTGGAGACTGGCGTTCCTCTTCTCTTTTTATTAGGAGATTCAAATTCATTTAGGCACAAAGTAGATGGGTTGTTCCTTAGGGCACACTATGCTTAAACATTAGGGACTTGTGTTATTGATTGTGATAAATTGATAATGATTGACCAAACAAATGTTAATGGTGATGTATGTTTCAGAGGAATAAAAGAGAAAAGTATCATTTCAGATTTACTTTCTACAAATAGAGTTAACCTGGATTTGTATAATTTGTTCAGTCAAGAAATAATATAATAAAATCTGCTGATTGATAGTCTTGTCCCAGATCTGTTTTGCACTGTACAGTCAACCATGTCAAAGATTGACCACGGGAGTTGGCAAGACAGCACAAACAGATCTGGGACCAGGCCACATGAATGCTGGTTGCAAATCAGATTGCATTTGTTTTTAACAGCACACTATTCTTAAGTTTGGGATCTAAATAGAACTTTGGTGGGTGTGAGACGATTCATAATTTTAGATATGAACTATTTTGTCATCCAACACAACCCTTTTACCCATTTTATAGAAAGCCCCTTTTAGCGATAAATTGTATTGGAAGACTTGTGCAAAAATATTGAATTGCATATTTTACATAAATGCTCAAATTCTTCAAATTGGTTTACACAGTACGAATAACAAGATAATTTGCAGGAAAATACACTACCAGTCAAAAGGTTGGACACACCTACTCATTCAAGGGTTTTTCTTTATTTTTACAATTTCTTCCATTGTAGAATGATAGTGAAACTATGAAATAACACATATGTAATCATGTAGTAACCAAAAAAGTGTTAAACAACTCAAAATATATTTTATATTTGAGATTCTTCAAATAGCCACCCTTTGCCTTGATGACAGCTAAAAATATCATTATAATAATAATCTTCACAATCATTGTCAAGCCCTAGTTATTTCGTTGCTTTGACAAAGTTTAGTGAAAGTTTAGTGATTTCTTTACGTCTGGCCCTCATTTTAAGGTCAATGCTGTTACGTGAACTGAACTCTTGTTTTAATATGTTAAAACCATTTATTTTTAAATATTTATTTCAAAAGAAACATTGAACATCTAATAGTCGAATCATAGTGTAAAAGCAGATGAGCTGGTTCTACTCTTTTTGGCCATTTTGTGGTGGAAAACTGAGCGTGTCGAGCATAAGATGTCAACCCTGTTACCCATAGATAGACAGGCTAGAAATGCTTTAACAATTTAAACATTTTTCTTTGTCTTGCATTCAATTGCCCCTGCCTGTTGCACACAACACGCTTCCATTCCCCTGTCACAAGGGGAGTCATGGTTCATTTAACCAGTAATTACCAGTTGTAGGTCTGTTCAAGTGGATTTTTTTTCCAGATGTGGCAAATTCCCACTTCCCACTTGGTTACGAATGCCCCATAATACCGCTAACCAACTACACTTTGATATATTGTGGAGCGTTATACAGCTGATGTATAGTGTTTGTTTAAATCTAAATTAAATAAAAAACAGCCTAGTGCCCGATCTCTTTAATTAAGCTGAAGAGAGGCACTTACTATAGTACTTTTTTTTTAACCTTTTGAGATGGGAAAACATGTTTTTTATTAAAGTTGAACATGTCTTTATGACAGAATGTAAAGATTTTTTGAAATCAAAAGTTATTGTTCTTACTCACCATCATAATTAAAATTATATCCCTGCCAAAGTTCTGGCTTGGTGGCCAAAGAAATGACCTCCAATGATCAATACGTAAAGAGTAATTTAAGAACTAGAATTAGGAACCACTTTGGCCACCCTGTAGACTATGCATTTATGCACACCATGCATTTCTGGAATATTGTCAGGCATTTCATGCATTTGAGCAAAGATGCAAATGTTTCTATATGTATTTGAAATACATTTTACGTGACGTTAAATATATTGAAATGTATTTTATTTCTGTATAGGCAGTGAGCGTATACATATTTGGAATGTGATCCCTGCAGGAATTTAACACATGACCTCAGCATTGCTAGTGCCATGCATTGCTCCTACCAACTGAGCCACACACACACAGGAACATATCCTAAATGTTCCTTCCAGAGTTAACCATCATTCTGGGAATGTGAAAGACCTGTGGGCAACTCATGGAGGACAATGAAAGTTGACTAGCAAAATACTCTGCATATACAGTAGCCTTTCTAGTCAACTCCTACGAGAGTTTCTGAATATCTTTCCCATTTCCAGATTGCTCCTTTATTCATGCACCTTGGCTAGAAAGTGAGGTAGCTAGCAACAGTATGCCTTTTTCCTCTTCACCATGTCCCTGGAAGTGCTCGGATTAGGGTCTCCTGTATTAATTCTAACTTTGTCACCTCAATGGCTGCTGCTTTCTTTACTGTTGCCTTGATGGAGGATGACTGTTGCTGTGTTGCCGGGGGGGCACTTCTTAATTAGCCTTCGGGGTTTGTCACAAATCCTTTTGGCTCTCAGGTAGGTGACGTCCCTTTTAATAAGAGGCTCCGAAGCCAGTTACAGAAAGGGAGAAGTGCACCATAAATAATGCATATCAATGCCCGTCAGCTGTGTGTCGAGGCCTTAACAAGGCCCGACGGCTGAGCGCTGTTACTGAATGCGACTGGGCATAACTAGAGAACCAATGAGCGGGCAAGGAGAGAGACAGCAGGCAGGCAGGCCAAACTTCACACACACGATTACTCTAATGAGTAAGTGTGGTGGAATAACGGGACATATCACACACAAACACATCCTATGTAACTTAACATACCATAGCAGTTCAGTGTAAAAAAAAGGTGCTATGTAGAACCATATTGGAATCTTTGGTTTGTCCCCATAGGGGAACCCGTTTTGGTGCTACCTAGAAACCTCTATAAATGGTTTTACTAAGAACCCTTTTATTATCTAAAGGTTCTTCCTAGAACCTTCTATGAACGGTTCCTCCAGCCTTATTAGGATTTAAAATTAAAAACTCTTTATGACTATACATTACATATATCACAAAGCCTTTCTTTTAGGGCCTAGTTATATCCTAACACAGTGGTGTTAGGAAACTTGCAAGTCACATTATGCTGGCTTGCAAAGTGATGTCATTCCTATTGGAATCCAGTAGTGATGTGCAGATCTCAAACAATTCTTTATTTTTGAACTACTCTTTTTACTGACTAGAAAGTTATGATTCGTTTTTCTGAGTACATTTTAGTCGTTCGTTTGACCTGCTGGCCGCAATGAATTCTACAGCATGATTAATACACGCTCCTCCGACTTACCGGCTCCAGAGACGTGCTCAGACCACAGACTGTCTATCATGTACGCGCATACCTAGATCATGCCGCAGGCAGCATAGAGAAGAAAAATACATGTTTAGAACTAAAGTAATCAGATTACATTACTAAACTTGGGTAATCCAAAAGTGACATTACTGATTACAATTTTGACAAGTAACTAGTAACTATTAAGGATTACATTTAGAAAGTAACCTACCCAACCCTGACTATAGATACTGTATGTCAAAACTGCCATGTGAACTGAGAACTGAGTGGCGCAGTGGTCTAAGGCACTGCATCGCAGTGCTAGCTGTGCCACTAGAGATCCTGGTTCGAATCCAGGCTCTGTCGTAGCCGGCCGCGACTGGGAGACCCATGGGGTGGCGCACAATTAGTCCAGGGTAGGGGAGGGAATGGCCGGCAGGGATGTAGCTCAGTTGGTAGAGCATGGCGTTTGCAACGCCAGGGTTGTGGGTTCGATTCCCACGGGGGGTATGAAAAATAATGTATGCACTAACTGTAAGTCGCTCTGGATAAGAGCGTCTGCTAAATGTAAAATGTAATGATTTTGTATAGGCTGTCTCTCCTAAATTGATATATGTTCTTATGTCCCACTCCCTTACACACACACACAAACACACACCAATCCATCAAATGTATTTATAAAGGCCTTTTTACATCAGCAGATGTGCTTATACAGAAACCCAGCCTAAAACCCCAAAGAGCAAGCAATGCAGATGTAGAAGCACAGAGGCTAGGAAACACTCTCTAGAAAGGGAGCAACCTAGGATGAAACAGGCTCTGAGGGGTGGCCAGTCCTCTTCTGGCTGTGCCCACCACACACGCACACACAATTCTCCACTAAGTACTGCTTTACACCCAAGTGACTGCTTATTAAGAGTGGGGACTGCCAGCCATGGACTTTCATGGCAGCCGCCAGACAAGTAAACAGACAGCCTCGTTCATTCACATTAATCTCAACCCTATATGACCTCGCATACTCTTTTCTGACAGACATTTCAGACAGGCAACTGACGGCCCTATTCCTCCAATTCTGCTGCAGAAATCACTGCCATATTTAATGCCTGGGTAATAACATTTGTTTTCTTGACTTCTCGGTTATTACTGCGAGCGGGAACCCCTCTCTAGCGGCCCGGGTAACTACCGGGATGCGTCACTCAATGACATTACAGCCATATTGATGCCCGCCATTACCACAGTTCCTTCCTACAGTGGCCTTAAAAGAAAGCGGGAGGCAATAAAGGCCACTTACAAAGATGCATGCCCGAGATTTCAATAATTCTATATTCAGCCATTTTAAGCACTAATGATAAAAGCACTCTTTCCCAAAATGGTTTAAACTAATTTCCTCCCCTAAAAAAATGCATAAGATGCTTTGCCTCGCAGCTGGGCTTGATTGTAAGTGCTGCTTTTATAGATTACCCTTGTCTTGAGCATAGAATAAACCCAGTGACTCCTAAAAGCTTTTTGACCTCTGCTGAACAAAATTAATACAGAGGATTTTCAAACTCTGTGGACAAAAATGTATTCATCGCAAGCTCTGTCTGATATAGACACAATTCTATCTACAATAGTTATCAGAACTGGAAAGTTTGGTTTATTTTAATTCAACGCTGCAGGGACTTTTGTCAGAATAAACAAGTTATAGACAAATGTGAGGGTGAAATAATTGTATGTTTTCCTCCAATGGTGGTGAAAGCCCCATAATTGCAGGGCCACAAGGGCAAATGTGGGTAACTTCTGCCAAAATTTATTTATTTCCTGTAACGACTCATCAAAATAAAATAACTCAACAAAATGTCTCCGGTAATTGTTTTATGACCTTAACATGGACTTAAGATTGAACTTGACACCGTATATAGGACCACAGTATGAGTCATAATACCCTTTAAACCTAGCGGTCAAACAAGGAAATGGTTCCAATCATTTTTCCACCATTCATCTTTCCCATAGGGGATTTTAGAAACACATAAAATAAGGGCTGTGTTTCGTGTAGGCTTACCCTGGCGTGATATTTTGATAACTGTTTAATCTCTCAAGGACAAGGTGACTTTTATCAATATATTCGCCTGTATTTACCCCCCAAAAAATTTAATGCTAATTAGCTGCTAATGTGGCTAACATAAAGAACTACAAATGCCATGATGATCTGGACGAGACTGCCGAATCAAGGCAAAGGTACACATTTCTGGATTAACTATCTAAATGTTAGCTTAATTAATAATTGGCTACATTTCTTTAAATTGACAATTCTGTGAACTGTCTTGTACACATTTTTAATTAACACAATACCTGTTAGCAAAGGTGTCAGCTAGAGGTGACGTGCAGGAACTTGCAGGGATTTGTAGTCTTGCATGATGTCTACTTTGATGTTAATTCGCATTTTCAAATCTGAGAGTAAATAGAGCTCAATATATTGATAAAAGTCACCTTGTCCCAGATAGATATACATGGTTAACAAAACATCACACCACGGTAAGCATACACAAAACCCAGCCCTTATTTTAAGTGTTTCTAAAATTCCTTATGGAAAATAATAGTTGTTTTTTTGCATTGGATGCGTCTCAATCCACCGCATCCACCTATGTCGCACTTCTGCATCAGCGGTGAAAGGCGACAGAGCTAGAGCAATATTTGTCAGACCATGAGAAATCCTGAAAATCAGTCTTCTCACAAAATGGTCTGTTGCGTCCGAACGGTTTGGTATACAAACTATTGACTTATGACACCTTTATTGAAAGATGAGACTCACGAACACAATGGTGTTTTGCTCTATGACCTCCACAAGTGTCAGGAGACTTCTTTGAAGTCGGTACAGCCGATCTGCCAACTTCTGTCTGTAGCATCCAAACCGTTTGGGCTACACACTAATATGACACATCTGTACAATGGGGATACTCTCACAAACATGTAAATGTTGGTTGCTTTGCTCTGGGATGCCCACAGGCCTCACAAGATGTGTCTGAAGGTCTCCCGGTACCAGTGGAAAAAATGGAATTATATATGGAGATTGTGTAATGTCAACAACAACAACAAAAAAGTTTCCTGGTCTTTCTTATATCTCTAAGATATAGGAGACACTTCAGAACAAACTTCCTTTTGATATTATTTTGGTACTATCTGTTGTTCCATGTAGCGAATCTGTTATTCAATGTGTTTGTATGGGCTAATAGCAGTAAGAGCAAAAATAAATGTTCATCAAATAATGTTTTTATACAGTATGGATTCTGGGAGGTGGGGTTGGATGGATGGAGACATATTGGCTGGGTGTGGTAGTGGGAATGGGATGGGAGGTTGGGGGTGGAGGCCCACTTCTCTTTTGTTTTATTTTCCTGTATATACAGAATGTATTATTACTTAAACATATTATTACATACTTAGTTATGTACCTTTTTAAAATGTTTTTATTTTCTCTTCTTTTTTCTTTCTTCTTCTTCTGAGTGGCAACCCACAGGTACAATGTATGAATTAATGAATATAAAATATATGGAATATTAAATAATACTCAATTTAATATTGTACCTGGAACCTCCCAATGAACAAATAAAATACAAAATTGGTCACGAAAAAAACTGAGGATCTATTTCCAAACAGCTGAAATAGCTTTGGGTCATTGTGTTTGATTTATCACCATTATGACACTATTAATGGCTGCATTGGCGGTCTGGTCAGCTGGGAGGAGTCTTCAAGCATACCTGGTAACGAGCGGGAAGGGAAAATGGGGTCTCTAGGCAGTGGTTTGCAATGCATTGTGGGGGGCCCAGTCGCGGCAGAGAATGAGGCTAGGCATTAATCAAAGAGAAGCAGAGGCTGTTACTGAACGCGACTGAGCATAACTAGAGAACCAACGAGCGGGCAATATGAGAGGCAGCAGGCAAGCAGGCCAGACGTTACGCACGCACACACACACTTACTCCAATGAGTAAGTGTGTGGTGGAATAATGGGACAATACATTAGTCAAATCACACAAAATCACTTATTTTGTCACATAACATACCAGTTCAGTTTACACTCTTAGAAAAAAAGGTGCTAAGTAGAACCATATTGGGTTCTTTGGTTTGTTTCCATAGGGGAACCCTTTTTGGCGCTAGGTAGAATCCTTTGCAGAGGATTCTACCTAGAAACCTCTATTAAGGGTTCTTCCTAGAACCCTCTATAAATGGTTCTACCAATAAGCTTTTTATCATCTAAGGCTCTTCCTAGAACTCTCTCTGAACGGTTCCTCATGACTATACATTACATATAATACAAGGCCTTTATTTTAGGGCCTAGCTATATCCTAAAACACAGGTGTTAGAAAACTCCTGGTTTACTGGCCACATCACATTATGATGGCTTGCAAAGTGATATGTAATTCCTATTGGAATCCAGTAGTGCAGAACGCGAACGATTCTTTCTTTTTGAACAACTCTTTTTACTGACTCGAGAGTCATGACTCGTTTTTCTGAGTGACTCGTTCATTTTAGTCGTTCGTTTGACCTGCTGGTCGCAATGAATTATTTGTTATTACATTTCGTGATATCCAATTGGTAGTTACAGTCTTGTCCCATCGCTGCAACTCCCGTACGGACTCGGGAGAGGCGAAGGTCGAGAGCCATTCGTCCTCCAAAACACGACCATGCCAAGCCGCACTGCTTCTTGACACACTGCTCGCTTAACCCGGAAGCCAGCTGTACCAATGTTTTGGAGGAAACACCATACAACTGGCGAACGTGTCAGCATGCATGCGCCCGGCCATGAGCTAGAGCGCGATGGGACAGGGAAATCCCGGCCTGCCAAACCCTCCCCTAACCCGGATGACGCTGGGCCAATTGTGCATTGCCTCATGGGTCTCCCAGTCGTGGCCAGCTGCGACACAGCCCGGTATCGAACCTGGATCTGTAGTGACGCCTCAAGCGCTGCAGTGCCTTAGACCGCTGCGCCACTCGGAAGCCCGACTCACCGGCTCCGTAGACGTGATCTTGTCATGATTCAACTGGATTTGAACCCAAATGCAGACAACTACACCGAGCCAGAGAAGGTTTAACAGGTTTATGTACATAGTTCAATTTGTCCAGGTTTCCAATAATAGGGGAAGAGCAAGTCCAGGTTTACAGGGAGGGTAACAGATCCAGGTTCAGAGCAGGAGTGGTACCGTAACGTCCTAGTGTCCGTGGTGAGTCCAAAAGGAAGGTCCGGTAGTGGAAAGCAGGATGGTGGTGGCAGGAGTGAAGCAGAGGCAGGAGTCAGGTTCCAATAATCTGTGGCACAGGAGAAAAGTAACTAGAACAGGCAAAAAATATAACGGGCGAAAACAAGCAGGTTGAGTCAACAGCGAAACTAACATGGTAGTCTTGACTATGATCTGACGATGAGTGGCAAGTTTGACCGGGTCTTAAAGGCTGAGGTGATTATGGTAAATGAGCTGCAGCTGGAACCCTGACTCCCGCACACCAGACTTCACTCCTGCAATCAAAAACAGAGAGAGGGGAGGGGGAGAGCAGAGAGAGAGCTACCTAGCAGCAGTAGGCCTAACAGTACCCCCCCCTCTACGGACGCCACCCGGCGGCCGACGGAGTTTATCCGGATGTAACCTATGAAAATCACGGACCAGAGCAGGATCCACAATGAAGCTCCTGGGAACCCAGGAACGTTCCTCAGGACCATAACCCTCCCAATCCACCAGGTACTGGAAACCACGACCCCGGCGGCAAACATCCAGAAGTCGCCGGACAGTGTAGACAGGACCCCCACCCACGATCCTGGGCGGAGGAGGGGGACGAGAGGGCGGGCACAGAGGGCTGACAGACACAGGCTTGATCTGGGACACATGAAAAGTGGAATTAACCCGTAGGGAGGCAGGAAGCTGTAGTTTAACCGCGCAGGGGTTAACAATAGACAGTATCTTGAACGGTCCTATAAAACGCGGCGCCATCTTCTTAGATTCTACTTTCAATGGAAGATCACGTGACTTAAGCCATACCTCTTGACCAGGAGAGTAACCGGGAGCCGGGGACCGGTGACGGTTGGCTTGCCTCTGCATGTACGACGAAGCTCGGGACAGAGCTACCCTGGCCTTCCTCCAGACCTTGAAGCAGCGGCGCATGTGGGACTGCACCGAGGGTACCGCCAGTTCCCTCTCTTGAGAAGGGAACAGGGGAGGTTGATAACCCAGAGCACACAGAAAGGGAGACAAACCAGAGGAAGCGTTAGTCAAGGTGTTATGAGCATATTCCACCCAGGGGAGCATGGAGCTCCAAGACCCAGGGTTAGACCCTGTGACACAGCGGAGAGCGGTCTCCATCTCCTGGTTCGCTCTCTCGGCTTGCAAGTTGGTCTGGGGGTGATATCCAGAGGACAGGCTGGATGTGATGCCCAAAGCTTTACAGAAAGCTTTCCATACCTGGGAGACAAACTGGGGACCCCTGTCAGAGACAATATCAGTGGGTAGACCATGAGAGCGGAACACATGTTCAACCAAAATATCAGCCGTCTCTCTGGCAGTGGGCAGTTTAGGTAGGGCCAAAAAATGAGCAAACTTAGAAAAACGATCAATCACAGTAAGAATGACAGTCTTTCCAGACGAGGGGGGAAGTCCAGTGACAAAATCCAATGCAATGTGGGACCAGGGCCGGCTGGGTATTGGCAGAGGTCGTAGATGACCAGCGCTGGCCTGGGTGGAGTTCTTACCTCGTGCACATACCGTACAAGCAGCAATGAAGGCTCGAGTGTCCGCCTCCATCCTGGGCCACCAGAACTTCCGTCGCACAAAGTCAAGGGTCCGAATAACTCCAGGGTGGCAGGTAAGGGGAGACGAGTGAGCCCACTGAAGTACCTGGGAGCGAACAGACTCAGGGACAAACAACCGGTTAGGAGGACCGCTCCCAGGGTCAGCTTGATGATGTTGAGCCTGTCTAACAATCCCTTCGATGTCACAAGTAATGGCCGCAATACTGCAGGTAGGAGGCAAGATGGGTTCAGGGTTACTACCAGTATCAACAGCAGAATGAACACGAGACAGGGCGTCAGGCTTGACGTTGCGTGACCCAGGACGGTAAGACAGAGAAAAATTTAATCTCCCAAAAAATAGTGCCCACCTGGCTTGACGGGGATTGAGCTGCTTAGCTGACTGGATGTATACCAGATTCTTGTGATCCGTCCAAACAATGAAGGATTGTTCCGCCCCCTCCAACCAATGCCGCCACTCCTCGAGAGCCAGCTTAACGGCGAGCAGTTCACGATTGCCAACATCATAATTCCTCTCTGCCTGAGAAAGCTTCCGTGAAAGAAAAGCACAGGGATGCAGTTTGTTATCTTCAGGAGAACGTTGTGACAACACCGCACCTACCCCAGTGTCGGATGCAACCACCTCCACGACAAACTGGCGGTCGGGGTCCGGCTGCATCAGAATGGGAGCCGAGGCGAAGCGATGTTTCAGTTCTTCGAACGCTGATTCGGCCCCTTCATTCCAAGCGAACGGTAGTGAGATGGAGGTGAGAGCGGTGAGTGGTGCCGCAATGCGGCTGTAGTCCTTGATGAACCTCCTGTAAAAGTTTGCAAACCCCAGGAATCGTTGAAGTTGTTTGCGGGTGGAGGGGGCTGGCCAGTCCGTGACCGCGGAGATCTTAGCTGGGTCCATCCGCAACTCCCCCTGAGCTATTATGTAACCCAAAAAAGAGGTCTCAGACACATGAAATTCACATTTCTCCATCTTCACAAATAGTTTGTTCTCCAACAACCTTTGCAACACCTGGCGCACATGCAGTTCATGTTCCTGGGAGGACTCTGAGAAAATCAGGATATCATCCAGATAGACAAAAACAAAACGATTCAACATGTCCCGAAGGACATCATTCACGAGTGCCTGAAAAACAGCAGGGGCATTAGACAAACCAAAAGGCATGACCAGATACTCAAAATGTCCCAAGGGTGTGTTGAAGGCAGTCTTCCATTCATCACCTTTACGAATGCGCACCAGGTGATACGCATTTCGTAGATCCAGTTTCGTAAAGATGGTAGCACCATGAAGGAGGGGAAAAGCAGAATTAATCAAAGGCAGAGAATACTTGTTCTTAATGGTGATGTTGTTAAGTCCACGGTAATCAATACAGGGTCTGAGGGTCTTATCCTTCTTTCCAACAAAAAAGAATCCCGCTCCTACAGGTGACGAGGAAGGACGAATAATACCTGCCGCCAAGGAGTCCTGCATGTAGTTCTCCATAGCCTCCGTCTCCGGGCGGGAGAGATTGTACAGGCGACTGTTAGGGAGAGGGGCTCCTGGCTGGAGGTCAATGGCGCAGTCGTATGGCCGGTAAGGAGGAAGAGAAGTAGCTCTGTGTTTGCAGAAAACGGATGCCAGGTCATGATACACGTCAGGAACAGCAGAGAGATCCATGGGACTCCAGTGGAGGTTGAGGCACAGTGCTGGCAGGGGTCTGAGCAGAACACAAACAGTTCACATGACAAAATGTGCTCCATGAAACAATTCTACCTGTCACCCAATCAATGTGTGGATTGTGTCTTATGAGCCAGGTGATACCAAGGACCAGGGGGGTCTGTGGGCAGTCAATTATGTGAAATTGAATGCTCTCCTGATGATTACCCGACACTCTGAGACAAACAGGGACAGTCTGATGAGTAATACGGGTCAACAATTGTCCATTTAGACCCTTAGCCTGCAGCGGACGGTCCATAGGAACAGTCTCTAACTCCATTTGTTGAGCCAACTCTCGATCCAAAAAGCTTTCATCGGCACCAGAGTCAACCAGCGCACTAACAGGGAAATCCTGGACCTGCCACTGGAGGGATGCCTGGAGCAGAATGCGGGGAGAAGAGGAAGAATCCGATGTTCGGCTCACCAAAACTTCTCCCATTAATGATGAGCCGGCCCTTTTCCCGGACGAACTGGGCAGGAAGGAACGAAATGACCAGCTTCTCCACAATACAGGCAGGCCCGAACCTGAATACGACGTGCACGCTCCTCTGAGGACAACCGTGCACGACCCACCTCCATGGCTTCGGGTTCAGTGCTCCCAGTATCGACTCGGGAAGACTCGGCCTTCTCCGTAGGGAAGAGGCGGGGAGGAGTTGGTTGACGACAGACAGGTTGCTTGGAACTAACACTCCTCTCCCGGCGGCGCTCCCGAATCCGATTATCCAACCGGATGGTGAGTGAAATAAGGTTATCCAGCGTAGGCGATTCATCATATGACACCAATTCATCCTTCAAAGTCTCAGACAAAGCATTAATGAACACTCCTTGTAATGCCTCGTCATTCCAACCACTCACTGCCGCTAACGTCCAAAACTCCACTGCCATCTCCGCCACACTGCGAGACCCCTGCCGAAGAGACAACAACCGTTTAGCAGCCTCCTTGCCCCGTACGGGGTGGTCGAAAACCTTCCTCATCTCAGTGGTGAAGGCAACGTAAGCGTTGCAAATGTCCGACTGACTCTCCCAGACCGCGGATCCCCAGGAACGAGCGGAACCGCTAGTAGAGTTGATAAGGTAGGCAATACGGGCTCTCTCTGAGGCGTAGGTGACGGGCTGTTGTTCAAACACTAGCGAGCATTGAGTCAAAAAATCACCACAGGTTCCCATGTTCCCGTCATAGCGCTCTGGAGCAGGAACAAAAGGCTCTCTGATCTGGGCTGGAGGAGCAGTTTGTATGCCATGAACGAGGGGTGCATTATTAATTTGGGTAGTAAGGACAGACACTTGATGGGTGAGTAATTGAATCTGATTTAACAGCATCTGACTGTTCTCAGATATAGTCTTAAACAAAGTATCATGTTGGCCAAGTAAAATGCCCTGATTGGCTATGGCAGTCCGAATTTGAGTGCACTCTGGGTTGGTATCCGAGCTACAGTCTGCTGGGTTCATCATGGTCAGATCATACTGTCATGATTCAACTGGATTTGAACCCAAATGCAGACAACTACACCGAGCCAGAGAAGGTTTAACAGGTTTATTTACATAGTTCAATTTGTCCAGGTTTCCAATAATAGGGGAAGAGCAAGTCCAGGTTTACAGGGAGGGTAACAGATCCAGGTTCAGAGCAGGAGTGGTACCGTAACGTCCTAGTGTCCGTGGTGAGTCCAAAAGGAAGGTCCGGTAGTGGAAAGCAGGATGGTGGTGGCAGGAGTGAAGCAGAGGCAGGAGTCAGGTTCCAATAATCTGTGGCACAGGAGAAAAGTAACTAGAACAGGCCAAAAATATAAAGGGCGAAAACAAGCAGGTTGAGTCAACAGCGAAACTAACATGGTAGTCTTGACTATGATCTGACGATGAGTGGCAAGTTTGACCGGGTCTTAAAGGCTGAGGTGATTGTGGTAAATGAGCTGCAGCTGGAACCCTGACTCCCGCACACCAGACTTCACTCCTGCAATCAAAAACAGACAGAGGGGAGGGGGAGAGCAGAGAGAGAGCTACCTAGCAGCAGTAGGCCTAACAGATCTGACCACCAACTAACTGTCTATCATGTGCATTGTAATCGGGCATATAATCGGGCATATAATCGGGCATATGTGCATTGTAAACGGGCAAATGTAATTACTATCATATGCCCGTTTGTCTGATACTGTGTTGATGGTGCTGTCTTGGTCCAGGTCTCTACTGAAAATATATGTTTTATCTCAACGAGACTAACTTAGTTAAAAAAAGGTTAAATGAAAAATAGAATAAAGTTGATTCAAATAATCAACTCATTATCAAGCTTTGATTATTTGAATTAGCTGTGTAGTGCTAGGGGGAAAAAAAACTTTGGGTCCTCAGGACCAAGTTTGGGAAATGCTGCCCTAGTCCTGGTGCTCAAACCCTCCACCAGGTGGCGAAGTTGGTACTTTATGACAGATTATCCCTCCAGCTTGACTTGATATGCCCTCTCCTTCTCTTTGATTCTTATTTCTGTTTTCTCCTCTTTGCCACAGAACACCTATGACTCCCATTACAGCTACTGCGATCACCCAGCCTTGCATCTCCTTCAAATAATGTAGCACAGCGATATTAATTAAACAGATGGTCACACACAGTTAGCTGCAAGAGTTTGTCTGCTTGCTAAACCATGTACTACATTTTTACAAAGATATGGGGACAGACAGGCACGATTCCGCCCTTTAGATGGATAGACATTTCATAGCAATTGCTGAGCACTCTGAACATAAACGCACACTACACATGATATCTCATTGCAATGCTACAAATTAGGTTTCCAATTCTCTGAGGCCTGATGTGTTGAAATAAAACATATTTTTTGGGGGGTGAGGGGAGAGATGTGTGGCTCCTGTAAACATTATATAAAGCGAAGGATAGACAATCCATCAGATTACCTGACTAAAATGTGGTTGTAGAATGATTCCCTCTCTCATACTGGGTTGCTGCCTGTATATGTTCCCGTAAATCATTGCCGTAGACAGAGTAAGTATTATAAATAGAGGGAGCTGAATCATTGGCTGCCATAAAAGCACTCTGTTGTTAGCTCAGGCTAATCTGTTCCCTGTAATTTAATATTTTCATAAGCGTAAATGGCAAATTATGAAATATAGTGGGGACAGAAGTGGCAAAGCCGTTTACACAGCCCTGGGTGGCGATTTGTTGCCTAACCATTAACCTTACCATACCAAACTTGTTACAGGCAAACAAATTGGTGAATTAGGGGACAAATTGTGGAGCTATGAGCAATATTTTAATATAATGCTAAGACTCTGTGTGTATTGATTTTCATATCCGAGAAAATAATATGGGCCTAGAAAAATATTTTATGCAGGATAATATCCATGTTTCATGTTATTTGTTTTGGTAAAATGCAAATGATTTCTATGAATGGCCTGGGTTGTTGTAAAAAAAAAAAAAAAATGTTGTTTTCGACTTCAGATAGCTCGATCACAAGCTTCATTATCGGTTACTTAAGTTGCAGTTTCAAGGCACAGTTCATTTGAAATTCATTTGCAGATTTGCAATCAAAATGACTGTGAAATCAAAGTTAAACAGTCAGCATTTTACAGCGTGAAGGTAAAACACTGCAACACAACAGTAATATCAGTTTATGTGTTTTGCTGTGTGTTTCAGTTCAGTACAATAACCATAATCTAAGTGTTATTGTCGTTTTCTGCTGCATTCTTCTCCTCTATTGTTACCCACAATGCATGGTTGATCACTAAACTCATTTTAATTTAGAGGTGCTAATGAATGCAGGACAGAGAGGGTTCTTCTCCGAATGTCCCTGTTCTCAAGAACTCCAAGGTAACCTGCCTAAATTACTATTGCCCTGTATCACTTACATCTGTAATTATGAAGTGCTTTGAAAGGCTGGTCATGACACACATCAACACCATCATCCCAGACACCCTGGACCCATTCCAATTTACATACCGCCCCAAAAGATCCACAAATAACACAATCTCAATTGCACTTCACACTGCCCTCTGCCACCTGGACAATAACAATGTGAGAATGCTGTTCATAGACTACAGCTCAGCATTCAACACCATAGTCCCCTCCAAGCTCCTCCGATCGTTAAGAGGTTAACATGGTCCACACACACCTGTGTAGTCGTGAAGAGGACACGACAGTACCTCTTCCCACTCAGGAGGCTGAAAAGATTTGGCATCGGCCCTCGGATCCTCCAAAAGATCTACAGCTGCACCGTCGAGAACATCTTGACTGACTCTATGCACACTCACAAGACTATATATTCACACTATATACACACACTCACTCACATACACTATACTTACATGCTCACACAAAACCCACACACATTCACTGACACAACACAAACACACATACGGTACAGCAACTGCAAGGCACCCGACCACAAGGCACCTACAGAGGGTGCTGAGTACGGCCCAGTACATCACTGGGGCCGAGCTGCCATCCAGGACCTCTATACCAGGCGCAGTGGAGGCTGCTGAGGGGTGAACGGCTCATAATAATGGCTGGAACGGAGCCAATGGAATGGCATCAAACCATGTGCTTGATGTATTTGATAACGTTCCACTAATTCCGCTCCAGCCATTACCACGAGCCCATCCTCCCCAATTAAGGTTGCCACCAACCTCCTGTGACCAGGCGGTATCCCAGGATGGCCACAAAAAATGGTCAAAGACTCCAGCCACTCAAGCCATAGACTGTTCTCTCTGCTACCGTATGGCAAGTGGTACCAGTGCACCAAGTCTGGAACCAACAGGACCCTGAACAGCTTCTACCTCAAAGCCATAAGACTGCTAAACAAGACTGCTAAATAGCTCATCAAATGGCTACCCGGACTATTTGCATTTACCCTTTTTTGCACTAACTCACTTTACCGTTACCTATAAGTACATAGCTACCTCAATTACCTCGTACCCCTGCACAACGACTCGGTACTGGTACTCCCTGTATATAGCCACATTATTTTTACTCGCTATTGTTATTCGTTATTCCTCGTGTCACTATTTATATTTGTTATCTTTAACTCTGTATTGTTGGAAAATAACCCGTAACTAATGACTGTTAGTCTACACCTCTTCTTTACGAAAAATGTGACAAATACAAATTACATTTTATTTGACACACACATACACACGCTTTTCCACTTATCACATGCTGCTGCTACTCTGTTCTTTAATTTACTCTTATTATTATCTGTTTTGATACCTAGTCACTTTACCCTGTCTTCATGTACAAACAGTTGAAGTCAGAAGTTGACATACACTGTCAGTAGCTGAGTGTAGATGCGGTGTGGAAATCAAGCGCAGGAAACACGGGCGTTCGTGAACAGACTTTAGTAAATGAAGTCAGCACCAAACAGGCGAACAGCCAACCCAACCGGGAGGCAAAATACAAATTACGCACAAAATACAACGTGCGTAAAAGGACAATAGCGCACACAGTGCGGACTCTCGAAAACAACAAAACACGAGAGTAATAACGAGAGCAACAGCTAGACAATAACCAATCACACATAACACCTGACCCAACACACGATAACTAAATAGGAAACCAAATCAAACACTAACAAGGGACAGGTGTACAAACAGACAAAACCAAACAAACATGAAACATCGAACGGTGGTAGCTAGTACTCCGGGGACGACGACCGCCGAAGCCTGCCCGAACAAGGAGGAGGAGCAGCCTCGGCCGAAACCGTGACAGTACCCCCCCCTTGACGCGCGGCTCCAGCCGTGCGCCGATCCCGGCCTCGGGGACGACCAGGACGACGCGGAGCAGGGCGCGTAGGATGACCCCGATGGAACTCGGTCAGCAGGGACAGGTCTAATATGTCCCTCCTCGGCACCCAGCACCGCTCCTCCGGGCCGTACCCCTCCCACTCCACGAGATATTGGAGACCCCCCAGGCGGAGGGGCAGGTTTCTGGTCGATAGCCAGACTCGATCTCCAGGTGCGTATACAGGCCCCTCACTGCGGTGGAGATCGGCGCTCGTCTTATGCCGACGGATGGCCCGCTGCAGATGAACGTGGGCAGCGTTCCATGTCTCCTCCGAGCGCCGCACCCACTCATCCACCGCAGGGGCCTCGATCTGGCTCTCGTGCCAAGGTGCCAGAACCGGCTGGTACCCTAACACACACTGGAAAGGGGTTAGTTGGGTGGAGGAGTGGCGGAGAGAGTTCTGTGCCATCTCGGCCCACGGAACGTATCTCGCCCACTCCTCCGGCCGGCCCTGGCAATAAGACCTCAGAAACCTACCCACATCCTGGTTGACACGTTCAACCTGCCCATTACTCTCCGGGTGGTAACCCGAGGTAAGGCTCACCGAAACCCCCAACCGTTCCATAAAGGCTCTCCACACTCTGGAGGTGAACTGGGGGCCTCGATCAGACACTATATCCTCGGGTACCCCGTAATGCCGGAAGACATGGGTAAACAGAGCCTCAGCGGTCTGTAGGGCAGTAGGCAGACCCGGCATGGGAAGGAGACGACAGGCCTTCGAGAACCGATCCACAACGACCAGGATGGTAGTATTCCCCTGTGAGGGGGGAAGGTCTGTAACAAAGTCCACCGAGAGGTGGGACCAGGGTCGTTGTGGAACGGGCAGGGGTTGTAGCTTACCCCTGGGCAAATGTCTGGGCGCCTTACACTGTGCACACACCGAACAGGAGGAGACATAAACCCTCACATCCCTGGCTAATGTTGGCCACCAGTACTTAGTGCTAAGGCAGTGCACTGTCCGGCCGATACCTGGATGTCCAGAGGAGGGGGACGTATGAGCCCAATAAATGAGGCGATCGCGTACCTCGAGCGGAACGTACGTCCGACCCACTGGACACTGTGGAGGACTTGGGTCGGTGCGTAACGCCCGCTCGATCTCTGCATCGACCTCCCATACCACCGGTGCCACCAGACAAGACTTTGGTAGTATGGGAGTGGGCTCAACGGACCTCTCCTCCGTGTCATACCGCCGAGACAGGGCATCTGCCTTCCCGTTCTGGGACCCAGGGATGTAAGTGATTTTAAACACAAACCGGGCTAGAAACATAGTCCAGCGGGCCTGGTGAGGATTCAGTCTCCTAGCTGCCCGGATGTACTCCAGGTTACGGTGGTCCGTCAAAATGAGGAAAGGGTGTTGAGCCCCCTCAAGCCAATGCCTCCACACCTTTAGGGCCTGTACCACGGCTAACAGCTCCCTGTCCCCTACAACATAATTCCGCTCCGCCGGACTGAGCTTCTTAGAATAAAAAGCACAGGGGCGGAGCTTAGGTGGTGTGCCAGACCGTTGTGAGAGGACGGCCCCAATACCGGCCTCGGACGCGTCTACCTCTACCTGGAATGGTAAAGCGGGATCCGGATGCGCCAACACCGGCGCCGAGGTAAACAGGTCCTTCAGTCTCCCAAAAGCCCTGTCGCCTCAGCTGACCACCGCAAGCGCACCGGACCCCCCTTCAACAGAGACGTTATGGGAGCTGCCACCTGTCCAAAACCCCGGATAAACCTCCGGTAATAATTCGCAAAACCCAAGAACTGTTGCACCTCTTTCACAGTGGTTGGGGTTTGCCAATTACTCACAGCTGACACCCGGTCAACCTCCATCTTCACCCCTGACGCAGACAACTGATAACCCAAAAAGGAGACCGACTTCTGAAAGAACAGACATTTCTCTGCCTTGACATATAGGTCATGCTCCAACAGTCTCCTCAACACTCGGCGCACCAGGGCTACATGCTCAGCTCGGGTAGAACTGTACACCAGAATATCGTCTATGTACACGACTACTCCCTGCCCCTGCATGTCCCGGAAAATCTCATCTACAAAGGATTGGAAGACTGAGGGAGCATTCATTATCCCATATGGCATGACGAGATACTCGTAATGACCGGAGGTCGTGCTAAATGCTGTCTTCCATTCATCGCCCTCTCTAATGCGCACCAAGTTATATGCGCTCCTGAGATCCAATTTTGTGAAGAACTGAGCACCGTGTAATGACTCCGTCATAGTCGCAATCAGAGGAAGTGGATAACTGTACTTCACCGTAATCTGATTGAGACCGCGGTAATCAATACACGGGCGCAAACCTCCATCTTTTTTCTTCACAAAAAAGAAGCTAGAGGAAGCGGGTGAAGTGGAGGCCCGTATGTATCCCTGTCTCAGAGACTCAGCGATGTAAGTTTCCATCGCCTTCCTCTCCTCTTGAGACAAGGGATACACATGGCTCCGCGGGAGTGCTGCTCCTAACTGGAGATCTATCGCACAATCCCCCTGTCTATGAGGCGGCAGCTGTGCCGCCCTTGTCTTACTAAACACCAGTGTCAAATCCTCATACTCGGGGGGAATATGCAGTGCGGGCATTTGATTTGGACTCTCCACCGAGGTCGCCCCTATGGAAACACCCAAACATAGCCCCTCACACTGAACAGACCACCCTTTAAGAGCTTTCTCTCGCCACGAAATAGTAGGATCATGGGTAATCAACCAGGGAAGTCCCAGCACCACCGGATACGCAGGAGAGTCAATCAGATAGAGCTGAATCGTCTCCTCATGACCCCCTGCGTCTTCATCCTAAGGGGCGCTGTAACCTCCCTAATTAACCCAGATCCTAACGGACGGCTATCTAGGGCATGTACAGGGAAAGGCTTATCAACGGGAAGGAGAGGAATCCCTAACTCTACACAGAACTGGCGATCTACAAAATTCCCAGCTGCGCCTGAATCTACTAGCGCCTTATGCTGGGAACGAGGTGCAACCTGTGGAAAACAAACAGGCAAGGTTATGTGAACGACAGAAAGCTCTGGGTAAGTAGGACGCCTACTCACCTGGGAGGACTCCCCAATGCGTGGCCTGCCTTCACCACCACCGGGGGACCTTCCCCAACACCTAGCCGCGGTGTGCCCTCCACGGCCACAGTTGGTGCAGGGAACGGCCCCCCTCGGGTTCCTACTCCTCCGTTCTCTAGCGCCAGCACCAGTACCGGAAGGTGGAATGGGCAACCCCCACCCGGGACGTCCACGGGTGGCGAGCAGGGTGTCCAGCCGAATGGCCATGTCGACCAGTTGGTCAAACGACAACGTGGTATCCCTGCACGCCAACTCTCTCTGGACGTCCTCCCGGAGGCTGCAGCGGAAGTGGTCTATGAGGGCCCGCTCATTCCACCCTGCATCTGCCGCTAGAGTCCGGAACTCCAAAGCAAAAACCTGTGCGCTCCTCATCCCCTGTCGGAGGTAGAATAGACGCTCCCCCGCCGCCTTCCCTTCTGGTGGATGGTCAAACACGGCACGGAAGCGGCGGGAGAACTCCGCGTAGGTAATAGTAGCGGCGTCTATTCTCCTCCATTCGGCGTTGGCCCACTCCAACGCCTTGTCGGTGAGACAGGAGATGAGGGCGGAGACGCTCTCGTGTCCCGAGGGCGCCGGGTGTGCGGTGGCGAGGTAGAGCTCCACTTGCAGCAGGAACCCTTGACACCCGGCAGCGGAGCCGTCGTACGCCCTCGGGAGCGAGAGCCGAATCCCGCTGGGTTCCGGAAGGGGGACAGGAGGACTGACCGATGGGGATGGTCCGGTAGGTGGGGGCGTGGGTACCCCGCTGCTTTCCCATCGGTGGAGAGTGTTCATCACCCGATCCAGGGCGTGACCGATCTGGTTGATCCTGTCCTCCTGCCCACGCAGACGGTCCTCCATGATGTCCGTTGGCGCGGTTGCTGCTGCTGATTCCATGGGTGTGATGTGTGATTCTGTCAGTAGCTGAGTGTAGATGCGGTGTGGAAATCAAGCGCAGGAAACACGGGCGTTCGTGAACAGACTTTAGTAAATGAAGTCAGCACCAAACAGCCGAACAGCCAACCCAACCGGGATGCAAAATACAAATTACCCACAAAATACAACGTGCGTAAAAGGACAATAGCGCACACAGTGCGGACTCTCGAAAACAACAAAACACGAGAGTAATAACGAGAGCAACAGCTAGACAATAACCAATCACACATAACACCTGACCCAACACACGATAACTAAATAGGAAACCAAATCAAACACTAACAAGGGACAGGTGTACAAACAGACAAAACCAAACAAACATGAAACATCGAACGGTGGTAGCTAGTACTCCGGGGACGACGACCGCCGAAGCCTGCCCAAACAAGGAGGAGGAGCAGCCTCGGGCGAAACCGTGACATACACCTTTGCCAAATACCTTTAAACTCAGTTTTTTTACAATTCCTGACATTTAATTCTTGTAAAAATTCCCTTTCTTAGGTCAGTTAAGATCACCACTTTATTTTAAGAATGTGAAATGTCAGAATAATAGTAGAGAGAATGATTTATTTCAGCTTTTAGTTCTTTCATCACATTCCCAGTGGGTCAGAAGTTTACATACACTCAATTAGTATTTGGTAGCATTGCCTTTAAATTGTTAAACTTGGGTCAAACGTTTCGGGTAGCCTTCCACAAGCTTCCCACAATAAGTTGGGTGAATTTTGGCCCATTCCTCCTGACAGAGCTGGTGTAACTGAGTCAGGTTTGTAGGCCTCCTTGCTTGCACACGCTTTTTCAGTTCTGCCCACACATTTTCTATAGGATTGAGGTCAGGGCTTTCTGATGGCCACTCCAATACCTTGACTTTGTTGTCCTTAAGCCATTTTGCCACAACTTTGGAAGTATGCTTGGGGTCATTGTCGATTTGGAAGACCCATTTGAGACCAAGCTTTAACTTCCTGACTGATGTCTTGAGATGTTGCTTCAATATATCCACATAATTCAAACACAATTCCTTCATAAATCAACACAATTCCTTCCTCATGATGCCATCTATTTTGTGAAGTGCACCAGTCCCTCCTGCAGCAAAGCACCTCCACAGCATGATGCTGCCACCCCCGTGCTTCACGGTTGGGATGGTGTTCTTCGGCTTGCAAGCAACCCCCTTTTTCCTCCAAACATAATGATGGTCATTATGGCCAAACAGTTATATTTTTGTTTCATCAGACCAGAGGACATTTCTCCAAAAAGTACGATCTTTGTCCCCATGTGCAGTTGCAAACCGTAGTCTGGCTTTTTTATGGCGGTTTTGGAGCAGTGGCTTCTTCCTTGCTGAGCGGCCTTTCAGGTTATGTGGATATAGAACTTGTTTTACTGTGGATATAGATACTTGTGTACCTGTTTCCTCCAGAACCTTCACAAGGTCCTTTGCTGTTGTTCTGGGATTGATTTGCAAGTACGTTCATCTCTAGGAGACAGAACACGTCTCCTTCCTGAGCGGTATGACGGCTGCGTGGTCCCATGGTGTTTATTCTTGCGTACTATTGTTTGTACAGATGAACGTGGTACCTTCAGGCATTTGGAAATTGCTCCCAAGGATGAACCAGACATGTGGAGGTCTGCAATAATTTTTCTGAGGTCTTGGCTGATTTCTTTTGATTTTCCCATGATGTCAAGCAAAGAGGCACTGAGTTGAAAGGTAGGCCTTGAAATACAGTGGGGAAAAAAAGTATTTAGTCAAATCAAATCAAATCAAATCAAATTTTATTGGTCACATGCGCCGAATACAACAGGTGCAGACATTACAGTGAAATGCTTACTTACAGCCCTTAACCAACAGTGCATTTATTTTAAACAAAAAAGTAAGAATAAAACAACAACAAAAAAGTGTTGAGAAAAAAAGAGCAGAAGTAAAATAAAGTGACAGAAGGGAGGCTATATATACAGTAAAATAAAGTGACAGTAGGGAGGCTATATATACAGGGGGGTACCGTTGCATAGTCAATGTGCGGGGGCACCGGCTAGTTGAGGTAGTTGAGGTAATATGTACATGTGGGTAGAGTTAAAGTGACTATGCATAAATACTTAACAGAGTAGCAGCAGCGTAAAAAGGATGGGGTGGGGGGGCAGTGCAAATAGTCCGGGTAGCCATGATTAGCTGTTCAGGAGTCTTATGGCTTGGGGGTAGAAGCTGTTGAGAAGTCTTTTGGACCTAGACTTGGCACTCCGGTACCGCTTGCCGTGCGGTAGCAGAGAGAACAGTCTATGACTAGGGTGGCTGGAGTCTTGTTATATACCCACCAATTGTGCAAGTTCTCCCACTTAAAAAGATGAGAGAGGCCTGTAATTTTCATCATAGGTACACGTCAACTATGACAGACAAATTGAGAAAAGAAAATCCAGAAAATCACATTGTAGGATTTTTAATGAATTTATTTGCAAATTATGGTGGAAAATAAGTATTTGGTCACCTACAAACAAGCAAGATTTCTGGCTCTCACAGACCTGTAACTTCTTCTTTAAGAGGCTCCTCTGTCCTCCACTCGTTACCTGTATTAATGGCACCTGTTTGAACTTGTTTTCAGTATAAAAGACACCTGTCCACAACCTCAAACAGTCACACTCCAAACTCCACTATGGCCAAGACCAAAGAGCTGTCAAATGACACCAGAAACAAAATTGTAGACCTGCACCAGGCTGGGAAGACTGACTCTGCAATAGGTAAGCAGCTTGGTTTGAAGAAATCAACTGTGGGAGCAATTATTAGGAAATGGAAGACATTCAAGACCACTGATAATCTCCCTCGATCTGGGGCTCCACGCAAGATCTCACCTCGTGGGGTCAAAATGATCACAAGAACGGTGAGCAAAAATCCCAGAACCACACGGGGGGACCTAGTGAATGACCTGCAGAGAGCTGGGACCAAAGTAACAAAGCCTAACATCAGTAACACACTACGCCGCCAGGGACTCAAATCCTGCAGTGCTAGACGTGTCCCCCTGCTTAAGCCAGTACATGTCCAGGCCCGTCTGAAGTTTGCTAGAGTGCATCCAGAAGAGGATTGGGAGAATGTCATATGGTCAGATGAAACCAAAATATAACTTTTTGGTAAAAACTCAACTCGTCGTGTTTGGAGGACAAAGAATGCTGAGTTGCATCCAAAGAACACCATACCTACTGTGAAGCATGGGAGTGAAAACATCATACTTTGGGGCTGTTTTTCTGCAAAGGGACCAGGACGATTGATCCGTGTAAAGGAAAGAATGAATGGGGCCATGTATCGTGAGATTTTGATTGAAAACCTCCTTCCATCAGCAAGGGCATTGAAGATGAAACGTGGCTGGGTCTTTCAGCATGACAATGATCCCAAACACACCGCCCGGGCAACGAAGGAGTGGCTTCGTAAGAAGCATTTCAAGGTCCTGGAGTCTCCAGATCTCAACCCCATAGAAAATCTTTGGAGGGAGTTGAAAGTCCGTGTTGCCCAGCGACAGCCCCAAAACATCACTGCTCTACAGGAGATCTGCATGGAGGAATGGGCCAAAATACCAGCAGCAGTGTGTGAAAACCTTGTGAAGACTTACAGAAAACGTTTGACCTGTGTTATTGCCAACAAAGGGTATATAACAAAGTATTGAGAAACTTTTGTTATTGACCAAATACTTATTTTCCACCATAATTTGCAAATAAATTCATAAAAAATCCTACAATGTGATTTTCTGGATTTTTTTTCCTCATTTTGTCTGTCATAGTTGACGTGTACCTATGATGAAAATTACAGGCCTCTCTCATCTTTTTAAGTGGGAGAACTTGCACAATTGGTGGCTGACTAAATACTTTTTTTCCCCACTGTACATCCACAGGTACACCTCCAATTGACTCAAATGTTCTGGAATTTTCTAAGCTGTTTAAAGGCACAGTCAACTTAGTGTATGTAAACTTCTGACCCACTGGAATTGTTATACAGTGAATTATAAGTGAAATAATCTGTCTGTAAACAATTGTTGGAAAAATGACTTGTGTCATGCACAAAGTAGATGTCCTAACCGTCTTGCCAAAACTATAGTTTGTTAACAAGACATTTGTGGAGTTGTTGAAAAACAAGTTTTAATGACTCCACCTAAGTGTATGTAAACTTCAGACTTCAACTGTATCTACCGCAAATGCCTCGTACCGCTGCATATTGATCTGTTACTGGTACTCTCTTTATATAGCTCAACTCTTGTGTATTTTATTCCTCATGTTACTATTTTTTAAAATAACAACATATTAACTCTGCATCGTTGGAGAGGGCTCATAAGCAAGCATTTCACGATAAAATCTACATCCGTTGTATTCAATGCATGTGACAAATAACATTTTATTATTATTTTTATTTAGAATCACAACACCCTACTTCCTGCTAGCTAGACTCATCTAGAGGTCACATGACCCACTCTCTCTCACCCTCTTTCTCCCCCTCGCTCCACCAACGAGAGTTTCTTGACTAAATTACTTTTGTTTGTCTCTTCCTCCTCGTTTTCTCCATCTTAATACATCATTCATTAGATTACGGAAAGCCATTAGTGTCAAGATTGGGAACTTGCAAATTCGTTTAGCATATAAAGCTGACTTCTTTTTCAACTGTGGGGCTAAATATCGATGACAGGCCCTTGTTATGGTTGATGGACGAGGTTCATAATTAGAACAAGCTTTTCCTTTGGACTATTAATGAGGTTTGTGACTAAAAACAACCCCCACCCCTCCTCCACCCTACCCGGCCCCTCTGACAATTTTTTGTGGTCTCATATCTGTCAAGCAAGCTACCTGTGCAGCTCGAGTGATGGCTCTGCAGGGACAATTAATAATCATTCAGGATGGTCCATAATTCTCTTTGAAAAAGAAGAATTTGGGCTTTTTCTTGACTTACTTTGCTCTTTGGGGAGCATAGGTCAATCACAAACTTCCTCCGAAATGCATGTGCTAAACGATTGTCAGACGTCTTGGCTCGAGTGCGATATCCTCATGCTCTTTCCATGACATAGACTGACCAGGTGAATCCAGGTGAAAGCTATGATCCTTTATTGATGTCACAAAAAATGTAAGTGCCTTTGAACGGGTTATGGTAGTAGGTGACAGGTGCACCGGTTTGTGTCAAGAACTGCAGCACTTCTGGGTTATTCACAATCAAGAATGATCCATCACCCAAAGGACATCCAGCCAACCTGACACAACTGTGGGAAGCATTGGAGTCAACATGGGCCAGCATCCCTGTGGAATGCTTTTGACACCTTGT
This sequence comes from Coregonus lavaretus, assembly GCF_964263955.1. Taxonomy (NCBI): domain Eukaryota; kingdom Metazoa; phylum Chordata; class Actinopteri; order Salmoniformes; family Salmonidae; genus Coregonus; species Coregonus lavaretus. The sequence goes on along the minus strand of NC_139992.1, from coordinate 56,510,055 downwards.
AGAGTCAATGCCCCAACGAATTGAAGCTGTTCTGAGGGCAAAAGGGGGTGTGCAACTCAATATTAGGAAGGTGTTCCTATTGTTTGGTATGCTCAGTGTATATACTGTATATTTATTTATCTTTAACACAGGCATAACACCTAACAAACACTTCGTAGTTTTTTTTACGCTTTTAACATGTTGTTACCTCATATCCCAGTGATAATGCCTTGCATTACGCCTGGGAAGAAAACACTTCAATTTGCTCAACTTACCCCAAGGCAAACATTTTGACTATATTAGCCCACACAGCTACAAGGATATACTTTCATGCTGGCTTTAGGACCTCATATTGATGCTTGTAGAGTCCCCAACTGATGTATAGAACAATCTTACAATTATCTATATACTTTGGTTTAGATACAAGTATCATGAAACCAAACACAAAAATTCATTTGATTTGGTGAAAATCAGTTTTTTGGACCTAACTTGCTTACCACTTTTTCCATGTGGTTTCTTACTTCACAGACTCCATGAAATAATGACCTCTTCCTAAATATTTGGTCAAATTATTAATTTAGTGTAAGGTATCCTAGAAACAAGGGTGAATCAACTTTCCCCTTGGCTCAACTTACCCCACTCTCCCCTATGTTCTGTGCCGCTCATGCAGCATTGAATTGTTGGCTAAATGTAGCAAAATGTTCTTCCAGCTGGATGCACTATCGCCTACACACACCACCAAGCCTAAAGCTGATGATCAAGAGGAGCTGGACAATGAGGAAGAGGAGACAGAAGAACATGCATCACCAACATGCTCTCTGTATGGTTCATCACCCCCCTGCCTCACACCCATCAACTCCTCAGATGACTGCAGAAGCTGTTTCTGATCATCTACGGGCAGGCCAGAGGAAAGGGCACATCTCTGCACAACCTTTCAGAGAAGCAATCCAAAACCACGGGCAAAAAAAGGATAATGATAATAAGCTAGAGCAGGCGAAAGTTGCCATTTTAACGCAAGTAGCTGATAACGTGCTCTGTTACAATGTAGACAGTGAGGAAATATGTGGCAAACAGGTGGCCAGTGAGATTCGCCTAATAAAGGATCCAGCATTGAAGATGCAACTTTGCCAAAACATAACAACGATGTTGTATGATGCACAGGAACATTGCATGTCTGTGCCTGCCGTGCATATGGCATATCCTCCCATCTCTCCATCCACTGCACAGCCAATGTACAGGCCCTATAGAGAGCGCACACCAACACACCCACCTTTCTTTCATCCTCAACCTTTACATTTACATTTTACATTTTAGTCATTTAGCAGACGCTCTTATCCAGAGCGACTTACAGGAGCAATTAGGGTTAAGTGCCTTGCTCAAGGGCACATTTACGTCATTTAGCAGACGCTCTTATCCAGAGCGACTTACAAATTGGTGCATTCACCCTATAGCCAGTGGGATAACCACTTTCCAATTTATTTTTATGTATTTATTTATTTTTAATTTTTTATCTTTTTTTGGGGGGGGGGGGGTAGAAGGATTACTTTATCCTATCCCAGGTATTCCTTAAAGAGGTGGGGTTTCAAATGTCTCCGGAAGGTGGTGAGTGACTCCGCTTTCCTGGCGTCGTGAGGGAGCTTGTTCCACCATTGGGGTGCCAGAGCAGCGAACAGTTTTGACTGGGCTGAGCGGGAACTATGCTTCCGCAGAGGAAGGGGAGCCAGCAGGCCAGAGGTGGATGAACGCAATGCCCTCGTTTGGGTGTAGGGACTGATCAGAGCCTGAAGGTACGGAGGTGCCGTTCCCCTCACTGCCCCATAGGCAAGCACCATGGTCTTGTAACGGATGCGAGCTTCAACTGGAAGCCAGTGGAGTGTGCGGAGGAGGGGGGTGACGTGAGAGAACTTGGGAAGGTTGAACACCAGACGGGCTGCGGCATTCTGGATGAGTTGTAGGGGTTTAATGGCACAGGCAGGGAGCCCAGCCAACAGCGAGTTGCAGTAATCCAGACGGGAGATGACAAGTGCCTGGATTAGGACCTGTGCCGCTTCCTGTGTAAGGCAGGGTTGTACTCTCCGAATGTTGTAGAGCATGAACCTGCAGGATCGGGTCACCGCCTTGATGTTAGCGGAGAACGACAGGGTGTTGTCCAGGGTCACGCCAAGGCTCTTCACACTCTGGGAGGAGGACACAACGGAGTTGTCAACCGTGATGGCGAGATCATGGAACGGGCAGTCCTTCCCCGGGAGGAAGAGCAGCTCCGTCTTGCCAGGGTTCAGCTTGAGGTGGTGATCCGTCATCCATACTGATATGTCTGCCAGACATGCAGAGATGCGATTCGCCACCTGGTTATCGGCCTCCACCACCTCCTCTGCATATGACCTTCACCAGGATGCTCAATGAGCCTTACTCAGAGAACTGCGTCCGTAATGGGTCCGCGGTCAAATGACCACCCCTCATCACTGTCAAACGCTCCCTAAAACACTTTAGCGAGCAGGCCTTTCTAATTGACCTGGCCCAGGTATCCTGGATGGATATTGACCTGATTCCGTCAGTAGAGGATGCCTGGTTTTTCTTTAAAAGTGCTTTCCTCTCAATCTTAAATAAGCATGCCCCATTCAAAAAATTCAGAACGAAGAACAGATATAGCCCCTGTACTGCTCAGCCGTCTTCATCGACCTGGCCAAGGCTTTCTACTCTGTCAACCACCGCATTCTTATTGGCAGACTAAATAGCTTTGGTTTCTCTAATGACTGCCTCGCCTGGTTCACCAACTACTTCTCAGATAGATTTCAATGTGTAAAATCGGAGGGCCTGTTGTCTGGACTCTCGGCGGATCTGACCTAGAGTATGTGGACAACTACAAATACCTAGGTGTCTGGTTAGACTGTAAACTCTCCTTCCAGACTCACATTAAGCATCTCCAATTAAAAGTTAGATCTAGAATCGGCTTCCTATTTCGCAACAAAGCCTCCTTCACTCTGCTGCCAAACATGCCCTCGTAAAACTGACTCTCCTACCGATCCTTGACTTCGGCGATGTCATTTACAAAATAGCCTCCAACACTCTACTCAGCAAATTGGATGTAGTCTATCACAGTGCCATCCGTTTTGTCACCAAAGCCCCATATACTACCCACCATTGTGACCTGTACGCTCTTGTTGGCTGGCCTTCACTACATATTCGTCGCCAAACCCACTGGCTCCAGGTCATCTACAAATCACTGCTAGGCAAATCGCTGTCTTATTTTAGCTCACTGGTCACCATAGCAACACCCACCCGTAGTCTGCGCTCCAGCAGGTATATCTCACTGGTCATCCCCAAAGCCAACACCTCCTTTGGCCACCATTCCTTCCAGTTTTCTGCTGCCAATGACTGGAACGAACTGCAAAAATCTATGAAGCTGGAGACTCTTATCTCCCTCACTAAATTTAAGCGTCAGTTGTCAGAGCAGCTTACCGATCACTGCACCTGTACACAGCCATTCTGAAATTAGCCCACCCAACTACCTCATCCCCATATTGTTATTTATTTTGCTAATTTGCACCCCAGTATCTCTATTTGCACATCATCTTTTGCACATCTATCATTCCAGTGTTAATACGAAATTGTAACTATTTTGCACTATGGCCTATTTATTGCCTTACCTCCATAACTTACTACATTCGCACAAACTGTATATATATTTTCTGTTTGTATTTTTGACTTTATGTTTTGTTTACCCCATATGTAACTCTGTGTTGTTGTTTTTATCGCACTGCTTTGCTTTATCTTGGCCAGGTCGCAGTTGTAAATGAGAACTTGTTCTCAACTGGCTTACCTGGTTAAATAAAGGTGAAATAAATAAAATTAAAATAAAGTTGCTGGGCTGTCAACTGGCAGTAGTGCAGTAGTTAAGGTGACAGAAGAACCTTATTTTCTATATTGAGAATCCTGAATGCCTACAAGAGCGTTGTGCCAGTAACCGAAAGGTCGCTGGTTCTAATCCCCGAGCCGACTAGGTGAAAAATCTGTCGATGTGCCCTTAAGCAAGGCACTTAACCCTAATTGCTCCTGTAAGTCGCTCTGGATAAGAGCGTCTGCTAAATGTATAATAAATAAAATAATAAATTATGTTGGCAGGCCAAATATGTTATTTTTGTAAAATGTCAAACCAAATAGTCACTTTATTTTTCTAATGTTTTTTATAACAAATGTTCAATTTTTCTATCTATGGAAGAAGTTCATACTGTGAATGTTTACAGCTGTTAAGCAATTTTGCACTGTTAGCACAATATACAGAAAATGGTCTGGATTTCTGTTTACATTTTGAGACCTTTAATGCATTGTTTTGTTTATGACTCCATGGAAAGCAATATCACTGTGTTAACAAACGTTTAGTGATAATAAACAATCTCTGAAAGAGTAAGGCTTCATGAGGTCGGTGCGCAGAGGGTAAGCATTTTCGGCGACAAACATGTAGGGCATTGCCACATCTGTGCCTGGCAGTGGCTCGGCTGGGGGGACATATAGCAGAGAGGCCTGCATCAGACATTCTTCCCTTTGTGCCAACATGTGCATATATGAACTTATAATTGGCATCAACAACAGCCATCAGACATATGAAGAAGCACAATTTGTAGTTATGGAATGTGCTTCCACTTTTGTCAGGGGTCAGAATGGTGATGTGTTTTCCATCCATAGTGCTGAGGCAATGAGGGAACTGTAATTTGTCTTAAACCTTTTGCCACTTCTCTCTACTCCGCCTCTGTTGTAGGTGTCTAGAAAGAAGACAACAATATGTCAGATGTGCTTCATAGTCTCTCTCTCTCTCTCCCTTTACACATACACACCAGTGGAGGCTGCTGAGGGGAGGATGGCTCATAATAATGGCCGGAATGGAATAAATGGAATGGTGTCAAACACATGGTTTTCATGCGTTTGATACCATTCCATTCACTCTACTCAAGCCATTATACTCCATTCCAGACATTATGATGAGCCGTTCTCCTCTCAGCAGCCTCCACTGACACACAACCAATAGTAATTCAGTTTAACCTCTACGGGATCGGTGTCCCGTACACGGGACGGTTGACCTAACGTGCGCTAATGTGATTAGCATGACTGTTGTAAGTAACAGCAAACTTTTCAGGACATAGACTTGCCTTATATGGGCAGAAAACTTAAATTCTTGTTAATCTAACTGCGTTGTCCAATTTAGAGTAGCTATTACAGTGAAACAATACCATGCTATTGTTTGAGGAGAGTGCACAACAAAAAACGTATCACAGCAACTGGTTTGATACATTCACCTCTGAAGGTACATCATGTACTTACATTCAGTAATCTTGCTCTGATTTGTCATCCTAAGGGTTCCAGAGATAAAATGTAGAATAGTTTTGTTTGATAAAATCCAGTTTTGGATTCAAATGTGGGAACTGGGTTCTACAGTTTGAACCCCTGCTGTCTCTGGCTCCACACCCACCCCTCCCAGCCATCTAGATGTGTGAAAGTTAGTGTATAAGCCAATGATCCATCATGTATGACATTCCCGGGAGTGTGTAAACTTACATTTTGTATTACCATATCATTTTGTTATTATTATTATTATTATTTATTGTTTGTCATTTCGCAGACACTCTTAATTTTTTATTTTTCATACTGGCCCCCCGTGGGAATCGAACCCACAACCCTGGCGTTGCAAACGCCATGCTCTACCAACGGAGCTACATCCCTGCCGGCCATTCCCTCCCCTACCCTGGACGACGCTGGGCCAATTGTGCGCCGCCCCATTGGTCTCCCAGTCACGGCCGGCTACGATAGAGCCTGGATTCGAACCAGGATCTCTAATGGCACAGTTAGCACTGCGATGCAGTGCGCCACTCGACAGCCTATAGTTATGTACTTGAAAATGTATCAATTGACCAAATTTGATACATTTGGGCAGACTTGATACAAAATAGTCCAGTATTGCAATGCTTCACTAGATCAATCTGAAACTTTGCACACACACTGCTGCCATCTAGTGGCCAAAATCTAAATTGCGTCTAAACTACAATATTATATTGTGGCCCTTCTCTTGCATTTCAAAGATGATGGAACAAAAACATTATTGTTTGTATTATCTTTTACCAGATCTAATTTGTTATTTTCTCCTACATTAATTTCACATTTCCACAAACTTCATTTCCTTTCAAATGGTATCAAGAATATGCATATCCTTGCTTCATGTCCTGAGCTACAGGCAGTTAGATTTGGGTATGTCATGTTAGGCAAAGATTTTTAAAAAGGGTCCGATCCTTAAGAGGTTAATTTGTCACAACAAGTGGCATAATGCCAGCAATCTCAAAGCATCAAATGGTTACATAATGTAGACTGTTTACCATGTGTTATACAACATACCAAGTGGTGATTAACAGCCATGAATGTCTTACCTTCATGTACTCATCCTTGGGAACATGTTACAGCACCTCACAGATCTCCAGGACAATCTCACTGACCGTGCTCCTCCCGATGTGATATTGAAAACTTAATGAGCTGAATATCTCCCCTGTAGGAAATAAACATTATTTGGTGCATGGAATGAATAACTCCTATTCCTTATTCATTGCAAAGAAGAATCCTTGCATTATTTATTATTCTTACCAGTAGCAAGGAATCTGAGTGTGACAGAGAGTATATTTTTGGCAGTTATAGCCTTTCTCAAATGTGTGTCGCTCCTGGTGATGTGGGGGGCCACCAATCCCAGGAGATGGCGAAACTCCTCAACATTCATTTGGAGGAGGTTATGAAAGCCCCTCCTGTCATCGGCCTGTGGAATTTGAAAGGGGACAGCTGTTATTAGCTTGCTAGCCACTTCTGCCAGATTACAGTTATGCAAACAGCATGGTTAGAATGAAAGAAGGAAAGATAATTTTCTGAGATTCCAAAACATGATACCTTTTATAACTATTTTTATTTTGACATTATCACAGTTGTGTGTGTGTGTGTGTGTGTGACACACACACACACTTTTAACTCTTATCAACTATGAAGTAGTTAATTGCCCAAGTGTGGTAAGTTCAAATGAAACTAGTTGTTTTTGTGTAGTTAGCTAGCTGAACATTGTGAAGTTACTGGAAAGATTACCTCGAGCTCTCTTTGAAGAATAGATAGCCCATACTATCCTCTCCTTCCCAGCCACGAACGGGTCCATACCCTTTTTCTTCTCTTTTCCTTGTGTTTCTCAACACAAAACACTACCAACATCACAGCAACAGCTTGTTGTTGTTCTTCGATGCCATGCTTGATACGCCCAGTTGACGAAGTCTACATCACAGTTGACGTAGCCTACATCAGCTTATTTAGCCTCGCAAGTCAATCGCAGAATGTGACCACAGAACTGAAGCAAATCGTAAAATCTGTGACATGTAATAATCGTGAAAGACAGAATCTGACATACAGTTAAAGTCGGAAGTTTACATACACCTTAGTCAAATACATTTAAACTCAGTTTTTCACAATTCCTGGCATTTAATCCTAGTAAAAATTCCCTTTCTTAGGTCACCACTTTATTTTAAGAATGGGAAATGTCAGAATAATAGTAGAGAGAATGATTTATTTCAGCTTTTATTTCTTTCATCACATTCCCAGTGGGTCAGAAGTTTATATACACTCAATTAGTATTTGGTAGCATTGCCTTTAAATTGTTTAACTTGTGGAAGGCTACTACGTTTCGGATAGCCTTCCACAAGCTTCCTACAATAAGTTGGGTGAATTTTGGCCCATTCCTCCTGACAGAGCTGGTGTAACTGAGTCAGGTTTGTAGGCCTCCTTGCCCGCACATGCTTTTTCAGTTCTGCCCACACATTTTCTATAGGATTGAGGTCAGGGCTTTGTGATGGCCACTCCAATACCTTGACTTTGTTGTCCTTAAGCTATTTTGCCACAACTTTGGAAGTATGTTTGGGGTCATTGTCCATTTGGAAGGCGTATTTGCGACCAAGCTTTAACATCCTGACTGATGTTAGATGTTGCTTCAATATATCCATCATGCCATCTATTTTGTGAAGTGCACCAGTCCCTCCTGCAGCAAAGCACCCCCACAGCATGATGCTGCCACACCCGTGCTTCACAGTTGGGATGGTGTTTTTCAGCTTGCAAGACACCCCCTTTTTCCTCCAAACATAACGATGGTCATTATGGCCAAACAGTTATATTTTTGACCAGAGGACATTTCTCCAAAAAGTACGATCTTTGTCCACATGTGCAGTTGCAAACCGTAGTCTGGCTTTTTTATGGCGGTTTTGGAGCATTGACTTCTTCCTTGCTGAGCGGCCTTTCAGGTTATGTTTGTTACAACATTTTTGTTGATCGGAAAACAGTTCTAAAATCATTTTGGTTTTATTTAGCACCACAATATGGGATTGATTCAAGGCTGCAAGTTCATTTGCAGTATGACCACCAGTACTGTACACCTTTTTCAGCAAAACACTCACTTGAGGTATTTGATTTGGTTCTTATTCATGCAACTTCTTGTCTTTGAATTAGACATTACAATATGACATACAATACAATGTTACAATAACACAATATTTTTGGGGGGTTTCCCCTTAGAATGCACAGCATCTTTACATTGCTTATATGCAAATAGAAAGTAGAAGGAAAATAGATTTTTAGGTACAGTATCACCAATATATGAGCATTTCCTTCATTTAATATATAATAGTCAGCTATGCATACCATTTCTTTTTTTATCCCTTTACCCTATTTATTCTAGGATAGGGAGACAAAAAAACAACTAAAGGTAATGAGACCTCTCTGTCCCTCCCAGGGTTGTACCACCCCCTCTCCCTCCCTACCTGCCTCCCTCCCCGGGTTGTACACCCCCCCCAGAGCTGTAAAATGAGTTTAGCAGTCCCCTCTGGTTGAAGCTCCTGGTATTGTCTTTGCAATATGTAACTGCTTAAGAGGTGGTATGGCAAGGTCATCGGTGATCTTAAACAGCAGAGAGGTGTCGGCAAGGCATAAGAAGATGTCAAAGCTCAGTATGCTGTTTTTCTTACTTACTGAAGTGGGCTAAATCTACAGTGCATTTGGAGAAAGTGTTCCACTTGACTTGTTCCACATTTTGTTACATTACAACCTTATTCAAAATTATCCCCCCCCCCCCTCATCAATCTACACACAATACCACAATGACAAAGCAAAAACAGGTTTTTAGAAATCTTTGCGAATTTAGAATATAAAAAAAACTGAAATGACACATTTACATAAGTATTCAGACCCTTTACTCAGTGCTTTGTTGAAGCAATTTTGGCAGCAATTACAGCCTCGAGTCTTCTTGGGTATGACGCTACACGCTTGGCACACCTGTATTTGGGGAGTTTCTCCCATTCTTCTCTGCAGATCCTGTCAAGCTCTGTCAGGTTGGATGGTGAGCGTTGCTGCACAGCTATTTTCAGGTCTCTCCAGAGATGTTCGATCGGGTTCAAGTCTGGGCTCTGGCTGGGCCACTCAAGGACATTCAGAGACTTCTCCCGAAGCCATTCCTGCGTTGTCTTGGCTGTGTGGTTAGGGTCGTTGTCCTGTTGGAAGGTGAACCTTTGCCCCAGTCTGAGGTCCTGTGCGCTCTGGAGCAGGTTTCCATCAAGGAACTCTCTGTGATTGTTCCATTCATCTTTGCCTCAATCCTGACTAGTCTCCCAGTCCCTGCCCCTGAAAGAAATCCCCACAACATGATGCTGCCACCACCATCCGTCACCGTAGGGATGGTGCCAGGTTTCCTCCAGACGTGACGCTTGGCATTCAGGCCAAAGAGTTCAATCTTGGTTTTATCAGACCAGAAGGTCTTGTTTGTCATGGTCTGAGAGGCTTTAGGTGCCTTTTGACAAACTCCAAGCGGGCTGTCATGTGCCTTTTACTGAGGAGTGGCTTCTGTCTGGCCACTCTACCATAAAGGCCTGATTGGTGGAGTGCTGCAGAGATGGTTGTCCTTCTGGAAGGTTCTCCCATCTCCACAGAGGAACTCTAGAGCTCTATCAGAGTGACCATCGGGTTCTTGGTCACCTTCCTGACCAAGGCCCTTCTCCCCCGATTGCTCAGTTTGGCCGGGCGGCCAGCTCTAGGAAGAGTCTTGGTGGTTTCAAACTTCTTCCATTTAAGAATGATGGAGGCCACTGTGTTCTTGGGGACCTTCAGCGCTGCAGAAATGTTTTGGCACCCTTCCCCAGATCTGTGCCTCGACACAATCCTGTCTCGGAGCTCTACGGACAATTCCTTCGAACTCCTTCGAGCTTGGTTTTTGTTCTGACATGCACTGTCAACTGTCGGACCTTATATAGACAGGTGTGTGCCTTTCCAAATCATGTCCAATCAATTGAATTTACCACAGGTGGACTCCAATCAAGTTGTAGAAACATGTCAAGGATGATCAATGGAAATAGGATGCACCTGAGCTAATTTTTTGAGTCTCATAGCAAAGGGTCTGAATAGCTATGTAAATGAGGTATTTCAGTTTTTTATATTTAATACATTGGCAAAATGTTCTTAAAACCTGCTCGTGTTGTGTCATTATGGGGTATTCTGTGTAGATTGCTGAGGAAATTATTTTATTTAATCCATTTTAGAATAAGACTGTAACGTAACAGAATTTGGAAAAAGTCAAGGGGTCTGACACCACCAATCAGCCTACACCACTGTGCACACACCCGTTGTTACTATGAGAACTAGCATAGCCATGTCAGCAAATGTCACACAAATCCAATTTGGTCACTTGTAACTTGCTGTTTGGACAGTCAGTATTCCAAAAATGGATTTAAAAACAAAACTGATTTGAGCATTAAGGACTGCAGTGTGAACAAGACTTAGTGACCTCTTGGCACACCTGAACCAGATTACATTTTTCTTCTTTTTCTAAGGGGTAGATCAGCTTTAATATTGCAGATAGATTATAACTTCCATCAATGTAATTGTCTGCATCACTTCGAATCCCCCATATGTTTTTTTTCTTCTCGCAAATATATATACATACATACATACATACGTACATACGTACATACGTACATACACATACATATACATATACATTTCCTTTTTTAAAATATATTTCCCTTTATTACTTTCCAACCCCCACCACCCCTTCCCTAATTGAAGTAAACTAGTGAACAACAATGCTTAGGCCTCTACTTCCAGTTTATACATACTATATAAATTTTATGGACACAGTCCAATTTACAATAATTAAATTTTGTTTGTTTTTACTCCTGAACTTCCTCTACCCTCAACCTCTCTGATCATTTTCATGATGTCCATCTGGTTTGCGTCTATATGCCATATCTTTCTAACTGTGCTCTTTCACAAAAGCTCTCAACCTATAACCTATATACTTATTATAGACACAGTATGCTTACATTATTAGTTATCTTGTTGTTATTAGTTGTTGTTAGTTGTTATTAGTCCCATCCTTCAACTCCATTCAACACCACCCATCTGTCTCTTAACACCATCAAATTGGATTTCTATTTGCCATATATTTTTCAACTGTACTGTGATGTTTTACAAAAGTTCTGAACCTTTCTATTCGCATTGTTTCTACAGATTGTAAATTGAAAATAAACATATTTGCTAAAAGTATTATTATATTATTGATCGATTGACTATGACTTTTCAGATCACCCAGTAATGCTATATGCAGGGTTAACTCCAAGTAAATATTGCAATCCTTTAGCCATTACTGGACCTGTGTCCAAAAACAAGCTACAAATGGACAGTACCAAAACAAATGATCTAATGATTCTCTCTCTTCACAGCAAAATCTGCAGAGCTGGGAAGATTGTATCCCCCATATAAATAACATTCTATTGGTAGCAAGATTTATATATAATAATTAAAATGGAAAAATTCTAAGTTTTGAATCCGGCGTCGTTTTGCATATCAGTTCAGAAACACTATGTCGTGGGATCGGTACGTCAAAATTCTCTTCCCAACTATTTTGCAATCTATATGGGATGGCTGTCAAGCCTTTGGACCTTAAATGAAACTGGTAAACTGGTTTTAAAACCAATTATGTTCTTTAATGCAAGGCCGACAGACAGGTTCCTTACGTTTTCCCCCTTCCACTTTCCTCTTCCATTTTTGCGGTAATGCTGCAATTATTTGGTTGTAATTTTGGGTAGAGCGGACATTTCCATATGTTTTTGTTAGCTGCATGTGCGACATAACTCCACCAGTCCTACCGATGATATCATTTACGAAGATTATAACTTTTTTTAACATTTTGCTGAAAAAAAAGTTTTTTTATCAATTAGTATATTTGAGTTTAACCACAATATTTGTTGCATTATTTGTTCTATCGTTTCTGGATGATTAAATTGAAATTGCAACCAACTTTCTATGGCTTGTTTTAGAAAGAGTGATATTTGGGAGATTATTTCCTTTTCAAATAACTGAAAGTGTGAGGTTGTAATCTGAATAAAGGGAAAAAGGCCATTCTTGAACATTGGGTCTTACTAATTTGCTAGAGAACCAGTTCTGATTTCAGTATAACTTTTGTATGACTGAAGCTTTTAGTGATAGGTCTAATGCTTTAATATTTAATCATTTCTGTCCTCCGAATTCATATTCATTATATAAATAGGCCTGTAAAAAAATTTCTGGCTTGCCGTTCCAAATCAAATGGAATATTTTTTTCTTATATAATTTAAAAAACTGTTGGCTAGGCGTAGGCATGACCATAAGCAAATAGGTAAACTGGCATAATACTAAAGAGTTAATCAAGGTGAATTTTCCACAAATTGACAGGTATTTACCTTTCCATGGTAGCAAGATCTTATCTATTTTTGCTAACTTTCTATTAAAATGTGTTTGAGATCATTTATTTCATTTGGGATATGTATTCCGAGTATATCCACATCACCATCAGACCATTTTATTGGTAAACTACATGGTAATGTAAACATTTTATTTTTTAGTGATCCAATACGTAATATAGTACATGTATCATAATTTGGTTGTAATCCAGAGAGGTTAGAACATGTATCTAGATCCTCTATGAGGCTGTGGAGGGATTAAAGTTGTGGATTTAAAAGAAAACATGAATCATCAGCATACAATGACACTTTTGTTTTTAAGCCCTGGATTTCTAATCCCTTTATATTATTGTTGGATCTGATTTTAATAGCTAACATCTCGATGGCCATAATAAATAGATATGCCGATAGTGGACAACCTTGTTTCACTCCTCTTGACAGTTTAAAACTTTCTGAGAAATAGCCATTATTTACTATTTTACACCTAGGGTTACTATACATGATTTTAACCAATTTTATAAGAGATTCTCCAAAATTGAAATGCTCCAGGCATTTATATATAAACCCCAGTCGTACTTTATCAAATGCCTTTTCGAAGTCTGCTATGAATAGCAGGCCTGGTTTCCCAGATTTTTCATAGAGTTCTATTGTTTCCAGTACTCGCCTTATATTATCTCCAATGTATCTTCCATGTAAAAAACCTGTCTGATTAGAATGAATAATGTCCGACAATACCTTTTTAATTCTATGAGCTATACATTTTGCTAGAATTTTTGCATCACAACACTGAAGTGTAAGGGGCCTCCAATTTTTTAAATGGACTGGTGTATTTTCCACTTGTGTCCTGTTTCAGTAATAATGAAATCAGACCTTCTCTTGAGTGTCTGATAATCTACCATTTACATAGGAGTGGTTATAGGAGTGGTTATATGCTAATAAACGGTCCTCTGAGTATATCCAAAAAGGTTTGGTATACCTCGACTGGTATGCCATCCAACCCTGGAGTTTTCTCAGACTTAAAGTCTTTAATTGCATCCAGATGTTCCTCCTCTGTAATTTCACCTTCATATGAGTCTTTCTGTATGGCTGTTAAATTTACATTATCAATAGAAAAAAAAATCTCTACAATTAGCTTCAGTTAGAGGAGATGGAGGCGACTGATACGAAAACATATGCTTAAAGTACTTTGTTTCCTCCTTCAAAATATCATTTGGTGAATCATGGGTGACTCTGTTATTTGTAACCAGTTTCAGTAAATTATTTTTGGAAGCATTCCTATGCTGAAAATTAAAAAAGAATTTGGTGCATTTTTCCCCATATTCCATCCAGTTTGCTTTATTTTTATATTACATTTACATTTTAGTCATTTAGCAGACGCTCTTATCCAGAGCGACTTACAGTTAGTGCATACATTATTTTTTATACCCCCCGTGGGAATCGAACCCACAACCCTGGCGTTGCAAACGCCATGCTCTACCAACTGAGCTATATTATATTACACTTGATCTTTCTTGAATAAGTTCCTCCATTTCTTTTTGTTTTTCCTCTAATTTATTCTGAGCTTCTATGTTACAGTTTTTATTGCTATCTATCTGTTCGGTTAGGACTTCTATTTCCTTTGTTAGTATGGACACTTTTGACCTAAATTGCTTTTGTTTTCGAGATGAGTACTGAATTGCATGGCCTCTAAAGGCACAGTTAAAGGTGTCCCATACAAAAAGGGGATTTGCTGTACCTATGTTATGTCGGAAAAAATCAGTTATGATAGTTAAAAACAAGTTATCATCCAATAGGCTTTGAACATAGATCAGGATATTTAAGCCTCCATATATCTACTAGTTCTAATGTATCCATGACATTCATGATTTTCTTAAGAGCATGAGGGTGATTGTTTGTAGTGTGAATTCCTTTGCGGTCCATTGAGTTATTTAAAACTGTATTATAATCTCCCACCATAATAATAGAGTCTTGAGTTGCTTGCAGGGTTGATAATTTATTATATATATTGTCAAAGAAGTGTTGATCATCATTATTTGGTCCGTAAAGGTTAATGAGCCATATCAGTTTATGGTCCAATAACATATTTAAAATTATCCATCTACCTTGCGTATCTCTTTGGACAATTTGCACATTCGGATCGAAATTACCCCTTTTGAGTTTCTTTGCCCATGGGAAAAGTATATTTCACCCCCCCCCCCATTCCTTTTTCCACGCAACTTCATCTAGAATTGTTGAATGAGTTTCCTGTAAACAATAAATATTATATTCCTTCTCTTTGAGCCACGTAAATATTGTTATTCTTTTGTTATTATCTGCTAAGCCATTACAATTATAACTGGCTATACTTACAGTGGGGGAAAAAAGTATTTAGTCAGCCACCAATTGTGCAAGTTCTCCCACTTAAAAAGATGAGAGAGGCCTGTAATTTTCATCATAGGTACACGTCAACTATGACAGACAAAATGAGGGGAAAAAAATCAAGAAAATCACATTGTAGGATTTTTAATGATTTTATTTGCAAATTATGGTGGAAAATAAGTATTTGGTCAATAACAAAAGTTTCTCAATACTTTTGTATTATACCCTTTGTTGGCAATGACACAGGTCAAACGTTTTCTGTAAGTCTTCACAAGGTTTTCACACACTGTTGCTGGTATTTTGGCCCATTCCTCCATGCAGATCTCCTCTAGAGCAGTGATGTTTTGGGGCTGTCGCTGGGCAACACGGACTTTCAACTCCCTCCAAAGATTTTCTATGGGGTTGAGATCTGGAGACTGGCTAGGCCACTCCAGGACCTTGAAATGCTTCTTACGAAGCCACTCCTTCGTTGCCCGGGCGGTGTGTTTGGGATCATTGTCATGCTGAAACACCCAGCCATGTTTCATCTTCAATGCCCTTGCTGATGGAAGGAGGTTTTCACTCAAAATCTCACGATACATGGCCCCATTCATTCTTTCCTTTACACGGATCAGTCGTCCTGGTCCCTTTGCAGAAAAACAGCCCCAAAGCATGAAGTTTCCACCCCCATGCTTTACAGTAGGTATGGTGTTCTTTGGATGCAACTCAGCATTCTTTGTCCTCCAAACACGAAGAGTTGAGTTTTTACCAAAAAGTTATATTTTGGTTTCATCTGACCATATGACATTCTCCCAATCCTCTTCTGGATCATCCAAATGCACTCTAGCAAACTTCAGACGGGCCTGGACATGTAATGGCTTAAGCAGGGGGACACGTCTGGCACTGCAGGATTTGAGTCCCTGGCGGCGTAGTGTGTTACTGATGGTAGGCTTTGTTACTTTGGTCCCAGCTCTCTGCAGGTCATTCACTAGGTCCCCCCGTGTGGTTCTGGGATTTTTGCTCACCGTTCTTGTGATCATTTTGACCCCACGGGGTGAGATCTTGCGTGGAGCCCCAGATCGAGGGAGATTATCAGTGGTCTTGTATGTCTTCCATTTCCTAATAATTGCTACCACAGTTGATTTCTTCAAACCAAGCTGCTTACCTATTGCAGATTCAGTCTTCCCAGCCTGGTGCAGGTCTACATATTTGTTTCTGGTGTCCTTTGGCAGCTCTTTGGTCTTGGCCATAGTGGAGTTTGGAGTGTGACTGTTTGAGGTTGTGGACAGGTGTCTTTTATACTGATAACAAGTTCAAACAGGTGCCATTAATACAGGTAACGAGTGGAGGAGAGAGGAGCCTCTTAAAGAAGAAGTTACAGGTCTGTGAGAGCCAGAAATCTTGCTTGTTTGTAGGTGACCAAATACTTATTCTCCACCATAATTTGCAAATAAATTCATAAAAAATCCTACAATGTGATTTTCTGGAAAAAAATTCTCAATTTGTCTGTCATAGTTGACGTGTACCTATGATGACAATTATAGGCCTCTCTCATCTTTTTAAGTGGGAGAACTTGCACAATTGGTGGCTGACTAAATACTTTTTTTCCCCCACTGTATTTCACCATATACCATAATGAGATACAAGTTTCAAAACTATTTATCATATACAGTGGGGAGAACAAGTATTTGATACACTGCCGATTTTGCAGGTTTTGCTACTTACAAAGCATGTAGAGGTCTGTAATTTTTATCATAGGTACACTTCAACTGTGAGAGACGGAATATAAAACAAAAATCCAAAAAATCACATTGTATGATTTTTAAGTAAATCATTTGCATTTTATTGCATGACATAAGTATTTGATCACCTACCAACCAGTAAGAATTCCGGCTCTCACAGACCTGTTAGTTTTTGTTTAAGAAGCCCTCCTGTTCTCCACTCATTACCTGTATTAACTGCAACTGTTTGAACTCGTTACCTGTATAAAAGACACCTGTCCACACACTCAATCAAACAGACTCCAACCTCTCCACAATGGCCAAGACCAGAGAAATGTGTAAGGACATCAGGGATACATTGTAGACCTGCACAAGGCTGGAATAGGCTACAGGACAATAGGCAAGCACCTTGGTGAGAAGGCAACAACTGTTGGCGCAATTATTAGAAAATGGAAGAAGTTCAAGATGACGGTCAATCACCCTCGGTCTGGGGCTGCATGCAAGATCTCACCTCGTGGGGCATCAATGATCATGAGGAAGGTGAGGGATCAGACCAGAACTACACGGCAGGACCTGGTCAATGACCTGAAGAGAGCTGGGACCAGAGTCTCGAAGAAAACCATTAGGAACACACTACGCCGTCATGGATTAAAATCCTGCAGCGCACGCAAGGTACCCCTGCTCAAGCCAGCACATGTCCAGGCCCGTCTGAAGTTTGCCAATGACCATCTGGATGATCCAGAGGAGGAATGGGAGAAGGTAATGTGGTCTGTTGAGACAAAAATATAGCTTTTTGGTCTAAACTCCACTCGCCGTGTTTGGAGGAAGAAGAAGGATGACTACAAACCCAAGCACACCATCCCAACCGTGAAGCAAGGCCACTAATCAACAGGAAAACGCTCATCCAGATGCAGCGCTCCTAGTGGCCGGGGACTTTAATGCAGGGAAACTTAAATCCGTTCTACCTAATTTCTACCAGCATGTTAAATGTGCAACCAGAGGGAAAAAAACTCTAGACCACCTTTACTCCACACACAGAGACACATACAAAGCTCTCCCTCGCCCTCCATTTTGCAAATCTGACCATAACTCTATCCTCCTGATTCCTGCTTATAAGCAAAAACTAAAGCAGGAAGCACCAGTGACTCGGTTAATAAAAAAGTGGTCAGATGACGCAGATGCTAAGCTACAGGACTGTTTTGCTAGCACAGACTGGAACATGTTCCGGGATTCTTCAGACAGCATTGAGGAGTACACCACATCAGTCACTGGCTTCATCAATAAGTGCATCGATGATGTCGTCCCCACAGTGACCGTACGTACATACCCCAACCAGAAGCCATGGATTACAGTCAACATCCGCACTGAGCTAAAGGGTAGAGCTGTCGCTTTCAAGGAACGGGACTCTAACCCGGACGCTTATAAGAAATCCCGCTATGACCTCCGACGAACCATCAAACAGGCAAAGAGTCAATACAGGTCTAAGATTGAATCATACTACACTGGCTCTGACGCTCGTCGGATGTGGCAGGGCTTGAAAACTATTACAGACTACAAAGGGAAGCACAGCCGCGAGCTGCCCAGTGACACAAGCCTACCAGACGAGCTAAACCACTTCTATGCTCGCTTCGAGGCAAGCAACACTGAAGCATGCATGAGAGCACCAGCTGTTCCGGATGACTATGTGATCACGCTCTCCGTAGCCGATGTGAGTAAGACTTTTAAGCAGGTCAACATTCACAAGGCCGCAGGGCCAGACGGATTACCAGGACGTGTACTCCGAGCATGTGCTGACCAACTGGCAAGTGTCTTCACTGACATTTTCAACATTTCCCTGACTGAGTCTGTAATACCAACATGTTTCAAGCAGACCACCATAGTCCCCGTGCCCAAGGACTCTAAGATAACCTGCCTAAATGACTACCGACCCGTAGCACTGACGTCTGTAGCCATGAAGTGCTTTGAAAGGCTGGTCATGGCTCACATCAACAGCATTATCCCAGAAACCCTAGACCCACTCCAATTTGCATACCGCCCCAACAGATCCACAGATGATGCAATCTCTATCGCACTCCACACTGCCCTTTCCCACCTGGACAAGAGGAACACCTACGTGAGAATGCTATTCATTGACTACAGCTCAGCATTCAACACCATAGTGCCCTCTAAGCTCATCACTAAGCTAAGGATCCTGGGACTAAACACCTCCCTCTGCAACTGGATCCTGGACTTCCTGACGGGCCGCCCCCAGGTGGTAAGGGTAGGTAACAACACATCTGCCACACTGATCCTCAACACGGGGGCCCCTCAGTGGTGCGTGCTCAGTCCCCTCCTGTACTCTCTGTTCACCCATGACTGCATGGCCAGGCACGACTCCAACACCATCATTAAGTTTGCCGACGACACAACAGTGGTAGGCCTGATCACCGACAACGATGAGACAGCCTATAGGGAGGAGGTCAGAGATCTGGCCGTGTGGTGCCAGGACAACAACCTCTCCCTCAACGTGACCAAGACAAAGGAGATGATTGTGGACTACAGGAAAAAAAAGAGGACTGAGCACGCCCCCATTCTCATCGACGGGGCTGTAGTGGAACAGGTTGAGAGCTTCAAGTTCCTTGGTGTCCACATCACCAACAAACTATCATGGTCCAAACACACCAAGACAGTCGTGAAGAGGGCACGACAAAGCCTATTCCCCCTCAGGAGACTAAAAAGATTTGGCATGGGTCCTCAGATCCTAAAAAAATTCTACAGCTGCACCATCGAGAGCATCCTGACTGGTTGCATCACCGCCTGGTATGGCAACTGCTTGGCCTCCGACCGCAAGGCACTACAGAGGGTAGTGCGTACGGCCCAGTACATCACTGGGGCAAAGCTTCCTGCCATCCAGGACCTCTATACCAGGCGGTGTCAGAGGAAGGCCCTCAAAATTGTCAAAGACTCCAGCCACCCTAGTCATAGACTGTTCTCTCTGCTACCGCACGGCAAGCGGTACCGGAGTGCCAAGTCTAGGTCCAAACGACTTCTCAACAGCTTCTACCCCCAAGCCATAAGACTCCTGAACAGCTAATCATGGCTACCCGGACTATTTGCACTGCCCCCCCACCCCATCCTTTCTATGCTGCTGCTACTCTGTTAAGTATTTATGCATAGTCACTTTAACTATACCCACATGTACATATTACCTCAACTACCTCAACTAGCCGGTGCCCCCGCACATTGACTCTGCAACGGTACCCCCCTGTATATATAGCCTCCCTACTGTCACTTTATTTTACTTCTGCTCTTTTTTTTCTCAACACTTTTTTTGTTGTTGTTTTATTTTTACTTTTTTTGTTTAAAATAAATGCACTGTTGGTTAAGGGCTGTAAGTAAGCATTTCACTGTAATGTCTGCACCTGTTGTATTCGGCGCATGTGACCAATACATTTTGATTTGATTTGATTTGATTTGAAGCATGGAGGTGGAAACATCATTCTTTGGGGATGCTTTTCTGCAAAGGGGACAGGACGACTGCACCGTATTGAGGGGAGGATGGATGGGGCCATGTATTGCGAGATCTCGGCCAACAACCTCCTTCCCTCAGTAAGAGCATTGAAGATGGGTCGTGGCTGGGCCTTCCAGCATGACAACGACCCGAAACACACAGCCAGGGCAACTAAGGCGTGGCTCCGTAAGAAGCATCTCAAGGTCCTGGAGTGGCCTAGCCAGTCTCCAGACCTGAACCCAATAGAAAATATTTGGAGGGAGCTGAAAGTCCGTATTGTCCAGCGACAGCCCCAAAACCTGAAGGATCTGGAGAAGGTCTGTATGGAGGAGTGGGCCAAAATCCCTGCTGCAGTGTGTGCAAACCTGGTCAAGACCTACAGGAAACGTATGATCTCTGTAATTGCAAACAAAGGTTTCTGTACCAAATATTAAGTTCTGCTTTTCTGATGTATCAAATACTTATGCCATGCAATAAAATGCAAATTAATTACTTAAAAATCATATAATGTGATTTTCTGGATTTTTGTTTTAGATTCCGTCTCTCACAGTTGAAGTGTTCCTATGATAAAAATTACAGACCTCTACATTTTTTGTAAGTAGGAAAACCTGCAAAATCGGCAGTGTATCAAACACTTGTTCTCCCCACTGTATGTTTGTAAAAAATACCATAGTGATTGAGTGTCCATGTAGCTGTACCATGATATTTGCATTGCTACTAAGTAACCCTCCAATTGTTCTCCACTAATTCCCCCGCTAAAGCCCCTCCCCGTACCAAGTTGGGCCGTCATCCCAGTGATCGGCATACCACCCCCGTCCCTCCGGATCCCTAGGGCCCCGAGAGGCCAGGACCCATCCATCGAAAACAGCACACAGTGCCACCCACAAAACAGAAGCAGGTCAACCGCCAAAAGCATTTCCAATGCTCTCACCTCAATATATATATATATATATATATATATATATATATATATATATATATATATATATATATATATATATATATATAGCTATTTAAAAATATATATCTATTCAAATATCTTGCATATCTTATTTTCCAGCATTATCAATTAATATGCGTAATAATGTCGGCAGTTCATGCTTAGGATTTTAACCTATAACCCAGATTGCCATTGTATTACATTACATTTTTGACAAGTAATTATTATTTTAGCAAACAATTATTGTGGTTCATCCTGTATTCTCCCTAACATCCTTACCCCCCATGCAACAGATGTGGGATAAACACACTAGCAACATACTCTAACACACTCAACCCCTTTCCTCCACAATCAACCATAAAATCAGATGCTCAACGGTTGTTACATCCCAGAGCCCAACTCAAGAAAGGACCTGATTTATGAATGCATATATGAATGCATATACAGTTACAGCTGTTTGAGAAAGCATGCAAGATTGAGCAAAAATTGACAACAATGTGAGATTAGATTAATCTATTTAATCTATGTCAAGTCCTAGGTGATGGAGATCAGATCCACCCTCTTCACCTGAGACACAAACACTCTGGTCCCCCGTTGTAACCATTTTTTCCAAGCATCTCCGTGCAGTCAGACCTTTGATTATTTTGTGCCACCTGGACCACAATGATAAGCCCCCTCTCTGATTGTCCGAGTGTGACCCCCTCCCCATGGGTTACTGCAGCCAGTGTTGCCAGCACTGCCACTACCTGGGTGGGGGTACCCCACCGGAATCCCCACCGGCTAGGTACAAGGTCGTCAAGGTTCTCATTAGCAGCTTTGAGAATTTCCTTGTATATTATGCTCTCCCATCAGGGGGCTCTGGCTTTGTAGGACCAACCCTGCCAGGCAGGCTCAGAATGTTGAGGGGGCGGTGCTGCTCAAGTAGGTCTCTGAGCGCATTTTTTTCCTGTTTTGACTGCATATAGTCAACTCACAGCAGGTCCATAAAACAGATGGGGACTTCTCTTTGGTGTATGGGTCGCTCAGGTGGGTGTCTAGGATATAGGGTTGGGGATCGTTCCATCATGATAGGACAATAAAAAAAGATATATTAGATGTACAGTGGGGAAAAAAAGTATTTAGTCAGCCACCAATTGTGCAAGTTCTCCCACTTAAAAAGATGAGAGAGGCCTGTAATTTTCATCATAGGTACACGTCAACTATGACAGACAAAATGAGAAAAAAAAATCCAGAAAATCACATTGTAGGACTTTTAATGAATTTATTTGCAAATTATGGTGGAAAATAAGTATTTGGTCAAAAACAAAAGTTTCTCAATACTTTGTTATATACCCTTTGTTGGCAATGACACAGGTCAAACGTTTTCTGTAAGTCTTCACAAGGTTTTCACACACTGTTGCTGGTATTTTGGCCCATTCCTCCATGCAGATCTCCTCTAGAGCAATTATGTTTTGGGGCTGTCGCTGGGCAACACGGACTTTCAACTCCCTCCAAAGATTTTCTATGGGTTTGAGATCTGGAGACTGGCTAGGCCACTCAAAGACCTTAAAATGCTTCTTACGAAGCCACTCCTTCGTTGCGCGTGTGGTGTGTTTGGGATTATTGACATGCTGAAAGACCCAGCCACGTTTCATCTTCAATGCCCTTGCTGATGGAAGGAGGTTTTCACTCAAAATCTCACGATACATTGCCCCATTCATTCTTTCCTTTACACGGATCAGTCGTCCTGGTCCCTTTGCAGAAAAACAGCCCCAAAGCATGATGTTTCGACCCCCATGCTTCACAGTAGGTATGGTGTTATTTGGATGCAACTCAACATTCTTTGTCCTCCAAACACGACGAGTTGAGTTTTTACCAAAAAGTTCTATTTTGGTTTCATCTGATCATATGACATTCTCCCAATCCTCTTCTGGATCATCCAAATGCACTCTAGCAAACTTCAGACGGGCCTGGACATGTACTGGCTTAAGCAGGGGGACACTTCTGGCACTGCAGGATTTGAGTCCCTGGCGGCGTAGTGTGTTACTGATGGTAGGCTTTGTTACTTTGGTCCCAGCTCTCTGCAGGTCATTCATTAGGTCCCCCCGAGTGGTTCTGGGATTTTTGCTCACAGTTCTTGTGATCATTTTGACCCCACGGGGTGAGATCTTGCGTGGAGCCCCAGATCGAGGGAGATTATCAGTGGTCTTGTATGTCTTCCATTTCCTAATAATTGCTCCCACAGTTGATTTCTTCAAACCAAGCTGCTTACCTATTGCACATTCAGTCTTCCCAGCCTGGTGCAGGTCTACAATTTTGTTTCTGGTGTCTTTTGACAGCTCTTTGGTCTTGGCCATAGTGGAGTTTGGAGTGTGACTGAGGTTGTGGACAGGTGTCTTTTATACTGATAACAAGTTCAAACAGGTGCCATTAATACAGGTAATGAGTGGAGGACAGAGGAGCCTCTTAAAGAAGAAGTTACAGGTCTGTGAGAGCCAGAAATCTTGCTTGTTTGTAGGTGACCAAATACTTATTTTCCACCATAATTTGCAAATAAATTCATAAAAAATCCTACAATGTGATTTTCTGGATTTTTTTTCCTCAATTTGTCTGTCATAGTTGACGTGTACCTATGATGAAAATTACAGGCCTCTCTCATCTTTTTAAGTGGGAGAACTTGCACAATTGGTGTCTGACTAAATAATGTTTTTCCCCACTGTATAATATATTTTAAAATGTATATCCCTCATCTGCACAAAATTGAAAGCTCTCTCTCACAACCCCTGCTCACAGCCACACGTTGGTTCTGGGATATGCAACCATTTCCTTTCTCAATCACTTAAAGCCACACTTATTCAAACACAAAAACGCACACCACACCTTCCATCACAATTCATCCACACATACCCACATACTGTGCCTTCTATGTCTTCTGTTTGCTATGTTTTTATCTCCACTATGTTGATTGAATACTTGTGCTCTAATTTAGTTGTATTTGAAGATGCTTGTTATCTTTTCTTGTAATTACGTGTTTTCCCTTTATAAAATACTATACTTACTATAAATGTGCTTTATTATTACAATCCCTACCATGGCTAGTATTGGGTGTTCCATTATTCAACTCCTCTATTAGAACTTTTAGAATAGCCATGGAGTACTCTTTGTGTCGCGGAACATTTGGTTGTCAATATACAGTTTATCGACAACAAGAGCAACACACTTCCCTTTTTATCTATTTTCCTTGAAGATTGGGTACAGAACTTTGCGACGTTCTGCAATCTCCCTCAGGAACTGATCATTCATGCCTATTTTCATGCCAGCAAGTCTTTTACCTAGGCTTTTAACCATTACATTATCCTTAAAAAAGCAAATCTGGCAACGATTGGACGCTCATATCTCTGTCCTCTTTGTCCGAAACGGTGTACACGTTCAAGTTGGATTTTGTCGACAGCCTCGAGTGGAATTTGAAGCGCTGTAAGAACAAAGTCCTTCACTATTCTTTTTGTAATCTCTCCCTCTTTTTCCTGGATACCCAGAAGTACTAGATTTTCTCTCATCGATCTAGTTTGTATGTCTAGTAAGGCTTCTCTCAGAAAGTTGTTCTCCTTTTTAAGTTCCTTAACATCCGTTTCCATCCTAGTGACTGTCCCTTTCAGTTTTTTTGTATCACTCTCCATTATCGCAGCTTTTCCGTCACTCATTTCAAGACTCGCCTTCAACTCTTTTACATCATTACTGACCAACTCTAGTATGCCCAGTTAGTCATTTATCGAATTCAGCAAGTCGCTTTCCACACTTACCAGTCCCAGTGATGAAAAGCATAAATCACCTGTATCAGTCGAGGAGTCGCGTTTTCTCTTGGAGATTGATTCTCCACGTTTATTTTCCATCATGTTTGGGTGTTGCGTGTTGTTGTAATATTTGTCGATACATTTCTCTAGCCTTATAATTTGTTTTGTGTTATTATCCAGATTGAATGTTATTACTCTCAAATATATGAAATGTTAATATTTAGAATAACTTACTGATATTGAATATTATGTTTTTATCTTGAGGTGATTTTTACCGCTGTGTATTCAATACGCCATCTTGTATACTGAACAAAAATATACTGTAAGTGCAACAATTTCAAACATTTTACTGAGTTACAGTTCATATAAGGAAATCAGGCAATTTAAATAAATTCATTAGGTCCACCCACTTGGGAGAAAGGCCCACCCACTGGGGAGCAATGCCCAGCCAATCAGAATATATATAACCCACAAAAGGGTTTTATTACAGACAGAAATGCTCCTTAGTTTCATCAGCTGTCTGGGTGGCTGGTCTCAGACGATCTCGCAGGTGAAGAAGCTGGATGTGGAGGTCCTGGGCTAACGTGGTTACACGGGGTCTGCGGTTGTGAGGCCGGTTGGACGTACTGCCAAATTCTCTAAAACGACATTGGCTTATGGTAGAATATTTAACATTAAAGTATCTGGCAACAGCTCTGGTGGACATTCCTGCAGTCAGCGTGCCAATTGCAAGCTCCCTCAAAAGTTGAGACATCTGTGGCATTGTCTTGGTGACAAAACTGCACAACTGTGGCTTTTTATTGTCCCCAGCACAAGGTGCACCTGTGTAATGATCATGCTGTCTAATCAGCTTCTTGATATGCCACATCTGCCAGGTGGATTAATTATCTTGGCAAAGGAGAAATTCTCAGTAACAGGGATGTAAACAAATTAGTGCACAAATTTTGAGAAAAATATGCTTTTGGTGCGTATGGAACATTTCTGGGATATTTTATTTCAGCTCATGAAACATGGGACCAACACTTTACATGTTGTGTTTATATGTCTCTATGCTGTTTGGCTGTAAAGCCACATAGCACACCTTTTTGACACAAATGTAAACAACCTTGCGGACGATGCAGTTGGCACAATAACTTTAATGTGTGACGTAGATGCACCAGATGCAAATGGGGGTGGATGGGGCGGCACAAGATACAGTAGCTACTGGGTAGAGGGGACATTGCCGGTGGTTCCCCACTATAGGGTCACCATCTCAAATGGCAAGGGTGGTAGTTCAATATTGGTTGCTTATAATGTTATTATAGTTCAAGTATCCACTGTCCACCTTCATAGGTAATTGTCTAAGAGGTTTGGATGGTGGGTGCTCCATATGTTAAGCAGCCAAGTTAACTATATTGTATAGCCTAGTTTTGAGGATAAATCCTTTAGAATGTAAATATCTATATAATTATCATTGACAAAATTAATAGAAATCCTATAGGAGAAAAAAACATTGAAATCCTATAGGATATAGGATTCCAATATAAGGATCCAATTTGAATCCAATAGAAAAATCCTATCAGATTTTGGACTCCTATAAAATTCTATCCGATAGAATTTTATATAGAGTGCCTTGCAAAAGCATTCATCCCCCTTGGCGTTTTTCCTATTTTGTTGCATTACAACCTGTAATTTAAATTGATTTCTATTTGGATTTCATGTAATGGACATACACAGAAAAGTCCAAATTGGTGAAGTGAAAATAAATATATAACTTGTTTCAAAAAATTCTAAAAAATTAATAACGGAAAAGTGGAGTTTGCATATGTATTCACCCCCTTTGCTATGAAGCCCCTAAATAAGATCTGGTGCAACCATTTACCTTCAGAAGTCATATAATTAGTTAAATAAAGTCCACCTGTGTGCAATCTAAGTGTCACATGATCTGTCACATGATCTCAGTATATATTCACCATTTCTGAAAGGCCCCAGAGTCTGCAACACAACTAAGCAAGGGGCACCACCAAGCAAGCGGCACCATGAAGACCAAGGAGCTCTCCAAACAGGTCAGGGACAAAGTTGTGGAGAAGTACAGATCAGGGTTGAGTTATAAAAAAATATCCGAAATGTTGAACATCCCACGGAGAACCATTAAATCCATTATTAAAAATGAAAAGAATATGGCACCACAACAAACCTGCCAAGAGTGGGCCGCCCACCAAAACTCACGGCCCAGGCAAGGAGGGCATTAATCAGAGAGGCAACAAAGAGACCAAAGATAACCCTGAAGGAGCTGCAAAGCTCCACAGCGGAGATTGGAGTATCTGTCCATAGGACCACTTTAAGCCGTACACTCCACAGACCTGGGCTTTATGGAAGAGTAGCCAGAAAAAAAGCCATTGCTTAAAGAAATAAATAAGCAAACACGATTGGTGTTCACCAAAAGGCATGTGGGAGACTCCCCAAACATATGGAATAAGGTACTCTGGTCAGATGAGACTAAAATTGAACTTTTTGGCCATCAAGGAAAACGCTATGTCTGGCGCAAACCCAACACCTCTCATCACCCCGAGAACACCATCCCCACAGTGAAGCATGGTTGTGGCAGCATCATGCTGTGGGGATGTTTTTCATCGGCAGGGACTGTGAAACTGGTCAGAAATGAAGGAATCATGGATGCCGCTAAATACAGGGAAATTCTTGAGGGGAACCTGTTTCATTCTTCCAGAGATTTGAGACTGGGACTGAGGTTCACCTTCCAGCAGGACAATGGCCCTAAGCATGCTGCTAAAGCAACACTCGAGTGGTTTAAGGGGAAACATTTAAATGTCTTGGAATGGCCTAGTCAAAGCCCAGACCTCAATCATATTGAGAATCTGTGGTATGACTTAAAGATTGCTGTACACCATCGGAACCCATCCAACTTGAAGGAGCTGAAGCAGTTTTGCTTTGAAGAATGGGCAAAAATCCCAGTGGCTAGATGTGCCAAGCATATAGATACATACCCCAAGAGACTTGCAGCTGTAATTGCTGCAAAAGGTGGCTCTACAAAGTATTGACTTTGGGGGGGGGGGGGGGGGGGGGGTGAATTGTTATGCACGTTCAAGTTTTATTTTTATTGGTCTTATTTCTTGTTTGTTTTACACCCCAAAAAATATTTTGCATCTTCAAAGTGGTAGGCATGTTGTGTAAATCAAATGATACAAACCCCCCAAAAAATCAATTTTAATTGCAGGTTGTAAGGCAACAAAATAGAAAAAATGCCAAGGGGGGTGAATACTTTCGCAAGCCACTGTACAATAATCTAATAGAAAAATCATATCAGTGTGCTGGAGTCTGGTGTTGCAGTCTAAACTCCTGACTCTAGGACACATACTGTATGCCCCCTCAGTGACGGGGGGTTTGAGCCCTGGCTTGGCCGATTGTCTGTGCCCTTAACCACTTTCTGTACCTGTCTCCCTATCTGTACTTACATCTGTCCTGTCAATATAAACAATAACAGTTTCATTTAAGGACCAAACAATTCACAGCTGTGCCATATAGATTGCAAAAAAGTTGGGAAGAGATCTTCGATGTACCGATTCCATGAACTACATTCTTGCAACCAATAGAATGTTATATATATGGGGGATACAACCATCCCAGCTCTGCAGATTTTGCTGTGAAGAGGGAGAGCTTGTAGCTTGTGTTTGGTTGCAGGTTCAGGAATGACTGAAGAATTGCAACATTTACCTGTAGCTAACTCTGCAAATAGCACTGTATCAGCCACGTGGCACCGTGGCATCAGAGCCAGACCGAAGCTCCTGCGGTGGATGACTGGTTTCGGCGCACGGAGGAGACGTGGAACGCCGCCCACGTCCACCTGCAGCGTGCCGTGCGTCGCCAGAAGTCCAACGCTGACCGCCACCGCAGTGAGGCCTCGGTCTTTGTACCGGGTGATCGGATCTGGCTCTCGACCCGGAACCTGCCCCTCCGCCTGCCCTGCCGGAAGCTGGGCCTGCGGTTTGTGGGGCCGTTCAAAGTCCTGAGGAGAGTGACTGAGGTTATGTATAGGATGCTGCTCCCTCCTGATTACCGTATTAACCCCTTGTTTCATGTGTCTCTCCTCAGGCCGGTGGTGGCTGGTCTGCTCCAAGAGTCTGAGGTGCGGGAGGTCCTTTGAGAGGGCCCCAGCGTACTCCGTCCATTCCATCCTGGATTCGAGGCATCGGGCGGGGGGCTGGTACTGAAGGATGTCCTCTATCCCTCCCTGTTGTGGGATTTCCACCGTCGCCATCCAGATCGCCCTGCTCCGCGTCCTCCTGGCCGTCCCCGGGGCCGGTGTCACGACTCCCTCCGAAGCTGCCTCATCTCCTTCTTCGGGCAGGCTTCGGCGTTCGTCATCACCGGCCGTCTAGCCAATGGCGCTCCTCTTTTCATCATTCCATTTGTTTTGTCTTGTTTTTCACACACACCTGGTTCATATCCCCTCATCAGTCTCTGTGTAATTATTCCCTCTGCTCCCCCAGGTCTTTGTGTGTTATTGTCCCATGTGGAGCTGTCACTAGCTCGTGTTGAGCATGATGTTACTTTTATCGCTGGGATATTCACCCGTGTGTTTTGTTTTCCTATTCTTTGATTCACACCTCCTGCGCCTGGCTCCGTCCTACTCACCTTGTTACAGACGCGGCCACAACTTTTCACTGTGGAAGAGGCTGTATCTATCTATGTTGGTTGGTGATACGGATTTGGACACGTCCTTGCACTTTGAAAGCGATGATGTCGAGGTGAGTGAAATAAGTAAACAGCAGATATGTTTGGTGTTGTCGATGATTGATGCTGTGAAACTTGGGGAATAGCTCTCAGATTAGCAAGTCCTGTCACTTGGTCGGTACAGGTGAGCACATCAGCGGTGGAGAAGGAGCTCAAATGATTGCTCTCTGTCTCATGGAAATAGTTGCAGTGTTTAGCTGTATATGTGACTTGTTTCAGGAAACTAGGCATATGCCGCGCGTCTCTATTTCACAGGAGAGCCATTTGAACGAAAAACATTTTTTTTATCAGAATGTGTTTTTAGGCAGAAATGCATTCTGGAACATGTGAACTTTCATGTGCCTTAATAACAAATGTGTATGCCATCTGTAAATACTAATACAATTGTTAAACGACGAGCCTAGTTGGTTTAGCCACAGGAAAAGACAGCAACCTTCCCGCTAGCCATGATTGGCTGAGATAATCAGTGGGCTGGACATGCTGAGAGATGAGTTCGGATTGGTCTGCCATGTAGCATGCTTCTGTCTATTTGAGCTGGTCAGTATGTGTAGGTAATCCTGTCTAAAGCAGCTTTTTTGAAATATATCGCTTAGTAGAACTGCATAAGTGTTGCTCGCCACTTTCTGGAGGACTGAGTTTTGAAATCAGTGGAATTAGAGTATGATAGATCACATGTTCCAGAAGCTATTTCTGCCAAAAAATACAATTTTGATTTTTAAAAAAAGTTTATACTCAAATGGCTCTCCTGTGAAGTAGTGACCCGCGACATATGCCTAGATTCCTGAAACGAGTCACATTTGTGTCTGGAAGTAGCTTGCAAGCTAGCCAAAGTTAGCCAGTTAGTTTGGGTGCTTGACTGCTGTTGTTAGGTCAGAATGCTCGGATTAACCCTACTCCTCGGCCAGAGCGTCCAGTGTGCACTCTGAACGCTCCGAGAGCAAAACGCTCTGAATTTACGAACGGACAATCTGACAACGCTCTGAGTTTACAAATGTCCAAAGCACACTCTGGCACTCCAAATTAAATTCACGAAAACACCCGTAGTATAAACCAGACTTTAGTCTTGAAATCTTTGGTTGTTTAGTACATGGCCTCACGTGAATCCTTAAAGAGATGGGTGGGGCTAAAGCTTAAGAGGGTGTGAACTATGCTGAATGGGTATAGACAAAGAAGAGCTCTCTAGTAGGTGTACCAAAACATTCAAGGGCCATTTTCTCAAAAGTGAGGTTACAAGTTTATCAACTTTCAAAGCAGAATTACTTTCCCATTGTTCCTCAACTGTAGTGTATGATATACCATTTTCGAGCTCTGAGTCTCTACTTTTATCCAATGTAAAAAACACAATTTCAAATTTTGCTACATAAGACCGAATCGAGCCGGTCAGTCACATATACAGTGGGGGAAAAAAGTATTCAGTCAGCCACCAATTGTGCAAGTTCTCCCACTTAAAAAGATGAGAGGCCTGTAATTTTCATCATAGGTACACGTCAACTATGACAGACAAATTGAGAAAAAAAAATCAGAAAATCACATTGTAGGATTTTTAATGAATTTATTTGCAAATTATGGTGGAAAATAAGTATTTGGTCACCTACAAACAAGCAAGATTTCTGGCTCTCACAGACCTGTAACTTCTTCTTTAAGAGGCTCCTCTGTCCTCCACTCGTTACCTGTATTAATGGCACCTGTTTGAACTTGTTATCAGTATAAAAGACACCTGTCCACAACCTCAAAAAGTCACACTCCAAACTCCACTATGGCCAAGACCAAAAAACTGTCAAAGGACACCAGAAACAAAATTGTAGACCTGCACCAGGCTGGGAAGACTGAATCTGCAATAGGTAAGCAGCTTGGTTTGAAGAAATCAACTGTGGGAGCAATTATTAGGAAATGGAAGACATACAATTGTCACGATCGTCGTTAGATGAAGCGGACCAAGGCGCAGCGTGATATGCGTACATACTTTATTAAATGTACAACACGAACCAAAACAACAAAACAAACGATACGTGAAGTCCTAGGTTAAACAACAAACCTTACGGATCAAGATCCCACAAAACATACATGCCAAAAGGCTGCCTAAGTATGGTCCCCAATCAGAGACAACGAGCTACAGCTGTCTCTGATTGGGAACCACCCTGGCCAACATAGAAATAAACGATCTAGAATGAAACACTTAGAATACTAAACAATAAACCTACACACCCTGGCTCAACATTACAGAGTCCCCAGAGTCAGGGCGTGACAGTACCCCCCCCCCCCCCCCCCCCCAAAGGCGCGGACTGCGACCGCGCCAACCAAACACAACAGGGGAGGGGCCAGGTGGGCATTCCGCCTCGGCGGCGGATCCGGCTCCGGGCGTGACCACCCCTCTCTTTCTACCCCCCCTTAGCGCCCCTGGTCTGGTCTGGCCCCGCTGGCCGGAGCTGGACTGGACACCGTTGGAGCGGAATTCTCTGGCTCTGGAGTGGAGCAGCTGACCGGTGCCGGACCAGGCACCGGTGGAACAGGCACGGGCCGTGCCGGACAGACGACGTGCACCACTGGCTTGGTGCGGGGAGCAGAAACGGGCCGGACCGGGCTGATGACGCGCACCACTGGTTTGGTGCGGGGAGCAGGAACGGGCCGGACCGGGCTGACGACGCGCACCACTGGCTTGGTGCGGGGAGCAGGAACGGGCTGGACCGGGCTGACGACGTGCTCCACTGGCTTGGTGCGGGGAGCAGGAACAGGCCGGACCGGGCTGGCGACGTGCACCAAAGGCTTGGTGCGGGGGACAGGAACGGGCCGGACCGGGCTGACGACGCGCACCACAGGCTTGGTGCGGGGAACAGGAACGGGCCGGACCGGGCTGACGACGCGCACCACTGGCTTGGTGCGGGGAGCAGGAACAGGCCGGACCGGGCTGGCGACGCGCACCACTGGTTTGGTGCGAGGGACAGGAACAGGTCGGACCGGGCTGGCGACGCGCACCACTGGTTTGGTGCGAGGGACAGGAACAGGCCGGACCGGGCTGGCGACGCGCACCACAGGCTTGGTGCGAGGGACAGGAACAGGCCGGACCGGGCTGACGACGCGCACCACTGGCTTGGTGCGGGGAGCACGCTGCTTGGTCCTTTTATGGTGGGATCTTCTGTCACGATCGTCGTTAGATGAAGCGGACCAAGGCGCAGCGTGATATGTGTACATACTTTATTAAATGTACAACACGAACCAAAACAAATAAACGAAACGATACGTGAAGTCCTAGGTTAAACAACAAACCTTACGGATCAAGATCCCACAAAACATACATGCCAAAAGGCTGCCTAAGTATTGTCCCCAACCAGAGACAACGAGCTACAGCTGTCTCTGATTGGGAACCACCCTGGCCAACATAGAAATAAACGATCTAGAATGAAACACATTGAAAACTAAACAATAAACCTACACACCCTGGCTCAACATTAAAGAGTCCCCAGAGCCAGGGCGTGACAACACGACTACTGATAATCTCCATTGATCTGGGGCTCCACACAAGATCTCACTCCGTGGGGTCAAAATGATCACAAGAACGGTGAGCAAAAATCCCAGAACCACACGGGGGGACCTAGTGAATGACCTGCAGAGAGCTGGGACCAAAGTAACAAAGCCTACCATCAGTAACACACCACGCCGCCAGGGACTCAAATCCTGCAGTGCCAGACGTGTCCCCCTGCTTAAGCCAGTACAAAAAGTAAAATATAACTTTTTGGTAAAAACTCAACTCGTCGTGTTTGGAGGACAAAGAATGCTGAGTTGTATCCAAAGAACACCATACCTACTGTGAAGCATGGGGGTGGAAACATCATGCTTTGGGGCTGTTTTTCTGCAAAGGGACCAGGACGACTGATCCGTGTAAAGGAAAGAATGAATGGGGCCATGTATCGTGAGATTTTGAGTGAAAACCTCCTTCCATCAGCAAGGGCATTGAAGATGAAACGTGGCTGGGTCTTTCAGCATGACAATGATCCCAAACACACCGCCCGGGCAACGAAGGAGTGGCTTCGTAAGAAGCATTTCAAGGTCCAGGAGTGGCATAGCCAGTCTCCAGATCTCAACCCCATAGAAAATCTTTGGAGGGAGTTGAAAGTCCGTGTTGCCCAGCGACAGCCCCAAAACATCACTGCTCTAGAGGAGATCTGCATGGAGGAATGGGCCAAAATACCAGCAACAGTGTGTGAAAACCTTGTGAAGACTTACAGAAAACCTTTGACCTGTGTCATTGCCAACAAAGTGTCAAGGGTTCTGATGCGAGTGTGGTGTGGAATCAAGTGCAGGACACAGGAGCTCAGTCAAACCTGACTTTACTGAGATGAAACAAATACAAACGGGTCCAACTAACCCGGAGGCGAACAATACGCAACAGTGCGTAAAATACCAAAACCGACTACGCACGAAAACAAAAGTGCGACGGTACACTCTGGCGTCTGACCAAACAAATGAAGAGCACCAACAGACAGGTGAAAACAATTACACACAACACATGACAGAAACAACGAGAACTTATATGACACCTAATCAACACTAAACATGAACAGGTGTACCAAACAGACCTAACCAAACAAACATCGAAATCAAAGAACGGTGGCAGCTAGTACTCCGGAGACGACGACCGCCGAAGCCTGCCCGAACAAGGAGGAGGAGCAGCCTCGGCCGAAACCGTGACAGTACCCCCCCTTTGACGCGCGGCTCCAGCCGTGCGCCGACCCCGGCCTCGAGGACGACCAGGAGGACGCGGAGCAGGGCGCGTGGGATGACCACGATGGAACTCAGTCAGAAGAGACGGGTCTAAGATGTCCCTCCTCGGCACCCAGCACCGGTCCTCCGGGCCGCACCCCTCCCACTCCACGAGATATTGGAGACCCCCCATCCGACGTCTCGAATCCAAGATGGACCGCACGGTGTACGCCAGTGCCCCCTCGATGTCCAATGGGGGCGGAGGAGTCTCTCTGATCTCATCTTCCTGGAGTGGACCAGCTACCACCGGCCTGAGAAGAGACACATGGAACGAGGGGTTAATACGATAGTCACTAGGCAGTTGTAATCTGTAACACACCTCGTTCAATCTTCTCAGGACTTTAAACGGCCCCACAAACCGCCGACCCAGTTTCCGGCAGGGCAGGCGGAGGGGCAGGTTTCTGGTAGAGAGCCAGACTTGATCACCAGGTGCGTACACCGGTCCCTCACTGCGGTGGAGATCGGCGCTCGCCTTTTGGCGACGGATGGCCCGCTGCAGATGGACGTGTGCAGCGTTCCACGTCTCCTCCGAGCGCCGCACCCACTCATCCACTGCAGGAGCCTCGATCAGGCTCTGCTGCCATGGTGTCAGAACCGGCTGGTAACCTAACACACATTGGAATGGGGTTAGGTTAGTTGAGGAGTGGCGTAGGGAATTCTGGGCCATTTCTGCCCAAGGAACATACCGTGCCCACTCCTCCGGCCGGCCCTGGCAGTATGATCTATGAAACCTACCCACATCCTGGTTCACGCGTTCCACCTGCCCATTACTCTCAGGATGGTAACCCGAGGTAAGGCTCACCGAGACCCCCAAACGCTCCATAAAAGCTCTCCAGACTCTGGAGGTGAACTGGGGACCTCGATCAGACACAATATCCTCGGGTACCCCGTAGTGTCGGAAAACGTGGGTGAATAGAGCTTCGGCGGTCTGTAGGGCAGTAGGAAGGCCCGGCATAGGGAGCAAACGACAGGCCTTAGAGAACCAGTCCACAACGACCAGTATAGTGGTATTTCCCTGCGAGGGGGGAAGGTCAGTGATGAAGTCCACCGAGAGGTGAGACCATGGTCGTTGTGGAACGGGCAGGGGTTGTAACTTACCCCTAGGCAGATGTCTAGGCGCCTTACACTGGGCGCACACCGAGCAGGAGGAGACATAAACCCTCACATCCCTGGCTAACGTGGGCCACCAGTACTTAGCACCAAGACAGTGCACTGTCCGGCCAATACCAGGATGTCCAGAGGAGGGTGACGTGTGAACCCAATAAATGAGTCGATCCCGAACCTCGAGCGGAACGTACGTCCGACCCACAGGACACTGTGGAGGGCTAGGGTCGGTACGCTAAACGCCTGCTCGTTTTCAGCATCGACCTCCCACACAACCGTTGCCACTAGACAAGACTCCGGTAGTATGGAAGTGGGCTCAACGGACCTCTCCTCTGTGTCATACCGCCGGGACAGGGCGTCTGCCTTACCGTTCTGGGACCCAGGGATGTACGTGATTTTAAATACGAACCTGGCTAGAAACATGTTCCACCGAGCCTGGCGAGGGTTTAGTCTCCTAGCCGCCCGGATGTACTCCAGGTTCCGATGGTCAGTCAAAATGAGGAAAGGGTGTTGAGCCCCCTCAAGCCAATGCCTCCACACCTTTAGGGCCTGTACCACGGCTAACAGCTCCCTGTCCCCTACGTCATAATTTCGCTCCGCCGGGCTGAGCTTTTTAGAGTAAAAAGCACAGGGGCGGAGTTTAGGTGGCGTGCCGGACCGTTGAGATAGAACGGCCCCTATACCGGCCTCAGACGCGTCCACCTCTACCTGAAATGGTAAGGCGGGATCCGGATGCGCCAGCACCGGAGCCGAAGTAAACAGGCCCTTCAGTTTCCCAAAAGCCCTGTCCGCCTCAGCTGACCACTGCAAGCGCACCGGACCCCCCTTTAGAAGAGACGTGATGGGAGCTGCCAACCCCGGATAAACCTCCGGTAGTAATTTGCAAAGCCCAAGAACTGCTGCACCTCTTTAACAGTGGTTGGGGTTTGCCAATTACGCACGGCTGACACACGGTCCACCTCCATCTTCACTCCTGACGCGGACAACCGATAACCCAAAAAGGAGACCGACTCCTGGAAAAACAGACATTTCTCTGCCTTGACATACAGGTCGTGCTCCAACAGCCTCCTCAACACTCGACGCACCAGGGCTACATGCTCGGCTCGGGTAGAAGAGTACACCAGAATGTCATCAATGTACACGACCACACCTTGCCCCTGCATGTCCCAGAAGATCTCATCCTCGAAGGATTGGAAGACTGAAGGAGCATTCATCAACCCGTATGGCATGACGAGATACCCGTAATGACCCGAGGTGGTACTAAATGCTGTCTTCCATTCATCGCCCTCCCTAATGCGCACCAAGTTATACGCGCTCCTGAGATCCAGTTTTGTGAAGAAACGCGCTCCGTGCAATGATTCCGTCATAGTCGCAATCAGAGGGAGTGGATAACTGTATTTCACAGTAATCTGATTGAGACCACGGTAATCAATGCACGGGTGCAACCCTCCATCCTTTTTCTTCACAAAAAAGAAGCTCGAGGACGCAGGGGAAGTGGAGGGCCGTATGTATCCCTGTCTCAAAGATTCGGCTATGTAAGTCTCCATAGCCCTTTTCTCCTCTTGAGACAAAGGATACACGTGACTCCGCGGGAGCGCTGCTCCTGCCTGGAGGTCTATCGCACAATCCCCCTGTCTGTGAGGAGGCAACCGCGTCGCCCTCGCCTTACTGAACACAAGTGCCAAATCCTCATATTCAGGGGGAATGTGCATTGCGGGCACTTGGTTTGGACTTTCCACCGAGGTCGCCCCCACGGAAACACCCAGACATCGCCCCTCACACTGAGCAGACCACTCCCTGAGAGCCCTCTCTTGCCACGAAATAGAAGGGTTATGGGTACTTAACCGGGGAATTCCCAGCACCACCGGGTACGCAGGGGAGTCGATCAGATATAGCTGAATAGACTCCTCATGACCACCCTGCGTACACATCCTAAGTGGTGCTGTGACCTCCCTAATCAACCCCGAACCCAACGGGCGACTATCTAAAGCATGAACGGGAAATGGAACGTCCACAGGAAGGAGGGGAATCCCTAAATCTAAACAAAATTTCCGATCCACAAAATTCCCAGCTGCGCCTGAATCTACTAGCGCCTTATGCTGGGAATGAGGTGCAACCTGTGGAAAACTTACAGGTATACAGAAGTGCACAACAGAGAGCTCTGGGTAAGTGGGGCATCTACTCACCTGGGAAGGCTCCCCAGTGCGTGGCCTGTCGTCCCCTCCTCCTGGAGACCCTCCCCAGCACCTGGCCGCAGTGTGCCCTCCACGGCCACAAGTGGTGCAGGGGACAGGCCCCCTCGGGCTCCTTCTCCTCCTCTCTCTAGCGCCAGCACCCCCGAGCTCCATAGGGCTCGGCTTGGAGGTGCTGGAGGATGGAATGGACGGACCCCACTCGGGACGTCCACGGGTGGCCAGCAGGGTGTCAAGACGGATGGACATGTCGACCAACTGGTCGAACGTGAGGTTGGTGTCCCTGCAAGCCAACTCACGTTGGACGTCCTCCCGTAGACTACATCGAAAGTGATCGATGAGGGCCCGTTCATTCCACCCTGCATCTGCCGCTAGAGTCCGGAACTCCAGTGCGAATTCCTGGGCGCTCCTCCTCCCCTGTCGGAGGTAGAATAGACGCTCCCCCACCGCTTTCCCCTCAGGTGGATGGTCGAACACGGCCCTGAAGCGACGGGAGAACTCCGCATAGGAGATGGTGGTGGCGTCTATCCTCCTCCATTCGGCGTTGGCCCATTCCAACGCCTTGCCGGTGAGACAGGAGATGAGGGCAGAAACGCTCTCGTGTCCCGAGGGCACCGGGTGTACAGTGGCCAGGTAGAGCTCCACCTGCAGGAGGAACCCCTGACACCCGGCAGCTGTGCCGTCATACGCCCTCGGGAGCGAGAGCCGATTCCCACTGGGTTCCGGAACTTGGACGGGTGGACTGACCGATGGTGGTGGTGAGGTAGATGGAGGTGTGGGTAACCCTCTGGACTCCCATCGGTGCAAGGTGTTGATGACATCCTGCAGAGCGGTCCCAAGTCGATGGATCTGATCATCCTGGCTGCGGACGCGCTCCTCCAACGACTCAGGCGCTGCTGTCGCTCCTGCTGATTCCATAGATGGTGTGTAATTCTGTCAAGGGTTCTGATGCGTGTGTGGTGTGAAATCAAGTGCAGGACACAGGAGCTCAGTCAAACCTGACTTTACTGAGATGAAACAAATACAAACTGGTCCAACTAACCCGGAGGCGAACAATACGCAACAGTGCGTAAAATACCAAAACCGACTACGCACGAAAACAAAAGTGCGACGGTACACTCTGGCGTCTGACCAAACAAATGAAGAGCACCAACAGACAGGTGAAAACAAT
Organism: Coregonus lavaretus; assembly: GCF_964263955.1. Taxonomy (NCBI): domain Eukaryota; kingdom Metazoa; phylum Chordata; class Actinopteri; order Salmoniformes; family Salmonidae; genus Coregonus; species Coregonus lavaretus. The sequence continues at coordinate 56,471,095 of NC_139992.1, read as the reverse complement.
TACACACAACACATGACAGAAACAACGAGAACTTATAGGACACCTAATCAACACTAAACATGAACAGGTGTACCAAACAGACCTAACCAAACAAACATCGAAAACAAAGAACGGTGGCAGCTAGTACTCCGGAGACGACGACCGCCGAAGCCTGCCCGAACAAGGAGGAGGAGCAGCCTCGGCCGAAACCGTGACACAAAGGGTATATAACAAAGTATTGAGAAAATTTTGTTATTGACCAAATACTTATTTTCCACCATAATTTGCAAATAAATTCATTAAAAATCCTACAATGTGATTTTCTGGATTTTTTTTTCTCATTTTGTCTGTCATAGTTGACGTGTACCTATGATGAAAATTACAGGCCTCTCTCATCTTTTTCAGTGGGAGAACTTGCACAATTGGTGGCTGACTAAATACTTTTTTCCCCCACTGTAGTCAGCTAACTAATTGGTTGTTTTGTCTTGTTTCTACTGATTTACATTTACATTTTAGTCATTTAGCAGACGCTCTTATCCAGAGCGACTTACAGTTAGTGAATACATCATTTTTTTTTTATACTGGCCCCCCGTGGGAATCGAACCCACAACCCTGGCGTTGCAAACGCCATGCTCTATCAACTGAGCTACATTTTACATTTTACATTTTTAGTCATTTAGCAGACGCTCTTATCCAGAGCGACTTACAGTTAGTGAATACATATATTTTTATACTGGCCCCCCGTGGGAATCGAACCCACAACCCTGGCGTTGCAAACGCCATGCTCTATCAACTGAGCTACATCCCTGCCGGCCATCCCCTCCCCTACCCTGGACGACGCTGGGCCAATTGTGCGCCGCCCATGAGTCTCCCGGTCGCGGTCGGCTGCGACAGAGCCTGGATTCGAACCAGGATCTCTAGTGGCACAGTTAGCACTGCGATGCAGTGCCTTAGACCACTGCGCCACTCAGGAGATGTAAAACTGATGTAATTCATATGGAAACGGCCCAAGCTGCTTGCTCTAGCTAGCTCGCTAGTCTGTCAGGCAAGAAAAGTTGTGTGTGGTGGTAAATTTGGGCTGTGCTAACAAAGCATCAACCTCAGCTGTCACTTCAACTAGCTAGTGTAGTATCTGAACAGTTTATAATTTTGGCTGACGTTTGCAAATGGTGTGTTAGAGTAATTTTACTCTGCTTTGCTGAAACATCTGTAAACATTACTATAGGGGCCCCCTGAAACAGAGGAGACTTGGATATGTGGAAGCCAGGGATTGGTCTATTCAAAACACCCATATTATGTTACATAGCATAAATACCGCAGAAATCTGTAAATTGACGCTGGAACCTTTGATATAATAAACCTTTATAATCAAGTACAGTGTCCGCGGATTTCTTGTCTACACAGCATATCAGCATCGTTGTCTCGACACCACATTAATTGGCGACGAGGATTTTTGGGACGTGTTGCGTCTGTTCAGCGTTTCATCATGGGCTACGATCTGACTCCCGCTAAAGAGGCCGACAGATAAGGTGAGCTTTCTCACAACTTTGGGCGCTGGTCAGTTCGTGTGGCTGTGTGTGTGCGTTGAGGGGATGTACCGTTAAAGAACTTGTGTGTGCGCCTTGCTGTTATTTGCTGTGGGATGACAATCCATTCTAAATTTCTAAATTTGTTTGCGTTGAAAACAACGCAAACAGGGGGGAGTGTCTATAGGAATTGATAACACTGGGAACAGGGATATTTGGCTTGAATAAATTTAAAGGAGTGTCCAGGAATAGAATGAACGAATAAGACAAGGAAATAAGGAAAAAAGTATACTGTTAGGACGTCGCTGATCTACGGAAGCCCTCAAACGAGGTGATCATTAAGATAGGCCGCAAATCCTAGGAAAGTCACTAGGTTGACTTTCGGGTCAGTTCTGGGAACTGTGAGATTGTACAATATATATTCAATTGCATGTTACCTCTCGGAATATAGTTGACGAAGTATATGTCCGATGTAGCCTCTCATTGAATATCTGCAACTCAAGGTAGCAGAAATTTAGGAAGGAATATAAAGGAAAAAAGGAGCGACGTAAGCATGCTTTAGAGTATTGTATGAACGGATCCATTCTTGTTTGATTATGTGTGTGTGTGTGAGACATAGAGAGCCTATGCGTGTGTGTACATGGGGAGGTCTCTGCTATGTTCCAGCTGTGTGTTGACTCATGCTATGATAACATTTATGTTAGAGATATATACATATATGTTTTGGTTGAGAACAGGGGTTTTAGTTTTGTAAGGAAATATGTTAATTACGGTTAAAACCTTATGAGTCTCCATTTGAGAGAACGTTTTTAAACATTGTTAAAAAAAAAAACTATGAGCCCCCTGGGAGGACGTTATGATTGTATAGAGATGATTTGTAACGGATAAGAAAATAACTATAAATCTGCAGATTAGAATAAGTGAAGATAAGAAACTTCTAAGTAGGATTTGTGTTCTGTTTTGTGTTGGTTTGTGAATTTTGTTCAGTGTTACTGTTTGTCTGTGTTGGAAAAAACGGAGGGACAGCTGGTCTGTCTGCTGTTTGACTTAGAGAAAAGTTGCTTGCGGGAGCTCCTCTCACCATGAAATCGCACTGGTGAATGAGCTGCGCATGTGTGGGATTTTAGGAATTTAGAGTTGCGGAGTGAGTGTGCCACTCCCCTGCCTGCACTGAGCTGCTGTGACACGCAGACTTAGAGCTGAAAAAAGAAAGGGGGAGACTTTGAATACACACGGATAAAGTATTATGTTTGTTAAGTGGCTGTTGCTTAATTATGAAACTATTTGATTGAGATCCATTGAATTTATAAATAAGAGTTATGTTGACGGATTAAAAAATATAAATAAATAAAATATTATTGCGCTATTTATAATATTCCTGAGTTAAGCTGTTTGCTTATTTCTTAGCGCGAATGTGAACATAGGTATGTCTAAAAGGGTATTGTATGGTTGAAATGACCAAGTGAGTGCATAAAAGACTAAATACTTGTCTGTTTCTTTTGTTCTTCTTGTCATGATTAAACTGGATTTGAACCCAAATGCAGACAACTACACCGAGCCAGAGAAGGTTTAACAGGTTTATTTACAATGATCAATTTGTCCAGGTTTCCAATAATAGGGGAAGAGCAAGTCCAGGTACAGGGAGGGTAACAGATCCAGGTTCAGAGCAGGTGTGGTACCGTAATGTCCTAGTGTCCGTGGTGAGTCCAAAAGGGAGGTCCGGTAGTGGAAAGCAGGATGGTGGTGGCAGGAGTGAAGCGGAGGCAGGTTCCAATAATCTGTGGCACAGGAGAAAAGTAAATAGAACAGGCCAAAAACACAATGAGCGAAAACAAGCAGGTTGAGTCGGCAGCGAGACTAACATGGTCGTCTTGACTATGATCTGACGATGAGTGGCAAGTTTGACCGGGTCTTAAAGGCTGAGGTGATTATGGTAAATGAGCTGCAGCTGGAACCCTGACTCCCACACACCAGACTTCACTCCTGCAATCAAAAACAGACAGAAGGGAGGGGGAGAGCAGAGAGAGAGCTACCTAGCAGCAGTAGGCCTAACAGTACCCCCCCCTCTACGGACGCCACCCGGCGGCCAACGGAGTTTATCCGGATGTAACCTATGAAAATCACGGACCAGAGCAGGATCCACAATGAAGCTCCTGGGAACCCAGGAACGTTCCTCAGGACCATAACCCTCCCAATCCACCAGGTACTGGAAACCACGACCCCGGCGGCGAACATCCAGAAGTCGCCGGACAGTGTAGACAGGACCCCCACCCACGATCCTGGGTGGAGGAGGGGGACGAGAGGGCGGGCACAGAGGGCTGACAGACACAGGCTTGATCTGGGACACATGAAAAGTGGAATGAACCCGTAGGGAGGCAGGAAGCTGTAGTTTAACCGCGCAGGGGTTAACAATAGACAGTATCTTGAACGGTCCTATAAAACGCGGCGCCATCTTCTTAGATTCTACTTTCAATGGAAGATCACGTGACTTAAGCCATACCTCTTGACCAGGAGAGTAACCGGGAGCCTGGGACCGGTGACGGTTGGCTTGCCTCTGCATGTACGACGAAGCTCGGGACAGAGCTACCCTGGCCTTCCTCCAGACCTTGAAGCAGCGGTGCATGTTGGACTGCACCGAGGGTACCGCCAGTTCCCTCTCTTGAGAAGGGAACAGGGGAGGTTGATAACCCAGAGCACACAGAAAGGGAGACAAACCAGAGGAAGCGTTAGTCAAGGTGTTATGAGCATATTCCACCCAGGGGAGCATGGAGCTCCAAGACCGAGGGTTAGACCCTGTGACACAGCGGAGAGCGGTCTCCATCTCCTGGTTCGCTCTCTCGGCTTGCCCATTGGTCTGGGGGTGATATCCAGAGGATAGGCTGGATGTGATGCCCAAAGCTTTACAGAAAGCTTCCCATACCTGGGAGACAAACTGGGGACCCCTGTCAGAGACAATATCAGTGGGTAGACCATGAGAGCGGAACACATGTTCAACCAAAATATCAGCCGTCTCTCTGGCAGTGGGCAGTTTAGGTAGGGCCCAAAAATGAGCAAACTTAGAAAAACGATCAATCACAGTAAGAATGACAGTCTTTCCAGACGAGGGGGGACGTCCAGTGACAACACCAATGCAATGTGGGACCAGGGCCGGCTGGGTATTGGCAGAGGTCGTAGATGACCAGCGCTGGCCTGGGTGGAGTTCTTACTTCGTGCACATACCGTACAAGCAGCAATGAAGGCTCGAGTGTCCGCCTCCATCCTGGGCCACCAGAACTTCCGTCGCACAAAGTCAAGGGTCCGAGTAACTCCAGGGTGACAGGTAAGGGGAGACGAGTGAGCCCACTGAAGTACCTGGGAGCGAACAGACTCAGGGACAAACAACCGGTTAGGAGGACCGCTCCCAGGATCAGCTTGATGATGTTGAGCCTGTCTAACAATCCCTTCGATGTCACATGTAATGGCCGCAATACTGCAGGTAGGAGGCAAGATGGGTTCAGGGTTACTACCAGTATCAACAGCAGAATGAACACGAGAAAGGGCGTCAGGCTTGACGTTGCGTGACCCAGGACGGTAAGACAGGGAAAAATTGAATCTCCCAAAAAATAGTGCCCACCTGGCTTGACGGGATTGAGCTGCTTAGCTGACTGGATGTATGCCAGATTCTTGTGATCCGTCCAAACGATGAAGGGTTGTTCCGCCCCCTCCAACCAATGCCGCCACTCCTCGAGAGCCAGCTTAACGGCGAGCAGTTCACGATTTCCAACATCATAATTCCTCTCTGCCTGAGAAAGCTTCCGTGAAAGAAAAGCACAGGGATGCAGTTTGTTATCTTCAGGAGAACGTTGTGACAACACCGCACCTACCCCAGTGTCTGATGCATCCACCTCCACGACAAACTGGCGGTCGGGGTCCGGCTGCATCAGAATGGGAGCCGAGGCGAAGCGATGTTTCAGTTCTTCGAACGCTGATTCGGCCCCTTCATTCCAAGCGAACGGTAGTGAGATGGAGGTGAGAGCGGTGAGTGGTGCCGCAATGCGGCTGTAGTCCTTGATGAACCTCCTGTAGAAGTTCGCAAACCCCAGGAATCGTTGAAGTTGTTTGCGGGTGGAGGGGGCTGGCCAGTCCGTGACCGCGGAGATCTTAGCTGGGTCCATCCGCAACTCCCCCTGAGCTATTATGTAACCCAAAAAAGAGGTCTCAGACACATGAAATTCACACTTCTCCATCTTCACAAATAGTTTGTTCTCCAACAACCTTTGCAACACCTGGCGCACATGCAGTTCATGTTCCTGGGAGGACTCTGAGAAAATCAGGATATCATCCAGATAGACAAAAACAAAACAATTCAACATGTCCCGAAGGACATCATTCACGAGTGCCTGAAAAACAGCAGGGGCATTAGACAAACCAAAAGGCATGACCAGATACTCAAAATGTCCCAAGGGTGTGTTGAAGGCAGTCTTCCATTCATCACCTTTACGAATACGCACCAGGTGATACGCATTTCGTAGATCCAGTTTCGTAAAGATGGTAGCACCATGAAGAAGGGGAAAAGCAGAATTAATCAAAGGCAGAGAATACTTGTTCTTAATGGTGATGTTATTAAGTCCACGGTAATCAATACAGGGTCTGAGGGTCTTATCCTTCTTTCCAACAAAAAAGAATCCCGCTCCTACAGGTGACGAGGAAGGACGTATAATACCTGCCGCCAAGGAGTCCCACATGTAGTTCTCCATAGCCTCCGTCTCCGGGCGGGAGAGATTGTACAGGCGACTGTTAGGGAGAGGGGCTCCTGGCTGGAGGTCAATGGCGCAGTCGTATGGCCGGTGAGGAGGAAGAGAAGTAGCTCTGTGTTTGCAGAAAACGGATGCCAGGTCATGATACACGTCAGGAACAGCAGAGAGATCCATGGACTCCAGTGGAGGTTGAGGCACAGTGCTGGCAGGGGTCTGAGCAGAACACAAACAGTTCACATGACAAAATGTGCTCCATGAAACAATTATACCGGTCACCCAATCAATGTGTGGATTGTGTCTTATGAGCCAGGGGATACCAAGGACCAGGGGGGTCTGTGGGCAGTCAATTATGTGAAATTGAATGCTCTCCTGATGATTACCCGACACTGAGACAAACAGGGACAGTCTGATGAGTAATACGGGTCAACAATTGTCCATTTAGACCCTTAGCCTGCAGCGGACGGTCCATAGGAACAGTCTCTAACTCCATTTGTTGAGCCAACTCTCGATCCAAAAAGCTTTCATCGGCACCAGAGTCAACCAGCGCACTAATAGGGAAATCCTGGACCTGCCACTGGAGGGATGCCTGGAGCAGAATGCGGGGAGAAGAGGAAGAATCCGCTGTTCGGCTCACCAAAACTTCTCCCATTAATGATGAGCCGGCCCTTTTCCCGGACGAACTGGGCAGGAAGGAACGAAATGACCAGCTTCTCCACAGTACAGGCAGGCCTGAACCTGAATACGACGTGCACGCTCCTCTGAGGACAGCCGTGTACGACCCACCTCCATGGCTTCGGGTTCAGTGCTCCTAGTATCGACTCGGGAAGACTCGGCCTTCTCCGTAGGGAAGAGGCGGGGAGGAGTTGGATGACGACAGACAGGTTGCTTGGAACTAACACTCCTCTCCCGGCGGCGCTCCCGAATCCGATTATCCAACCGGATGGTGAGTGAAATAAGGTTATCCAGCGTAGGCGATTCATCATATGACACCAATTCATCCTTCAAAGTCTCAGCCAAAGCATTAATGAACACTCCTTGTAATGCCTCGTCATTCCAACCACTCACTGCCGCTAACGTCCGAAACTCCACTGCCATCTCCGCCACACTGCGAGACCCCTGCCGAAGAGACAACAACCGTTTAGCAGCCTCCTTGCCCCGTACGGGGTGGTCGAAAACCTTCCTCATCTCAGTGGTGAAGGCAACGTAAGCGTTGCAAATGTCCGACTGACTCTCCCAGACCGCGGATCCCCAGGAACGAGCGGAACCGCTAGTAGAGTTGATAAGGTAGGCAATACGGGCTCTCTCTGAGGCGTAGGTGAGGGGCTGTTGTTCAAACACTAGCGAGCATTGAGTCAAAAAATCACCACAAGTTCCCATGTTCCCGTCATAGCGCTCTGGAGCAGGAACAAAAGGCTCTCTGATCTGGGCTGGAGGAGCAGTTTGTATGCCATGAACGAGGGGTGCATTATTAATTTGGGTAGTAAGGACAGACACTTGATGGGTGAGTAATTGAATCTGATTAAACAGCATCTGACTGTTCTCAGAAATAGTCTTAAACAAAGTATCATGTTGGCCAAGTAAAATGCCCTGATTGGCTATGGCAGTCCGAATTTGAGTGCACTCTGGGTTGGTATCCGAGCTACAGTCTGCTGGGTTCATCATGGTCAGATCATACTGTCATGATTCAACTGGATTTGAACCCAAATGCAGACAACTACACCGAGCCAGAGAAGGTTTAACAGGTTTATTTACAATGATCAATTTGTCCAGGTTTCCAATAATAGGGGAAGAGCAAGTCCAGGTACAGGGAGGGTAACAGATCCAGGTTCAGAGCAGGTGTGGTACCGTAATGTCCTAGTGTCCGTGGTGAGTCCAAAAGGGAGGTCCGGTAGTGGAAAGCAGGATGGTGGTGGCAGGAGTGAAGCGGAGGCAGGAGTCAGGTTCCAATAATCTGTGGCACAGGAGAAAAGTAAATAGAACAGGCCAAAAACACAAAGAGTGAAAACAAGCAGGTTGAGTCGGCAGCGAGACTAACATGGTCGTCTTGACTATGATCTGACGATGAGTGGCAAGTTTGACCGGGTCTTAAAGGCTGAGGTGATTATGGTAAATGAGCTGCAGCTGGAACCCTGACTCCCACACACCAGACTTCACTCCTGCAATCAAAAACAGACAGAAGGGAGGGGGAGAGCAGAGAGAGAGCTACCTAGCAGCAGTAGGCCTAACACTTCTGTGATGTGAGAAACGAGAAGGAGGAGACAGAGAGAGAGGAGGTGCTGACCAGTGCGTCACGCGATAGCGTGTGCTGCCCCGGATCCAGTCCAATTAAGGCCAGTACTGTTCTATCCACAAACTTACTTTCCCTTACAGGATATAATAGATACATTGTATATGCATAGAATATTTCATGTTGTGACCATTTAGCAGGGACTTGGCAACAGACTGATCAATTGATGTAATTGAGAATTGCACATTAGGTTTTTTTGTGCATGAGTTGTTTTGATTAGAGTTGTGTTGGAAATCCAGCACTGAGATTAAGGTGATTGGGTGCTTATTAAGCAATTGGTTTGTGGGTGCTGTAGTGTTGCTGGATTGCAGGTCTTTCTTTTTTGATTGCTCTGAAGTTGACTAGTTTCCTTTACTTTTCCTGATCGGATGTGGTAAGATTGCCACTAATCAATAACTTGGTAAAATAAAAAATAAATAAATAAATAATAATCTGGTTATTCTTCAGCTTGGGTTGAGAGCTATGTTAGTTTGACGGGACCTTTGAGAGCTATGGTTAAAGATACTGGGACTGGTCAACTCCATAGCAATCTTTCCTGGACACAGGAAGGCCTTGTGGCATTTGAAACGATCAAACAGAGGTTACAGGAGGCACCTGCACTCACACTACCAGACTACTCTAAGAATTATTTGCTATATGTGTCTACTTCTACTGGAGGTAATTATGCATGTGCAGTTCTTTGTCAGCCGACAGGTACAGGGACGAATCATCAGCCTATTTCCTACTACTCTACTGCCTATTCAGAAGTAGAACTAGGGCTACCACTGTGCTACAGAGCAATGGTGAAAGTATATTCAATGTATGACAAAGCATCATCTGTTACAATGGGTTACCCAGTAACAATTCTTACCCATCATAGTCTCAGAAATCTTCTGAACTATGGGAAATATACATTGACTATGCCTAGGCTCAGAGACTATCATAGGCTCTTAGAGCAGGAAGATGTCACCCTAGTGAGGTGTGATACGGTGAATCCAGCCGAGAATTTGCCAACCTCAGAGGATGGTGAGCCACATGATTGTGTTCAAGAAGCAGAGAAATACTCGAGGCTTAGATCAGATTTGCAAGCCTTTCCATCACGTGAGGCAGACCTGGAGTATTGGACTGATGGGTCTTGTTATCGTGTGGGAGATAAATTGTGTGCTGGCTATGCAGTAGTTAAAGCCCAAGGAACTGGATTTGTTGTTGAAAAGGCTGAGGTAATACCACAGCCTGCGTCTGCACAACTTGCTGAACTTGTGGGGCTAACAGAAGCGTGTTTGTTAGCAGAAGGAAAGCGAGTGACGATACATACTGATTCAGCATATGCACATAGTGTATGTCATTTGTTTGGAGCAGTGTGGAAAGGTCAAGGGTTTAAGAAAACGGATGGTTCTCCAATACATCATCATGCGCAAATAATGAAATTGTTGCATGCTATGATGAAGCCTAAAGAGATAGCGATAGCTAAGTGTGCAGCTCATAAAACCGATGTGTCAAAGGTCACACAAGGGAACAAAGCTGCTGATGAAGCTGCAAAAGCCGTCACAGGAGTGGACAAATTGGGCAAAGTTTTTCTGGTCACTCATGGAGTGGACTTGGAAGACAAAATGACGCTTAAGGATGTGATTTTGATGCAGGAAGCTGCTTCTACGATTGACAAACAGTTATGGCTAGACCGAGGTGCCGTCAAAGATGCTACTGGTCTTTGGAGAAACCATGAGGGGTTGATAGTAGCGCCTCTAGACCTATTAGGTCTGATGATTCAGGAAGCACATGGGTTAGCTCATGTTGCAAGGGGGGAGGTTAGGAGAAAGATCACAAAGGAGTATGGTTTTTGGGCACCATATTTGCTTGAACAGGTTGATTATGTCATAGGCAGGTGCACAATCTGTCTGAAAAATAATGTTTGCAGGGGTATGGCTGTTCTTCCTGGTCACATTCCTACACCGAGAGGTCCTATGCGTGAGTTGGTTATCGACTTTGTTGATATGATAAAACCAGTTGAAGGGAAAAGATACATGCTGGTGGTTGTGGATAGATTTTCATGATGGCCGGAGGCCTGTCCAACCAAGCGAAAAGACGCTCAATCGGTTGCCAAGTTCTTGTGTAAAGAAGTCATAAGCAGGTGGGGACTTCCTGATAGAATATCCTCAGGTAATGGGAGGGAATTTGTGGATAAATCAGTGAAATTGATTTTTTTTGTTTAATTGGGGGAAAAAGTCAGACCAAAATGTTAGGAAAACTAGAATTGAAGTAACTCTAGAAAATTTTGAATATCCGATAATGTTTCACGTCTTTACATATTATTGTGATATTTAGTATTTTCTTATGAATCAAAGGGGGGAAATGGAATGTGATTCATTTTATATATCATTCTTATATTATTATTGATGTTGATGTTTTAATTTGCATGTGTTGTCTTGCAAAATATACTGGTTGGTGTTTTATTTTCTTCCAGAAGTATATGGGGATGTGTAGAGTGGGATTCAAATACTCAAACATGGACAATATGAATGGACTGGAGGAAGTGGAACAAGGAAGGTGTGGAAATGTTCAGATTCCATCATCGACGTTACATTGAAAGTCGACACTGCTGAGGAGATGCAGTGTAGTGGACTACATTCCAGTGTCTGCAATGATATATAGACATATTTGCATGTGTAATACATAATTTGTGTCATATTTTTTCTGTATACATTTTTTGAAGAAAGATGTTTTCTGTTGTTGGGTACATGTGGGGACCTCAGATGTTTTTGTTTTCTTCGTGGATGCTTAGGGATATTGGGTCTAGGCAGGGACAGAGAGAATCCACAGGAGGGTCCAATGGGTCGACCAGCCTGAATGTGGACATTTTTGATTGTATTTTGTTTTCTGAGGTTTTCATGTGTATTCAAATGCATCATAGCTTAAAATGCATTGATAAAGATTTATAAATTGATCTGGAGTACTAAGGTGGTTGCCTGGGGCAGAGGGGCCGTGAGAGAATTTTCCTGTCTTGATTGATTGATGGATATTTGGAATGAAAGCTGCCAGACAGGTTTTTCGCTCTTACACTCCATAACAATTCGTTTACACTCCACAAAAATGTGTCTATATAAAAATGTGTTTACTCTCCATACATTTTGTTTTATTGCTAAAGTTACTCAAGAAGAAAAATTGTTATTTGTCATAATCCTATTCTTTTTGTTTTCGAGATTTAAATAGTCTCGAAGGGGCTGACATTTGCAAATGGTGTGTTAGAGGAATTTTACTCTGCTTTGCTGAAACATCTGGAAAGCATTACTATAGGGGCCCCCTGAAACAGAGGAGACTTGGATATGTGGAAGCCAGGGATTGGTCTATTCAAAACACCCATATTATGTTACATAGCATAAATACCGGAGAAATCTGTAAATTGACGCTGGAACCTTTGATAGAATAAACCTTTATAATCAAGTACAGTGTCCGCAGATTTCTTGTCTATACAGCATATCAGCATCGTTGTCTCGACACCACACTAGTCATACAGACAACCAGCTAACTAGCCACTGAAATGGAGATTAGAGTAATTTGTGTTGATCTGTTGGGCTTAGGTCATGGGATATTCATAGGCTATACATTGCTTTGTTTTTCTGTTATTTGACAGCTGTCGTGTTAGGGTAGATACCCGCGCATTAGAGCTCTTATGATATTGAGATACAGTGATATTTGTTTACATAGCCAGCTAACAAGTTGCTTGTTTTGTCCTGTTTCTACCGATGCAATTAATTTGGAAACTGTCCCAGCTTCGTAATTGATCAGCTAACATTGGCGAACTCTGTAGTTAGTCTGTCAGGCAAGAAAACGAGAGATGGAGGCAACATTGTGCTTCGCTCGCGACACTGTCACTTGATCATCTCACTCCCTCCCTACAAGACAACTAGCTAACTATACCCATCGAAATAGATGAATTATTCTAAACCTGTTTCTCTAAATTGCACATAGTGCCATCTTTGTAATATTTTACTTTCAACATCCTAAAAAAATAAATAGTTGATGTGTTTAATCTGTAAACCGTTGTGCCACACTTTGACTTCTTACCATCTATGAAAAGTAATCTGACCACGGGTCTTGAAGTGTGTGTACTTTATATAGCCTTATAATCTGACCCATTTATGAAAATATGAATGACCATCTTTTTGTGTACTCTATCATGTCTGATTATCCATCAGTCTGACATACATATGCACACAATGAACTGAGAAACAATCTGGCCACTAAGGGCTTCATAAAATAATTTTGATTGATTGATTGATTGAAAGCGCTGTATAGCATCATGATTTTACTGTGTGTGTATGTGTGGGGAATGGGAGGCGTGTAACTGTATCACACAATTTATTATGGAAACCCATAAGAGGTGATTATTAGGAAGATAGTATGTGTATGGTTGAGAAAAAGAGAGCAAGGAAGAGAGACAGTGTGTGAAAGAGAGATGTTCCTGACCACAATTGTATCCTATTTGTTGCTCTGCTCCTCTCTCCCTCTCCCTCTGTTAGTCTGTTCCTCTAGGTCAGTGAAAGCGAGGGACGTGATGTGGAGAGTCAGGGCTCAGAAGCAGACGGCAGGGAGGAAGAGGAGTTAAAGATGATAGAAGGGATAGAGATGTGGAACGAGAGGAGAGTGGAGGAAGAGGAGAGTGAAGAGGAGGGAGAGGAGAGTGGAGGGAGAGGAACATGAAGAGGAACATAGAGAGGAGGAAGCAGAGGGAGAGGAGGAAGCAGAGGGAGAGGAAGAGGGATACCACACCCGAGAGGGGAGCTTACGTTTCCATGAAGTGTGTCTGCCCCAAGTCCAACCATTCACACTTGTACCACACAGCCTGAGCCTAAAGTGACAGTGGCAGGGGTTTTGGAGTTGTTTTTAAGTGGCAGGAGTCTGTTTGTTTGTTTTTTCAGGTCTGGTGTTTAACACCAACCTGTCCACCACCACATCCAATTCACTGAATTGTTGTCAAAGTAGGCTACTATTTCTACATTTTGTGTCAGCCCTAGTCTGCACCAAATCTTATACAGACGGTATCTACATTTTGAAATAGGCTCTGAATAGTTGCACTCTGAGGGGACATATCCAGAGAGAAATGATGGTGAATTCAATAACTTGGCTTACATGGCTAGCCATCAGTTAGCTACGTCACCTTTGATAGATGCTGGAGTTTCTTGTATTTCAGGGTTTCCATTAGAGTACATGCATATGGTGTGCTTGTGCATCATGAGGAGGATGTTTTTTTTGGGTGTGGCGGGGGGGTGGTGGGGGGGGGGGGGGGGGGGGGGTAGATCAGCTTTAATATTGCAGATGTATTGTAGCTTCCATCAATGTAATTGTCTGCATCACTTCCAATCCCCCATATATACTTTTTTACAAATACAGTACCAGTCAAAGGTTTGGACACACCTGCTCATTCAAGGGTTTTTCTTTGTTTTTATAATTATTTACAATGTAGAATAATAGTGAAGACATCAAACTATGAAATAACAAATAGCCACCCTTTGTCTTTATGACAGCTTTGCACACTCTTGGCATTCTCTCAAAAAGCTTCACCTGGAATGCTTTTCCAACAGTCTTGAAGGAGTTCCCACATATGCTGAGCACTTGTTGGCTGCTTTTCCTTCACTCTGCTGTCCGACTCATCCCAAACCTTCTCAATTGGGTTGAGGTCGGGGGATTGTGGAGGCCAGGTCATCTGATGCAGCACTTCATCACTCTCCTTCTTGGTAAAATAGACCTTACACAGCCTGGAGGTGTGTTGGGTCATTGTCCTGTTGAAAAACAAATGATAGTCCCACTAAGCCCAAACCAGATGGGATGGTGTATCGCTGCAGAATGCTGTGGTAGCCATGCTGGATAAGTGTGCCTTGAATTCTAAATAAATCACAGACAGTGTCACCAGCAAAGCACCATAACACCTCCTCCTCCATGCTTTACGGTGGGAAATACACATGCAGAGATCATCCATTCACCCACACGGCGTCTCACAAAGACATGCCTGTTTGAACCAAAAATCTCCAATTTGGACTCCAGACCAAAGGACAAATTTCCACCGGTCTAATGTCCATTGCTCGTGTTTCTTGGCCTAAGCAGGTGTCTTCTTATTATTGTTGTCCTTTAGTAGTGGTTTCTTTGCAGCAATTCGACCATGAAGGCCTGATTCACACAGTCCCCTCTGAAAAGCTGATGTTGAGATATGTCTGTTACTTGAACTCTGTGAAGCATTTATTTGGGCTGCAATTTCTGAGGCTGGTAACTCTAATGAACTTATGCTCTGTAGCAGAGGTAACTCTGGGTATTCCATTCCTATGGCGGTCCTCATGAGAGCCAGTTTCATCATAACGCTTGATGGTTTCTGCAACTGCACTTGAAGAAACTTTCAACGTTTTTGAAATGTTCCATATTGACTGACCTTCATGTCTCAAAGTAATGATGGACAGTCGTTTCTCTTTGCTTATTTGAGTTGTTCTTGCCATAATATTGACTTGATATTTTACCAAATAGGGCTATCTTCTGTATACCTCCCCTATCTTGTCACAACACAACTGATTGGCTCAAACGCATTAAGAAGGAAAGAAATTCCACAAATGAACTTTTAAGAAGGCACACCTGGTAATTGAAATGCATTCCAGGTGACTACCTCATGAAGCTGATTGAGAGAATGCCAAGTGTGCAAATCTGTCATCAAGGCAAATGGTGGCTATTTGAAGAAAGTCAGATATAAAACATGTTTTGATTTGTTTAACACTTTTTTTGTTACTACATGTTTCCATATGTGTTATTTCATAGTTTTGATGTCTTCACCATTATCCTACAATGTAAAACATAGTAAAAAAATTTAATAAACGAATGAGTAGGGGTGTCCAAACTTTTGACTGGTAGTGTACATACATATAAATACATATACATATACACTACCGTTCAAAAATTTGGGGTCACTTAGAAATGTCTTTGTTTTCTAAAGAAAAGCATCAAATTGATCAGAAATACAGTGTAGACATTGTTAATGTTGTAAATGGCTATTGTAGCTGGAAACTGCTGATTTTTACTGGAATATCTACATAGGCGTACAGAGGGCCATTATCAGCAACCATCAGTCCTGTGTTCCAATGGCACGTTGTGTTTGCTAATCCAAGTTTATCATTTTAAAAGGCTAATTGATCATTAGAAAACCCTTTTGCAATTATGTTAGCACAGCTGAAAACTTTTATGCTGATTAAAGAAGCAATAAAACTGGCCTTCTTGAGACTAGTTGAGTATCTGGAGCATCAGCAATTGTGTGTTCGATTACAGGCTCAAAATGGCCAGAAACAAAGAACTTTCTTCTGAAACTCATCAGTCTATTCTTGTTCTGAGAAATGAAGGCTATTCCATGCGAGAAATTGCCAAGAAACTGAAGATCTCGTACAACGCTGTTTACTACTCCCTTCACAGAACAGCGCAAACTGGCTCTAACCAGAATAGAAAGAGGAGTGGGAGGCCCCGGTGCACAACTGAGCAAGAGGACAAATACATTAGAGTGTCTAGTTTGAGAAACAGGCGCCTCACAGGTCCTCAACTGGCAGCTTCATTAAATAGTACTCGCTAAACACCAGTCTCAACGTCAACAGTGAAGAGGCGATTCCGGGATGCTGACGTTCTAGGCAGAGTTGCAAAGAAAAAGCCATATCTCAAGACTGCCCATCTAATCTTTTATTTTTATTGGCCAGTCTGAGATATGTATTTTCCTTTGCAACTCTGCAATTTCTGATCAATTTGATGTTATTTTAATGGACAAAAAAATTGCTTTTCTTTCAAAAACAAGGACATTTCTAAGTGACCCCAAACTTTTGAACGGTAGTGTATATATATATATAGTATCTCACAAATGTGAGTACACCCCTCACATTTTTGTAAATATTTGAGTATATATTTTCATGTGACAACACTGAAGAAATGACACTTTGCTACAATGTAATGTAGTGAGAGTGAAAATGTCCATATTGGGCCCAATTAGCCATTTTCCCTCCCCGGTGTCATGTTACTAGTTAGTGTTACAAGGTCTCAGGTGTGAATGGGGAGCAGGTGTGTTAAATTTGGTGTCATCGCTCTCACACTCCCTCATACTGGTCACTGGAAGTTCAACATGGCACCTCATGACAAAGAACTCTCTGAGGTTCTGAAAAAAATAATTGTTGCTCTACATAAAGATGGCCTGGGCTATAAGAAGATTGCCAAGACCCTGAAACTGAGCTGCAGCATGGTGGCCAAGACCATACAGCAGTTTAACAGGACAGGTTCCACTCAGAACAGGCCTCGCCATGGTCGACCAAAGAAGTTGAGTGCACGTGCTCAGCGTCATATCCAGAGGTTGTCTTTGGGAAATAGACGTATGAGTGCTGCCAGCATTGCTGCAGAGGTTGAAGGGGTGGGGGGTCAGCCTGTCAGTGCTCAGACCATACGCCGCACACTGCATCAAATTGGTCTGCATGGCTGTCGTCCCAGAAGGAAGCCTCTTCTAAAGATGATGCACAAGAAAGCCCGCAAACAGTTTGCTGAAGACAAGCAGACTAAGGACATGGATTACTGGAATCATGTCCTGTGGTCTGATGAGACCAAGATAAACGTATTTGGTTCAGATGGTGTCAAGCGTGTGTGGTGGCAACCAGTTGAGGAGTACAAAGACAAGTGTGTCTTGCCTACAGTCAAGCATGGTCGTGGGAGTGTCATGTTCTGGGGCTGCATGAGTGCTGCCGGCACTGGGGAGCTACAGTTCATTGAGGGAACCATGAATGCCAACATGTACTGTGACATACTGAAACAGAGCATGATCCCCTCCCTTCGGAGACTGGGCCGCAGGGCAGTATTCCAACATGATAACGACCCCAAACACACCTCCAAGACGACCACTGCCTTGCTACAGAAGCTGAGGGTAAAGGTGATGGACTGGCCAAGCATGTCTCCAGACCTAAACCCTATTGAGCATCTGTGGGGCATCCTCAAACGGAAGGTGGAGGAGTGCAAGGTCTCTAACATCCACCAGCTCCGTGATGTCGTCATGGAGGAGTGGAAGAGGACTCCAGTGGCAACCTGTGAAGCTCTGGTGAACTCCATGCTCAAGAGGGTTAAGGCAGTGCTGGAAAATGATGGTGGCCACACAAAATATCGACACTTTGGGCCAAATTTGGACATTTTCACTTAGGGGTGTACTCACTTTTGTTGCCAGTGGTTTAGACATTAATGGCTGTGTGTTGAGTTATTTTGAGGGGACAGCAAATGTACACTGTTATACAAGCTGTACACTCACTGCTTTACATTGTAGCAAAGTATCATTTCTTCAGTGTTGTCACATGAAAAGATATACTCAAATATTTACAAAAATGTGAGGGGTGTACTCACTTTTGTGAGATACTGTATATATCCTTTTTTAAGATATATTTTCCTTTATTACTTTCTAACCCTACCACCCCTCCCCTACTTGGAGTAAACTAGTGAACAACGTCGCTTAGGCCTCTACTTCCAGCGTATACATACTATATACATTTTATGGACACAGTCTATTTTACAATATTAATATTTAGTTTGTTTTTACTCCTGTGCTTCCTCTACCCTCAACGTCTCCCATCTATTTCTGAAGTCCATCTGGTTTGATTTGTATTTGCCATATCTTTCAAACTGTGCTCTTTCACAAAAGTTCTTAACCTATAACCTATATATGTTTTACGGACACAGTATGTTATACATTAGTTATTGTTATTATTAGTTGTTATTAGTCCCAATCTTCAGCTCCATTCAACCCCTCCCATCTATCTCTTAACACCATCCACATTGGATTTCTATTTGCCATATATTTTTCAACTGTGCTGTGATGTTTCACAAAAGTTCTGAACGTTTCTATTCTCATTGTTTCTACAGATTGTAAATTGAAAATAAACGTTTTTGCTAAAAGTATTATTATTTTATTGATCGATTGACTATGACTTTTCAGATCACCTAGTAGTGCTATCTGCAGGGTTAGCTCCAGGTAAATATTGCAATTCTTCAGCCATTCCTGGACCTGTGACCAAAAACAAGCTAAATATAAACAGTATCAAAACAAATGATCTAATGATTCTGTCTCTTCGCAGCAAAATCTGCAGAGCTGGGAATGTTATATCCCCCATATAAATAACATTCTATTGGTTGCAAGAATTTTGTATAATAATTTGGAATGAAAAATTTTAAGTTTTGAATCCGTCTTAGTTTTGCGTATCAGTTCATAAATCACGTGCCATGGAATCGGTATGTCAAAAATCTCTTCCCAACTATTTTGCAATCTATATTGCACGGCTGTCAATTTTTTGGTCCTTAAATGAAAATGGTATACTTTTTTATTAATCACAATTTTCTTTAACCAATTATGGTCTTTAATGCAGGGCCGACAGACAAGTTCCTTACCTTTTCCCCCTTCCGCTTTCCTCTTCCATTTTTGCGGTAATGCTGCAATTAGTTGGTTGTAATTTTGGGTAAAGCAGACATTTCCATATGTTTTTGTTAGCTGCATGTGCGACATAACTCCACCAGTCCTACCTATAAAATAATTTACGAAGATTATACCTTTAAAAAATATATATAATAACACTGAAGTGTAAGGGGCCTCCAATTTTTTAAATGGACTGGATCTTTATATTTCCCACTTGTATCCTGTTTCAGTAATAATGAAATCAGACCTTTTTGTTGAGTGTCTGATAATCTACCATTTACATAGGAGTGGTTAAAACGGTCCTCTGAGTATATCAAAAAAAGGTTTGGTATTCCTCAACTGGTATGCTATCCAGCCCTGGAGTTTTCCTGGACTTAAAGGCTTTAATTGTAACAAGTTCCTCCTCTGTAATTTCGCCTTCACATTAATCTTTCTGTGCAGCTGTTAATTTTACAGTATCAATAGAAAAATAATCCATACAATTAGCTTCGGTTAGAGGAGATGGAGGAAACTGAAACTAAAACATATGTTTAAAGTGCTTTGCTTCCTCTTTCAAAATATCATTTGGTTAATCATGGGTGAATAATTTGTAACCAGTTTCAGTAAATTATTTTTGGTAGCATTTCTATGTTGAAAATTAAAACAGAATCCAGTTAGCTTTATTTTTTATAATATATTACACTTGATCTTTCTTGAATAAGTTCCTCCATTTCTTTTTGTTTTTCCTCTAACTTATTCTGAGCCTCTATGTTACAGTTTTTACTGCTATCTTTGTTAGTATGGACTCTTTTGACCTAAATTGCTTTTGTTTTAGAGATGAGTACTGAATTGCATGGCCTCTAAAGGCACATTTAAAAGTGTCCCATACAATAAGAGGATTTGCTGTACCTATGTTATGTCGGAAAAATTCAGTTATAAATTCCACTGTCCTAGTTAAAAACAAGTTATCATCCAATAGGCTATGAGAAAATGTCCAATATCCTCGCCCACGTGGAAATTCAGTTTGAGTAATGTATATGCCAATTATCTGATGGTCCAACCGCATTCTGTCCCCTATCAACACTTTTTTTTAAACTTTTGGTGCCAACGAGAATGACATAAGAAAGAAGTCAAGATGACTAGCTTGATTGAGGAAGATGTTGATTTTCTTTAAACTATGTCCTAGAACAAGCAGACTGTCTTCCTCTCAGAAAACCAGGTTGTCAGAGACTCTGATCTCCTTTTGAGGCTTATTGCCAAAAGATTTTGCCTGACAATCTCGGTCACTGGCAGAACTTGACCGATGGAATGCCACTGAGTACCGGCTGTTTTTGCTCTACACGGGTCCCATTGTATTGAAGGATGTTGTTTCTAAAAAGGTCTCACCATTACCTTGATTATGCCAAACAGCTGCTGATACACTTTGTTGAGAGAAGCAAGTGTCTATTGTGATACATTCATGGTCTCACTCACTTGGAAGATGTTGAATTTCACAACTGGTCACTCAATGGCTTTCATTTCTTTGAGTTTGAGAATAATTTGCTGTGGCTTAAATGTGCCATCAAAAGCCCACATAATCCATTGGTACAAGTAACGAGGTGACTGTCTGAATCAAGCCAAGTGAGACTTACTGCCAAGACATCCAACCATACATCAAGAATAACATGCAAGATGGTTGCTTAATCCTGCAGGACCAATATGCATTTGTCAAAGAAAAAAGAGCTGATGGAAACCTTTTCTTTGATGTCATTCACCATACTCAAAATGACAACTTCTTCATTCTTCCATGTGCCTCCAAAGACTTTAACATCTCAAAAATGCAAAATAAATTACCTCTTCTGAGGACCTATAATACATAGTCCTCAGAAGTACTCTGTTGCTCAGTTTTGCCAAGTAAGATCAGATCTATTGTAATAGTTTGGTTTGCAATTATGGCTTATATTATTATGTTTATTTCCCCAGGTTCTAATCTCAGAGGGTGGTTCCAGAGCAGTGTGGATGGAAAATTAGAAGGAAGTAGGTGTTATTCCAGAGCACTGGATCAAAGACCAAACTGTGTGTTTACCCCCAAATAAATATGACAAAGCAATATAGGATTGGTCCACACCCTCTCTGAAATGGAAGTCATTTCAGCTTCTGAGGATAAAACTGACATCAAGTAAATAGCAGATACATTATACTTGAAAATGCAATAAGTAAAAACTGCTGGTTGTTCAAAATGACTGTTGAATTGTTCGAACCCTCACCCCACCATTCAGAATCAAAACAGTAATGTGAAGACATCGAAATCACCGAAGCCAGTGAAGTGGAGGAGATCTCCAATAGAAAACTACATTCAAATAATTTTTAACTGTTATGTTAAAACACTCATTTACATTTTGTGTACATTCAATTTACTTGCCATGGTTTTTATTCTGTATATTGTTGTGTGTTTAGAATCACATGAGGAATGTAATCTCCCACCTCCAGTCACTACTGCCTCCAAGTTATGTAAGTATGGTAGCCTGCAATGCTGATTACTATTCAACCCCTTGTCCCTAAACCCAAGCCACTGAACAACCACCTTGCCTTTTGATAGACTGGGAGGACCTTTTACCGTATTACTTTAACTGATCCTTTCAAATCTACAAGCGTGTGGCTAGTGGGATGGTAGCCTCAACTCAGATGGAATCACTCCATGTTTCACCATTGTTAGTGCAGTGAAACAAACCTGAAACTGAGCTGAATTCTGTCTGGATTTCCATGCTAGGGGGTAAGGGCTTGGGAGGTTAACTTTGGCATGTTGTAGAATTTTGTCTTCTTCCACTTCAATAAAACTTAAACACATGACAAATGTGTGTAGAAAAAGGCTGAATGTTATTTTACACTATTTTCAGGCAAAGGTCTACCTAAGCCCCCACCAAAATATTCCCGAATCACCAGAAAACCTGTGCCACTGCTACCAAGAAACAAAAGGCTCAAACGCAGCACAAGCCACCTAATAATGACGGTGAGGGCGACCCTTCACAACGTAAGCCAACTCCTTGTTCTTGATCATTTTATTTGAGAAAGGTATCCTAATTGTAAAAACAATTGGCATTATGTTGTCCAATCTTTTATTGCATAGAATCATCTTGGTCTCTTAAATGGCTTAACCCTGGAGCATGAGGGCTCGAGGTCTCCTTCTGCCTTCTTAATTGAGGGATCCTCCTCACCAAATCATTGCAAAGGATCAGACCCTTTTCCTGTGACAGACGCAAGTACGAAACTCTCCACTTAGAATTTTGGTTTAAAGTTTGGTAGACATTAGATTGTGTTTAGGTTGCCTTACAAATGTGTGTAGAAAAATGATTGATGTTATTTGTCACTTGCATGTGTTATTTCTTTAGGCCTACCCAAGCCCCCACTAAAATCTGCCAGAAAACGTTTGGTTTTCGCCAGGCATTACTGGAACCATGTTGTCCAAAAAGTTATACTTTTGAATCATCTGTCCATAGAACGTTCTTCCATGAGTCTTGATGATCATCCAGGTGCTTTTTGGCAAAGTTTAGTCAACTTTTTGGACGAGATGGGTCCCATTATGCCTGGGGAAAACCAAACACTGCATTCCACAGTAAGAACATCATACCAAAGGTCAAGCATGGTGGTGGGGGTGTGATGGTTTGGGGATGCTTTGCTGCCTCAGGACCTGGACGACTTGCCTTAATAGAAGGAACCATGAATTCTGCTCTGTATCAGAGAATTCTACAGGAGAATTTCAGACCATCCGTCTGTGAGCTGAAGCTGAAGCGCAGCTGGTTCATGCAGCAAGACAATGATCCAAAACACACAATCAAGTCTACATGAAAATTGCTAAAAAGCAACAAATTGGAAGTTTTGGAATGGCCCAGTCAAAGTCCAGACCTAATCCCAATTGAGATGTTGTGGCAGGACTTGAAACGAGCAGTTCATGCTTGAAAACCCACACGTCACTAAGTTAAAGCAGTTCTGCATGGAAGAGTGGGCCAAAATTCCTCCACAGCGACGTAAGAGACTGATCAACAACTACAGGAAGCATTTGGTTGGAGTCATTGCAGCTAAAGGTGGCACAACCAGTTATTGAGTGTAAGGGGGCAATTACTTTTTCACACAGGGGAATTGGGTGTTGCATAACTTTGTTTATGAAATAAATGAAATAAATATGTAATTGTTGTGTTATTTATTCACTTATGTTCCCTTTATCTAATATTAGGTTTTGGTTGAAGATCTGATAACATTCAGTATCACAAATATGCAAAAGTAGAGAAAATTAGAAAGGGGGCAAATACTTTTTCATAGCACCGTATTTGGTAAAGATATTCTAAATTGTACCAGAGGTCTCATTCTGCTTCTTCAGATGAGAGATCCCCCTCAAAGTGCTGCAAAGGCTCAGACCATTTTCCTATGCCAGAAGCAAGTATGACAATTATTTAAAAAAAAAATTTAATGGTAGTGAAATTAGACTGTTATATTTGGAAGTGAATAAATGTAAAAGTACTTTGTTTCAGAAAATCTAGAAAAGAGATATACACTATTTATACAAAAGTATTTGGACACTCCTTCAAATTAGTGGATTTGGCTATTTCAGCCACACCCGTTGCTGACAGGTGTATAAAATCGAGCACACAGCCATGCAATCTCCATAGACAAACATTGGCAGTAGAATGGCCTTTGTGAATAGCTCAGTGACTTTCCACCATCATAGGATGCCACCTTTCCAACAAGTCAGTTTGTCAAATGTCTGCCCTGCTCGAGCTGCCCCAGTCAACTGTAAGTGCTGTTATTGTGAAGTGGAAACGTCTAGGAGCAACAATGGCTCAGCCGCGAAGTGGTAGGCCACACAAACTCACAGAACGGAACCGCTGAAGCGCATATGTTACGCCACTGAAAAAGGGGAGAAATAATCACGAGAGTGATGCAGTTATGTTTCCTCACTGAAAACTTTAGTATAATCATTTTACAAAAATACCACATTTTACAGAACAACAGATCTACAGGAAATAGATAGTTTTTTAGGGTACAAGGCTTATTCAAGTCACAACAGCATAAACTGTAATTCACTAAAACATATACAAATGTTTCAATATAACTGTCAAGCACAAAGTAGCTTTAGCTCAGTAACCTATAACTAAATGTATCAACAATGTCAACAAAATGTTCGAAACACATTATACAAATAACCCCAAAATATATTATTAACAGCGTACATGTTCATTCACAATTAACATAATATGGCAGCTACTCTCAGTACGAAGCTATTCTTCGCTGCAACCGAGCAGGGTTTCACTCACACACGCACATATTACACTCTGCAACTTATCTCTAACTTACTCAAGATGTTACTAAAACACACCTTAAACACTCTTGACATGTTAGCAAGTTATTACATTTAAATTAACTCGTTTTATATCAATAACGTACCTGAAAAAGGGGAGAAATAATCACGAGAGTGATGCAGTTATGTTTCCTCACTGAAAACTTTAATATAATGAGGAAAAGACCGCGATTTCCCCGGGAACTTGGGTGGAGACCAGAGCAATCGATCTCAGGCTCATAGATTAAGAGCATTTAGTAGATCACAGATTAACACTTTTACCCTTAAATTAGGCACCACAAAATAAAGTAGTCAATATAACGTTTACACATTCCTCTTACAATTTCTACCCTTTGTACACTTGATGGATTTTAACCTTTTAACATAATTATGAATTTTATCAATCTCTATGAACTAGTACTGAATGCATAATTCTTTCAACCTTAGATATTTTAAGATCCTCACATACTATGAACTTACTAATGTGTTTTAGTGTATAACAGGCTATGAATATGTCCTTTAACCTGTCACACTCTCCCCGACAAAATAAATGTTGTCCCAACATTACCAACATTGTCTTCTTAAACAGTCTATAAGCACTGGACGTAGAAAATCCTCTTCTGTAAGCTATCCTTGAGCAGAGGTCAAAGTTCACAGTTCAAATAGAACCAATAAGTTATTTTCACAGTCCATATCTGTTGACCAGCTGTATAAACAGTCCATAAGCAGTCTTTTCTCATACTATTGTCAACAGTCCATCAGTTTTAATGATATATATGCATAGTCTGCTAATTGTCTCGTGAAAGTCTGTGAAATCAGTCAGTAGTCCATGATCAAACATGTCAACTCTGTAGCCTCATGTTTGCTGAAGTCCATACATGTAGGGTGGCTGAAGGTAACATCGCTGTAGTGATGGCAGCCATGGAACCAGTCCTGGTACAGGGTAGACAGGGAACAACTGTGGCTGTGGCTGGATACTGTAGCAGGAAGGGATACCAAGCTGATCATAGGTGATATGTCTTGGAGGGTGTCTCTCTCTTTGTGGCAGCTGGTAGGCTGGTTCCTCAGGTTCAGCAGCAGCAGTTAATGAAGGAAACGCACTTAGTGGACGATCATCAGGCACATTTTCAGCAGGCAAGTTCATCTTCTCAGCAGGCAGGTCTTTAACTGTTGTTGTCTCCTCCAGCTGCTTTTCAACAAGAGGCTGTGCTGGTAGCGTATCAGGAACTGGCACCGCAACTGTCTGTTTCACTGGTGGGGGCCTGTTTTCCGACTCTCTTGCTGGTTCAGGTCATATTCATCCCCGCTGTCTTCATCAAAATCTAGAGGCTGTGATGCAGGCTGATGTCTCTTTTTTTTCTTACTTTTGTCATCTTTAGTCATTTCTGGTTGTCTCAAAAGGTAAGTGGTCACAGGACATGAGCAGGTTTCTGTGCAGGACCCGGGAGCGTCCCCTACCCTTTTCTGGTCTCAACTCATAAATCGTCAGGTCTGAACCCATTTGTCTCAATACTGTGTGAATTTGATCTTCCCAATAGTTACGGAGTTTGCCTGGTTCTCCTCTTGGTGTCAGGTTTTTAATCAGAACTCGCTCGCCAGGCTGTAGCACTGAACTCCTAACTTTAGTGTCATAGTACTTCTTACTTCTTTCAGCAGCTTTCTGAGCATTTTCATTTGCAATGGCGTATGCTTCTTCCATTCCTCATTTCCAGTTCTCCACGTAGTCTCGCTGGTTACTGGGATCTGCCTCTGTGCACAGTCCAAAGAGCATATCAACTGGAAGCCTGGGTGATCTCCCAAACAGAAGATAAAATGTTGAATAGCCAGTCACTTCGCAACAGGTGCAGTTATAGGCATAAATCAATTTGTTCAGAGACTCCTTCCAGTTTGACTTTTGTGTCTCAGTTAGTGTCTTTAGCATTTGCAACAATGTTCTGTTCATTCGTTCCACTTGACCGTTCCCCATCGGGTGGTAGGGTGTTGTTCTGGACCCCGCCATGCCACTGAGTTTCTTTAACTGATGGAACAACTGATTTTCGAATTCTCCCCCTTGGTCATGGTGGATGTGGGAGGGGAATCCAAACTTCAGGGCAAAGTCATTGAAGATGAGATTTGCAGCAGTTTTTCCTGACTTTGATGTGGTGGCGTAGGCTTGAGTGAAATGTGTAAAATGATCAACAATCACATGGATGTACTCATATCCCCCTTTGCATCTGTCGAGATGGAGGAAATCTATACATACCAGTTCAAATGGCTGTGTTGTCACAATGTTTGTCAGAGGAGCTCTTGTCTCATGGCCTGGCTTTTTCTGCTTGACACAGCTACAAGTTTTAGTCACATAGTGCTCGATGTCAGATTGCATATATGGCCAGAAGAAGCGGTCACATACTAGTGATACCGTGCGGTCAGTACCTTGGTGTCCCAAGTTATTGTGCAACTCTTCCATCACTTTACCTTTGTACTGCTCTGGTAGAACTAACTGCTTGCGGGCTGTAGTGATTCTGTACAGAATACCATCACTGTCGATTGTCAATTTGTCCCATTCTCTGAATAGGCATTTTGTCTTTGGACTGAATTCCTTTTACTCTTTAACTGGCGGTTTGGAACCAGACAGTTTGAAATCGAGCACAGGACGGATGACCGGATCAGACTCTTGTGCTTCTCTTATCCCCTCTTTTGGGATCGAGCTGATTGTTGCAGTGGTTGTCTCACCTTCAGCTGATACTGACATAGATGCAGCTGAAAGTGACCAAGGTACAACAGACTCTTTCTGTACCTCAACTGCTTGTATCGTGGCGGCAATGGTGTCCGGTGGAAGCTCCTCAGAACATTCTCTCATCAGTGACTCTACATCCAGTGGCATCCTCGACAAAGCATCTGCATCACTGTTCTCTCTGCCTGGCCTGTACTTTATTGTAAAGTGGAAATCAGCCAATTCTGCAACCCACCTGGAAGTGGTTGCGTTCAGTTTTGCAGTAGACAGAATGTAGCTGAGCGGGTTGTTATCGCTGTATACAGTGAAGGTCGGAGCATAGTACAAATAATTGTGGAACTTATCAGTGATTGCCCATTTTAGAGCTAGAAATTCTAGCTTGCCAGAGTGGTAGTGATAGTTCTTCTCAGCTGCTGTTAAGGTTCGAGAACCATAAGCAATGACCCTAAGCTTCCCATCTTGCTCTTGATAAAGAACTGCTCCCAAGCCTTGGTGTGACGCATCAGTGTGTACAACAAATGGCTGAGTGAAGTCAGGGAAACCTAAGACTGGTGGGTGAAGCAAACACTCAATCAGCTTTTCAAGTGCCTGTTGATGCTGGTCAGTCCACAGGATTGACTTGTTTGAGGGCACCACATGACTTACTTTTTTTGTTTTTGCTTTCCGTGGGTGGTCAGGTAATTTATCTGAATCTGCTTTCAGGAGGTCATACAGACAGCTGTCCCTCCTAGAAAAGTATTTGATGTACTGTCTGTAGTAAGTGAGTAAACCAAGCATTTTTCTGAGCTGGCCCACAGTCTCTGGTCTGATTTCTTTCAATGCTCTTACTGCTTCAAAATCGTCTGGGTCAACTCTGCTGCCCTCTGCAGACACTATTCTGCCCAAATAATGGACCTGGGGTTTAAAGAGATCACACTTACTTGGCTTGAGTTTGATGCCATACTCTCTGAGACGCTGCAAAACTTTTCGCACATCATTCACATGGCTGTCGAAAGTTTTACTGAAAACTAGCGTGTCGTCCAGATAAGGAATACAGATGTTGTCCCGGAGCCTTTCCAAACATTCCTCCATACAACGCTGAAAAGCTGCAGGAGCGTTCGTGAGGCCGAATGGCATACATATCCACTCATAGGACCCACAAGGTCACAAATGCTGTCCGTGATCTGCTTTCTTCAGAGATGAACCCCTGGTCATACGCTTTTCCCTGATCTAAAAGGGAGAACCAGGAATTACCACCTAAACTGTCCATGATGTCCTGGACCAGAGGGATGGGCTGGCGGTCGGGATGTGTCTTTCTGTTCAGGTCTCTGTAATCTATACACAACCGGAGGGTCCCGTCCTTCTTTCTAACGCACACGACAGGTGAAGAATTTGAAGAGTTTGACTTCCTAACCCAACCCTTAGCTATGAGGTCATGAAGGTAACCCTTCATCTCCTGATACAGTGGCCTGGGCACTGACATGTATGTGCGCTTGACTGGTTCAGAGTCCTTTAGGGAAATAGTCATTTTCAATCGTTCAATGCAGCCAATGTCATTGTCTGATCTGGAGAAGGAGTGACACTCTTCTCTAAGCATTTTCCTAACAACCTCTCTCTGTTCTTCGGTTAGGTGACTTAAACCTACTGGTGGATCCCACTGTTCAGTAGCAGTACATGGGGTTCGAACGGTGGTGTGATTCACTGTTGCTGGGGTGACAGCTTTTTCAAAGACTTGGGCAGGTAACACAGTCATAATGGTTTGTACTGTACCGATTATTGTGCGTCCTAGCAGGGCAATGTCGTGGTCAGTGGGGTTAGAGACATCAAGCATGATAACTGGAAAAACACCTTTCCTGACTCTGACTAGTGTGTCAAGGAACTCAAGTTCATCTGGCCACTGCGGGTTCAGGTC
This sequence comes from Coregonus lavaretus, assembly GCF_964263955.1. NCBI lineage: Eukaryota > Metazoa > Chordata > Actinopteri > Salmoniformes > Salmonidae > Coregonus > Coregonus lavaretus. The sequence goes on along the minus strand of NC_139992.1, from coordinate 56,442,247 downwards.
TGGCTGGAAAGCATTGTCATGTCGTCTTTGAAAGTTTGGGAAGCTACATGGCACTCAATCTGAATGCTACTGTGTTTTGGTACAGCAACCTTCTCTTTCTTGGTTTTCACTGCGTATTCATCTGTCTGTTCTGCGCTAACAGCCTGTATAAAAGTTCTCACCTTGTTTCTTTTGAGGCTTGGGAAAGCTTTTTTTACTGTCCTGTACCGTTTAGTCTTTTCGGTCATTGTCAGGATGTGCTCAATAGCATTGAAACCTATGATGGGATGAGATAGGTGACAGCCTTTCATTACCAGCACTGGGATGATCAGTTCCTTTGTTTGGTCAGTTTCAGAGGCTAGCCGAAAAGTTGTTTCAATCCATCCCAGGTATGGCATTTCAGTCCCATTTGCTGCCGTCAATCTTAGACCATCAGGTGAGTCCAGAATTTCTGAAACATCCCTCAGCCTTGCGTTTGGGAGAGATTCCGCTTTCCATCGTTCATCAATGACCGATACCTGAGAGCCTGTGTCCCATAGGGCTTGGAGGTGGTGGCGATTCAGGTGACACTCAACAAGGCACTGTCTGCCGACTAGCGAGGTGACCTTATGGGGGTGGCAACCTTGAGCTAGGGATGGTAAAGAGTGGGCATTTTCCTCTGTACAGGAAAGCTTTTCACAGGTAGAGTCAATTTTCAGGTGAGTGCATTTTTCCTTATGTTTAGTCCAATGTTGGTTATGACATCCTTTGGAACAGTACAGTGTCTCTTTACATGATGAACATTGTTTCAGGTTCTCAAATGAATCTTCTCTGGCACAATTTGCACATTTCTGGGACTTTTTGGTAGCTACGGTTAACACTCGTCCCTCAGCGGTAACCCTTCCCCGTTTAAAGTGGCCTCTTTTGATGGTCTGACTCCCTGGATTTTACATCCAGCTTGAAAATGTTCTCCACTCCCACATCAGAAGCAGTGTGTGCAGCGTGCATCTGTTCTGGCCTGCTGGCAGACAAAACACCTCCTTGGAGCTTGAGCAGAGTGGTTGGTATACAGGTTAGGTGCATATTGATGCTGCGCAGGGTCAGGTGCTTGGGGTTTACCTTCCAAGTAGCTGCGTAGCTGTGAGCCTGGAGAAATAGTCCTGATTACTGCGTCTACTATTTCTACCTCAGGATAGCCTCTGTTAAGTCCATTCTCAATCTGATGGGCAAGGCTGGACAAAGTCAGTTTATCTTTCTGGCCCGGTTCACCTATCTGACCAGAAATGTTAAACTCTTTGCGCCAGTATGAGCCGGGCTGTGCACTGCGAGAGCTGCATGCTCCTCTGAAGATGGGCAGGGGTTGGGGCTGGCGCAGAGAATCACTGGCTTTGTCTGCAGTACTCTGCTCAGTTCCCACCCCTTGTTGTGGAGTTACAGTTCTCAGTTCCTCTATTCTGTGATGTGTTCCGGCTGTTTCAATATCATGGTCAGTTTGCCCTGTCTTGCTATCTATGCCACTGATCATCTCTGTCATTTTGTCTTTAAGTAGCAATAATTCCGACATGCCGCCATCTTCTAACTCTGCAACTTCCTCTCTTTCAAGGAACATCATAATGTGAGTCATCAATGATATGCAGGATTTGTCTTGAACATCTCTTCTCTGTTCGCCTGATATGTCAAGGAAATCACATACGTCTAGTAACTTGTCTTTAGTCAGGGTGTGCAATTCTCCTACTACCTCTTCCTGTAGTTCTTCCAAGGCGGTTGTCATGTTGACAGGACAGGAGGAACCTTTACTGTGCAGGAGTTGACTCTGAATTAGATGGTCCTTACTGTCTCTGATGGTCTCTCAATGGCCTCAGTTGACACGTACTTAACCACCAACTTCCAGCTCCCCTCGAACAGCAACACTTTCCTCACTGCAGCCTGCCTGGGTTGTTATGTAGGAATTTAGGTGGCTCGGAATTCAGCGACCAGGATGTGGAAACCGGACATCTGAGCAGCAATCTCAGCAGTGCCTCCAAAATGTTACGCCCCTGAAAAAGGGGAGAAATAATCACGAGAGTGATGCAGTTATGTTTCCTCACTGAAAACTTTTGTTTAATCATTTTACAAAAATACCACATTTTACAGAACAACAGATCTACAGGAAATATATAGTTTTGTAGGGTACAAGGCTTATTCAAGTCACAACAGCATGAACTGTAATTCACTAAAACATATACACATGTTTCAATATAACTGTCAAGCACAAAGTAGCTTTAGCTCAGTAACCCATAACTAAATTTATCAACAATGTCAACAAAATGTTCGAAACACATTATACAAATAACCCCAAAATATATTATTAACAGCGCACATGTTCATTCACAAATAACAGAAAATGGCAGCTACTCTCAGTACGAAGCTATTCTTCGCTGCAACCGAGCAGGGTTTCACTCACACATGCACATATTACACTCTGCAACTTAACTCTAACTTACTCAAGATGTTACTAAAACACACCTTAAACACTCTTGACATGTTAGCAAGTTATTACATTTAAATTAACTCGTTTTATATCAATAACGTACCTGAAAAAGGGGAGAAATAATCACGAGATTGATGCAGTTATGTTACCTCACTGAAAACTTTAGTATAATGAGGAAAAGACCGCGATTTCCCCGGGAGCTTGGGTGGAGACCAGAGCAATCGATCTCAGGCTCATAGATTAAGAGCATTTAGTAGATCACAGATTAACACTTTTACCCTTAATTAGGCACCACAAAATAAAATAGTCAATATAACGTTTACACATTCCTCTTACAATTTTTACCCTTTGTACACTTGACGAATTTTAACCTTTTAACACAATTATGAATTGTATCAATCTCTATGAACTAGTAGTGAATGCATGATCTTTTTAACCTTAGATATTTTAAGATCCTCACATACTATGAACTTACTAATACTTTTTAGTGTATAACAGGCTATGAATGTCATTTAACCTGTCACACATAAACATCAGCTGTCCTTGGTTGCAACACTCACTACCAAGCTCCAAACTGCCTCTGGAAGCAACGTTTCTATGGCCGAGCAGCCACACACAAGCCTAAGATCACCACGCGCAATGCCAAGTGTCGGCTGGAGTGGTGTAAAGCTCACCGCCATTGGACTCTGGAGCAGTGGAAACGCGTTCTCTGGAGTGAGGAATCACGCTTCACCATCTGGCAGTCCGACGGACAAATCTAGGTTTAGCGGTTGCCAGGAGAACGCTGCCTGCCCGAATGCATAGTGCCAACTGTAAAGTTTGGTGGTGGAGGAATAATTGTCTGGGGATGTTTTTCATGGTTCAGGCCAGGCCCCTTAGTTCCAGCGATGGGAAATCTTAATGCTACAGCATACAATGACATGCTAGACAATTCTGTGCTTCCAACATTGTGGCAACAGTTTGGAGAAGGCCCTTTACTGTCTCAGCATGACAATGCCCCCGTGCACAAAGCGAGGTCCATACAGAAATGGATTGTTGAGATCGGTGTGGAAGAACTTGACTGGCCTGCACAGGGCGCCATCGAACACCTTTGGGATGAATTGGAACGCCGACTACGAGCCTGGCCTAATCGCCCAACATCAGTGCCCGACCTCAGTAATGTTCTTGTGGCTGAATGGAAACCCATCCCCATAGCAATGTTCCAACATCTAGTGGAAAGCCTTTCCAGAAGGGTGGAGTCTGCTTTAGCAGCAAAGGGGGGGACCAACTACATATTAATGCCCATGATTTTGGAATGAGATGTTCGACGAGCAGGTGTCCACATACTTTTGGTCATGTAGTGTAGAGAAAAGGCTTCATTGCCAAGATCCCGAACTATCCCTTTAAGAAGATACACCGGTGGGTATACACTTACATTTTACATTTTAGTCATTTAGCAGACGCTCTTATCCAGAGCGACTTACAGGAGCAATTAGGGTTAAGTGCCTTGCTCAAGGGCACATTTACGTCATTTAGCAGACGCTCTTATCCAGAGCGACTACAAATTGGTGCATTCACCCTATAGCCAGTGGGATAACCACTTTACAATTATACTTTTTTTTTTTTTGGGGGGGGGGGGGGGGGTAGAAGGATTACTTTATCCTATCCCAGGTGTTCCTTAAAGAGGTGGGGTTTCAAATGTCTCCGGAAGGTGGTGAGTGACTCCACTGTCCTGGCGTCGTGAGGGAGCTTGTTCCACCATTGGGGTGCCAGAGCAGCGAACAGCTTTGACTGGGCTGAGCGGGAACTATGCTTCCGCAGAGGAAGGGGAGCCAGCAGGCCAGAGGTGGATGAACGCAATGCCCTCGCCTGGGTGTAGGGACTGATCAGAGCCTGAAGGTACGGAGGTGCCGTTCCCCTCACTGCTCCATAGGCAAGCACCATGGTCTTGTAACGGATGCGAGCTTCAACTGGAAGCCAGTGGAGTGTGCGGAGGAGGGGGGTGACGTGAGAGAACTTGGGAAGGTTGAACACCAGACGGGCTGCGGCATTCTGGATGAGTTGTAGGGGTTTAATGGCACAGGCAGGGAGCCCAGCCAACAGCGAGTTGCAGTAATCCAGACGGGAGATGACAAGTGCACTTCTGGCCATAAGTAAAATTCCTTGATTTTCCATGATTCCATCAATTAATCCATTCAATTTCCTGACTTTCCCTGTCTGGAATTCACATTTAAAATTCCATGACAACAATATAATATCATTATTACCTATCAATCTTATTAATAATATTCTGATTGTAACCAGACTGGTAGAGTGATGTGTGAGTTCTGTGTGAATTCCTTAGTGGGAAATCAAAGTGTTTTGAGTGAGTGAGTGGATGAGTGACTGACTGACTGAGCAAGGACCTTTATTAGGTCCAAACTTGTGAAATATAGACGTCTATGATTGGATCAGATTTGGTCTGGCCAGGGCGGACTGACCTAATGTCAACTCATTTTCAACGTCATTCGCCTTCCGGTGTCAGTCGGTGCTCAGTGGGTGAGGATGCTTTTAACAGTAAATGGAAAGAGTGTAGGTGGTAGGTGTCAGTAAGAGCTGGGAGAGGTGACATTAACTGGAGAGAGAGAAGAGAGAGCGAGCGGTAGAGAGAAGGAGCGTGAGTGGGAGGGATTGTCCAGAATGTTTTCACAGTCTTGCTTTGACCACCAGACGACAGAAAGAGAAAAAAAAAACAGTTACGATCTGAACATAACAGTATGCCCGTGGAAGGGACGACAGTAGCAGGTGACCCAACTGTGGTTTGTGACTACTATGATTTCCCATTGTAGCCAATTCAATTGCAGTAATTTCATTAAAACATTTTTGGTAATTCCGTTACATATTTTCCAGTAATTCTGTTAAAATTTGATTTGATTTTGTCACGTTCGTTCAAGGACGGGTCAGACCAAGGCGCAGCGTGATATGCGTACATGTTTATTAAACGTATAAACACACGACAAAACAACAAACGAAACGTGAAGTCCAATGGTTGCACAAACAACAAACCTTACACGGAACAAGATCCCACAACTAAACAGTGCCAATCGGCTGCCTAAGTATGATCCCCAATCAGAGACAACGAGCACAGCTGCCTCTGATTGGGAACCACACCGGCCAACATAGATCTATACATACTAGATACACCACATAGAATATACATAACAAAGAATATACACACCCTGACTCAACATATACGAGTCCCCTGAGTCAGGGCGTGACAGATTTAGTAACACAATTACAGGTTTTAATCACTTAATAATTCATATTAAAACTTGATATCAGTAAAAACACTAACTTATTGGTAGGACTACTTTTCCTTGTTACTTCTGTGAACTTTCATTATCCTCCCTCCTCATGAGGGAGAGAAATGAGAAAATATCGTTTTTGGTAACGGAATTACAAGGCACAAGGCAATGTTTTTTAAACCATAGAAGGCAAATAATTTCTCCAAAACTAAAATTAAGTGTTTATATTAGTTGGCAGGGGTCTTTACTTTTGATGCATTTCTAATACCTTTTAGGACTTTTTCTGGTAGATGTTGTATAAGACTCCTTTTTCATCTTTTTGACCAGGAATCAAATTCTTTGCTTATTCCTATTTTTTAGGATGGAAAATGGTTGAAAAATGTATATATGCCTTAATTTCTAAAAAAAAATATAGACTAATGCCTTTCATTTGACACCCAATTTGACATGCTGCTATGAACTTCACATGTTGGTGCTCATGGGTCCTTTTGGATGGAAATGCCCTGAAGCATGAAGGTGTATCTGTTCACACACGATTGATGGCGGAATCAAATCAATCTGGCTCTATTTGCAGAAGTTGTTCCTTAAAAAAAAAAAAATCATTTAATATTAAAACATACAATCTACCTGCAGTGAAGCTGCTCAACATTCACATTACATTCAGTCATCTAACAGACTCCCATCCAGAGCGACCCACAGGAGCAACCATGGTCAAGCGCCGTGCCCAAAGGCACGTCGACAGATCTCCCACCAAGTCAAAATGGGGACCAGAACCAGCGACCTATGGGCCACCGGCCCAAGCTCCCAACCGACATGCCACCAACCCTCTAAGATCCCCCCTCAGTTCCCCGAGAGCTGCCCCTCAACCATCCGAGAACACCCCCCCGAAACCTCTCCCTCCATTCCCAACCCCCCCCCACACACACAACCCACTGTCTCCCAACAACAACAACATTAACAAAAGAGAAAAAAGAGAAAAACTAATTAAAACAACATCAGAAAACAAAAGACATGAAGGACAACTAAATCAAAACAGCATACTGTATACGTTTCAGTGCATGTGTGGCACTATTTAGACTCCCATCCAGAGTGGCACAGCGGTCTAAGGCACTGCATCGCAGTGCTAGCTGTGCCACTAGAGATCCTGGTTCGAATCCAGGCTCTGACGCAGCCGGCCGCGACCGGGAGACTCATGGGTGGCGCACAATTGGCCTAGCGTCGTCCAGGGTAGGGGAGGGAATGGCCGGCAGTGATGTAGCTCAGTTGGTAGAGCATGGCGTTTGCAACACCAGGGTTGTGGGTTTGATTCCCACGGGGGGCCAGTATGAAAAATACAAAAAATAATGTATGCACTCACTAACTGTAAGTCGCTCTGGATAAGAGCGTCTGCTAAATGACGTAAATGTAAATTTACGTGTGTGTGTGCACATCCAAATCAAATTGTATTTATTACTTGCGCGAATACAACAGGTACCGTGAAATGCTTACTTACACGCTCTTAACCAACAATGCAGTTTTAAGATAATAGAGTTAAGAAATGATTTACTAAATAAACTAAAGTAAAAAAAGTTACACAATAAAATTATAATAATGAGCCTGCATAAAGGGGGTACCGGTACCGAGTCAATGTGTGGGGGTACAGGTTAGTCGAGATAATTTGTACTATGCATAGATAATAAACAGCGAGTAGCAGCAGTGTAAAAACAAAGGGGGGGGCGTCAATGCAATCAGCCTCAGGCAAACATGCATTGGATGTAACAGCGTTGCCCCTCAGTGTCATTCAAACTTACTTTTTTGTTGTTGTTTATTTTGACATTATGTTTTAGTTTTATCTTTGACCGTCATTCTATCCCCCGCCCAGCAACTCCACTCCCACTTGTCTCCAATTCCACATCCCAACCCTAAGCTTCCCTCAGCCCATCCCAATTATCTCTGCTGGCCACCCTCTTCGGATTTATATGCACCATATATCTTTCAAATATGCTTTGATGTTTAACATACAATTTTTATCTATCTAATCGAATAGAATCCACAGATAGTGAGTTGAAGATAAATACTTTTACTGAGAGTTTTAGTATATTAGTAATTGACTGTGTCGCGCCCTGACCTTTAAATGCCTGTTGTTTCTCGTTGGTTTGGTCAGGGTGTGAATTTCTATGTGTAATCTATGTGGTGTATTTCTATGTTGGCCGGGTGTGGTTCCCAATCAGAGGCAGCTGTCGATCGTTGTCTCCGATTGGGGATCATACTTAGGCAGCCATGTTTTCCTGCCTGGGTTGTGGGATCTTGTTTCTGTTTGGCTAGTTTCGTTATAGCCCATAGAACGTCACGGTTCGTTGTTTGTTATTTTGTCAAGTGTTATTTCGTAAATAAAACATGTACGCATACCACGCTGCACCTTGGTCTGACTACTTAATCAACGATCGTGACAGACTGACCAGTTCTCTCCAGATCTCCCAACATCCCTATTTCTAGGGTCAATTTTAGATTAATGTTATGCTTTTTCAACGATTCCTGAACCTGAGACCAGACACAGGCTACCTGAGGGCAATACCAGAACAAATGGTCTATTGATTCTGTATCCTCACAACAAAATCTGCAGAGCTGCGATGATTGTATGCCCCAAATATTCCACATTTTGTTGGTGGCAAGAATTCTGTACAATAATCTTAGCTGAACAGCACGAAGTCTTGAATCTAGCAGCGTTTTATATATCAACTCATAAACCCTGTGCTATGGAATCGGTACATCAAGCATCTCTTCCCAGCTATTTGGTCATCTGTATGGCACAGCTGTCAACATCCTGGTCCTCAAATGAAACTGGTATACTTTCTTATTCATGCTATTTTTGTTCCTCTGCCAGTTTTGATCCTTTAAAGTATATTAGGCAGACAGACCAGTTCCCTACCTCCTCCCGCTGCCACCTGCCTCCTCAATTTTTGGGGTAATGCTGTAATCAATTGGTTGTAATCTTGGATTTAGCAGACCTTCCCATAGAATTCCGATAACTCCATAAAAGACATAACTGTACCATTCCAATTTACAATATAATTTAAAAACAAAATACCCTTTTCAAACATATTTTCCATAATACAGGTATTATATCAACCAGCACATTTGTTGTAATATTTGTTCTATCTTTTCAGGGGGGTGAAATTGAAATTGTAACCAGCTTGTTTGAAAAAGAGATACTTTGAACAAGGTTTCATTTTCAATTAATCGAAAATGAGACATGGCAATCTGCGCAAAAAGGCAAAAAGGCCATTTTTAAACAAAGGATGAGCTTAGTAATCTACTTGAGAACCATTTTGGGTTCAAGTAAAACTTTTGTATAAATTAAGCTTTTAGAGAGAGGTTTAGTGCTTTTATATTTAATAATCTCAACCCACCCAGTTCATATTCATTATATAGATAGGCACACTTTATATTGTCTGGTTTAGCATCCCAGATAAAGCAAAATATTTTTTGCTCACATGATTTGAAAAATGAATAATCAGAGGTAGGCAACGCCATAAGTAAGTGACTAAGGAGTTAATCAGTGTACTTTTTCCATAAATAGACAGGTATTTGCCTCTCCATGGTTGCAGGATCTTGTCTATTTTTACAAGTTTCTATTGAAATTCATTGTGGAGAGCTCATTTACAGTGAGGGAAAAAAGTATTTGATCCCCTGCCTAATTTGTACGTTTGCCCACTGACAAAGAAATGATCAGTCTATAATATTAATGGTAGGTTTATTTGAACAGTGAGAAACAGAAAAACAACAACAAAAATCCAGAAAAACGCATGTCAAAAATGTTATAAATTGATTTGCATTTTAAATGAGGGAAATAAGTATTTGACCCCCTCTCAATCAGAAAGATTTCTGGCTCCCAGGTGTCTTTTAAACAGGTAATGAGCTGAGATTAGGAGCCCACTCTTAAAGGGAGTGCTCCTAATATCAGCTTGTTACCTGTATAAAAGACACCTGTCCACAGAAGCAATCAATCAATCAGATTCCAAACTCTCCACCATGGCCAAGACCAAAGAGCTCTCCAAGGATGTCAGGGTCAAGATTGTAGACCTACACAAGGCTGGAATGGGCTACAAGACCATCGCCAAGCAGCTTGGTGAGAAGGTGACAACAGTTGGTGCGATTATTCGCAAATGGAAGAAACACAAAATAACTGTCAATCTCCCTCGGCCTGGGGCTCCATGCAAGATCTCACCTCGTGGAGTTGCAATGATCATGAGAATGGTGAGGAATCAGCCCAGAACTACACGGGAGGATCTTGTCAATGATCTCAAGGCAGCTGGGACCATAGTCACCAAGAAAACAATTGGTAACACATTACGCCGTGAAGAACTGAAATCCTGCAGTGCCCACAAGGTCCCCCTGCTCAAGAAAGCACATATACAGGCCCGTCTGAAATTTGCCAATGAACATCTGAATGATTCAGAGGAGAACTGGGTGAAAGTGTTGTGGTCAGATGAGACCAAAATCGAGCTCTTTGGCATCAACTCAACTCGCCGTGTTTGGAGAAGGAGGAATGCTGCCTATGACCCCAAGAACACCATCCCCACCGTCAAACATGGAGGTGGATACATTATGCTTTGGGGATGTTTTTCTGCTAAGGGGACAGGACAACTTCACAGCATCAAAGGGACGATGGACGGGGCCATGTACCGTCAAATCTTGGGTGAGAACCTCCTTCCCTCAGCCAGGGCATTGAAAATGGGTTGTGGATGGGTATTCCAGCATGACAATGACCCAAAACACATGGCCAAGGCAACAAAGGAGTGGCTCAAGAAGAAGCACATTAAGGTCCTGGAGTGGCCTAGCCAGTCTCCAGACCTTAATCCCATAGAAAATCTGTGGAGGGAGCTGAATGTTTGAGTTGCCAAACGTCGGCCTCGAAACCTTAATGACTTGGAGTAGATCTACAAAGAGGAGTGGAACAAAATCCCTCCTGAGATGTGTGCAAACCTGGTGGCCAACTACAAGAAACGTCTGACCTCTGTGATTGCCAACAAGGGTTTTGCCACCACTAAGTCATGTTTTGCAGAGGGGTCAAATACTTATTTCCCTCATTAAAATGCAAATCAATTTATAACATTTTTGACATGCGTTTTTCTGGATTTTTTTGTTGTTATTCTGTCTCTCACTGTTCAAATAAACCTATCATTAAAATTATAGACTGATCATGTCTTTGTCAGTGGGCAAACGTACAAAATCAGCAGGGGATCAAATACTTTTTTCCCTCACTGTATATATTTTGTTTTATGAATACCAAGTATGTACATGTTCATTTGTGGCGAGGTCCAAGCCAAGGCTACTGTGTTTTTCACACACAACTACATGCATGCACACGTGCACACACACACTCACGCGCACACACACACACACACACACACACTGTTCTTTCCAGATGGCTGAAGATCACTCAAGGCCAAACTTTTCCTCTTCTCCCGTACTCCCTTTTGTCCTTACCTTCTCACTGCTCTCTTCAACTACATTGTCTCTAACAAATTCCCAGGCTGTAAGCGGCCCGTCACTCAGTAATTACACAGGCTCAACTTGAACTTTGGAGGAATAACTCTGGGTTATCTCCTCCACTTCCTGTTTTGGACTTTTATTAATGGACTCAAGCTGAATGCCTTTTCCTCCAATCCAAATGTCAACTGACATCACGAAACACTAGAGAAACACTTAACGCAGCACTTTTATCCAGCCAAATGTCCTCACAGGTGTACATACTGTGGTGAATATGTAATAGATGCTAGATGAGATGTCAACTTCCCCTACAAATGAGTTGTCTGTTGTTTAACCTGTTTTGGTGTGTAACCTTATGTTGCCGATGTGAAATGGGTAGCTAGTTAGCGGTACACTAGTTGCGTTCAATCGGTGACATCACACGATGTTGTCACACCCTGGTCCTGGGGACTCTATATGTTGAGCCAGGGTGTGTAGTTGCTATGTGTTTTGTTCTATGTTCACAGTCTAGTTCTTGTATTTCTATGTTGGCCAGAGTGGTTCCCAATCAGAGGCAACGAGTGTCAGCTGTTGCTGGTTGTCTCTGATTGGGAGCCATATTTAAACAGTCTGTTTTCCCTTAGTGTTTGTGGGATCTTGTTCCTTTTGGTGTGTTCCGTGTTTGTTGTGTTTAACATAGGACGTCACGTTATCGTTTGTTGTTTTGTGGTTCGTGCATTCATTAAATAAAGAAGTATGTTCGTTCATCACGCTGCGCCTTGGTCTACTCAGTTCAACGATCGTGACAGAAGATCCCACCATACCAGGACCAAGCAGCGTGTCCAGGAGCAGGCAGCCTGGACATGGGAGGAAGCGCCGGGAACGGAGCTGGAGAGGTTGGCGATGGCCCAGGTGGGCAAAGTGTGGTCCTGGGAGGACATGCTCGGGGGAAAAGGGCCATGGGCTAAGATTAAGGCCCTGGCGAGAGAGGAGCAACGGCGTCAACAGTGTCGTCGTCGGACGGACGAGAGGCAACCCCAAAAATTTTTTAGGTGGGGGCACACGGCATGGGCGACTGGGCAGCAGGAGGCTGCCACAGGGCGAATTGGGAGGTTGGCAGAGGAGGCCGCCAGGTTACGGGGGCCACTGGTCAAAGAGGGGAAGGAAGTTGTAGAGTCACGGCGAGAGGTACTGGGGTGTGTTACCAGTCCGGTCCGGCCCGTTCCAGATCCCTGCGTAGGGCCAGTGGTGTGTGTCCCCAGTATGGTCCGGTCTGTTCCTGCTCCCCGCACCAAGGTAATGGTGCGCGTCGCCAGCCCGGCCCGGCCTGTTCCTGCTCCTCACACCAAGCCTACGGTGCGCGTCGCCAGCCCGGCTCGGCCTGTTCCTGCTCCTCGCACCAAGCCTACGGTGCGCGTCGCCAGCCCAGCCCGGCCTGTTCCTGCTCCCCGCACCAAGCTAATGGTGCGCGGCGCCAGCCCGGCCCGGCCTGTTCCTGCCACTCACACCAAGCCTACGGTGCGCGTCGCCAGCCCGGCACCAAGCCTACGGTGCGCGTCGCCAGCCCAGCCCGGCCTGTTCCTGCTCCCCGCACCAAGCTAATGGTGCGCGTCGCCAGCCCGGCCCGGCCTGTTCCTGCCACTCGCACCAAGCCTACGGTGCGCGTCGCCAGCCCGGCACCAAGCCTACGGTGCGCGTCGCCAGCCCGGCCCGGCCTGTTCCTGCCACTCGCACCAAGCCTACGGTGCGCGTCGCCAGCCCGGCCCGGCCTGTTCCTGCCACTCGCACCAAGCCTACGGTGCGCGTCGCCAGCCCGGTCCGGCCTGTTCCTGCCACTCGCACCAAGCCTAAGGTGCTCGTTCTTAGCCCGGCCCTGCCTGTTCCTGCCACTCGCACCAAGCCTACGGTGCGCGTCGCCAGCCCGGCCCGGCCTGTTCCTGCTCCACGCACCAAGCCAGGGGTGCGCATCGTCAGCCCGGTCCGGCCCGTTCCTGCTCCACGCACCAAGCCAGGGGTGTGCGTCGTCAGTCCGGTCCGGCCCGTTCCTGCTCCACGCACCAAGCCAGGGGTGCGAGTCGTCAGCCCGGTCCGGCCCGTTCCTGCTCCACGCACCAAGCCAGGGGTGCGAGTCGTCAGCCCGGTCCGGCCCGTTCCTGCTCCACGCACCAAGCCAGGGGTGTGCGTCGTCAGCCCGGTCCGGCCCGTTCCTGCTCCACGCACCAAGCCAGGGGTGCGAGTCGTCAGTCCGGTCCGGCCCGTTCCTGCTCCACGCACCAAGCCAGGGGTGCGCATCGTCAGCCCGGTACGGCCCGTTCCGGCTCCACGCACCAAGCCAGGGGTGCGCATCGTCAGCCCGGTCCAGCCCGTAGCTGCTCCACGCACCAAGCCAGGGGTGCGCATCGTCAGCCCAGTCCGGCCCGTTCCTGCTCCACGCACCAAGCCAGGGGTGCGCATCGTCAGCCCGGTCCGGCCCGTTTCTGCTCCACGCACCAAGCCAGGGGTGCGCATCGTCAGCCCGGTCCGGCCCGTTTCTGCTCCACGCACCAAGCCAGGGGTGTGCGTTGTCAGTCCGGCACAACCCGTGCCTGGGTCACCGGTGCCTGTTCAGGTACCGGTCAGCTGCTCCACACCGGAGCTGAAGCAATCCGCTCCTACGATGTCCAGTCCAGCTCCAGCCAGCGGGGCCAGACCGGACCAGGGGCGCTACGGGGGGATTATTGGTAGGTGGTGGGCAAGCCCGGAGCCGGAACCGCCTCCGAGGAGGAATGCCCACCCAGCCCTCCCCTGTTTGGTTTATGTGGAGGCGTGGTCGCAGTCCGCGCCTTTGGGGGGGGTACTGTCACACCCTGGTCCTGGGGACTCTATATGTTGAGCCAGGGTGTGTAGTTGCTATGTGTTTTGTTCTATGTTCACAGTCTAGTTCTTGTATTTCTATGTTGGCCAGAGTGGTTCCCAATCAGAGGCAACGAGTGTCAGCTGTTGCTGGTTGTCTCTGATTGGGAGCCATATTTAAACAGTCTTTTTTCCCTTAGTGTTTGTGGGATCTTGTTCCTTTTGGTGTGTTCCGTGTTTGTTGTGTTTAACATAGGACGTCACGTTATCGTTTGTTGTTTTGTGGTTCGTGCATTCATTAAATAAAGAAGTATGTTCGTTCATCACGCTGCGCCTTGGTCTACTCAGTTCAACGATCGTGACAGAAGATCCCACCATACCAGGACCAAGCAGCGTGTCCAGGAGCAGGCAGCCTGGACATGGGAGGAAGCGCCGGGAACGGAGCTGGAGAGGTGGGCGATGGCCCAGGTGGGCAAAGTGTGGTCCTGGGAGGACATGCTCAGGGGGAAAAATCTTGTTCCTTTTGGTGTGTTCTGTGTTTAACATAGGACGTCACGTTATCGTTTGTTGTTTTGTGGTTCGTGCATTCATTAAATAAAGAAGTATGTTCGTTCATCACGCTGCGCCTTGGTCTACTCAGTTCAACGATCGTGACAGATGTGAGACCTATAAATAGTTGTTTCCATTGCTCAGCAAGGGCCTTAGCTTTTGTGGCACGACTGGTAATGCTACTACATGGGTGTCACATGATGTGTTCCGAAGGTCCCTGGTTCAATCCCAGGATAGGGTAAGAAGAGAGATGGAAGAAAGACTGTTACACTGGTTATTTTGTTGTCATCCTCAATGTGAATTTTGTTTATATATTTAGTGCACGAATGGCTACTTCAGTTTTTTGTATTTCTCATTGCCTGATCTGCTTCCATGCTAATATTTGTGTGTGCCATCAGGACCACCAATATCTAGTCAAGTCATGTTGGGAAAATTCAGAGGGGCTGTCTTCACAAATCAGTCAGGATTTGGTCATAGCAGCTCAACAGATATTGATTGGCAGTGATCAGAGTTGCAAAGGGAGGGTATATTACTGGAATATGTCTAAGTTTACCAGTAAACTACCAGAATTGTTGTAACTTTCAAGGTTTTTTGGAACAACGACACCTTCTTTAACCTGTCTTCTCCCCTTCATCTACACTGATTGAAGTGGATTTATTAAGGTGACATCAATAAGGGATCATGGCTTTCACCTGGATTCACCTGGTCAGTCTATGTCATGGAAAGAGCAGGTGTTCCTAATGTTTTGTACACTCAGTGTGTATAGAATAAGATGATTTAAAACTGAATGACAAAGCTGTAAAACATTATCCTTTATATAAACCATCAACATAGTGAATACCAATCGGTGTTTAATATGAGGGTTTCAGCATGAAATATCCTTTATATATTTTTTTATATATCCTAAAATATATTACTCACTTTTATTTATTTTAATATGTCAATATGTCTTTGTTGTAAATGTTTTGGCCCCAAACTGGCAGTTGTGAAAAAAGTCAATAGTTGGTAGAGTTGCAGAGTTGAAAATAATTCCATTGTTGATTAGATGCTTTTTCTTTCTCAACCAAAAACTCATGGACAATATGGACACACATAAACTCAGCAAAAAAATAAACGTCCTCTCACTGTCAACTGCGTTTATTTTCAGCAAATGTAGCATGTGTAAATATTTGTATGAACATAACAAGATTCAACAACTGAGACATAAACTGAACAAGTTCCACAGACATGTGACTAACAGAAATGGAACAAAGAGGGGGGGTCAAAATCAAAAGTAACAGTCAGTATCTGATGTGGCCACCAGCTGCATTAAATACTGCAGTGCATCTCCTCCTCATGGACTGCACCAGATTTGCCAGTTCTTGCTGCGAGATGTTACCCCACTCTTCCTGCAAGTCCCAGACATTTCTGGGGGGAATGGCCCTAGCCCTCACCCTCCGATTCAACAGGTCCCAGACGTGCTTAATGGGATTGAGATCCGGGCTCTTCGCTGGCCATGGCAGAACACTAACAGAACTAGCAGTATGGCTGGTGGCATTGTTATGCTGGAGGGTCATGTCAGGATAAGCCTGCAGGAAGGGTACCACATGAGGGAGGATGTCTTCCCTGTAACGCACAGCGTTGAGATTGCCTGCAATGACAACATGCTCAGTCCGATGATGCTGTGACACACTGCCCCAGACCATGACAGACCCTCCACTTCCAAATCGATCCCGCTCCAGAGTACAGGCCTTGGTGTAATGATCATTCTTTCGACGATAAATGCGAATCCGACCATCACCCCTGGTGAGACAAAACCGCAACTCGTCAGTTAAGAGCACTTTTTGCCAGTCCTGTCTGGTCCAGCGACGGTGGGTTTGTGCCCATAGGCGACGTTGTTGCCGGTGATGTCTGGTGAGGACTGCCTTACAACAGGCCTACAATCCCTCAGTCCAGCCTCTCTCAGCCTATTGCGGACAGTCTGAGCACTGATGGAGGGATTGTGCATTCCTGGTGTAACTCGGACAGTTGTTGTTGCCATCCTGTACCTGTCCCGCAGGTGTGATGTTCGGATGTACCGATCCTGTGCAGGTGTTGTTACGCGTGGTCTGCCACTGCGAGGACGATCAGCTGTCCATCCTGTCTCCCTGTAGCGCTGTCTTAGGCGTCTCACAGTACGGACATTGCAATGTATTGCCCTGGCCACATCTGCAGTCCTCATGCCTCCTTGCAGCATGCCTAAGGCATATTCACGCAGATGATCAGGGACCCTGGGCATCTTTCTTTTGGTGTTTTTCAGTCAGTAGTGTGGGAATTTATTATTCTCATAATTGATGGGATGACTAGCTTGGAAGGAATGTATTAATGATTAAGGCATGGAGGGTCTGTACTGTGCTGATGTGGGTTGTTTCACCTGGCAAGCTGTGATTGATGTGAAGAGCTGTTTTAGGGGGTAAGATAAGATAGGAATTTGTGTTTCCAAATACTAGACTATACTGCTTCTTTGTGATCTGTGAACCGTCCTTGGACGTAGGAATGGTGTCTAGGGGAGCTGGCTCTTCTCACCATGACAGGTTGTTATGATAAAAACGTATGCCTGGCAACAGGGGTGCGCCAACGGATTGGCTGAGTAAGTCTAAACCACGCTCAGTCTCTACCCTGATAGGCCCAGCAGAGAGCGGGAACTAAAAACTGTCAGAGTATTTGAAGAACAATCTGTAACAATGGATTAGTTCTCTGTCTGCCCTGCGTGGTATTTCAGTGAGCCCGTATATACGGACATCATATTTACCATTGAAGGTTTTGCATTAATTAAAATACTAGTCTATTTAGAAGACGTGTTGACCTCTTTTGTCCCGAATACCAGATTTGAATTCACGCAACTTAACAGTAGAAAGGCCTCTTTAGTGTCCTAAGTTTTCATAACTGTGACCTTAATTGCCTACTGTCTGTAAGCTGTTAGTGTCTTAACGACCGTTCCACAGGTGCATGTTCATTAATTGTTTATGGTTGATTGAACAAGCATGGAAAACAGTGTTTAAACCCTTTACAATGAAGATCTGTGAAGTTATTTGGATTTTTACTAATTATCTATGAAAGACAGGGTCCTGAAAAAGGGACGTTACTTTTTTTTGCTGAGTTTATAAAAATATGAATACATTTGTAAAAGTTATTCAAATATAAATTACCAAAGTTACCATAGATTGCCATAGATTACCTATTAATTACCAAAATTACAGAATATTGTAGCTTTGCAACCCGAGTACTGATGCATAATGGAGAGGAAGTGGAATTGGTCCCTCTCTCTTTACCCTGCCTCAGGCAAACTTAAAAACACTTTTTTTATTCTGTCTTCCTCATTGAGGCTTGAGTATCACATGTATCACAGTCCTCAATTGTCCAGTGTTGGTGATCTCGTGCCCACTGGAGCCGCTTCTTCTTGTTTTTAGCTGATAGGAATGGAATCCGGTGTGGATGTCTGCTGCAATAGCCCATCCATCACACCTTTGGTCTCTCCTGGAGTATCATAAGACACATGATTGGTGAACGAGATCAATTGACCTTAAACCTTTATTGCTATGAAGATATCATCTTCAACCTTTTGACCCCTTCAACTTGTATCCATACATCTCCATGTGATGTGGCACGTCCATGAGCTAGCAGCCTGTGTTCGAGAGATGTGGAAGACATATTCCTTGTTTGTCGGGTCATCCCTGCTCCACGGTAGCAGGCACCACTGACAGATAAGGATGAGGCCTTGCCTGCTTATTGAATAACACTGCCATTGCTCGTGGCTAAGCACGCTTGTGATCATTCAAAATAAATTGATGGATCATGACGGCAGGTGGAAAAATGGATTTGGCGTGTCGGGAGAGGGGCCATCTGAAAAGTGTTTTCCATAACAAATGTGACAGAAAACTCGTAATGAAATCTGTATCTATCAAATCAGCTTTATATTGCTGTGCTGCGGGCCATGGATGGCTTCCAAGGAGCCTGGTTGAAAGAAGATGAATTTAGTCTAAATTAAATGTTAAAATGAGGGTTTATTTAAGATTTTATTTAAGAGATGGATTTTTGATGCAAGTGAAATAGAAATGTTACCTAAAATCCTCATCACTAGATTCATAATATGTGTATACTGTATTTTCAAAAATGTAGTCCTTTGATATTAATCAGATATTAAATCGCTATAATAAGAATATTATTTTCAGGACATGTGAGTATTATACGTAATATACACCCACAGGCCAGCTTATTAGGTACACCCATCTAGTACCATGTTGGACCCCCCTTTTCCTCCAGAACAGCCTTAATTCTTCAGGCATGGATTCTACAAGTCAGAAACATTCCACAGGGATGTTGCTCCATGCTGACGCAATGGCATCATGCAGTTGCTGCGGCTTGGACGGCGATACACCACCACCACCAGCCTGTACCATTGACACCAGGCAGGATGGGTCCATGGACTCATGATGCCTACGCCAAATCCTGACTCTGCCATCAGCATGACGCAACAGGAACCGGGATTCGTCAGACCAGGCAACGCTTTTCCAGTCCTCAATTGTCCAGGGTTGGTGATCGTGTGCCCACTGGAGCCGCTTCTTTTTGTTTTTAGCTGATAGGAGTGGAACCCGGTGTGGTCATCTGCTGCAATAGCCTATCCGTGACAAGGATCGACGAGTTGTGCATTCTGAGATGCCGTTCTGCACACCACTGTTGTACTGCGCCATTATTTGTCTGTTTGTGGCATGCCTGTTAGTTTGCACAATTCTTGCCATTCTCCTTCGATTTCGCTCATCAACAAGCTGTTTTCACCCACAGGATTGCCATTGACATTATTTTTTGGTTTGTCGCACCATTCTCGAGAAACCCCACAGACTGTCGTGCGTAAAAAGCACAGGAGGAAAGACGTTTCTGAGATACTGGATCCGGCGTGCCTGGCACGATGATCATATCACCCTCAACGTCGCTTAGGTCACTTGTTTTGCCCATTCTAACGTTCAATCGAACAGTAACTGAATGCCTCGATGCCTGTCTGCCTGCTTTATATAGCAAACCAGGACCATGTGACTCACTGTCTACGGGAGCGATACATTTTTGTGAACGGGGTGTACCTAATAAAATGTCCGGTAAGTGTATATGTGGCACATTAAATGCATTATTATGTGTTCAGTAAAAATGTATTGTTACATGGTGTGTGTGTCAACACGTGCTGCAGAAAGACAGAGAAGGAGAGAGAAAGAAGATGGGGGCATGAAGAATGACACTCAGGACAAATCCTTCCTCTGAGTGACAGGTCTCATAAATAATTCTGTGAGATCTCCGGGGAAACCAGAGCTTTGCAGGTGTCTTATAGAAAAATAAGTGCTGAAGAGAGAGAGAGCAAGAGAGAGATGGAGAGCGAGGGAGGGAGGGAGGGAGGGAGTGAGGGAGGCAGAGGAAGAGGGACTCTTTTTGTGATTTGGTGCATGGCTTGTGCTTTCTTTGTGATACATACGGCCTTATCTACTGTATGTATCTAATCTACATATTTTTCCCTTATTCAATCAGCATTGCAAGGTAAGTAACTGATGATATGTTACACACTTTTTATTGTTTGATATTAATTCAAAGTATAGATGAACAAAAATATAAACACAACATGTAAAGGGTTGGTCCCGTGTTTCATGAGCTGAAATAAAAGATACCAGAAATGTTCCATACACACAAAAAGTTTATTTCTCTCAATTGTTGTGCACAAATTTGTTTACATCCCAGTTAGTGAGCATTTTGCCAAGATAATTCATCCACCTGACAGGTGTGACATGTGGCTGATTAAACATCATGATCATTACACAGGTGCACCTTGTGCTGGAGACAATAAAAGGCCACTCTAAAATGTGCAGTTTTGTCACACAACACAATGCCACAGATATCTCAAGTTTTGAGGGAGAATTAACATTACATTCTCTTGTTGCCAGAGAATTGAATGTTAATTTCTCTACCATATGCCGCCTCCAACGTTGTTTTAGAGAATTTGGCAGTCCGTCCAACTGACCTCACAACCGCAGACCACGTGTAACCATGCCAGCTCAGGACCTCCACATTCAGCTTCTTCACCTGCTGGATTGTTTGAGGAGTGGGGGGTGCTGCTGAGAAGTATTTATGTCTGTAATAAAGCCCTTTTGGGGGGGAAAACACATTTTGATTGGCTGGGACTGGCTCCCCAGTGGGTGGGCCTATGCCCTCCCAGGCCCACCCATGGCTGCCCAGTCATGTGAAATCCATAGATTAAGGCCTAATGAATTTATTTCAATTGACTGATTTCCTTCTATGAACTGTAACTCAGTAAAATCTTTGAAATTGTTGCATGTTGCGTTTATATTTTTGTTCAGTATAGTTACACAAGTATGAGGAAAAACACATCAACATAGATGGTATTTAGTGTAAAGTGTGACCACCACCACCACCACCAAAGTTACAAGTATTTCTTCCCACAGACAGGCACATCATGCATATAGCACATTTGGTACATGGGAGTACCTAGCTCTTTTCTTAGAATACAAAATAATTTTCATTTTCCTTAGACCATATTCCTTGCTCATTATCCAATCATCAAAAGTAAGTGGAGCATATTTCAGCGTGATCGGCTTTAAGCGTCACAAGATCAGATTTTGAATGGCTTTGAAATTATACCTCTCTGTGGGGCGCCTTTGAACACACGCTATCTTCCGCTTAAAGATTCAAGAGAACGAGGAGTAGCAACAAGGCTGCTATTGACTGGGCTGACGTTGGATTTAACAAATGTCAGGGCTGTCAGGATTCAATCCCCGCCCCGCTTCACCACCAGTGCAAAAATAATAGATGATTTTGGGGGAGAAGAAGGTGCAACTGCATATACCTGTCCTTGTATTTTATAGTTCAAGGAATGAGGGGGATTCCAGAAATGCTGACTTTGCCTGTTCTTTTATGCGTATGATTGAGAATCAAAGAGTGTGAGACTTGCAATACTTAGTGTGGTACTGAATATCCTGATAACTCCCAGTAGCAGTAAGAAAAGCTGTCTGAGACACACAGAGACCTTCTTGTACCACAGACACAGGTCTAGAGATGTCACTCACTGTTGAGAGATTATAAAAGTTCCTACTTTTGATGAGACTTGACACAACCCCTAAAGTGTGCGTGTTTGAAAATTTGATTGGAATCTCCATTGACTGTTTATCAAGCAATACGTTTAAATGCTTTGCTCTGTTATGAAGTCCTATTCAATTAACTATGGTGAAGAAAATATGAAAATAAAGCCTTTGTTGAGAAGACACATACCTAGTAGGTAAGCGTTTTTCCTCATGAATCCTGTTCTGGAGGCAGCTCTGCAGAGTGATCACTAGCCGGCACAGCCACGAAGTCATAACATCTGATTTTAACCCTAACCTTAACTACACTGCTAACCCTAATGCCTAACCCTAACCTTAAATTAAATAAATTGTTTTCATGAATTTTTACACAATATCTGCAATTTTGACTTTGCAGCTGGCCCATCTAGCCAATAGTGTGTGATTGCGGCTCGCAATTCAGGGCGTTCCTGCATGTGGGTATTCGCAATTTGGGGCGTTCCCCCCCCCTCGAGCATTCCATTGGTTCCCGCATGAACACCCCCCTTTGAGCATCCCATTGGTTCCTGAATGAACGCCCGCCCTCGAGCACGCCATCTTCATGCTTGTATGACACTTTTAATATTCTGGATTTCCCCTGATTGTCTATGTGATTAAAATGTGGGTCAAAATGGAAATAAAAGTACTATCTGAGTTTTTTGGACACTGTCTACCGGTGTACTAGCTAGATAGCTACCGGTGTCGCTCCTGCCTCCCGCCTGCTCAATACCGGAGTCCTCCCATTCCCCACAGTTCTGTTAATGACGGCGAGGGCAGGTGCGAGTGAAGGACACTGTGCTAACTAGAAGTTACACAAAGGACACTGTCCTATCTATTGTTAGCTAGCTAGCTATCTAGCCCGCCTGCTGTGTACCGGAGTCCTAGCTAGCTAGTACCCAATGTCCTTCGCTTGATGGGCACTTCTTACGTACCATACGGTCAAGCTGCTCCCACAACAGCTCAATAGGGTTGAGATCCGGTGACTGTGCTGGCCACTCCATTATAGACAGAATACCGGCTGACTGCTTCTTCCCTAATTAGTTATTGCATAGTTTAAAGCTGTGCTTTGGGTCATTGTCCTGTTGTGGGAGGAAATTGGCTCCAATCAAGCGCCGTCCACAGGGTATGGCATGGTGTTGCAAAATGGAGTGAGAGCCTTCTTTCTTCAAGATCCCTTTTACCCTGTACAAATCTCCCACTTTATCACCACCAAAGCACCCCCAGACCATCACATTGCTTCCACCATGCTTGACAGATGGCGTCAAGCACTCCTCCAGCATCTTTTCATTTGGTCTGCGTCTCACAAATGTTCTTCTTTGTGATCCAAACACCTCGAACTTCGATGTGTCTGTCCATAACACTTTTTTCCAATCTTCCTCTGTCCAGTGTCTGTGTTCTTTTGCCCATCTTAATATTTTCTTTTTATTGGCCAGTCTGAGATATGGCTTTTTCTTTGCAACTCTGCCTCGAAGGTCAGCATCCCGGAGTCGCCTCTTCACTGTTGACGTTGAGACTGGTGTTTTGCGGGTACTATTTAATGAAGCTGCCAGTTGAGGCAGTTTCTCAAACTAGTTACTCTAATGTCTTTGTCCTCTTGCTCAGTTGTGCATCGGGGCCTCCCACTCCTCTTTCTATTCTGGTTAGAGCCAGTTTGCGCTGTTCTGTGAAGGGAGTAGTACACAGCGTTGTACGAGATCTTCAGTTTCTTGGCAATTTCTCGCATGGAATAGCCTTCATTTCTCAGAACAAGAAGAGACTGACGAGTATCAGAAGAAAGTTATTTGTTTCTGGCCATTGTGAGCCTGTAATCGAACACACAATTGCTGATGCTCCAGATACTCAACTAGTCTCAAGAAGGCCAGTTTTATTGCTTCTTTAATTAGCATAACAGTTTTCAGCTGCGTTAACATAATTGCAAAAGGGTTTTCTAATGATCAATTAGCCTTTTAAAATTGTCACGTTCGTTGAGAGACGGGTCAGACCAAGGTGCAGCGTGGTATGCGAACATGTTTATTAAACTTCATAAACATAAACAAAACAAGAAACAACATAACGTGAAGTCCTCAGGCTATCCAAATACAAGCCTACACACGGAACAAGATCCCACAACCATAGTAGGCAACTGGGCTACCTAAGTATGATCACCAATCAGAGACAACGAGCGACAGCTATCTCTGATTGGGAATCACACGCGGCCAAACATAGGAACACAACTCTAGATCCTAACCATAGAAAACATAGATTCACACACCCTGACTCCACAAACAAGAGTTCCGTACGTCAGAGCGTGACAAAAATGATAAACTTGGATTAGCAAACACAACATGCCATTGGAACATCATCCTCTCCACCACTGCGCTAGATGTCGTGGAGGTCATTTTTGCCACCAAATCCGATGACACTGTGTGCAGTTGTAGCTGTTCAGTCCTTGTGACCAGTCCAAGTGCAGTGACGGCAGGGCAGCCCAGTAGTGCAGTGCGAAGGCCACGAATCACATAGATATCTTGTTGAGTTGAGCATTCCCCATATATGAGTGCAGTCTGGAATTTACCTCTCACATTAAGGGGTATTTGACTGGGGCCCTGAAGGTGTGTGCCGCAGTGGATCTGTGGTCAGCTGTTGTTATAAGGTCTATGGAATGACTGTGACATCTGCGCCTGTGTCTATTTTTTATTTGACCTGTTGATTACACAGACTGAGTGTAGTTACGCATGGCTGGTCTGTATCCGTCCCAATGCAATTTCCGACTCCTCTTCCTCTAGGCGTTCTGACACTGCTGTTTGTGATCTGCAGACTATTTCATAGTGGCCCTTCTTTTGACAATTTCTGCAGATAACGTCTCTGGCTGGGCAAACTTGTCTATTATGGTGGCCCTTTCCACACCATGAACATGATTAGTGTTTTTCCACTGTGTGTCACTTCTCTGTGTAGCCCTGTTTGGTTCACTAGCAGTGTTTGTGTATCTTGGTCGCCCAGAGTGTTGGAAAGGCAACTTTGTGTTTCTTATAGCCTCTACTATTTGTCTTTGTTCACTGTTATCACTGAGTAAGGATTGTTGTTTCTTTATGATTTATTTTTGACGGGCCATGGTTTTAGCTTACATTAAGGTAGGGGCTGAATCCATCTGCATTTGTTCTGATAGGGCTGTCACAAAGACCTACTACTAATCTGTCCTTTATTAGATCATCACGTAATTGTCCATAATCACAATGTTCACTGAGCTCATGCAAAGCAATGACGAACTTGTCCTCTGATTCCCCACTTTCCTGAATGCGTTTATTAAATCGAGCTCTTCAAAAAAATCACATTCCATTTTGGTACTAAGTGGCTGTTTAGCGCTGCTGTGACAGTGTCATAAATCATTAGCTCGTTAGCTGTCAGATTTCTGGAGCGTACTATAGCCTCGGCCTCTGCGCCCATTGAAAATAGCAGTGTGTTCACTTGCCTGTCTTGCGGCTGCTTGTCCAAGCCAGATGCCTGTCTGAAACATGGAAGCAGGTAAACCACTGTTGCCATTCTTCTGGGTGAGTGAAGTTGAATTCAGATGGGGTAGATATTTGGAATAATGCTTGTTGTGCCATCTAGTTCACGTTAGCTTGCGCTTGTTCTGCATTCTGATTATTATCTTGCTGTGGTTCTGACATGTGGTCTTTAGCTAGCTTCTGCAACTTGTTAGCGATCACTGTTCTTAATGTATCTAGCTAGTTAGTTTGCTTTCTGGCTAGTTAGATGAGGACATTAACAATGAAAATGCCGGTAGAACTTGTTCTCAGGTTTACTCTTCCATTCGAAACCATGACATAATGAACCTGATTACTTCTTCTGAGTCTTTGAGATGCGAGCATGGTGGTTGTTGACCACATCTTAACTTAGGAAGTGAGGGGACGCGGACACCAGAGTTAGTAGGAAACATGAGTGAGTTTATCTCGCTTCAACACAGTATTTATCAACTCAGTCACCATGCGCCCCCTTACGGAGGGGGACATGTAACTACTCCCACAAAATATACACTGGAGTTGCTTACCAAGACGACATTGAATGGCCTAGTTACAGTTTTGACTTAAATCGGCTTGAACATCTATGGCAAGACTTGAAAATGGCTGTCTAGCAATGATCAACAACCAACTTGGAAGAGCTTGAATAATTGTTTAAAGAATAATGTGCAAATAGTGATAGAAATATTCAGTTGTATTGGATTTGTCCCAAATATAACGCTTTGTATTCAGGACATAAAGTTCGTTTATTTGCCACATTTCTCGCAGTTTTACTTACAGTTTAGTGTAGTTTAGTGCCTTATTGCAAACAGGATGCATGTTTTGGAATATTATTATTCTGTACAGGCTCCCTTCTTTTCGCTCTGTCATTTAGGTTAGTATTTTGGAGTAACGACAATGCTGTTGATCCATCCTCAGTTTTCTCCTATAACAGCCATTAACCTTTTCACATGTGAGTTCCAAATATCTCTAACGGTCGCCCCAGCGTGAGTTGTTTTATGCACGTGATGTCATAATGCACCAAAATGTGATTGTTACGCAATAGGAGAGTTAACACGCGCTGCCTGCCAATTATATATAGGCTATGTTTCAACTTGTCAATTTCCAATTATTTTCTAACAAGTTGTATTTTCTAACAACAGTTTGAATTGAGGTGTGTTCCGCCTCCTCATTAATTCACATAGAAGTAGTCCATTTCAGTGTTGCGGACAATTTATGTTTGAGGCTTTTACTGAGCCGGACTAACTTCCTTCTTCCAGGAGAGCCCTTCTGCACATCAAGTATTCAGACATTTATACAGTCTTCCAAGAAATGGCACATTTTCTGGCTGGCGCTTGCATTATTGCATTGTTGTTTTCCTTACAAATAATACCTTTGGACATATTTGCGTTCCTATCAAAGTAAGTGCCTTATTTTCTGTATATCGTGTTGTCGTTTCTACTGTAGCATACAGTGCCGATTTTGCAGGTTTTCCTACTTACAAAGCATGTAGAGGTCTGTAATTTGTATCATAGGTACACTTCAACTGTGAGAGACGGAATCTAAAAAAAATCCAGAAAATCACATTGTATGATTTTTAAGTAATTAATTTGCATTTTATTGCATGACATAAGTATTTGATCACCTACCAACCAGTAAGAAATCCGGCTCTCACAGACCTGTTAGTTTTTCTTTAAGAAGCCCTCCTGTTCTCCACTCATTACCTGTATTAAATGCACCTGTTTGAACTCGTTACCTGTATAAAAGACACCTGTCCACACACTCAATCAAACAGACTCCAACCTCTCCACAATGGCCAAGACCAGAGAGCTGTGTAAGGACATCAGGGATAAAATTGTAGACCTGCACAAGGCTGGGATGGGCTACAGGACAATAGGCAAGCAGCTTGGTGAGAAGGCAACAACTGTTGGCGCAATTATTAGAAAATGGAAGAAGTTCAAGATGACGGTCAATCACCCTCGGTCTGGGGCTCCATGCAAGATCTCACCTCGTGGGGCATCAATGATCATGAAGAAGGTGAGGGATCAGCCCAGAACTACACGGCAGTCAATGACCTGAAGAGAGCTGGGACCACAGTCTCAAAGAAAACCATTTGTAACACACTATGCCGTCATGGATTAAAATCCTGCAGCGCACGCAAGGTCCACCTGCTCAAGCCAGCGCATGTCCAGGCCCGTCTGAAGTTTGCCAATGACCATCTGGATGATCCAGAGGAGGAATGGGAGAAGGTCATGTGGTCTGATGAGACAAAAATAGAGCTTTTTGGTCTCCACTCGCCGTGTTTGGAGGAAGAAGAAGGATGAGTACAACCCCAAGAACACCATCCCAACCGTGAAGCATGGAGGTGGAAACATCATTCTTTGGGAATGCTTTTCTGCAAAGGGGACAGGACGACTGCACCGTATTGAGGGGAGGATGGATGGGGCCATGTATCGCGAGATCTTGGCCAACAACCTCCTTCCCTCAGTAAGAGCATTGAAGATGGGTCGTGGCTGGGTCTTCCAGCATGACAACGACCCGAAACACACAGCCAGGGCAACTAAGGAGTGGCTCCGTAAGAAGCATCTCAAGGTCCTGGAGTGGCCTAGCCAGTCTCCAGACCTGAACCCAATAGAAAATCTTTGGAGGGAGCTGAAAGTCCATATTGCCCAGCGACAGTCCCGAAACCTGAAGGATCTGGAGAAGGTCTGTATGGAGGAGTGGGCCAAAATCTCTGCTGCAGTGTGTGCAAACCTGGTCAAGACCTACAGGAAACGTATGATCTCTGTAATTGCAAACAAAGGTTTCTGTACCAAGTATTAAGTTCTGCTTTTCTGATGTATCAAATACTTATGTCATGCAAGAAAATCTCTCCGTCTCTCACAGTTGAAGTGTACCTATGATAAAAAATTACAGACCTCTACATGCTTTGTAAGTAGGAAAACCTGCAAAATCGGCAGTGTATCAAATACTTGTTCTCCCCTCTGTATGTATGTATGTATGTATGTATGTATGTATGTATGTATGTATGTATGTATGGAGCATAATGTATTTACAGTTTTATTCACATGTTTTCAAGTACTGGTGACAAATAATGCATTCTGATTATTTCATAGATTGTAATGGACACCTATGATGTGTGTAACATTCTTTTTTGGTATTTGGTTGTACTGATTATAATGAGCTAATGCTAAGCTATTTGCCAGCTATGTGTGGCGCCATGTTTGTTAACATTATACAATGCATTCTGGGTGTCACGTAAACGTCTGTCAGATCAAATATGTTATAATGAGGTGAAGGAATGGTTCACTCCTCTTTCGGGTAAACTTCCGGAAGTGAATGATCGTAGACGACACACCCCCTTCAACATGCATACTGCAAACAGACCAAACTCATCTTGTCTCCTCTTATTAGCTTTGGTTGACGAAAAAAAGAAAGAAAATGGTGGTACAAACTATCCATCGTCGGATGACTTTTGATTTCTATAAAGTGTTTTACTCAATTATTTTCATCAATGTTGAGCTCAACCGTGATGTGATGAATTATAAATAGTAATTGCTAATAGCTAATTAATATTGTGGTTTCTGTCAGCCAAGAGTTCTGTAAATATGACCACTTGTGTTACGTCATTTATTTCCTCAGTTAGTGCTAGAACTTATTACATTTACATTTACATTTACGTCATTTAGCAGACGCTCTTATCCAGAGCGACTTACAAATTGGTGCATTCACCTTATGATAGCCAGTGGGACAACCACTTTACAATGTATTTATTTTTATAGAAGGATTACTTTTATACTATCCCAGGTATTCCTTAAAGAGGTAGGGTTTCAAGTGTCTCCGGAAGGTGGTCAGTGACTCCACTGTCCTGGCGTCGTGAGGGAGCTTGTTCCACCATTGGGGTGCCAGAGCAGCGAACAGTTTTGACTGGGCTGAGCGGGAACTGTGCTTCCGCAGAGGTAGGGGGACCAGCAGGCCAGAAGTGGAAGAATGCAATGCCCTCGTTTGGGTGTAGGGACTGATCAGAGCCTGAAGGTAAGGAGGTGCTGTTCCCCTCACAGCTCCGTAGGCAAGCACCATGGTCTTGTACTAGATGCGAGCTTCAACTGGAAGCCAGTGGAGTGTGCGGAGGAACGGGGTGACGTGAGAGAACTTGGAAAGGTTGAACACCAGACGGGCTGCAGCGTTCTGGATGAGTTGTAGGGGTTTAATGGCACAGGCAGGGAGCCCAGCCAACAGCGAGTTGCAGTAATCCAGATGGGAGATGACAAGTGCCTGGATTAGGACCTGTGCCGCTTCCTGTGTAAGGTAGGGTCGTACTCTGCGAATGTTGTAGAGCATGAACCTACAGGATCGGGTCACCGCTTTGATGTTAGTGGAGAACGACAGGGTGTTGTCCAGGGTCACGCCAAGGTTCTTCGCACTCTGGGAGGAGGACACAACAGAGTTGTCAACTGTGATGGCGAGATCATGGAGCGGGCAGTCCTTCCCCGGGAGGAAGAGCAGCTCCGTCTTGCCAAGGTTCAGCTTGAGGTGGTGATCCGACATCCACACTGATATGTCTGCCAGACATGCAGAGATGCGAAGGGGGAAAGGAGAAGATTAATTGTGTGTCATCTGCGTAGCAATGATAGGAGCGACCATGTGAGGATATGACAGAGCCAAGTGACTTGGTGTATAGAGAGAATAGGAGAGGGCCTAGAGCTGAGTCCTGGGGGACACCAGTGGTGTCAGCACGTGGTGCGGAGACAGATTCTCGCCACGCCACCTGGTAGGAGCGACCTGTCAGGTAGGACGCAATCCAAGAGTGAGCCGCGCCGGAGATGCCCAACTCGGAGAGGGTGGAGAGGATGATCTGATGGTTCACAGTATCAAAGGCAGCAGATAGGTCTAGAAGGATGAGAGCAGAGGAGAGAGAGTTAGCTTTAGCAGTGCGGAGAGCCTCTGTGACACAGAGAAGAGCAGTCTCAGTTAAATGACCAGTCTTGAAACCTGACTGGTTTGGATCAAGAAGGTCCTTCTGAGAGAGATAGCAGGAGAGTTGGCTATAGACGGCACGCTCAAGAGTTTTGGAGAGAAAAGAAAGAAGGGATACTGGTCTGTAGTTGTTGACATCGGAGGGATCGAGTGTAGATTTTTTGAGGAGGGGTGCAACTCTCGTTTTCTTGAAGATGGAAGGGACATAGCCAGTGGACAAGGATGAGTTGATGAGCGAGGTGAGGTAAGGGAGAAGGTCTCCGGAAATGGTCTGGAGAAGAGAGGAGGGGATAGGGTCAAGCGGGCAGGTTGTTGGGTGGCCAGCCGTCACAAGTCGCAAGATTTAGCAGAGGGAAGAGATGATAGGATGAAAGAGGAGAGAGTAGCGGGAGAGAGAGAGAGCGAAGATTGCGACGGCACATTACCATCTGAGTAGGGGCAGAGTGAGTAGTGTTGGAGGAGAGCGAGAGAGAAAAGGATACGAAGTAGTGGTCGGAGACTTGGAGGGGAGTTGCAGTGAGATTAGTGTGGTGAATTATTATTAATGAACTGTAGAGTTTAATGGACAATGAGGTAGAACTGGGTTAATCAAGAGCATAGAGTTAGATTTCTTTGTTACTGGGCCAGGAATTGGGTCATTTCATTGTGTGTGGGGGGTTTGTGTATGTTTCAAGGATTTAGGGCCTTGTCATGGTTAAACTAAACATGAGTGTATGTGCAAGACAGGGGAGTAAGTGATTGGTTGGAGTACTATGTGCATAATAAAAGTCGAGTTTAGCCGCCCTCAGAAACAAAGGAAGTGGGCAGAGCAATAAAAGAGCGGGAAACTGAAGAGGGGACTATATAAGATGGAGGGAGAGAGTAAGAGGGGGTGCCATTCTGCAGACTGGCATTGGCTTTGTTGAAACTCTAATAAAGTCATATCTTGATGCAACAAAAACTCTGTAAGACCTTATTTGTAATAAAGTATAGTGGTTATTTTCCACAACATTAGTAGAAGAACAGCATGTAGTAAAGATGAGGTCAAGCGTATTGCCTGCCTTGTGAGTAGGGGGAGACGGTGTGAGGGTGAGGTCAAAAGAGGAAAGGAGTGGAAAGAAGGAGGCAGATAGAAATGAGTCAAAGGCAGACGTAGGGAGGTTAAAGTCACCCAGAATTGTGAGAGGTGAGCCATCCTCAGGAAAGGAACTTATCAAGGCGTCAAGCTCATTAATGAACTCTCCAAGGGAACCTGGAGGGCGATAAATGACTTATGTAGCCTACATTTTCCGATTTGGATGATTGTGTATGCTGTCGCTACTTCTGTGAATGTCTGAACATTGCACATTCAGGACATAATTTTGTAAGGACTGTGTTTGTGAAAAATGTTTCTGTGAAAAAAAAAAATGTGGCTAGCTCAAATGCTGACTGTTGCGTCAATCGAAACTGGACGTTCTAAATAAGCGTTCTAATCAAACCGGTTTGATCGTATGCTGCAGGGACACTGTAGAATGATCACACCGGCTTGTTGGTACGTGTGAAAAGGTTAAACTCCGTAACTGTTTTAATGTCACCATTGGCTTCATTGTGAAATCCATGTGCGGTTTCCTTCCTCACCGGCCACTGAGTTAGGACGGACCCCTGTATCTTTGTAGTGACTGGGTGCATTGATACACTATCCAAAGTGTAATTAATAACTTCACCATGTTTAAAAGGGATATTCAATGTCTGCTTTTTTTTACCCATCTACCAATAGGTGCCTTCTTATTAGGCATTGGAAAATGTCCTTGATCTTTGTGGTTGAATCTCTGTTTGAAATGCATTGCTCGACAGAGGGACCTTACAGTTAATTGTATGTGTGGGATACAGAGATGAGGTAGTCATTCAAAAATCATGTTAAACACTATTATTGCACACAGAGTCCATGCAACTTATTATGTGACTTGTTAAGCAAATTTACTACTGAACTTATTTAGGCTTGCCATAACAAAGGGGTTGAATACTTATTGACTCAAGAAATTTCAGCTTTTCATTGTTTATTAATTTGTAAACATATCTAAAAACATAATTCCACTTTGACATTATGGCTTATTGTGTGTAGGCCAGTGACACAAATCTCAATTTAATCCATTTAAAATTCAGGCTGTAAAACGACATAATGTGGAAAAAGTCAAGGGGTGTGAATACTTTCTAAAGGAACTGCACGTCTTCCGTGGAGACCGTAAGCATGTAGCCCTCACTGTCCTCAAGGGCTCTCTTCGGCAACTGAGAGTCGTTCTGCTCAAAGCATGAGAAAAAGGGTTTTAGCTTGTCTAGTAGAGCGGCATTTGTGTCCGCGACATGACTGGCTTTCTTTTTGTACATCCGTGATCGTTAGAAGACCCTGCCACATTCGCCTCGTGTCTGACCCGCTGAATTGCTCCTCCACTTTGTCCCTATACTTGTGTCTCGCCATCTTGATCGATCTGCGTAGGTCGTATTTGTACTGTTTAACCATACTTTTTTTCTTCTGTCACGATCGTTTACGAACGAGAAGGACCAAGGCGCAGCGTGATAAGCATACATGTTTATTTAACGAATAAACACAACGACAAAACAACAAACGAAACGTGAAGACCAAGGTAGCATACACACAACATACCTTACACGGAACAAGATCCCACAACTAACAGGTCCCAAAAGGCTGCCTAAGTATGGTCCCCAATCAGAGACAATGAGCGACAGCTGCCTCTGATTGGGAACCACACAGGCCAACATAGATCTAGACATACTAGAATCTAACATAGACAATCAACATAGCCAAACACAACACAGAAAATACACACCCTGACTCAACAAATACAAGTCCCTTGAGTCAGGGCGTGACACTTGTTCTCCCCACTGTATATATATATATATATATATATATATATATATATATATATATATATATATATATATATACAGTGAGGGAAAAAAGTATTTGATCCCCTGCTTATTTTTTACGTTTGCCCACTGACAAAGAAATGAGCGTACGCTCCAAAATGCGTTGTGGTTTGGCGAGAACACTGACATTTTGCCAAGGCAGAGCTGAGTGGCCGATAACGAGACACGCACGGACATAAATTCTGGCCTAATGACAATTGCCAAATGTCATTACACTTTTTGGTGTTTTGTGTAACATATGTCTCTTTCCATTCACAACTGTTTGGAGGCTGGAAATATGTTGCGAGTGGATGAACGTGTGCGTGTAGCCTAGTAAATGAGCCCTTTGAAGTTTATGCCACAACAAAAGTTACTACATTTTAAAAGTTATATGACAAATCTTTACGACTAGGCCCACAGAGATCTTATTCAATTAACAGGGATTCTATACAGTGAGGGAAAAAGTATTTGATCCCCTGCTGATTTTGTACGTTTGCCCACTGACAAAGAAATGATCAGTCTATAATTTTAATGGTAGGTTTATTTGAACAGTGAGAGACAGAATAACAACAACAAAATCCAGAAAAACGCATGTCAAAAATGTTATAAATTGATTTGCATTTTAATGAGGAAAATAAGTATTTGACCCCCTCTCAATCAGAAAGATTTCTGGCTCCCAAGTGTCTTTTATACAGGTAACAAACTGAGATTAGGAGCACACTCTTAAGAGGGAGTGCTCCTATTCTCAGCTTGTTACCTGTATAAAAGACACCTATTCACAGAAGCAATTAATCAATCAGATTCCAAACTCTCTACCATGGACAAGACCAAAGAGCTCTCCAAGGATGTCAGGGACAAGATTGTAGACCTACACAAGGCTGGAATGGGCTACAAGACCATCGCCAAGCAGCTTGGTGAGAAGTTGACAACAGTTCGTGCGATTATTCGCAAACGGAAGAAACACAAAAGAACTGTCAATCTCCCTCGGCCTGGGGCTCCATGCAAGATCTCATCTCGTGGAGATGCAATGATCATGAGAACGGTGAGCAATCAGCCCAGAACTACACGGGAGGATCTTGTCAATGATCTCAAGGCAGCTGGGACCATAGTCACCAAGAAAACAATTGGTAACCCACTACGCCGTGAAGGACTAAAATCCTGCAGCGCCCGCAAGGTCCCCCTGCTCAAGTAAGCACATATACAGGGCCGTCTGAAGTTTGCCAATGAACATCTGAATGATTCAGAGGAGAACTGGGTGAAAGTGTTGTGGTCAGATGAGACCAAAATCGAGCTCTTTGGCATCAACTCAACTCGCCGTGTTTGGAGGAGGAGAAATGCTGCCTATGACCCCAAGAACACCATCCCCACCGTCAAACATGGAGGTGGAAACATTATGCTTTGAGGGTGTTTTTCTGCTAAGGGGACAGGACAACTTCACCGCATCAAAGGGACGATGGACGGGGCCAGGTACTGTCAAATCTTGGGTGAGAACCTCCTTCCCTCAGCCAGGGCATTGAAAATGGGTCGTGGATGGGTATTCCAGCATGACAATGACCCAAAACACACGGCCAAGGCAACAAAGGAGTGGCTCAAGAAGAAGCACATTAAGGTCCTGGAGTGGCCTAGCCAGTCTTCAGATCTTAATCCCATAGAAATTCTGTGGAGGGAGCTGAAGGTTCGAGTTGCCAAACGTCAGCCTCGAAACCTTAATGACTTGGAGAAGATCTGCAAAGAGGAGTGGAACAAAATCCCTCCTGAGATGTGTGCAAACCTGATGGCCAACTACAAGAAACGTCTGACCTCTGTGATTGCCAACAAGGGTTTTGCCACCAAGTACTAAGTCATGTCTCACCAAGCTGCTTGGCGATGGTCTTGTAGCCCATTCCAGCCTTGTGTAGGTCTACAATCTTGTCCCTGACATCCTTGGAGAGCTCTTTGGTCTTGTCCATGGTAGAGAGTTTGGAATCTGATTGATTAATTGCTTCTGTGAATAGGTGTCTTTTATACAGGTAACAAGCTGAGAATAGGAGCACTCCCTCTTAAGAGTGTGCTCCTAATCTCAGCTTGTTACCTGTATAAAAGACACTTGGGAGCCAGAAATCTTTCTGATTGAGAGGGGGTCAAATACTTATTTCCCTCATTAAAATGCAAATCAATTTATAAAATTTTTGACATGCGTTTTTCTGGATTTTTTTGTTGTTATTCTGTCTCTCACTGTTAAAATAAACCTACCATAAAAATTATAGACTGATCATGTCTTTGTCAGTGGGCAAACATACAAAATCAGCAGGGGATCAAATACTTTTTTCCCTGACTGTATATATATTTGCGAGATTAAAAACATATTGGGGATTGGAAGTGATGCAGACAATTACATTGATGGAAGTTACAATCTATCTGCAATATTAAAGCTGATCCAACCCCGTAAAAATAATAATAATAATAATAATAATAATAATAATAATAATAATAATAATACAAAAAAAACAGCTGGGATTTAAACAGCCACAAGCCCGGGACTATCCACGATCCCAGCACAAGGGCTAACTGCATCACTTGCTGTGTTCAAACTGTCAAGAAAACCTGGCTAGCTTGATAGCTAATAGCTTGGCTAGCTGCTTCACCAAGCAGCAGCTCTTCAGACTTTAGGGTTTGGAAGTATCCCTGACAGATAGTAGCGGTCCTGGCAACTGAGGCTAACCGCATCACGGGATCCAAATTAAACAGGTAGGCTGTTTCAGGTAGGCTGTTTCAGAAACTTTCAAAAACAACAAACCGAGCTCTCTCACGTTCTGCGTTCAGCATGCGTAACGCTCCAACTGTCTACAGGTGTGCTAGCTAGCTACCTATCCTGCCTCCCTTTGCCGAACACCTACCCTTGCCGTCATTAACAGAACTGCGGGAAGACAACCATTGTCCTATCTAGCTAGCTACCGTTGTCGCTAGGGTTGAATGGCGGGAACCCGGTTACCGAGATTTACCAGGATTTACCTCCCAAATTACTCCCTTTTCCTGGGATAAATAATTGTTAGAAACCGGTATATTTTATAATAAATTATTTATATGAACAGCATGGCGTGAAATGGAACTGTTAAATTATATTTTGTGTCTAAATCTGGCTTCTCTACGGCATCTGCATGATTAATCATCAACGCTCAGAGTGGGGACAGACAGCCCATCTTAGTATGGAGAGCAGTTCACAATGCATGTAGACCTATCATCTCATCATGGTAAATTTATTTCATGTGACAGGTATCCCTACAGTACATTTTCTGCTGCATAGCCTTTGTTACAGTAATATAAAGACCGAATGCACTTTTTTTATTGTAAAGATATAATTTGTTTTGCAGCTGCAGAGTTTTAAAACAGCCTATCACTCGAATATCATTGCTTTAAATCAGTGCAGGCGCTGTGATGCGGGATTTGAAGGAGTCAGGCGCAGGAGGGTAAATCAGAGTATACAGAGTTTATTCTGTAATCCAGCGTAACCAGTCCAGTGGGCAAAACAGGCACACTGGAACAAACATGCACACAGGGAAAATACCCCGGCAATACAAAATACTGAGCTCAACCGAGCTACTAATCCTCACAATGAACAATCACCCACAAGGACAAAGGGGCAGAGGGAACACTGAAACACGTACTAATGAGGGGAATATGAACCAGGTATGTGTAATTGACAAAACAAGACACATGGAATTATGAGATATGGAGCGGCAGTGGCTAGAAGGCCGGTTTTATCTCCACCTCTTTATTCAAAGACTCAAGCATGGACACTCTTATTGACAGTTGTGGCTGCTTCGTGTGATGTATTGTTGTCTCTACCTTCTTGCCTTCATGCTGTTGTCTGTGCCCAATAATGTTTGTACCATGTTTTGTGCTGCTACCATGTTGTGCTGCTGCCATGTTGTGTTGCTACCATGTTGTTGTCATGTGGTGTTGCTACCATGTTGTGTTGTCATGTGTTGCTGCCATGCTATGTTGTTGTCTTAGGTCTCTCTTTATGTACTGTTGTGGTGTCTCTCTTGTCATGATGTGTGTTTTGTTCTATAGTTTTATTTTTAATCCCAGCCCCCTTACCTGCATGAGTCCTTTTGCCTTTTGGTAGGCCGTCATTGTAAATAATAATTTGTTCTTAACTGACTTGCCTAGTTAAATAAAGGTTAAATAAAATAAATAAATACAATTAAAAGCTGGCCACACTGTTTTTTCACAGAAACATTTTTCACAAACACAGTCCTTACAAAGTTATGTACTGAATGTGACCAGTTTATTTTTGGATGCAATGTTCAGACATTCACAAAAGTAGCGAAAACATAACACAATCATCCAAACCGGAAAATGTAGGCTACATCAGTCCTAACGCTAACTGAGGAAACATTGATGTAACAGAAGAGGTCATATTTAGCTAACACTAGGCTTACAGAAACCACAATATGAATTAGCTAATAGCAATGTACAATTCATAGCAATTTACAAGCTAATTATTATTTACAATTCATCACATCATGGGTGAGCTCACCATTGATCAAAATAATTGAGTAAAACACTTTCAAAAAATTGAAAGTAATCCGGCGATGGGTAGTTTGCACGCACCACCATGTTTGTTTTTTCGTGTCAACCAAAGATAGGAAGAGCAGACAAGATGAGTTTGGTCTGTCTGCAGTATGCATGTTGAAGGGGGTGTGCCGTCTACGATCATTCACTTTCCTTCCTTCACTTCTGGAAGTTTACTCGAAAGATGAGTGAACCATTCCGTCACCTCATTTTGTTATAAAATCTTTGGTCTGACAGACATTTATGTGACACCCAGAATGCATTGTATAATGTCAACAAACATAGCGCCACACATAGCTGGCAAATAGCTTAGCATTAGCTCATCATAATCAGTATAACCTTCAAAAAAGTATTTTACACACATCATAGGTGTCCATTACAATCTACGCAATAATCGGAATGCATGATTTGTCACCAGTATTTGAAAACATGTGAATAAAACTGTAAATACATTATGCTACATACATACAGTACGTACATACATGTTATATGCTACAGTAGAAACTACAACACAATATACAGAAAATAAAGCACTTACTTTGATAGGAATGCACACATGTCCAAAGCTATTATTTGTAAGGAAAACAACAATGAAGGCAATGCGAGCGCCAGCCAGAAAATGTGCCAGGGGGAAAAAGTTAGTGCAAGACTGTGCAAATGTCTGCATACTTGATTTGCAGAAACACTGGGAAAGTAATTGGGCTCTCCTCAAAGAGAGAAGTTTGACCAGCTCAGTAAAGCCTCAAACATAAATTGTCCGAAACAGTGAAATGGGCTACTTCTATGTGAATTTATGAGGAGGCGGAACACACCTCAATTCAAATTGTTAGAATCTAATTTGAAATTGACAAATTGAAACATAGCCTATAGATAATTAGCAGGCAGAGTGTCTTGGTTTGAGGGCAGCGCGGGTGAACTGTCCTGTTGCGTAAAAATCACATTTTGGAACAGAGAGTGCATTCTGACATCACGTGCATAAAAAAAATCACACTGGGGTGACCGTAAATAATCTTTTTAACTCACGTGTGAAAAGGTTAATACAAAATTGAAAGCTGAAATGTCTTTAGTCAATAAGTATTCAAACCCGTTGTTATGGCAAGCCTAAATAAGTTAGAGTAGAAATGTGCTTACCAAATCGCATAATAAGTTGGTCTCATTCTGTGTTCAATAATAGATGGTTAACAAGATTTGTAATGACTTCCTCATCTCTGTACCCCACACATACAATTATCTGTTAAGGTCCATCAATTGAGTAGTGAATGTCAATCACAGATTCTACCACAAAGACCAGGGAGGTTTTCCAATGCCTCACAAAGAAGGGCACTGAAAAGATGGGTAAAAATAAAAAAAGCAGACATTGAATATCACTTTGAGCATAGTGAAGTTATTAATTACAGTTGAAGTTGGAAGTTTACATACACTTAGGTTGGAGTCATTAAAACTCGTTTTTCAACCACTCCACAAATTTCTTGTTAACAAACTATAGTTTTGGCAAGTCGGTTAGGACATCTACTTTGTGCATGACACAAGTAATTTTTCAAACAATTGTTTACAGATAGATTATTTCACTTATAATTCACTGTATCACAATTACAGTGGATCAGAAGTTTACATACACTAAGTTGACTGTGCCTTTAAACAGCTTGGAAAATTCCAGAAAAGGATGTCATGGCTTTAGAGGCTTCTGATAGACTAATTGACATCATTTGAGTCAATTGGAAGTGTACCTGTGGATGTATTTCAAGGCATACTTTCAAACTCACTGCCTCTTTGCTTGACATCATGGGAAAATCAAAAGAAATCAGCCGAGACCTCAGAAAAAAATGTGTTGACCTCCACAAGTCTGGTTCATCCTTGGGAGCAATTTCCAAATGCCTGAAGGTACCACGTTCATCTGTACAAACAATAGTATGCAAGTATAAACACCATGGGACCACGCAGCCGTCATACCGCTCAGGAAGGAGACGCGTTCTGTCTCCTAGAGATGAACGTACTTTGGTGCGAAAAGTGCAAATCAATCCCAAAACAACATCAAAGGAACTTGGGAAGATGCTGGAGGAATCAGGTACAAACGTATCTATATCCACAGTAAAACGAGTCCTATATCGACATAATCTGAAAGGCTGCTCAGCAAGGAAGAAGCAACTGCTCCAAAACCGCCATAAAAAAAGCCAGACTACGGTTTGCAACTGCACATGGGGACAAAGATCGTACTTTTTGGAGAAATTTCCTCAGGCCTGATGAAACAAAAATAGAACTGTTTGGCCATAATGACCATCGGTATGTTTGGAGGAAAAAGGGTGTGGCTTGCAAGCCGAAGAACACCATCCCAACCGTGAAGCACGGGGGTGGCAGCTTCATGCTGTGGGGGTGCTTTGCTGCAGGAGGGACTGGTGCACTTCACAAAATAGATGGCATCATGAGGAAGGAAAATTAAGTGGATATAGTGAAGCAACATCTCAAGACATCAGTCAGGAAGTTAAAACTTGGTTGCAAATGGGTCTTCCAAATGGACAATGACCCCAAGCATACTTCCAAAGTTGTGGCAAAATGGCTTAAGGACAACAAAGTCAAGGTGTTGGAGTGGCCAACACAAAGCCCTGACCTCAATCCTATAGATCATTTGTGGGCAGAACTGAAAAAGCGTATGCGAGCAAGGAGGCCTACAAACCTGACTCAGTTACACCAGCTCTGTCAGGAGGAATGGGCCAAAATTCACCCAACTTATCGTGGGAAGCTTGTGGAAGGCTACCCAAAACGTTTGACCCAAGTTAAACAATTTAAAGGCAATACTACCAAATACTAATTGAGTGTATGTAAACTTCTGACCCACTGGGAATGTGATGAAAGAAATAAAAGCTGAAAGAAATCATTCTCTCTACTATTATTCTGACATTTCACATTGTTAAAATAAAGTGGTGATCCTAACTGACCTAAGACATGGAATTTTTACTAGGATTAAATGTCAGGAATTGTGAAAAACAGAGTTTAAATGTACACTGCTCAAAAAAATAAAGGGAACACTTAAACAACACAATGTAACTCCAAGTCAATCACACTTCTGTGAAATCAAACTGTCCACTTAGGAAGCAACACTGATTGACAATAAATTTCACATGCTGTTGTGCAAATGGAATAGGTTCAAAAAAGGTTCAAAATTGAACCCCTCCCATCACATTTCTGGTTTGAACCTTTACACAGGGGTTTCTTGAAGACCCTTTACAGAGGGGTTCCTCAAGGAACCTTTTTCAACTGGAAAGGTTCCGCCGGTGTGGCAACCCAAAT
The DNA here is from genome assembly GCF_964263955.1 of Coregonus lavaretus. NCBI lineage: Eukaryota > Metazoa > Chordata > Actinopteri > Salmoniformes > Salmonidae > Coregonus > Coregonus lavaretus. The sequence continues at coordinate 56,401,440 of NC_139992.1, read as the reverse complement.
GGCACCTTTACTTCTAAGAGTGTACTGTTCAATGACTCCATGTATTTCTCTCATTGACCTCTAAGAGGCTGCAGACCTCAGGCTGAAAACCAATGACCCAGAGGTCCTTCTCAACAATCTATTCCTTGACAGATGTGTCAAGTATGTGTGAGGTATTTCAATCACGGCATTTGGATAGATCCACATTTAACAGATATCTCCTATGCTGTATCATAATGTCTCTATTTACATCACACACACACGCACACACACACACACACACACACACACACACACACACACACACACACACACACACACACACACACACACAGAGAGAGTAATTCCTGTCACTGTACTCTACATCTTCATTTTGTCATTACAGACAGTGGGGATGAAGCAAAGGTCAAGTATAAAATGTTGATCTGCTCTTTTCTGGCAAAGTGCATTTTATAACATCTATGATTGTTTCTGCTCAAGCCTATAGTAAGGGTTGGTTTTCCGGGCCCATATTAAGCCTTACTCCTGGACTAAAAGAGCATGTCCAATGGAGATTCTTCATTGAAAATGTTTTTTAGTCCTGGACAAGGTTTATTTTGGGTCTGGGAAAATGGCCCTATAGGCCCTATTACTTCAAAAAAGAGGATAGATAGGCTTGTAGAGACTTGTGGGTTGGTTGGTACCACAGGCTTGGTAAAAAACACCATCCACCATTGTTTGATAAAGTGGGCCATTTTTACCAGTCAATGTCAGGGGCCGGCCAGCCAGTCATAGCTGTGCAGAGTCTGTCAACTAAAGCTGTGTCAGGTAGATTGCCTCCAAAGTCACAACCACAGAGTTCCAGTTCAGGAAATATTACCACAGTAATCTGCAGCAAGAGGCATTTCAGCGGTAAATGGGTGCCATAAATATAGCCCGGATTGAGTCTGGCCTCATAACTCAGTGCAGTTGTTGGCCCTTTCATATATGGCCCTACTGGGGTAGATACAGGGGCTAAATGTCATGACTTCCTCCGAAGCTGCCTCCTCTCCTTGTTCGGGCAGGCTTCGGCGGTCGTCGTCACCGGCCTTCTAGCCACTGCCGCTCCTCATCTCATCATTCCATTGGTTTTGTCTTGTTTATTACACACACCTGGTTCATATCCCCTCATCAGTACCTGTATAAGTGTTCCCTCTGCCCCCTTGTCTTTGTGTGTGATTGTTTATTGTGGAGGATAGTTAAGCTCGGTGGAGCTCCATGTATTTTGTATCGCTGGGATATTTCCCTGTGTGCCTTGTATTTTCCAGTGTGCCTGTTTTGCACACTGGAGTGTTTTTTGACGCATTACTGCGTAACTCTGTATTTGCGGAATAAAGCCTGTTATTCTGTGATTTACCCTCCTGCGCCTGACTCCTTCGACATCACCTCATCACACTAAATGACAGTGAGACCCAGAAATGCACTCCCACCAGTGCTTTACGACTCTCGCTAGGACCTCGGAGCTCCATGACTGGACCAGTATATGAGAAAATGGCTGCCAAGCCCCCCTTGATTAATCTCACTCTGATCAAAAGCGACGGACAGAAAGGAGGGAGAATGTAGCTGTGCTAGCAAGTGCCTGGGCGCCACTGACACGTGACTAGGGTTGCAAAGCTACCAGTAATTTACCAAAGTTGCTAGAATATTCAGTAATTTTGATAATTAACAGGTCATCTATGGCAACTTTGGTCATTTATACTTAAATATTTTTTTACTTTTTTTTATGTATTCATATATACACTGCTCAAAAAAATAAAGGGAACACTTAAACAACACATCCTAGATCTGAATGAATTCAAAAATATTATTAAATACTTTTTTCTTTACATAGTTGAATGTGCTGACAACAAAATCACACAAAAATTATCAATGGAAATCAAATATATCAACCCATGGAGGTCTGGATTTGGAGTCCAAAATTAAAGTGGAAAACCACACTACAGGCTGATCCAACGTTGATGTAATGTCCTTAAAACAAGTCAAAATGAGGCTCAGTAGTGTGTGTGGCCTCCACGTGCCTGTATGACCTCCCTACAACACCTGGGCATGCTCCTGATGAGGTGGCGGATGGTCTCCTGAGGGATCTCCTCCCAGACCTGGACTAAAGCATCCGCCAACTCCTGGACGGTCTGTGGTGCAACGTGGCGTTAGTGGATGGAGCGAGACATGATGTCCCAGATGTGCTCAATTGGATTCAGGTCTGGGGAACGGGCGGGCCAGTCCATAGCATCAATGCCTTCCTCTTGCAGGAACTGCTGACACACTCCAACTCCAGCCACATGAGGTCTAGCATTGTCTTGCATTAGGAGGAACCCAGGGCCAACCGCACCAGCATATGGTCTCACAAGGGGTCTGAGGATCTCATCTCGGTGCCTAATGGCAGTCAGGCTACCTCTGGCGAGCACATGGAGGGCTGTGCGGCCCCCCAAAGAAATGCCACCCCACACCATGACTGACCCACCGCCAAACCGGTCATGCTGGAAGATGTTGCAGGCAGCAGAATGTTCTCCACGGCGTCTCCAGACTCTGTCACGTCTGTCACATGTGCTCAGTGTGAACCTTTTTACAACAGACATTAGAATAAATAAGTGTGTAAAAGAAATATAAAGGATATTTCATGTTGAAGCCCTTATATTAAACATCAATGGTATTCAAGTTTATGGTTTATATTTATATTTAAAAATAATCTTATTTTATTATTTTATATATTTTACATGTGATAAAGTCACACAGAGAGCCAGAGGTAATTACAGACAACCATGATAATCTGAAGTACACCATAAAATGCCACTACATGTCCTCTTATAGAATTTTTGTTTATTTTAATTAAGTTACCAAAATTCTGGTAGTTTACTGGTTAACTTCGAAAAGATTCCAGTAACCCTACCCGTGTCATTAGGCACGCACACACGCACGCACGCACGCACACACACACACAATATAAATAATCCCTACTCATAGCTGAGCTGTTGAAATACTGCACGCTCACACTGAAATTTGATGTAATCAATATGACTTTAGAAATAAAATCTACAATGGTGTAACAGTCAATGAATGAGTCAAATGAGTCAACCATAAAAGTCCATGGGCCAGCAGGCCAAATTTCACAAGGGCACAACTTTGGTTTTAGAAGTGGGGGGGACATCTTTTATTATTTTATTTTTTTATCCAGTCGGATAAACATTCCAAACAGCCTACCCAACCGCTTGGAGGTTCGCATGGTCCTAAAAATGCAATTTCAGAATGTGGGGAGGACATGTCCCCCCCGTCCCCAGTGAAAGTTGTGCCTCTGGGCAAAAGTCTAATGATGATTTTCATTAAGGTCCATGTCTGTGGGTTATATATTGGTTTGAAAAAAATCACAAGTATGTGGTGAATCTTCAAAACTCTTAGTACAAAACTCCAAACTGGTAACACTTGTAACGCAGCCAATCTTACATTCAAAACCTTTAATTGTGCATTCATTCTGTTTGTAGACATCTTTCACCACACAACCATAGAGCCAAAATATAAGTTTACTGTGAAATATAATGAGTACATTGGTTTAATCATCAAAACACAACATAATGATATCTTCTCAATTTAGTTATTTTAACAACCAGTTAATCCAAAAGAAAGAAATGTAAGATACAGTGGGGAAAAAAAGTATTTAGTCAGCCACCAATTGTGCAAGTTCTCCCACTTAAAAAGATGAGAGAGGCCTGTAATTTTCATCATAGGTACACGTCAACTATGACAGACAAATTGAGAAAAAAAAATCCAGAAAATCACATTGTAGGATTTTTAATGAATTTATTTGCAAATTATGGTGGAAAATAAGTATTTGGTCACCTACAAACAAGCAAGATTTCTGGCTCTCACAGACCTGTAACTTCTTGTTTAAGAGGCTCCTCTGTCCCCCACTCGTTACCTGTATTAATGGCACCTGTTTGAACTTGTTATCAGTATAAAAGACACCTGTCCACAACCTCAAACAGTCACACTCCAAACTCCACTATGGCCAAGACCAAAGAACTGTCAAAGGACACCAGAAACAAAATTGTAGACCTGCACCAGGCTGGGAAGACTGAATCTGCAATAGGTAAGCAGCTTGGTTTGAAGAAATCAACTGTGGGAGCAATTATTAGGAAATGGAAGACATACAAGACCACTGATAATCTCCCTCGATCTGGGGCTCCACGCAAGATCTCACCCTGTGGGGTCAAAATGATCACAAGAACGGTGAGCAAAAATCCCAGAACCACACGGGGGGACCTAGTGAATGTCCTGCAGAGAGCTGGGACCAAAGTAACAAAGCCTACCATCAGTAACACACTATGCCGCCAGGGACTCAAATCCTGCAGTGCAAGACGTGTCCCCCTGCTTAAGCCAGTACATGTCCAGGCCCTTCTGAAGTTTGCTAGAGTGCATTTGGATTATCCAGAAGAGGATTGGGAGAATGTCATATGGTCAGATGAAACCAAAATATAACTTTTTGGTAAAAACTCAACTTGTCGTGTTTGGAGGACAAAGAATGCTGAGTTGCATCCAAAGAACACCATACCTACTGTGGAGCATGGGGGTGGAAACATCATGCTTTGGGGCTGTTTTTCTGCAAAGGGACCAGGACGACTGATCCGTGTAAAGGAAAGAATGAATGGGGCCATGTATCGTGAGATTTTGAGTGAAAACCTCCTTCCATCAGCAAGGGCATTGAAGATGAAACGTGGCTGGGTCTTTCAGCATGACAATGATCCCAAACACACCGCCCGGGAAACGAAGGAGTGGCTTCGTAAGAAGCATTTCAAGGTCCTGGAGTGGCCTAGCCAGTCTCCAGATCTCAACCCCATAGAAAATCTTTGGAGGGAGTTGAAAGTCTGTGTTGCCCAGCGACAGCCCCAAAACATCACTGCTCTAGAGGAGATCTGCATGGAGGAATGGACCAAAATACCAGCAACAGTGTGTGAAAACCTTGTGAAGACTTACAGAAAACGTTTGACCTGTGTCATTGCCAACAAAGGGTATATAACAAAGTATTGAGAAACTTTTGTTATTGACCAAATACTTATTTTCCACCATCATTTGCAAATAAATTCATTAAAAATCCTACAATGTGATTTTCTGGATTTTTTTTCCTCATTTTGTCTGTCATAGTTGACGTGTACCTATGATGAAAATTACAGGCCTCTCTCATCTTTTTAAGTGGGAGAACTTGCACAATTGGTGGCTGACTAAATACTTTTTTTCCCCACTGTACATGTTTCAAAATTGCCCTTAGAATGTAGTATGTTACAGTACTGTAAATTACAGTACATTACACTGTTTTCACATTAGGCAATAACCATTAAAATTGACTGAACATTATATTTCTATATTTCATATCATGTGTGATAAAAGGTGTGATCATTGAAGTCATCTTTCACAATGTAATCAAATTAAAGAAATTAAAGAAACAATGTTTAGCAGGCAAGCCTGTCTTCAGCATTTGGCCATAGGTTGTCATCGAAATTGCAGTAAATATCGTCATTGTTCATCCACCTGGGGAAAAATGTTTTGGCATGACGAATCCAAGTCTGATATAGGTCTGGATTGATGTCATTGCATGCCTCACCAATGGCCTGAAGGAGGGTGGTACGCTCTTGGGGATGGCAATCATATATCTTCCACCTCTATTGTAATCGTGTATTGTATTTTAGAGTACTGTATCACAGGAAGGCCAAAAAGATAATCAAGGACATCAACCACCCGAGCCACAGCCTGTTCACCCCGCTATCATCCAGAAGGCAAGGTCAGTACAGATGCATCAAAGCTGGGACCGAGAGACTGAAAAACAGCTTCTATCTCAAGGCCATCAGACTGTTAAATAGCCATCACTCGCCAGCCTCCACCCAGTACCCTGCCCTGAACTTAGTCACTGTCACTAGCCGGCTACCACCCGGTTACTCAACCCTGCACCTTAGAGGCTGCTGCCCTATGTACATAGACATGGAATCACTGGTCACTTTAGTAATGGAACTCTGGTGACTTTAATTATGTATCCATACTGTTTTACTCATTTCATATGTATATACTGTATTCTACTTTATTCTAGTCAATGCCTCCTAATATTTATATATTTCTTAATTCCATTCTTTTACTTTTAGATTTGTGTATTTCGTTGTGAATTGTTAGATACTACTGCACTGTTGGAGCTAGGAACACAAGCATTTCGCTACATCCGCAATAACATCTGCTAAATATATGTACGCGACCAATAACATTTTATTTGATAATGATATACAATATTATGCCATATAAAATATATGCCTTGAATCCTGTCATATACATTGCATTCCAACATAATAACATTCTAACAAACCGCCTGATGATGAGGGCATCAGCTTACATAGCTGGTGAAGTATTAAAGCTTTAGGTTTACAGAATTTATAGATGGTGTCTAGTTACACTATTTATGGAAAATGTTATATTGTAGTATAGGGCCTACTGAAAGATGTATTGGTTAGTGGCTGTTGAGGGTGGTCAATAGCATCAGCAATGTTCCAATTGCTAAAAGGCTGGATTTTTTTCTATTAACCAATTGCATAATTGATATTAAATGTGTCAAGCAGCCACTGAACTAATGGCTACAAAATGATTAGGTAAACTATTTAATTAAACAACTTGTAAGGTTAGAGAGCATAATTTTAAGAGCATGATGGTCAGGGACAGAAGAGATTATAATCAACAATGTTCCTTTTTAGAGATAATTTGTGTTTACCTATATCTTTGTGTTAACTTGCTGGGAAAACTCAACAAATGACAGAGCACATCTTTCATTTTAGCATGCTGAGTATTGCTAAATGTTTGCTAATTTATAAAAAAATTTGAAATATCACATTTACATAAGTATTCAGACCCTTTACTCAGTACTTCGTTGAAGCACCTTTGGCAGCGATTACAGCCTCAAGTCTTCCTGGGTATTAAGCTACAAGCTTGGCACACCTGTATTTGGGGAGTTTCTCCCATTATTTTCTGCAGATCCTCTCAAGCTCTGTCAGGTTGGATGGGGAGCGTCTCTGCACAGCTATTTTCAGGTCTCTCCAGAGATGTTCGATCGGGTTCAAGTCCGGGCTCTGGCTGGGCCACTCAAGGACATTCAGAGACTTGTCCTGAAGCCACTCCTGTGTTGTCTTGGCTGTGTGCTTAGGGTCATTGTCCTGTTGGAAGGTGAACCTTCGCCCCAGTCTGAGGTCCTGAGCACTTTGGAGCAGGATTTCATCAAGGATCTCTCTGTACTTTGCTACGTTCATCTTTCACTCGAACCTGACTAGTCTCGCAGTCCCTGCTGTTGAAAAACATCCCCACAGCATGATGCTTCCACCACAGTATATTATGATTCCTATGCTTCACCGTAGGGATGGTGCCAGGTTTCCTCCAGACGTGACGCTTGGCATTCAGGCCAGAGTTCAATCTTGGTTTCATCAGACTAGAGAATCTTGTTTCTCATGGTCTGAGAGTCCTTTCGCTGCCTTTTGGCAAACTCCAAGCAGGCTGTCATGTGCCTTTTACTGAGGAGTGGCTTCCGTCTGGCCACTCTACCATAAAGGCCTGATTGGTGAAGTGCTGCAGAGATGGTTGTTTTCTGGAAGGTTCTCCCATCTCCACAGAGGAACTCTGGAGCTCTGTCAGAGTAACCATCGGGTTCTTGGTCACCTCCCTGACCAAGGCCCTTCTCCCCTGATTGCCCAGTTTGGCCGGGCGGCCAGCTCGACGAAGAGTCTTGGTGGTTCCAAACGTCTTCCATTTAAGAATGATGGAGGACACTGTGTTTTTGGGGACCTTCAATAATGCAGAAATGTTTTTCTACCCTTCCCCAGATCTGTGCCTCGACACAATCCTGTCTCGGAGCTCTACGGACAATTCCTTCAACCTCATGGCTCGGTTTTTGCTCTGACATGCACTGTCAACTGTGGGACCTTATATAGACAGGTGTGTGTCGTTCCAAATCATGTCCACAGGTGGACTCCAATCAAGTTGCAGAAACATCTCAAGGATGATCAATGGAAACAGGAACTCAATTTAATGTCTCATAGCAAAAGGTCTGAATACTACGTATCAGTTTTTTTTATTTTTAATATATTTGTACAATTGTCTAAAAACCTATTTTCGCTTTGTCATTATGGGGTATTGTGTGTAGATTGATGAGGAAAATGTGTTATTTAATCAATTTTAGAATAAGGCTGTAATGTAACAAAATGTGGAAAAAGTCAAGGGGTCTGAATACTTTCCGAATGCACTGTATATTCCCTAGTTAACGCTGGGTGTTCATATTGACTCTATTCACTCCACATGGCTGTTCAAACACAAAATAAAGACGTCAAAGTGCATTCTAATAAAGACACATTGATTTTTTTTTAAATATAATTTGTTTGATAACAATGACAGATTTTACCAGGGGTCTGACCCCGTTTCCATTTTAAGGGACCCCGACCCCAAGTTTGGGTAGAACTGGCACTGGCATGGCCACGTTATCTGATTCTTCTAAAATAACTTTGCCGTCAAGCAATATTGACACAATGATCAATGTAACTACACTCTGCCCTATTTTTCCTTTACATTTATGAGCTATACTGAACAAAAATATAAAACCTAACATGCAACAATTTCAAAGATCTTACTGAGTTACAGTTCATATAAGAAAATCATTCAATTGAAATGAATTCATTAGGCCCTAATCCAGGGTTCTTCAATTCCGGTCCTGGAGGGCCGAAACACTTCTGTTTTTCATTTCTACCTGGTGTCCCAGGTCTGATCTAGCCCCTGATTAGAAGGAGAGGATGAAAAACAGAGGTGTTTCGGCCCTCCAGGACCGGAATTGAAGAACCCTGCCCTAATCTATGGATTTCACATGACTGGGCAGGGGTGCAGCCATGGGTGGTCCTGGGAGGGCATTAGAGTTTTTCCCCACAAAAGGGCATTACAGACAGAAATACTCTTCAGCAACCCAACCCCCCTCAGACGATCCCGCAGGTGAAGCAGCCGGATGTGGAGGTCCTGAGCTGGCGTGGTTACACGTTGTCTGCGGTTGTGAGGCCATTTGTACGTACTGCCAAATTATCTAAAACAAAGTTGGAGGCATCTTATGGTAGAGAAATTAGCATTCAATTCTCTGGCAACAGCTCTGGTGGACATTCCTGCAGTCACAATGCCAATTGCGCACTCCCTCAAAACTTGAGAGATCTGTGGCATTGTGTTGTGTGACATTACTGGACATTTTAAAGCGGCCATTTATTGTCCCCTGCATAAGGTGCACCTGTGTAATGATCATGTTGTTTAATCAGCTTCTTGATATGCCACACCTGTCAGGTGGATGGATTATCTTTGCAAATGAGTAATGGTCACTAATGTGGATGTAAACAAATTTGTAGCAAAAATTTGAGTGATGCGCTTTTTGTAGGCATTTATTGTTTTTTTTCAGCTCATGAAACGCCTATTTTGTTGCTTATTGACAGCATTTGAATAATTGTCACTCAATAAATATTATCGTCATAATTATCTTTCAAACATGTGTTTATAGCTACAATAGCAAACACACATCACAAGCAAACAACCATGAGTGTTGTCAAGATGCTTGTTAAGATGCTAAAGCTAGCGAACACAAATCATCCATCGACCTTAAGGCAGGCAACATTCATAATAACAAAAAAAGCGATCACCAACTTTTGTGTATATTTAAGACTGCTTCGCATGTTTGGTGCAGTTGAAAGCTGAACTGCTTTTCTTCTTCTTGCTTCTGTTCTTCTGGCAATGTTCAACAGGTGCAAAGAATTCCCCCGCACGAACGAGCAGGTCCTGGTCGAGAGCGCGTGAATGATTTCCCTTCAGCGTGTGCATGTGACATAAACTCGCCACTTCACAGCATGAATCTAAAATGTTAATAATGTTAACTTCGGCTGTGAGCGATGGGAAAAAAATAGGCCTCTAAGACAATTTCTTCAATAATTCAATGGATGTTTTGTTTATAAAGTTGATGACTGAAGTGTCTTATTTGGAATAATAAAATATGAGTTCTCTATCGGGCGGTCTATAAGAATTGTCTTTCTTGGCATTACTTCAGCTAAACCGCAGTACCGAAAATGCCCTCTGAGCGCAGTGGCTAGCGTGCTTCCAGATTGGAAGCCTGCCCCCTTGGCCGTTTGTGCGTCGCTGCTCAGTGAACGGGTTGCTTTTTTTTTGGGTACGGAGCTGAGAGGAGATGCACACGGCCCTCGAGTGAGGTAACTATATAAAAAAAAAAAAAAAAACATTTGTTTTCTTTCACTCCCACAACATGGAACCGGGCAGAATTTGCTACAACATGCAGATGTAGCTAGTTGGCTAGCTACATTCATTGCTTTTAAATTAAATAACGTAGCAGACGTATTAAACGCCCAGCTTTGTTTAATCGGCTAACGTTAGCTAGCAAATGTCTTGTGCGTTGTCTGCTAGCTAGTTAGCTATTTGGAATCTTGCCGACTGTGGTGTTTTGACGTCTTGAAACTAAAATGGCTAGCTTGCTAGCTAGTCTACGTTGTCAGCCAGGTGCATTCATTTACCCGGTACCACTACGGTACGAGTAGGCACCTATTGTGAAAGTAGGTGGCTACGTCTTGTAAAAATATTTTAACAGCAAGCTAACTTGGGCACGCTGTGTTGCATGCAGCCATTGCAGTAGGGACGAGACTACGCGTGGTGCACCATGGCTAACGTTACCTAGCTATTTTTTTTCCGGCCTAACTGGTTCAAATTGGAATTTTAACGCTACCTAACGCAACTAGTTAACTAACCACCACAAATTACGTTTCAAACTTTCACCGACCTACGACGGGATGCCGAGAAACCAAAACGTCAATTAACGTAGGTGGTAACGTTAGCTAGTAACCTACGTTGGTGGCTTGCCTAATAACGTTATGCACACCATGTGTGCGGCTCTGAATGATACCATTTCGCTGAAATCAAATCGTTGAATAATTTGTGGGTAGGTAACGTTAAATCAGTCCATGTCAAAGTAGCTAGCTAGGCTAGTGCGCCATAAGCCTGTGTTATGATGCAGTAATTATGTATCAGCAATGCGCTCTAGCTCTATTTGGCTGGTTTACGGCAGCCTATTTTATAAAATGTAACTAACTTGGTGAGAAATTTAAAAATAGTGTCGACGAACTATAACTGCAGATAAGTATTGGGCCTGGTAGACATGCACTGAATCAATGTTTGACTTGCGTCTAGACCGCTGCAGTGGCTCCCAACCTTTTTTGAACCGTGGCACAACGATGGGATAAATTGTTGCACAAAAACTTTTCCTAATTTAGTTAGTGGCAATTAGCTCTATTTAATCCATACTGCGAATCATCTATTTTCGGTGACAAACATTTTTCATAGGTTAAGTAGGGTTTAAACTATTTTCAGTTCCTTACTCATGATGGTTAATATGTGTGTACCCCTTTACGACTGTTGAGCTAAAGGTGCAAATCTCCGATAGAAAGATAAACATGTAGTGCATGTAAAATAGGTCTTACTTTTGAACGGAAAGGTCTAGATATGAGTGGTTTTCTGCATTGTAAAGGTGCTACCACAAGCCTAATCATACTTGCCTGTGCTAATGGTTCTCACAGGCTAAGTAAAAATTATACAAATTACTTTGCTCATGATGCACGCTCCAGTGCACTGAATTTGAAACCACAATAGAGCTGTAATCATCTGTGCCATTCAATGTATTATCTGATTGATTTTCTTTCTTGCTGCACTGGTGCTCAAGTAAAAATCCCACGTTCATTCCACAGGTCATGTTTATTAATGTGTTCTGAAGTTGAACCACTGGGCTAGTCACAGGCTATTTTAGTGTGTTACAAGGTCATGCTCCAATACCCCACATTTAACTGAAGATGGTTTTATCTCAATATCAAATAATTTCTGGTTAGCAATTAAGGATGTTACTGTGATTGTTTTCTATTTAAATGGTCATAAAAAAACAGCTTCTCAGCAATGAGCAATTTCTCAAACAAGATTTTTGCTAGGACTGTCGGAGTGGTTTGTGTGGGGTGGGGTAAACTGAAAATTAGCTGTTATTGGCGAAGAGGTTTGGAACTCTCTTATTGGTCTATTAACTAATTTACTGCATGGCGACATCACAATGGAAGGCAAAAACGGGCAGAAATTTCAGGCAGTCTTTTCAAACAGTGCTTACACTGAAGGGCATTATCATCGCCATTTTCACAATTTCACTGTATTTTTCCAACCTCATAGTGTGTAAATGTACACTGAGTGTATAAAACATTAGGAACACCTGCTCTTTCCACGACATGGACTGACCAGGTGAAAGCTATGATCCCTCATTTGCGTCACCTGTTAAATCCACTTCAATCAGTGTAGCTGAAGGGTAGGAGACAGGTTAAGGAAGGATTTGTAAGCGTTGAGACAATTGAGACGTGTGACATTCCAAGTGTGAATGGGCAAGACAAAATATTTTAGTGCCTTTGAACAGGGTATGATAGTAGGTGCCAGGCACACCGGTTTGTGTCAAGAACTGCAATGCTGCTGGGGTTTTCACTTTCAACAGTTTCCCATGTGTATCAAGAATGGTCCACCACCCAAAGGACATCCAGCCAACTTGACTCAAATGTGGGAAGCATTGGAGTAAACATGGGCCTGCATCCTTGTGGAAGGCTTTTGACACCTTGTAGAGTCCATGCCCTGACGCATTGAGACTGTTCTGAGGGCAAAAGGGGTTGCAACTCAATATTAGGAAGGTATTTCTAATGTTTTGTACACTCAGTGTATATAGAACACAAGTAAATCATGTTTTTGACTGCACTGAGCCTTTAAAAGCAAAGCCCTAAGTGCATTACCATTATCTACATAAGGAGGCAACCTGACCCAAAGGTATTAGGCTACCATATAGATGTAGTGACATTTCCATGCAAGCCGTTATGCTGAACTTTGAGTTGTTTGAAGGAATGTCTTATGAAGTCTTAAACCTGAGAAGCCGATAAGCCTACAGTAACTCCCAAGAAACTATGCATTATGGAAAATTCTGTTAGTTTTGCAACCCTACTCCGGAGGCATCTCTGTGGGGTTATTTGTGAATGTGAACATATTTGATCTGGTATTGATGCTACTGACTAATACATTTTCATACATAAGGCACCCAGAATGTTCTGTTCATTTGCCCTAAAACTTAGAAAACGCTCTGAAACAATTACTGCATTAAATTGTTGAACGAGAATGGTCATTTTCTGTTTCAAATAGCATTCACATTTCATGCATACTGAACGCTACCCGGCCGGGTGGCGATAGCGCCCCAGGGTCATCCTAAGCATGTGACGTGCTTGCCCTGCACTGTACATGGAGGGTCCATGCTTAATGGTTGCGTAAAATACATATTTTCTTAAAACTCCACACGATTTTGTGTGGATTTGTAAATCCCACAATGTAGTACAGTAATGAGACGCTTAGGCCTATGTAATGATCAGGTGAGGTGTAGGCCTATGTTTTTGCTTTTAATAGCAACTTTTAATCTAGCGCTATATAAAATATATCTATTATTTTTATATGTAATGTCTTTCATAACTTGCATTTTTTGCAGTGTCTGTATTGTGCTTCACACGGCTGAATGTTAATTGCCTACACCAGTTGCGCACACACACGTACACCGACCGGCCTGGTAACTAGATGCAGAATAATTAAGGGCAGAAGTGATGTAGGGTTCCATTTTACAGTAATTAAACTCTGACTAAGGCTACTCTGTAACACTGCAAATCTGGTGCTGCTGGACAAAGTATTGTAAAATGTACAAGCAGAAGCTCCAATGTTAATCATTGCTACAACAGAACTGCCTTCCTCATTTAGTATGTCTGAGGGATTGAATAGGGGGAAATATCTGTACGTGTCGCCTGCGTAGTGTGGATATCATATTGGGCCAGTATATTTGTGTGTGCCTGTTGAGTCTAATTTCAGAATGTGTTCTATGGATAAAAGTACACCCATGCGAAACTGCACATCATTCTAAAGATCAACTTTGAGAATGAGTCTTAGCCGGAATTGTAAACAGGACATGAGTAAGCAGTCCAAGCTTCCTGTAACCACAAATATGTTCCACTAAGGTTCACAGTATGCCATTTTATTTTATTTTATTTCACCTTTATTTAACCAGGTAAGCCAGTTGAGAACAGGTTCTCATTTACAACTGCGACCTGGCCAAGATAAAGCAAAGCAGTGCAATAAAAACAACACAGAGTTACATATGGGGTAAAAAACATAAAGTCAAAAATACAGCAGAAAATATATATACAGTGTGTGCAAATGTAGCAAGTTATGGAGGTAAGGCAATAAATAGGCTATAGTGCAAAATAATTACAATAGTATTAACACTGGAATGCTAGATGTGCAAGAGATTATGTGCAAATAGAGATACTGGGGTGCAAAAGAGCAAAATAAATAACAATATAGGGATGAGGTAGTTGGGTGGGCTAATTTCAGATGGGCTGTGTACAGGTGCAGTGATCGGTAAGGTGCTCTGACAACTGATGCTTAAAGTTATTGAGGGAGATAAGAGTCTCCAGCTTCAGAGATTTTTGCAATTCGTTCCAGTCATTGGCAGCAGAGAACTGGAAGGAATGGCGGCCAAAGGAGGTTTTTGGCTTTGGGAATGACCAGTGAGATATACCTGCTGGAGCGCAGTCTACGGGTGGGTGCTGCTATGGTGACCAATGAGCTAAGATAAGGCGGGGATTTGCCTAACAGTGATTTATAGATGGCCTGGAGCCAGTGGGTTTGACGACGAACATGTAGTGAGGACCAGCCAACAAGAGCGTACAGGTCACAGTGGTGGGTAGTGTATGGGGCTTTGGAGACAAAACGGATGGCACTGTGATAGACTACATCCAATTTGCTGAGTAGAGTGTTGGAGGCTATTTTGTAAATGACATCGCCGAAGTCAAGGATCGGTAGGATAGTCAGTTTTACGAGGGCATGTTTGGCAGCATGAGTGAAGGAGGCTTTGTTGCGAAATAGGAAGCCGATTCTAGATTTAACTTTGGATTGGAGATTCTTTATGTGAGTCTGGAAGTTGAGTTTACAGTCTAACCAGACACCTAGGTATTTGTAGTTGTCCACATACTCTAGGTCAGACCCGTCAAGAGTGGTGATTCTAGTCGGGTGGGCGGGTGCCAGCAGCGTTCGATTGAAAAGCATGCATTTAGTTTTACTAGTGTTTAAGAGCAGTTGGAGGCTACTGAAGGATTGTTGTATGGCATTGAAGCTCATTTTGGAGGTTTGTTAACACAGTGTCCAATGAAGGGCCAGATGTATACAAAATGGTGTCGTCTGCGTAGAGGTGGATCTGAGAGTCACCAGCAGCAAGAGCCGGCAAACCAGACGGCAATAGAAACTCCATATCCCTGGACTCGGCCTTAGACATGAGCCTGACTGACTCTTTGCTCATAAGATGGCCCCAGTGAGTGCATTTTTGGGTGTGTGCAAAAATCTCAGTTTCTTCAATATATCACCTCTAAAGAATCACAGACTGCTGTGGAAATTGTCCAGACAGGCCATTGAAATCCCCCCAGATTAGCAGCTCACCTCTACCCCCCCATCCCGCTTTGATTATGACTCGTTCTCGTGCTCAGTTAGGCATTTCCCACCCTTTTTTCAATTCCCTGTTTAGGTGGTCAGTCTGTCTCCCACATCTCCTATGACCCTACGGTGATGTCTCATGATTAGGGCTGTGACGGTCTTGGAATTTGAGGTTACGTTAAGCTAATGTACACAGTCACTGACCTAACCATTCAGGGGGGTCACAATTCAGTTTGTACACTTGTTTACATGGAGATCCTTCTTCATAAAAACCTGTTTGAAACAAGGCACTACACTGTGTTATTATCATGGCATTTCATTATTATTATTATTATTCAGGTTATTACTTATAAATATTAATAAACAAATTAAGAAATGCCAGGTTGGAGAGGATCTGTAGCATTTTCGTAGTACCACAACATTAACGGAGTCAAAGTAAAGAAATATGCCTACCTAGTCTGTTGGCTTTTCTGCATATCTTTTTTTTTATATATATATACATAGATCCTGTTTTCTGCATATATACAGTACCAGTCAAAAGTTTGGACACACCTCCTCATTCAAGGGTTTTTCTTTATTTTTTACTATTTTCTACATTGTAGAATAATAGTGAAGACATAAACTATGAAACAACACATATGGAATCACGTACTAACCAAAAAAGTGTTAAACACACCAAAATATATTTT
The DNA here is from genome assembly GCF_964263955.1 of Coregonus lavaretus. Classification (NCBI taxonomy): domain Eukaryota; kingdom Metazoa; phylum Chordata; class Actinopteri; order Salmoniformes; family Salmonidae; genus Coregonus; species Coregonus lavaretus. The sequence goes on along the minus strand of NC_139992.1, from coordinate 56,385,187 downwards.
ATATTTGAGATTCTTCAAATAGCCACCCTTTGCCTTGATGACAGCTTTGCACACTCGTGGCATTCTCTCTACCAGCTTCACCTGGAATGCTTTTCCAACAGTCTTGAAGGAGTTCCCACATATGCTTAGCACTTGTTGGCTGCTTTTCCTTCACTCTGCTGTCCGACTCATCCCAAACCATCTCAATTGGGTTGAGGTCGGGGGATTGTGGAGGCCAGGTCATCTGATGCAGCACTCCATCACTCTCCTTCTTGGTACAATAGCCCTTACACACCTTGGAGGTGTGTTGGGTCATTGTCCTGTTGAAAAACAAATGATAGTCCCACTAAGCCCAAACCAGATGGGGTGGCGTATCGCTGCAGAATGGTGTGGTAGCCATGCTGGTAAAGTGTGCTTTGAATTCTAAATAAATCACAGACAGTGTCACCAGCAAAGCACCTCCACACCATAACACCTCCTCCTCCATGCTTTACGGTGGGAAATACACATGCGGAGATCATCCGTTCACCCACACCGCGTCTCACAAAGACACAGCGTTTGGAACCATAAATCTCCAATATGGACTCCAGACCAAAGGACACATTTCCACCGGTCTAACGTCCATTCCTCATGTTTCTTGGCCCAAGCAGGTCTCTTCTTATTATTGGTGTCCTTTAGTAGTGGTTTCTTTTAATTCACACAGTCCCCTCTGAACAGTTGATGTTGAGATGTGTCTGTGACTTGAACTCTGTGAAGAATTTATTTGGGCTGCAATTTTTGAGGGTGGTAACTCTAATGAAATTATCCTCTGCAGCAGAGGTAACTCTGGATCTTCCATTCCTGTGGTGGTCCTCATGAGAGCCAGTTTCATCATAGCGCTTGATGGTTTTTGCGACTGCACTTCAAGAAACTTTGAAAGTTCTTGACATTTTCCGTATTGACTGACCTTCATGTCTTAAAGTATTGATGGACTGTCATTTCTCTGTGCTTATTTGAGATGTTCTTGCCATAATATGGACTTGGTCTTCTACCAAATATGGCTATCTTTTCTATACCCCCCCCACACACACACACACACACCTTCACACACACACACACACCTTGTGACAACACAACTGATTGGCTCAAACGCATTAAGAAGGAAAGCAATTCCACAAATTAACTTTTAAGAAGGCACACCTGTTAATTGAAATGCATTCCTGGTGACTACCTCATGAAGCTGGTTGAGAGAATGCCAAGAGTGTGGAAAGCTCTCATCAATGCAAAGGGTGGCTATTTGAAGAATCTCAAATATAAAATATATTTTGATTTGTTTAACACTTTTTTGGTTACTACATGATTCCATATGTGTTATTTCATAGTTTTGATGTCTTCACTATTATTCTACAATGTAGAAAATAGTAAAAATAAAGAAAAACCCTTGAATGAGTAGGTGTGCCCAAACTTTTGACTGGTAGTGTGTGTATTTGTGTGTATACAGCTCTGTAAAAAATTAAGAGCATCAAAGGAAAGTTGGAAAGAAGAGATGTAGAAAGTTTAATAGACAAAGTTAGCAAAACAATTGCTTATCATTAGTGAACACTCCCGCCATTAGGTCAAGTTTATCTACATGAAAATAAAGTTGATACACATTTTTTTTTTTTTTATCCTAAAATGAATGTAGGCCTATTTAAACAGTTTTGACAGTTATTTTATTTTCATGACTGTCTTCATCCATAACCAACCACGGTTATTCAATTACTGTCACAGCCCTACTCATGATATCATCTGGTTCTCTTTCTCCTCTCTCTCACTCTCCTTTTGATGTCACAGGATGTTGCCTCACGATTGTGATGCCCACACCGAGAGGCTCTCTTGCGTAACTCACCAGACTCTGGCTTCATGCTCAGTCTGTATGCACGCACACACACATAAATCGTCTGGACCCCCACCCCTTCCAGAAAATGGCAGGTTCAGTGGCTGATTAACTCTGATCCCAGCTCCAAGACATACACAAGTATGCACACATTATGTCCCCTCCCTTTGTACACCACGCCCCACACACAAACGAGTTAGCCTAAGTCAACTGATTTAAAGACTTTAAAACAGCCAACCAGGTCCAATAGTAACCCAGAAGAGCATTGGGTGTGTATTCTTGGTTTCGTCCCTCTAGGTCTTGAGATAAAGGTAAGCTGTACCTTTTGAGCCCTCCCAAAGTGCTGTTTGGGTTTGTCTGCCATCCCTGTTTTGGCCTTGTTTGCTGATAATAGTGTTTACCTGGTTGCAGGCGTAGCCTCGGTCCGGCCATCTCATCCTGCGGTTAATTCGTTCCCGGTCTGTAGTGCGTCAGCATCACACCTGCGTTCAGTTTTAAAGATCTCATGCTGATCTGCACCTGCTTACGGTGGGACTCACGCTAGGAGGCTGAGTCCATCCACTGCTTCTTTGGATCCGTGGATAAAGCCTACAAAGCCCAGGTTTTGGGAAGTTGAATGGTTCAGAGGCTGAAGACCTGACCTTGCCAGTGCTAATACAAGACTTCTGAATACTTTTTTGTGATTTAGGCGAAGAGTTCAGGAGAAGCAGTGGCTTAATTTCGGCCTCTTGAATCTATTTGCTTTATGATGATGCTAATTTCACCGTTCAGATGGAAACAGTTTGGTTACACCATTCATGAAGTTCATGAATAGTCCTGGTCAACATCATTTGTTTGTCTTGCTTGATGGACTTTTGACGTGTATCTAACTGAGCAGTTTGATAGGTTTGTGAAGGAAGTGTGCACTAGCTAGCAGCATGTCAGATTTATTGTTGCTAACAGAATGGATGGATTGGTTTGTGATGGGACGTGCAGTACTGTGCACTAGCCTGAGTGAGTGAACTTGCTGTCCATGTGACCAACTGTAATTGACAAGTGAACAAGCCAATGTTGAACAAATTGATGTTGCATCTCCAGTATACACTGTTTGTTTACAAAGAGTTTAAAAATCAGCACAACTAGGGTTGCAAAGGGACGGTATGTTACTCGTAACTTTTGAAGTTTGCTAGTAAACTACCAGAATGTAAAAAACAAACAAATGATCACAAGATAACTAGTATTTCTAATTATCTCTGGCTCTCTGTGTGGCCTTATCATATATAAAATAAGATTATTTTTAAATAAATAATTTAATGACAAAGCTGTAAAACATTATCGTAACTATATACCATCAACTTATGAATACCATTGGTGTTTATTATAAGGCTTTCAGCATTAAATATTTTTTACGCTAATTTAGTTTACGATGTCAATGTTTTGGATTAATGTTTTGGCGCCAAACTGGTGGCAGTTGTGAAAAATTCAAAAGTTGGAAGAGGTGCTAGAAACTCATGGACATGTTTACTATGCATTCGGAAAGTATTCAGACCCATTGACTTTCTCCACATTTTGTTACGTTACAGCCATATTATAAAATTTATTAAATCAATCAATCCTCAGCAATCTACACACAATACCCCATAATGACAAAGCGAAAAAATGTTTTTTGAAAGTTATACAAAATTATAAACAGAAATCCCTTATTTACATAAGTATTCAGACCCTTTGCTATGAGACTTGACATTGAGCTCAGGTGCATCCTGTTTCCATTGATCATCCTTGAGATGTTTCTACAACTTGGAGTCCACCTGTGGTAAATTCAATTGATTGGACATGATTTGAAAAGGCACACACCTGTTTATGTAAGGTCCCACAGTTGACAGTGCATGTCAGAGCAACAACCAAGCCATGAGGTCAAATGAATTGTCAGTAGAGCTCCGAGACAGGATTGTGTCGAGGCACAGATATGAGGAAGGGAACCAAAAAATGTCTGCAGTGTTGAAGGTCCCTAAGAACACCGTGGCCTCCATTATTCTTAAATGGAAGAAGTTTGGAACCACCAAGACTCTTCCTAGAGCTGGCTGCCCGGCCAAACTGAGCAATCGGGTGAGAAGGGCCTTGGTCAGGGAGGTGATCAAGAACTCGATGGTCACTCTGTCAGAGCTCCAGAGTTCCTCTGTGGAGATAGGAGAATCTTCCAGAAAGACAACCATCTCCGCAGCACTACACCAATCAGGTCTTTATGGTAGAGTGGCTGGACGGAAGCCAGTAAAAGACGCATGACAGCCCGCTTGGAGTTAGCCAAAAAGCACTTAAAGGACTCTCAGACCATGAGAAAAAAGATTATCTGGTCTGATGAAACCAAGATGAAACTCTTTGGCCTGAATGCCAACCGCCACATTTGGAGGAAACCTGGCACCATCCCTACGGTGAAGCACGGTGGTGGCAGCATCATGCTGTGGGGATGTTTTTCAGCGGCAGGGATTGGGAGACTAGTCAGGATCGAGGGAAAGATGAACGGAGCAAAGTACAGAGAGATCCTTGATGAAAACCTGCTCAGGACCTCAGACTGGGGTGAAGGTTTACCTTCCAACAGGACAACAATCCTAAGCACACACCCAAGACAACACAGGAGTGGCTTCGGGTCAAGTCTCTGAATGTCCTTGAGTGGCCCAGCCTGAGCCCGGACTTGAACCTGATAGAACATCTCTGGAGAGACCTGAAAATAGCTGTGCAGTGACTCTCCCCATCCAACCTGAGAGCGCTTGAGAGAATCTGCAGAGAAGAATGGGAGAAACTCCCCAAATACAGGTGTGCCAAGCTTGTAGCTTAATACCTAATAAGACTTGAGGCTGTAATCGCTGCCAATGGTGCTTCAACAAAGCACTGAGTAAAGGGTCTGAATACTTATGTAAATGTGATATTTCCGTTATAAAATAAAATTCCAATTTTAAATAAACGGTTTTTGCTTTATCATTATGCGGTATTGTGTTTAGATTGATCAAAAAACAACAACATTTTAATCAATTTTAGAATAAGGCTGTAACGTAACAAAGTGGAAAAAGTCAAGTCTGAATTCTTTCCGAATGCACTGTATGAAAACATTGTTTTAAAGTTGTTCAAGTAAAATTACCAAATGTACAATAGATTGCCATAGATTAAATGTTCATTACTAAAATTACTGAATCTGGTAGCTTTGCAACCCTTGGAACATCATACATTTAGCACTACCAAATTGCACTCACCAACGCGGTCCTCAAGTCTTGCTCTTGTTGAAAAGTGTTTTTTTTTCTTCACATAAGTTGACCATTTTGGAAACACCCTTATACAATGAAATGTTAGTAGTAGGCCGTAAGTGGTCACAGAACAGGGCTAATGCTAAACTCTTCAGAATTAGGCCTACATTTACATTTTAGTCATCTAGCAGACGCTCTTATCCAGAGCGACTTACATGAGCAATTAGGGTTAAGTGCCTTGCTTAAGGGCACATCGACAGATTTTTCACCTAGTCGGCTCGGGGATTAGAACCAGCGACCTTTCGGTTACTGGCACAACGCTCTTACCCACTAAGCTACCTGCCGCCTACCTACAACTTTGATTGGAAACTAGCCTAATTCTAATAGGAAAACGTCAACAGGTATTTTGTTTGATTGCTTATCCATGTCCACAGTTGGTTTTCCCATTCACAGCACCCTCACCTTTGCAGTGTGCCTGTGCACACACACCTCACTGTTTCTAACCTGGGTTTAACTGGGTCTTATAAGGGTCCAGTTGGCAAAAGAAGACAAATAACATGCATTTTAGACCCTTGAGTTTTACAGTCCATATACCATATCCTCACTGTGCCAACACAGACCATCTGGTTTGTGTGTGTGTAGGGTCCATGTGGTATCAGGCACCTGCCCCGCTCTCTCTCTGCCCGAGCTTGATCTTTTCTAGATAACTGCAACCTTTACCTAGGCGGAGGTAGTTATATGAACAGTAAGACATTGTGTTTGAATAGTACCACTACTGTACCAGTTTAGTTGTCCTTTCTGGTCTGAAAAGTCACTCACAAACCAGTCAGATATACAGTAGGAAAGTAGCCTAATTAACACCAAACATTTCTTATAGTCTCTACTTTTATATTAGTGTGTTTTCTATTATTGTGGTCTACGTTGAATTCCGTTTGACATGATATGCAATCTGCCAAAGTGGAAATTAGTGAAATGGAAATTGTGAATATGCGTAGTAGTAGTAGCAGCAGCAGCACAAAGTCACACAATGGACCTGGACATGTTTCATACACGCAAACACACACCGTGGAGCGGGTCAAGCGCTTCAACTTCTTCGGTGTCCACATCGCTAAGGAATTATCATGGTCTGCACAGTCGTGAAGAAGGCACAACAACGCCTTTTCTCCATCAGGAGTCTGAAAAGATTCAGCATGGGGCCTTAGATCCTCAAAGTTATACAGCTGCACCATTGAGAGCATCTTGACTGGCTGCATCACCACTTGGTATGGCAACTGCTTGGATCTGACCGCAAGGGTAGTGCAGCAAGTCTGGAACCAACAGGACCCTGCACAGCTTCTACACCCAAGCCATAAGACTGCTAAATAGTTAGTCCAGGTAGCTATTGGTTAACTATTTAACTATCTTCATTGACCCTTTTTGCACCAACTCTTTTGACTCCTCACATATGCCGCTGCTACTGTTTATCTATCCTGTTGCCTAGTCACTTTATCCCTACTTATATGTACATATCTACCTCAATTACCTCGTACCCCTGCACATCGACTCTGTTCTGGTACCCCGTGTATATAGCCAAGTTATTGTTACTCATTGTGTATTTATTCCTCATGTTATTATTTTTCTAGTTCTCTTTTTTTTCTGCATTGGTGGGAAGGGCCCGTAAGTAAGCATTTCACTGTAAGTCTACACCAATTATTTATTTTTTACGAAGCATGTGACAATTTGATTCGACACACACACACAGCTCAGAGACGGAGTTGAGGAGGAAGCTGTAGCCGTGTGAGAGTCATATGACGCGGCTTAAGGGCTCCTGTCTCCTCTCCCACCACCTCGTGTCTAAAGTTGAGCGATAGAGAAAGAGCCTTGACTGTCTGCACACCAGGAATGCACCGCTGCTTCTGCCAGGCCCTCTGCTAATTTTCACTGGACTGCTACTTCTTGGACCATCTCGTTTAAGCCTAGGTCGTGTATAAGTCAACGCCTGTGAGGTTATGCACAAACATTTAGGTGGTTGTGCATAACCATTAGATAATTAACTGCTAGTTCTTTGAATATGGACGTCTGATGCTTTGTGTAAAATGTACGGAAAGTATTCAGACCCCTTGACTTTTTCCACATTTTGTTACATTACAGCCTTGTTCTAAAATTGATTAAATTGTTTTTCCCCCTCATCAAGCTACACACAATACCGCATAATGACAAAGCAAAAACTGGTTTTTAGGAATTTCTGCAACTTTATAAAACACAAAATATGAAATATGACATTTACATAAGTATTCAGACCCTTTACTCAGTACTTTGTTGAAGCACCTTTGGAAGCGATTACAGCCTCAAGTCTTCTTGGGTATGATGCTACAAGCTTGGCACACCTGTATTTGGGGAGGTTCTCCCATTCTTCTCTGCAGATCCTGTCAAACTCTGTCAGGTTGGATGGGGAGCGTCACTGCACAGCTATTTTCAGGTCTCTCCAGAGATGTTCGATTGGGTTCAAGTCCGGGCTCTGGCTGGGCCACTCATGGACATTCAGAGACTTGTCCCGAAGCCACTCCTGCGTTGTCTTGGCTGTGTGCTTAGGGTCGTTGTCCTGTTGGAAGGTGAACCTTTGCCCCAGTCTGAGGTCCTGAGCTCTCTGGAGCAGGTTTTCTTCAAGGATCTCTCTGTACTTTGCTCCGTTCATCTTTCCCTCAATCCTGACTAGTCTCAGAGTCCCTGCTGCTGAAAAACATCCCTCCCAGCATGATGCTGCCACCACCATGCTTCACCGTAGGGATGGTGCCAGGTTTCCTCCAGACGTGACGCTTGGCATTCAGGCCAAAGAGTTCAATCTTGGTTTCATCAGACCAGAGAATCTTTTTTCTCATGGTCTGATTCCTTTAGGTTCCTTTTGGCAAACTCCAAGCGGGCTGTCATGTGCCTTTTACTGAGGAGTAGGACTGTTGCGGTGACCCTATTACCGCCACACCGGCGGTCACAAGTCATGAAGGCAGTCAAATTCCACGTGACCTTTTAGTCACGGGAATTAGGTTTCACCAAGCTCTGATGCTTCTGCTGGTCATTAGTAGCCTACCAAACTTGCTACCTGCCTGGTACTCAGCACTCTATTGTCCCTCTAATCACTCTGACGTCAATGCAAATGTAATCGAAAATCTAATCAAACACTTCATGAGAGCTCATGTTGCACAACATTTCAATAGGCTATTTAATTGCGTGAGAAAACCGAGTGATGGCCTCTACTGAAATGAGGAGGATCCCATCAGCTTTCTATAGGCTAGGCCTACTATATTTATTTCTCAACTTTCCTAATATTAAGCACATTGCTTTTATTTACAACAGGAGTATAGCCTACCTGGCTGGCATGAAAATGAACGACGCGAAAATCGTCCTCCATTCGCTATTTATTTTTTCTAGCTGCCCGTTTCGATACAGGTGCATGATAATGGTCCATTCTAAATCAAAACTAATTTAACACAAATTATTTATTATATGTAAAAACAAGATTTAAATTAAGAATAGTCTGATGGGTGACAATATTAGCCTATCACTATATTATCACTTGTGAATGATGCCCAGAATAAGAAACAATGGCTTTTTTTTGCGACTTTTTCTAATCATAGTCGCACACCTCATGTAGCCTAGCCATATGCCTATATGTTTTGATAAGCTTTGTATCACAACTAAAGTGGCCAAATAACTTTCTTAAAATTAAGCACATTAATCCACTTTACAAGGGGTGTAGCGCCTAACTGGCATACATAAACAGCAGGTGAGTTTCAAGTTTGGGAAAGATAATGTTCACCATAAAAATGTACCTTTTTATAATTAAAGCCTTACATGCATAATTGCATTTGCGATCACTTTTGATAATGGTGTTTTCTGCTAATGGAACATTTGCTCTTATAGCCTACTACCATGTGTGCATTGCTGCACTTATAATGTGAAGAAATAGCCTAATAGTTTATCAACATTTTAAGCTAAATGTTCTGATCTGTTGCGTCAGCCACGTTGCATAAAAAAAGTTTTGACGCTAGTGGTTGTATTAATTTGGGATCTATTGCATCCCACAACTGTCCCAGACTATGTTTGGAATATGTATTTCTCGTACAGAATAGAGTAGGTCAACTTTTGTACTATGGGGGATAGTAGATTGACATAGGCTAGTGCTTTTGCTGTTCATTAGGCGTACTCATCTTGTTGGCTGACAAAGTAAATATGGAGAGTTCTTCCAATATCTTCAATATGCTCCTCGGAATTGGATAAGGGCGCGCGCAGTTGCGTCCCCGACGTGTCTGTCTTCACTGAGCAGTGATTCGGAGCGCTCAGCACTCAGGGAGAAGTGCTCAACGGCCACTGGTCGCAAAAGCCATGGATTTCTTTAGGGTGCATTACGGCCACACAAAGGGGATGCTGCCGTGAAATTCTAGGCATTATCAAGTGCTTGTCAAATTGTGAATGAGTGACTGGTGTAGTGTACGGCCTGCGCAAAAAACAAAGCAGAGCTCATGCCTTTCAAGCGACCTTTTTCAAATCATCCTTGGTCGAGTCATGCAGCCTTACAATGTATTAAACATCTTAACATATAGCCCAACGTTTGTAGAACAACTAAAGTTACATTAATATCTAAATTAAGCATATAGGAATAGCTATTTCATCTCCACAGAGGAACTCTGGAGCTCTGTCAGAGTGACCATCGGGTTCTTGGTCACCTCCCTGACCAAGGCCCTTCTCCTATTGCTCAGTTTGGCCGGGCGGCCAGCTCTAAGAAGAGTTTTGGTGGTTCCAAACTTCTTCCATTTAAGAATGACGGAGGCCACTGTGTTCTTGGGGACCTTCAATGCTGCAGAAATGTTTTGGTACCCTTCCCCAGATCTGTGCCTTGACACAATCCTGTCTCGGAGCTCTACGGACAATTCCTTCAACCTCATGGCTTGGTTTTTGCTCTGACATGCACATAATGACAAAACGAACCTGTTTTCACTTAGTCATTATTGGGTATTGTGTGTAGATTGATGAGGATTTTATTTATTTAATCAATTTCATAATAAGGCTGTAACGTAACAAAATGTGGACAAAGTCAAGGGGTCTGAATACTTTCCGAATGCACTGTATATGAGGGCCCTGCAATATGACTTCCGAATACATCTTTTGAAGGCTTAGAATGAGCTTCAAAATGTGCATCGTCAAATTCATGAAAACCGACATTTTAAGATACGTAATTGTATGCGTGTTTTCTGATTAATTTACTCCCCAAATGCCCGTTTTTGTCACCCAAGGGGAAGCATGAAGCCGGAAAGTTAAAACCGTTTCATTTTAACTAGGCCTACACACTTTAACTACAACTCTCACCAGCTGTATAATGTCTTTCTTTTGACAGCTTGCCAGTCTAAAACAGCTGTTTCTTTTTTATTTTCAAAAAGTACTGGCTGGCAAGCGTTCAGTAAAAGAAAACAGCGAAATCTAATGTAAAACACATAAAAAGGCCTGTATCTGGCGGTTTCTTACAGTCCTGTGAGTCTTCAGCTCGAGCGACTCGAGTGTGACGTGTAATCCAGTACGCGAACAAAGCTGCGGGAGGTGTAGCTAGTTGAAATGAGAGTTTTCTAACTTATAATTTATATCTTAATTGTCTACGTTTTTATATAATTTAATTATATTGTCTTTGAGCCCATTTAAACAGTATGGGACTGTATACGGAAGTAAAGCAGGAAAAAGGTGGTAACTTTCCCATCGTATTCTGTTTGCCAACTCTGTTCAACTCTCCTCTTGGAAAACTAGCCTATCCTCCTGCAGGATTTCACCCGAAAGCTATTCTAACACGCTTGCGTCTACTGATCAGCTGCTCCTCTGTAAACTGATTAGCTGAATCAGGTGTGTAAGTGTAGGACTGGAGCAAAGCCTGCATATACCAAGCTCTCCTGGAGGAGATTTGGCCAATCCTGCTGGACATCAAATAAGCCATTTGACATCTATCAAAACCCTGCATTTCAGTTGTCATTGTTGAACTTTTTGAGAATACGGACTAATGGTCACGCTTCTCTCCTCAGCTCAACAGTTTGTGTTTCTGAAGAACTGGAAAAGGCCCTATCACATCAGGATTGGGGGCCAAGGCGGCGCAGTATTACTACGGTAAGTTTAACGTTTCCAAAACCTGAGTCATATTTTGTTTAATTTAGTTAACTAGGATATTTGCTTGCTACCAAAGATGGGCTAGGTTTAGTCTTATCTTGGAACCCAGAACCAAATCTCTGGTGCGCTGGCTACTTACTCGATTTGACTCTGGGGGCTGAGGTGTTCAAACCTGTACTGAACGGAAGCGGACAGTTGTCCCCCTTCTGAAAGCATCCGCCAAAGGCCGTCCTCAGCCCATCTCCTTAAGTAAAGTCCACCTGTGTTTACAATCCTTTCCTGTTAAAATCCAACAGCCACCTCTGTGAAATCCCGATTTGTCTAACATAATCATTGAATGACGCTAATCCGCTGTCTGTCACGACAGACTAGGTTTAGCCGAGTCAAAAATGCCTAATCATTGTTATGTAAATTACGGTTAAAATGGTATAACTTAAAAGAAGAACATCATGTGAATTCACGAGCTGGGTTGTAGTTGGTTGTAGTTTGGTTACATCACTCGCTGACCTTTTTCATTGGCCGCCTGAAAAAAAACAAAAGACACTGGTTGTGGTGCATAACACACAAGCCTGACTAAATCCTGAGAATACACTAAGCCTAAGGGGTCTCCGGAGTAGAGTGACCCTATCCACGTGTGTGTGTGTGTGTGTGTGTGTGTTCAAAGGTGTATGAGCTTACACTAAACAGAGAATTGGTCTTTTCATTCACAGTTGAATTGAAGAAGGCGCCCTTGGATATGGTGAGTTAATGACCCGTTCCCCCAGCTATACAAGTTCAAGTACAGTAGCTACTGTAACCAAAAGCTTTACCTGTGTGTTTAGACCACGCACACACACCCAAATGTGTCCAGCGGGGTATACTACAAAGGAGGATCAATGAGTTAGCCAGCTAACTTTGATAAACAACAAGAAATAACTATTGATTTTCTTGTTCGTTAAGAAGGCAAAACGTGTGTTTTGGTTGTTGAGTCAATCAGGTCCTACCCATTTCAAGCTTTTAATAAAAATAAAAAGTTATTTCAGAATATTTAGGCAAGTTAGCTAGTATACCCTCTAGTGTAAAGGACACTCCCCAAAATATTTTTGTTTTAAGATGTTCTTGTTTGTATCACACAAACACTAACATTTTGAGACATTGAGAACATTTTGGAATGTTTAACCAACCACCACACTTCTTTTTTAAATGTATGATTAGCTTACCCTAAACCTGAGGAGAAGTAGACACACTATGGTGACAAAAGACAATCCATTCGTAACATTGCTTCATGGCTACTGTATCGACGTAACTGTATCAAAACCAACTAATGCAATACATATACAATAATATGGCTAATACATGCTGTATATGAATTTAGAATAACTATAGGTACTTTTTAGTTGTTTGACTTTGTAAACAAACCATTCATAGCTTCAAATGATGTAAAACTGTGATTCTCAATCAGGGGGTCTAAGACCTCTCTGGGGGACCTCAGGGAGCTTTCAGGGGTCCCTGAAAAGTAAGGATATAACGAACAAACTGATATTAACAGCTGCAAGGCCAAAATATCTCACATTTATGAAACAAAAACCGTTTGACAGGGATTTTAAAACATTAAATAATTTCATATTTTGAGTGTCCACAATGAATATTGAGCAAACATTTTACTCTAGAGGGCCCAGTGGTATCAACATATTTGTCTTATGTGTATGTCTCAATAAACCATTAAGTTATAAGGAGCATTAGAGGTGCGGATATGACTTATTTTATATAGGCCATACATTTTTCCCCAATACAGCGCCTGACCATTCTTAACTAGTTATTGTAGTTCACAAATATCTCAAACTTTGTGAAACATCCCTTTTTTTTTTTTTTTTGTCAAGCACTCAACAAAGAGTGTATTCAGTAGACACACACCATGCTGTGTTTGAGAGTGGTGTGTTCTTAGGATAGGGCAAGACTGTAACCTATTTTATCTCCACGTGGGTTCATAGGTCAGCCCAGACTCATGTTTATAAACAGTGTATTGTTGGAAGCAGCCGTGGAGTAGGCTTGTAATCACTTTGCCATTTGCAACCGAAAAGCTGCACCGCTGTCACACACTTATCAGCCTTAACTTGATTTCACACATCACTTGGGCAAGCAAGGCACTCTGTGGTAAGTAGCCTACTCTGCTTTCCTTGGATTGTTTGAATGGGAAAGGTTAGTATCACATTGTGTCACATTGATTTAACTGGACATCATTTTCTGCAGTTCATTTCCACTTTAATTGTCACATTGTTATATAGTGTGCAACAGGCTGCATTTGGCAATACGTTATTTCAATGTCTTGAAATAATTTTCTGTATATTGCTGGTGTTGCACAAGTGTATGAAGTCACTCAGATAAACTTTTTATATTTGTAAGAATCACACATTAGATGCATATTATCAAAGTAGCCCTTTGGTACCACTAAGCTAATGCATACTAGTATTTGCACCTCCTTATCCTAAGTCTGGGATAAGGAAGTTAGTCATTGATTAGCTCTGGTATTGGCAGCATTATCGACTGCTTGGGGAGAAGACTAGGGATCTGTACCAGGTTATCAGAATTGGCAGAGATACGCATGTTGATCTGACATATCACTACTACCACAAAGATTATCTGTAGGCCTAATCAGTATTATTAAAATAAAGTAGCCTGACGTAATGTAGCATGGGTACCAGACAGTCTTTCTTTGTGTATTATGTTTATAAATAATTGTATAATGATGCAGTACTCTACCCAGATCATAGCAAAAAGAACATGTCTTCATAATCTCAGTTACTGATATATATAAAAAAAAAAAAAAATGTATTGATGCACTGGTCCGTCAATCTAAGTAACATAATAAACAAATCCCCATCAAAATCTGTCAGTTTAAGAAAATATATCAATTTTTTTACAACCTGGAATTAAAATTGATTTTTGGGGGGTTTGTATCATTTGATTTACACAACATGCCTACCATTTTGAAGATGCAAAATATTTTTTCTTGTGAAACAAACAAGAAATAAGACAAAAAAAACAGAACTTGAGCGTGCATAACTATTCACCCCCCCCCCCCCCCCCCCAAAGTCAATACTTTGTAGAGCCACCTTTTGCAGCAATTACAGCTGCAAGTCTCTTGGTATGTCTCTATAAGCTTGGCACATCTAGTCACTGGGATTTTTGCCCATTCTTCAAGGCAAAACTGCTCCAGCTCCTTCAAATTGGATGGGTTCCGCTGGTGTACAGCAATCTTTAAGTCATACCACAGAATCTCAATTGGATTGAAGTCTGGGCTTTGACTAGGCCATTCCAAGACATTTAAATGTTTTCCCTTAAACCACTCGTGTGTTGCTTTAGCAGTATGCTTAGGGTCATTGTCCTGCTGGAAGGTGAACCTCGTCCCAGTCTCACATCTCTGGAAGACTGCAACTGGTTTCCCTCAAGAATTTCCCAGTATTTAGTGCCATCCATCATTCCTTCAATTCTGACCAGTTTCCCAGTCCCTGCCGATGAAAAACATGGATGGTGTTCTCGGGGTGATGAGAGGTGTTGGGTTTGCGCCAGACATAGCGTTTTCTTTGATGGCCAAAAAGCTAAATTTTTGTCTCATCTGACCAGAGTACCTTCTTCCATATGTTTGGGGAGTCTCCCACATGCCTTTTGGCGAACACCAAACGTGTTTGCTTATTTTTTTCTTTAAGCAATGGCTTTTTTCTGGCCACTTCCGTAAAGCCCAGCTGTACGGCTTAAAGTGGTCCTATGGACATATACTCCAATCTCCGCTGTGGAGCTTTGCACTCCTTCAGGGTTATCTTTGTTGCCTTGATTAATGCCCTCCTTGCCTGGTCCGTGAGTTTTGGTGGGCGGCCCTCTCTTGGCAGGTTTGTGGTGCCATATTCTTTCCATTTTTTAATAATGGGTTTAATGGTGCTCCGTGAGATGTTCAAAGTTTCGGATATTTTTTTATAACCCAACCCTGATCTGTACTTCTCCACAACTTTGTCCCTGACCTGTTTGGAGAGCTCCTTGGTCGTCATGTTGCCGCTTGCTTGGAGGTGCCCCTTGCTTAGTGGTTTTGCAGACTCTGGGGCCGTTCGGAACAGCTGTGTGTGTGTATATATACTGAGATCATGTGACAGATCATGTGACACTTAGATTGCACACAGGTGGACTTTATTTAACTAATTATGTGAATTCTGAAGTTAATTGGTTGCACCAGATCTTATTTAGGGGCTTCATAGCAAAGGGGGTGAATACATATGCACGCACCAGTTTTCCGTCATTTATTTTTTGAATCAAGTTATTTTTTTCATTTCACTTCACCAATTTGGTCTATTTTGTGTATTACATGAAATCCAAATGAAAATCAATTTAAATTACAGGTTGTAATGCAACAAAATGAAAAACGCCAAGGGGGATGAATACTTTTGCAAGGCACTGTACCTAAAGGGATCCTAAAAATCAAACTCAAATAGCTAAATGATCCATGGTATGACCATCTTCAAAAGATTCCATATGTCAGCTTAGACTTCTAAGAACTACTCTTGGAGATAATAATTGCGCATTTCTACTTTTCTTATGTCAATAACCGTACTGGTAGCATGTAAAGTTTATATTAGAAGTTCTATTATGTCAATAATATAAATATTAGTCACATGCAACATTTTGCCCTCTTTGCAAAGCTAAACCTAGTCTTGTCTCGGCTCAATCTTTAAATATACTCTGAATCTACAGAACATGGAATGATAAGTCTGTCTCTAGCCTTCTTTATGTCAGTCTCTGTCCTTAAAGGTGCAATCTGGGATCTAGCAATCTGTTCAATGGTCAATTGATTCTTGAAGAATATAATTTATAGATGCCTCATGAGATTAGCAAAACTGTCTAATTCTACCATAACCCAAATTGTAAGGTTGTATTACTCCAGGGTTTACAAACGACAAGAACGTAAACAATGTATGGTTACACAATACAGTGAGGGGAAAAAAGTATTTGATCCCCTGCTGATTTTGTACATTTGCCCACTGACAAAGACATGATCAGTCTATAATGTTAATGGTAGGTGTATTTGAACAGTGAGAGACAGAATAGCAACAACAAAATCCAGAAAAACGCATGTCAAAAATGTTATAAATTGATTTGCATTTTAATGAGGGAAATAAGTATTTGACCCCCTCTGCAAAACATGACTTAGTACTTGGTGGCAAAACCCTTGTTGGCAATCACAGAGGTCAGACGTTTCTTGTACTTGGCCTCCAGGTTTGCACACATCTCAGGAGGGATTTTGTCCCACTCCTCTTTGCAGATCTTCTCCAAGTCATTAAGGTTTCGAGGCTGACGTTTGACAACTCAAACCTTCAGCTGCCTCCACAGATTTTCTATGGGATTAAGGTCTGGAGACTGGCTAGGCCACTCCAGGACCTCAATGTGCTTCTTCTTGAGCCACTCCTTTGTTGCCTTGGCCATGTGTTTTGGGTCATTGTCATGCTGGAATACCCATCCACGACCCATTTTCAATGCCCTGGCTGAGGGAAGGAGGTTCTCACCCAAGATTTGACGGAACATGGCCCCATCCATCGTCCCTTTGATGCGGTGAAGTTGTCCTGTCCCCTTGTTTCCACCTCCATGTTTGACGGTGGGGATGGTGTTCTTGGGGTCATAGGCAGCATTCCTCCTCCTCCAAACATGGCGAGTTGAGTTGATGCCAAAGAGCTCGGTTTTGGTCTCATCTGACCACAACACTTTCACCCAGTTCTCCTCTGAATCATTCAGATGTTCATTGGCAAACTTCAGACGGCCCTGTATATGTGCTTTCTTGAGCAGGGGGACCTAGCGGGAGCTGTAGGATTTCAGTTCTTCACTGCGTAGTGTGTTACCAATTGTTTTCTTGGTGACTATGGTCCCAGCTGCCTTGAGATCATTGACAAGACACCTTGGAGCCAGAAATCTTTCTGATTGAGAGGGGGTCAAATACTTATTTCCCTCATTAAAATGCAAATCAATTTATAACATTTTCGACATGCGTTTTTCTGGATTTTTTAAAATGTATTCTGTCTCTCACTGTTCAAATAAACCTACCATTTAAAAGTAGACTGATCATGTCTTTGTCAGTGGGCAAACGTACAAAATCAGCAGGGGATCAAATACTTTTTTCCCTCACTGTATGTTGTATATCAGATGAATGCTGTATAAATGACGTAGGACACAGCCCACTCCCAATGTTTTGAAAATGTAATAAAAATAAGTGATTTGGTAGTGTTGGATATGCTTTCAATCTGTGTCTTCAATTCGGTTGCTGGTCTACGGGCTTCAATGCCCTCTGTAGTTTGGCTTATTCAACTTTTGTCTGACGTCTGGGGTCTCTCCCCAGCACTAAGGTCTGTGTCTCTAGCACCAAAGCAAGGGTACCCTTGCTAACGATCCCCATTGCCTAACCCTGGTCTATGCAGTTAGTTATTCCTATTCAACTCCTCCAGTACGCCCCCCCACCCCCCTATCCCTCTTACCCCCAGGCCTCTCTGGAGATCTTATGAAGATCATTTGACTGGAATGCTATGTCTGGCTCTGGCTGAAAAACATGAAGAAAAAAATATTTCTCACACTTTCTCCAGCTAGCTCTGTGGTGAGCTTATTGTGCTCAGGCTGCAATAAGATGAAAGCCCATTTGTCCTGTCTTTATTTTAAATCAGATTGGTTATTATGAGATCAATTGGGTAGCTACTTCATCAAGTACTAGGCTCATAACAAAGTTTCTTACAGGAGTGTGTGTGTGTGTGTTCTCTTTACCCCTTTTCAGGGGTGTCATAACGGGGAGACGATGCGGGTCCACGCTCACACCAAGTTCTGCTTCCTATGTGTGCTCACCTTCCTGTTCCACCAGTGCAGCCACTGCCACGGTGACAGTCAGCACCATCACCACGGCCATCACCAAGGCGACCATAGCGGTGCTGGCGAACATGATGGTCACGAGCACGCCCACAGCGACCTGCAGATCTCCCAGGCTACTTACGTGGGTGGAGGAGGGTCTGGCAGGGAAGTAGATGCGCAGAACAAGGAGAGTCCCGGCGAGGTGCTAGAGCTGGAGCAGCGCTTCTACATCCAGCAACTGTTCCGGCGCTACGGCCAGCGCGGCCAGCTGGACTTCCATGGCTTCCAGAGCCTGCTGCTCAGCCTGGGTCTAGGGGAGGTGAAGGTGGTTGGCCTGGAGCACGAGGAGCTGGGCCATGATCACGTTGCCCACCTGGACCTGCTGGAGGTCCAGGAGGGGCTCCACTCACACTCGCCCACCCACGAAGAGCTAGGGCATGACCATGGGCACAGACACCAGCATCCACGGGGGAGGCCCCACGCACACTACCACCCACACACAGAGCCAGGGCCAACTCACTCCACCTGCAACCAACTGGTGACCGGTGCCAGTCCCACTGTAGATGATGGTCCGCTGGATGATCATGACCACAAACATGACCACGGCCCGTTAAAAGAAAATGACCACACTCATGATCATGATCACAATCATGACCACGAACAAGACAAAGAGCACAAACACAATGAGAGCCAACAACTCAACCATGAAGTCCACAGCAACAAGACTCAGCCTCATCACGACCATGATCATGAACACTACCATGATCATGACCATGACCTCAAACCCCACACACATCCCCATCACTCACAAAACAGCACAGAAAACACAGACAGTCATCCAGCACATCAAGAGCAGCCACCCACAGCCCCGGCACAGCCCACACAGGCACTCCAGGAGCAGCAACCAGGGGCCGAGGCTTCAGAGGCCCCCATTGCCAAGCCCTCTGCCCCACCTACCCTACCTCCAGAATCCAAGCCGAAGAGGCCAAGGAAACCCAAAGGCCACCGGGCCCGAAACCAAGACCATCATGTCCATAGTGAGGAACATGACCACGACCACGTGCATGGTCACAGTCTTAGTCCTGTGCCTAGGGGGAAGAGGGCGGCAGGTGAGCCCCACGTGAGCCCCACGTTACCGGTGCCAGCCATGCCCAGGCATCAAGAGGACGTGGCTCACCGGCATGAGGAGGTGGGGCTTATTTATTTGATGTATGCTGAATACACAAAATGTATATATATAGTAAATGGATTTGCTTTAACTGAGTAGTAAAGGATTTATAATGTAATGACATGGTAGATGGTACTGTTTGTGATAAACCTTTTCTCCTCTCTCCACCATCTCTCCCTCCCTCCTTCCTCCAGTGTCTGAATCTGACCAGGCTCCTCAACTACTATGGCCTGAGTCCAGACTCACGCATCTCGCCCAGCCAGTTCACCTACCTGTGCCCGGCACTGCTCTACCAGATTGACAGCCGCGTCTGCATCCGCCACTATCACCAGGTGGACGTGGGGCAGGCCGCCCTGGAGCCAGCCAACTCCGGTAAGGCCCTGTGACTTCACTCGGCGACAGTAATGCATTTATGTAGCCCTCATCATAAGGATCTTACCTCGTCTACTAACAATGTGACCATTGTGACTTTTATGTCAACAATGAGACAATTGAGGTACTAATTCCCAAAAGCATACACAATGTTATTAGATTGTTCTGTGGACGTTAGGCTTTGAAACTATGTTTTGAATGGTGCCACTCACACATGGGTGGCAGTATTAGGCCCTTTTTGCGCAATAGATGTATCATTCACACACTTCTGTACACACTTCGCTTCGGTTACACACAAACACAATGAACACAGCAAACTACAGTATTTGTTCAGGAAATACAACCCCGCTTGTTAAGTAGCACACAGTGAGCTTGAAGGCTCTTCTGTGTCGAGTGAGAACACATACTCAGAAACATGCCAATAGCCTTGTGACAGTGTCATGATTTGGCATGTGCCATAAACTTGGGCATAAAAGTTATTTGCCATCAGCATTGCCCAGGGCTCTGCTGAACCTTGCCAAAACATAAGGGCTGCTCAAAGGTTGATCTTATGTTGTTGCCCTTTTATTGGTGTGGTGAATTGATACTACTTGGGGCTGGATAGGCCTAGGTGTTTTTCTGTTTTGACATGCATATGATGCAATGACACTCTCAGTACTGCAATTCAGCTTTTAGCTGCCAAGTACTACTACTACTAAAGTGTTCTTACCCATGACACTACATCAAAATGGCAAAGGATTTGGACAACAGCATTTAGCAAAATTGCCAAGCAGGGAATACTTCCTGTCGAAACTTGCATTTGAAACAATGTGAAGAATTATCTTCCAACTCGCTTAATCATATCACATGGTCTCCATTGGTTATATCACAGTAGCTCCATTGTTTTCAAATTTTATGTTTTTATTTTTTATTCAAACATTTCAGAGCGTAAGCCGAACATTATTGAAATCAGCAAGGCCAATTCAGTTGTACGTCTCAAGGCCCCTCAATGCTCATTAAACGGCAGGGTTCCAAACTGTTTTGTGAGGGATTGGAGAAGGCTATCAAACCACCGCACTGTGAAGTGCCATGGGTGTAAATAAAATAGCCTTCCTCTAGGGATGTAACGATTCACCGATAGGCATCGGTCGCTGATTCAAATATTTAAAATACTAGTGGTTCGGTCTTCAGATCCAAATGTAGCATGCATTGGTCAGAAATAGATTCAAACGTTATGAATTGGCGGTTCACTTTTTTTGTTGTTGCTCGTATTACATGCTTTATACGTTCTGAAAATACCTCTATTATTTTGTGACAACTTAGCATGTCACAACTAAGCATGTAACTGTGTTGACAGTCATTGATCTACAAGTCATTTTGCATGCCGAAAAACTCCAGGCAATATCAGTAGTCAAACTGCACACTGTGCCCAGCTTTGAGCGCTGACCAACGAGAGGTAGATGGCCTGTTCTTGCACATCAGTGAAGCACCTTCATCATTCAAATGCAAAAATGGCTTGTGTGATATTAGGCTTTATTAGTTGAGTGACAACCTATGTAAGTTGCTAGTTTATAATTGTTATCTATGCACTGTTGAAAATCGTGTTTTACCGGAATGAAAGTAAGCTACCGGAGATAACGCTAATCTGGCTATACAGTGCCTTCAGAAAGTATTCATACCCCTTGACTTATTCCACATTTGGTTGTTAAAGCCTGAATCTTTTTTTTTTTTTTTTACACACAATACCCAATAATGACAAAGTGAAAATATGTTTTTAGACATTTTTGCAAATGTATTGAAAATTAAATGCAGAAATACATCATTTGCATAAGTATTCACACCCCTGAGTCAATACTTTGTAGAAGCACCTTTGGCAGCGAATAGAGCTGTGAGTCTTTCTGGGTAAGTCTCTAAGAGTTTTCCACACCTGGATTGTGCAACATTTGCCTATTCTTTAAAATAAATCTTCAAGCTCTGTCAAATTGGTTGTTGATCATTGCTAGACAACCATTTTCAGGTCTTGCCATAGATTATCAAGTAGATTTAAGTCAAAACTAACTCTGCCACTCAGGAACATTTACTGTCTTTTTGGTAAGCAACTCCAGTGTAGATTTGGCCTTGTTTTAGGTTATTGTCCTGCTGAAAGGTGAATTCATCCCCCAATGTCTGGTGTAAATCAGACTGAACCAGGTTTTCCTCTAGGATTTTGCCTGTCCTTAGATCTTTTTTTTTTTTTTTTTTTACTCAAAAACTCCTCAGTCCTTAACGATTACAAGCATACCCATAACATGATGCAGCCACCACTATTCTTGAAAATATGGAGTGTGGTACTCCGTAATGTGTTATTGGATTTTCCTCAAACATAATTTTTTTCCTGGATACAAAGTGTTAATTGCTGGTCCACATTTTTTGCAACTTTAGTGCCTTGTTGCAAACAGGATGCATGTTTTGGAATATTTGAATTCTGTAAAGATCAAATCTTTAATCGATGAGAAAGTTAGCAGAATGTCGGCCAAAATCCATCTTGTTCTATCTTCTCCAACTGCCGGCCACTGGGCTTCTTCTCATCACCATATTTGGTAGTGAGTGGAAACGCCAACCGGATGCTTTATGCATCCAGTGAAATATCTGGCTCATTGTACTATCTATGCCTGTATCTTTGTAGTGACTGGGTGTATTGATACACCATCCAAATTGTAAAAACTTCACCATGCTCAAAAGGATATTCAATGTCTGCTTTTTTTTATTATTTTTTTTTACCCATCTATCAATAGGTGCCCTTTCTTTGCGAGGCATGGGAAAACATCCCTGGTCTTTGTGGTTGAATCTGTGGTTGAAATTCACTGCCAAACCTTACAGATAATTGTGTGTGTGGCGTACAGAGATGAGGGAGTCATGAAAACATCATGTTAAACACTATTGCACACAGAGTGATTACATGCAATTTATTATGTGACTTATTAAGCACATTTTACTCCTGAACTTATTTAGGCTTGCCATAACGAAGGGGTTGAAAACGTATTGACTCAAGACATTTCAGCTTTTCATTTTTTATTAATTTGTAAACATTTTGAAAAACATAGTTCCACTTTGACATTATGGGGTATTTAATTCAGGCTGTAACACAACTAAATGTGGAAAAAGTCAAGGGTTGTAAATACTTTCTGAAGGTACTGTAAATCTTTCATTATCACACAAACTCCAGAGTCCTGATGCAACAATTGTGCTGTGGGGCTGAAGACAACAATAAAAATGGTTTCAAAGAAGGTGATTTAAGATGGAACTGAAAAAGGCAAGAGGGCACGGATGACTCCTCATTAGTGAAGCACTGGAGTCTCTCCCACTGGGGAGACCCCCCTCTCGTTTACCCCTGCGGACTTCCACTGGGGTGCTCAGAAAATGTTCTGTTAAGTTTTCTCATTCTTTTTTTTTTCTCTTACTTCCACTGAGGACAGTCTTTCTTTCTGAGCCGCGGCTTGAAGGAGAAGCATAATTGGAGTGAGGACACGGACCAGTTGTTCTCTTCTCTCTCCCTCCTTCCCCATATTTCCACCCGGCTCTTCCTGATGGGAGTAATGAGAGGGGGGAGTATGAGTTATGTGAGTGTGAAGGACCTGCCAGTGATGTACTGTCTGTCTGATTTACAGTTGCCTCAGGATTATAGGGCGTTTTGCCTGATGCGACAAATAAGATATTGCTCAATGGTAGCAACTGCCTCTGTGGCAAGATGATACATTTCAAAACAACTGACATGTTGCAAGAGAACGAAGTATTGTCATGTACTATAAGGGTCAGTTACTTGGCACTAAACCCAACACTCATTGAAATACTAAGGTGGGCACGAATGTCATTTAAAGAATTATGTTTATTCACAAATAAATCAGCTGGCATACAGAATAAAACCAAAATTCCAACAAATCAAATAATGTATAGACTCAGGCTGCATCCCAATACTCATATCATACTATCTAGTATGCCTGTACATTTCATATGTCCCATTACATAGTGGGCTATATTTTCGGATTGCACTAAGGAGGCACAAGTGTCAAACGCGCGTTAGTTTGCAATTTCGTCATGTAAAAACTGGCGCACTGGCAGCCCTAAAGCCAGGTTCGGCAATTTACCTGTCTAATATCCGCTCGCTTGTGCTGACGTGGGAGGGGTGGCAATATTTGAGGTGTGTCCTGAAAAACAAGCGCAAAAGTGACCATTTCATGCAGCGCTAATGGTTTTTAATCGTCCCACAAAAAAAATGCAACAAAGCGCCTATTCAAAGCCCTAACTTTGTCACTCAAACATATTCCAGTGTCTGCCTGCAAGCTGAAAATCTTAGCCAGTGTGTGTGTTTTTAGGCTAACTGCCCCTCCCCCCTCTGAAGCATAGGCTACTGTACTGACGTACAAGCGTGATTCAGAAGATAGGGAGAGACATGTTTAATTAGCTAGAGAGAAATTGATAAACTTTTTCAATGCTAGTTAAGGATACTATAGGCTTAGTTATCCTGTTTCACGTTGGATTTATTAACTACAAAAAGTTAAGACATGCCGCTCTGTACACACAAAATTTGTCGCATCTTGTGCCATAGTCTAGACTTGTCTGTCCATCACGCATGTAAACAACTAGATTGTCTGCACTGATTGGTGAAGTAACTGAATGAATTACATGTAAAAAAAAAAAAAAAAAAATTATAATAATATGATTTCACAGGTTAAAAAAGGAACAATTATAAACCAGTACTTTTTTTGGTTTGAACTGGTTCAGAACTTTATTTTTCTGGTCAAAAAAGTGGAACAGAACCATAAAGAATATTGGTTCTGTTCAGAATGAAACGATTGGAAAATAATTTGGTTTCCAACCTCTGGTTTTAATACCCCCAAAAAGCAGGTTTTAATAGTAACACAGTTGATAATGGCATGGATTTTGAGAGCCGAAGCGCATGCTATCCAGCCATGACGCACAGTGCCCATGGAAGAGAGATGTGTCTTGTGCCAGTGAATGTTGTATTTAGAAACAAACTATTGTTTCACCCCATTTAGGCCTACATGTGCACACAGTGCCATGGAATGAGAGATGTGATTAATGATAAAATGCTTCTGACCCCATCCTATTTAGAAATATAGTTGTTGTTTTAAAAAACAGATTGCTTGTTTTCCGTTTCATATAAAGCCCTCCATAGGCTACCCTTAGCCTAGGCCTAGGCTACTGAGGCTGGTTTAACCTGACCTTGGGTAAGGGTAGTCTATCCATGAAAGGTGTTTAAATGGTATGAATTGAAAATACAGTGCATTCTGAAAATATTCAGACCCCTTGACTTTTTCCACATTTTGTTACGTTACAGCCTTATTCTAAAATGGATTAATAAAAAAAGATTCCTCATCAATCTACACACAATAGCCCTAATGACAAAGCAGAGTGCTCAGGACCTCAGACTGGGGCTGCAAATTTATTAAAATAAAAAAAAGAAATATCACATACATACATACATACATACATACATACATACATACATACAGTGGGGGAAAAAAGTATTTAGTCAGCCACCAATTGTGCAAGTTCTCCCACTTAAAAAGATGAGAGAGGCCTGTAATTTTCATCATAGGTACACGTCAACTATGACAGACAAATTGAGAAGAAAAAAATCCAGAAAATCACATTGTAGGATTTTTAATGAATTTATTTGCAAATTATGGTGGAAAATAAATATTTGGTCACCTACAAACAAGCAAGATTTCTGGCTCTCACAGACCTGTAACTTCTTCTTTAAGAGGCTCCTCTGTCCTCCACTCGTTACCTGTATTAATGGCACCTGTTTGAACTTGTTATCAGTATAAAAGACACCTGTCCACAACCTCAAACAGTCACACTCCAAACTCCACTATGGCCAAGACCAAAGAGCTGTCAAAGGACACCAGAAACAAAATTGTAGACCTGTCCAAGGCTGGGAAGACTGAATCTGCAATAGGTAAGCAGCTTGGTTTGAAGAAATCAACTGTGGGAGCAATTATTAGGAAATGGAAGACATACAAGACCACTGATAATCTCCCTCGATCTGGGGCTCCACGCAAGATCTCACCCCGTGGGGTCAAAATTATCACAAGAACGGTGAGCAAAAATCCCAGAACCACACGGGGGGACCTAGTGAATGACCTGCAGAGAGCTGGGACCAAAGTAACAAAGCCTACCATCAGTAACACATTACGCCGCCAGGGACTCAAATCCTGCAGTGCCAGACGTGTCCCCCTGCTTAAGCCAGTACATGTCCAGGCCCGTCTGAAGTTTGCTAGAATGCATTTGGATGATCCAGAAGAGGATTGGGAGAATGTCATATGGTCAGATGAAACCAAAATATAACTTTTTGGTAAAAACTCAACTCGTCGTGTTTGGAGGACAAAGAATGCTGAGTTGCATCCAAAGAACACCATACCTACTGTGAAGCATGGGGGTGGAAACATCATGCTTTGGGGCTGTTTTTCTGCAAAGGGACCAGGACGACTGATCCGTGTAAAGGAAAGAATGAATGGGGCCATGTATTGTGAGATTTTGAGTGAAAACCTCCTTCCATCAGCAAGGGCATTGAAGATGAAACGTGGCTGGGTCTTTCAGCATGACAATGATCCCAAACACACCGCCCGGGCAACGAAGGAGTGGCTTCGTAAGAAGCATTTCAAGGTCCTGGAGTGGCCTAGCCAGTCTCCAGATCTCAACCCCATAGAAAATCTTTGGAGGGAGTTGAAAGTCCGTGTTGCCCAGCGACAGCCCCAAAACATCACTGCTCTAGAGGAGATCTGCATGGAGGAATGGGCCAAAATACCAGCAACAGTGTGTGAAAACCTTGTGAAGACTTACAGAAAACGTTTGACCTGTGTCATTGCCAACAAAGGGTATATAACAAAGTATTGAGAAACTTTTGTTATTGACCAAATACTTATTTTCCACCATAATTTGCAAATAAAATCATTAAAAATCCTACAATGTGATTTTCTGGATTTTTTTTTCTCATTCTGTCTGTCATAGTTGACGTGTACCTATGATGAAAATTACAGGCCTCTCTCATCTTTTTAAGTGGGAGAACTTGCACAATTGGTGGCTGACTAAATACTTTTTTTCCCCACTGTACATACATACAGTGAGGGGAAAAAAGTATTTGATCCCCTGCTGATTTTGTACGTTTGCCCCCTGACAAAGAAATTATCAGTCTATATTTTTAATGGTAGGTTTATTTGAACAGTGAGAGACAGAATAACAACAACAAAATCCAGATAAACGCATGTCAAAAATGTTATAAATTGATTTGCATTTAAATGAGGGAAATTAGTATTTGACCCCCTCTCAATCAGAAAGATTTCTGGCTCCCAGCTGTCTTTTATACAGGTAACGAGCTGAGATTAGGAGCACACTCTTAAAGGGAGTGCTCCTAATCTCAGCTTGTTACCTGTATAAAAGACACCTGTCCACAGAAGCAATCATATTCCAAACTCTCCACCATGGCAAGACCAAAGAGCTCTCCAAGGACGTCAGGGACAAGATTGTAGACCAACACAAGGCTGGAATGGGCTACAAGACCATCGCCAAGCAGCTTGGTGAGAAGGTGACAACAGTTGGTGCGATTATTCACAAATGGAAGAAACATAAAATAACTGTCAATCTCCCTCGGCCTGGGGCTCCATGCAAGATCTCACCTCGTGGAGTTGCAATGATCATGAGAACGGTGAGGAATCAGCCCAGGAATACACGGGGAGGATCTTGTCAATGATCTCAAGGCAACTGGGACCATAGTCACCAAGAAAACAATTGGTAACACACTACGCCGTGAAGGACTGAAATCCTGCAGCGCCCGCAAGGTCCCCCTGCTGAAGAAAGCACATATACAGGGCCGTCTGAAGTTTGCCAATGAACATCTGAATGATTCAGAGGAGAACTGGGTGAAAGTGTTGTGGTCAGATGAGACCAAAATCGAGCTCTTTGGCATCAACTCAACTCGCCGTGTTTGGAGGAGGAGGAATGCTGCCTATGACCCCAAGAACACCATCCTCACCATCAAACATGGAGGTGGAAACATTATTATTTTTCTGCTAAGGGGACAGGTCAACTTCACCGCATCAAAGGGACGATGGACAGGGCCATGTACCGTCAAATCTTGGGTGAGAACCTCCTTCCCTCAGCCAGGGCATTGAAAATGGGTCGTGGATGGGTATTCCAGCATGACAATGACCCAAAACACACGGCCAAGGCAACAAAGGAGTGGTTCAAGAGGAAGCACATTAAGGTCCTGGAGTGGCCTAGCCAGTCTCCAGACCTTAATCCCATACAAAATCGGTGGAGGGAGCTAAAGGTTCGAGTTGCCAAACGTCAGCCTCAACCTTGATGACTTGGAGAAGATCTGCAAAGAGGAGTGGAACAAAATCCCTCCTGAGATGTGTGCAAACCTTGTGGCCAATTACAAGAAACGTCTGACCTCTGTGATTGCCAACAAGGGTTTTGCCACCAAGTACTAAGTCATGTTTTGCAGAGGGGTCAAATACTTATTTCCCTCATTAAAATGCAAATACATTTATAACATTTCTGACATGCGTTTTTCTGGATTTTTTGGTTGTTATTCTGTCTCTCACTGTTCAAATAAACCTACCATTAAAATTATAGACTTATCATGTCTTTGTCAGTGGGCAAACATACCAAATCAGCAGGGGATCAAATACTTTTTTCCCTCACTGTAGGTATTCAGTCCCTTTATTCAGTACTTTGTTGAAGCACCTTTGGCAGCGATTACAGCCTCAAGTCTTCTTGGGTATGACTCTACAAGCTTGGCACGCCTGTATTTGGGGAGTTTCTCCCCTTCTCTGCAGACCCTCTCATGCTCTGTCAGGCTGGATGGGGAGTGTCGCTGCACAGCTATTTTCAGGTCTCTCCAGAGATGTTAGATCGGGTTCAAGTCCGAGCTCTAGCTGGGCCACTCAAGAACATTCATAGACTTGGCCCGAAGCCAGTCTTGCGTTGTCTTGGCTGTGTGGTTAGGGTCATTGTCCTGTTGGAAGGTGAACCTTCGCCCCAGTCTGAGGTCCTGAGCACTCTGGAGCAGGTTTTCATCAAGGATCTCTCTGTACTTAGCTCTGTTCATCTTTCTCTCGATCCTGACTAGTCTCCCAGTCCATGCCGCTGAAAAACATCCCACAGCATGATGCTGCCACCACGCTTCACCGTAGAGATGGTGCCAGGTTTCCTCCAGACGTGACACTTGACATTCAGGCCAAAGAGTTCAATCTTGGTTTCATCCGACCAGAGAATCTTGTTTCTCATGGTCTGAGAGTCCTTTAGGTGCCTTTTGGCAAACTCCAAGCGGGTTGTCATGTTCCTTTTACTGAGGAGTGGCTTCCATCTGGCCACTCTACCATAAAGGCCTGATTGGTGGAGTGCTGCAGAGATTTGTGTCCTTCTGGAAGGTTCTCCCATCTCCACAGAGGAACTCTGGAGCTCTGTCAGAGTGACCATCGGGTTCTTGGTCACCTCCCTGACCAATGCCCTTCTCCCCCGATTGCTCAGTTTGGTCGGCGGCCAGCTCTAGGAAGAGTCTTGATGGTTCCAAACTTCTTCCATTTAAGAACTGTGTTCTTGGGGACCATCAATGCTGCAGAATTTTTCCTCGACAAAATCCTGTCTTGGAGCTCTACAAACAACTCCTTCGACCTCATGGCTTGGTTTTTGCTCTGACATGGGACCTTTTTATAGACCGGTGTGTGCCTTTCCAAATCATGTTAAATCAATTGAATTTACCACAGGTGTACTCCAATCAACTTGTAGAAACATATCAAGGATAATCAATGGAAACAGGATGCGCCTGAGCTCAATTTCGAGTCTCATAGCAAAGGGTCTGAATAATAAGGTATTTCTGTTTTTTATTTGTAATAAATTAGCAACAATTTTCCCAACCTGTTTTCTCTTTGTCATTATGGGGTATTGCGTGTAGATTGATGAAAAAGATTTATTTAATCAATTTTAGAATAAGGCTGTAACATAACAAAATGTGGAAAAAGTCAAGGGGTCTGATTACTTTCCAAATGCACTGTATACCAGTACGTTCGTAACAACCGATTTTAAAGCATTATTAAACTTCTATTCGATCAAATAGGCCTCACGTAGCAAATTAGTAATTACATTTTATGTTGACCCAATTCAACACTCCCCACCTTCAGATTTTGGGGTGGAGTCAGCTCTCTTGCTTCACCTCTTCCTCTCTGACACTATTCAATTCCATAAGTCCAAGAAACTGGTGTGAATGTGGAATATGAAGCAGCGACACAACATACTGATGCAGAATGTTCTGAAAATAATGGTGGGTAAAAAATCACTAAAAAGAGAGAAGCTTGGTTTCACCAACAGATTTAAATCAAACGTATACATTATTGACACAGTCACCAAAACCAAGTTAACTGCCTTAACATTAGCAAAATTAGCTTGCTTAGCCATATAGATACAATCTCATTGGTTGAAGAGTTGTTACAAATTCAAAAGCAATTGAATACATCATGTCATCTTCACCAACTGGGAGCTACGAGATTTCAAGGACTATCTGAGCGCGACATAATTTACCCGGCTCAAAGGTTAGCCACCTTTGTGGCATATGCATATTCGCCTCATGGGCATCAACACCTGAAGGGAGTGTCACAAAGCAGGATAGAGGAGTTTGCGACCAACTTTGGTAAACATTTTCATTTAACTCAGGATAACCTGAGGGGTGTGGCCCAAAGCTACAGCATATTATATAATGTTTGCTGCAACAAGGGTGTGTGGCCAATGTTGTTCCATTTCTAAGCCCCCTCCTCTCCCTGCAGAGGGGAGGGTAGAGTTCGTTTTTTTTAATGCCCTTTGGAATGTCAATGATGCTAAACTCCCACCATTAAAAGCTTCCTTGAGGGCAATTAAAAGGGATTAAGCCAGAGAGAGGACACTAACCTTGACTCGCACAAACAAGCTGTTTTCACACAAATCCCAATGTAACATCCCGATCCATTTAGACAGAGCCATGTCAATCATTAATTTGGTCCCCGTCCTATGAATCCACACTTTCATAAATGTTAAGGGCCCAATCCAGCCGTTTTTATATCTATATCAAATAATTTATTGGCAACAATTACAGTGCATTACATTTTAAAAAATCCACATCATCCTACACAGTATACCCCATAATGACAAAGCGAAAACAGATTTTTCTTTTTTTGCACAATAAAAACAGAAACCTTATTCACATACATTTTCAGACCCTTTGCTATGAGACTCGAAATTGAGCTCAGGTACATCCTGTTTCCAGTGATCATCCTTGATGTTTCTACATCTTGATTGGAGTCCACCTGTGGTAAATTCAATTGATTGGGCATGATTTGGAAAGGCACACACCTGTCTATA
The DNA here is from genome assembly GCF_964263955.1 of Coregonus lavaretus. Lineage (NCBI taxonomy): Eukaryota > Metazoa > Chordata > Actinopteri > Salmoniformes > Salmonidae > Coregonus > Coregonus lavaretus. The sequence goes on along the minus strand of NC_139992.1, from coordinate 56,354,253 downwards.
TAAGGTCCCACAGTTGACCGTGCATGTCAGAGCAAAAACCAAGCCATGAGGTCGAAGGAATTGTCTGTAGAGCTCCGAGACAGGATTGTGTCGAGGTACAGATCTAGGGAAGGGTACCAAAACATTTCTGCAGCATTGAAGGTCCCCAAGAACAGTGGCCTCCATTCTTAAATGGAAGAAGTTTGGAACCACCAAGATTCTTCCAAGAGCTGGCCGCCCGGCCAAACTGAGCAATCGGGGAGATGGGCCTTGGTCAGGGAGGTGACCAAGAACCCGATGGTCACTCTGACAGAGCTCCAGAGTTCCTCTGTGGAGATGGGAGAACCTTCCAGAAGGACAACCATCTCTGCAGCACTCCACCAATCAGGCCTTTATGGAAGGGTGGCCAGACGGAAGCCACTCCTCAGTAAAAGGCACATGACAGCTCGCTTGGAGTTTGCCAAATGGCAGCTAAAGGACTCTCAGACCATGAGAAACAAGATTCTCTGGGCTGATGAAACCAAGATTGAACTCCTTGGCCTGAATGCCAAGTGTCACGTCTGGAGGAAACCTGGCACCATCCCTACGGTGAGGCATGGTGGTGGCAGCATCATGATGCGGGTACGATTTTCAGCGGCAGGGACTGGGAGACTAGTCAGGATTGAGGGAAAGATGAACGGAGCAAAGTACAGCGAGATCCTTGACGAGAACCTGCTCCAGAGCGCTCAGGACCTGAGACTGGGGTGAAGGTTCACCTTCCAACAGGACAATGACCCTAAGCACACAGCCAAGACAACGCAGGAGTGGCTTCGGGACAAGTCTATGAATGTCCTTGAGTGGCTCAGCCAGAGCCCAGACTTGAACCCGATCGAACCTCTGTGGAGAGACCTGAAAATAGCTGTGCAGCGACACTCCCCATCTAACCTGACAGCGCTTGAGAGGATCTTCAGAGAAGAAGGGGACAAACTCTCCAAATACAGGTGTGCCAAGCTTATAGCGTCATACCCAAGAAGACTCAAGGCTGTAATCGCTGCCAAACATGCTTCAACAAAGTACTGATTAAAGGGACTGAATACTTATGAAAAATGTGTTATTTCATTACATGTTTTATGAATTATCAAAATTTAAATCTAAAAACCTGTTTTTGCTTTGTCATTATGGGGTATTGTGTATAGATAGATTTGAGAAATAAATAAATATGTAATCTATATTTTAGAATAAGTCTAACGTAGGGGTCTGAATACTTTCCAAATGCACTGTAAGTACCTTACTGTAATAGATTTCCATTTAAAATGGGCAAAAATTGCTTTTTAGCATTTTGCTAGGACTTTCTGGGAGTGGGCTGAGTGTGGAGGGGAAACTGAAAACTAGCTGTTAGTAGCAGAGATTTTCTCTTTTGTTATTGGTCTATTAAGAAATTTACTGCATGGTGATGTCACCAGGCAAACCTTCTGATTAGGTCCTGTGTAGATTTCATTTTCAACCAGCAACTATGAGGAAATAACACTGATCAACTTTTTTCATACTTTTACTGTGTTTGTTTCATCAGCTGTACAATATGATATAAAACACAGGAAAAACTTAATTTTGACTGCACTGGGCCTTTAAGTTGAATTTCCCCAATAGGAAGGCTCGTGTACCTTTTTTTCCCCAATCAAAAATCTTCTCTCCCTGTTTGGAGATCATGAACATGACAATGTCTGGCTGAAAACTACTAGCCTTGTTTCCTCAATACCTCACCCCACTCTCAAAGCTCATTGGAGGAGGTCTGAGGGATTTGACAGCTAATACAAGTGTTTTTGTTTTTTGCCCCAAAGCCGAGCTTAACTTAACGGGCGTGCTCCCAAAACTAACGGCTAATAGCTGTGTAATTAGCACTTCTTTGGGCACTGCCTCTTTTATTAGCATTCCCCCCTGTGAGAAACGCCTGCCTCCTGTTTCCAAAAGGACTTGCAGCGTTTGGGGAGATCTTTTAATGATTTTTAATCCTCCAGTTGGGCAAAGCGACAGCAACAGCTTGATTCACTCCCTCTACAGCTATTCAGGCAACTGCAGAATGATCAGGGATCATTTTTTCATTAATCACCTGAGACTAGGCAGATGAAAAAATGCATGACGAGGTGTTTTGGCATTATTTCCCTCTGGTGTTTTATTCATTAGTTATTTGGATAAATTTGGACTATCGTTGTTTGATCAATTTGATTTTAGCGTTAAGCCTGCTCACTCCTACTATTTATTTGCTATTTAATATTTGTAGATTTGCTGATGCTACGTTGGAATACACCAATGATACGACCAGGGGTGCACATGTCCATGAACCCTTGGTTTAACCTATCCAGTCAAGATAGACCATTGACCACTCCGAGAGAGGAAAAAAGTATTTAGTATTTAAAGTATTCAAACCTTTCCAAAGGCTGCACTTATTTGATCCCGTGAGAGAGTGAGAGTTTGTGATCCCCTGATACATTTATACATTTTAGTCATTTAGCAGACGCTCTTCTCCAGAGCGACTTACAGTTAGTGAGTGCATAAATTTTTCATACTGGCCCCCCATGGGAATCGAACCCACAACCCTGGCGATGCAAGTGCCATGCTCTACCAACTGAGCTACAGGAGGCCTACTGATCTCTATGAAGCGCAAGGAGTCACATGCCGCATGCAGGCCCACTAAAGGCAACGTGATTACCCTGCCCTATAAAAATAACTGGAAAACAACAGTATAAATTTGCTTTTGCGGCTTCAAGGAAAGGGTTTCTCCCACTCCTTTCCTTGCAGTTGGAGTGTAGTTATTGTCAACAGAATTGCGTGGTTATTTAGGGTTACAAGCATGTATAATAACCTGAACAGACCAAGAAAGGCACAGTTATTAGTCAGGCCACCTCCAAAACGGACTACGCGATCTTCACAACATAATCTTTGAACACCAATTCATATTGACGTGGCAAGAAAGGACTCTCGAAATCCCCCATTGAAATTAATTGTCTGGAAGATGAGCGTCATGATGAGCCTGCAATGGCAGTCTTCGACGCCTGCCAGATCTGAATGCCGGCGGCAGAAGCTAGTATCGGTTTAGCGAATGCGGCACCCGTTTGTGACATTGAATTTCACACAACATTAAACATCCATCCTCTCTTGCTAAAGTGTTCTTTTAGTTTCTCACAGTTTTCTAGATTCCAGGCCCCAACGATGACTGTCAAACTGATCCTGTCATCACCATATACTTTTATGACCTTTTGATACATTACGTTTCTGTTTTAATTCTGGGCCTCTGTTTTGAATAAATGTTCAAGAAGGTGCAAAGACAAAATGAACTCAGAATGACATCTACCAACGTGGCTCTGTATATAGCTATTGCTTCCAACAGCGATGGAAGAGGTTGTTGCAAAATCGCACTCAAGTGAAGTAAGCCTATTAATGCCAACAGCTTGTGGACTGCGGATTTGTCTCTGCAGGGGGACAGGTTTCTGACTATGGTGTCACTCCCCCTTCACAATATTTTTGGCAGTCAGTGCATAATGCTCCTTCCCTTACGAGTTGTGGTATGACTCTCTTTCTGTCTGTCTCTATCTCTCTCCATCTTTGTCTCTCTCCCGCTCTCCCCTCTCTTACCCCCACCCCCTTTCTGTCTCTGTGTATGCAGTGTGGGTCTGGATGTGGGGCTTTGTCTCCATCACCATTATCAGCCTGCTGTCCCTACTGGGTGTGATACTGGTGCCCATCCTCAACCAGGGCTGCTTCAAGTTCCTGCTCACCTTCCTGGTGGCCCTGGCTGTAGGCACGCTCAGCGGCGACGCCCTGCTCCACCTTCTGCCACATGTGAGTACTGCTCTGCGCCTTCCGGTGCCAACTCATTTTCTCAGATAGCCACCATGGCACCCAATCTACACACATCCACCAACAAGTTCAGAGACTTGTTTGGGATGGCGCAACATTACAGAAAGTCAGATCAATGATTCACCTACTGCCCCACGTGAATTACAGCTATACTTGGAAGAGGGGGTCTGGGCACCCCCACAACAAGAATGGAAATATCTATGCTGGCCCCCAAAAAAACAAAGATTAACGTCAGGCACTCCTAAGAGACATGGGGCACCCCCAAGAGTCAATGTCAGGGCCTAAAACTAACTTTGTTTCTCTACCAGACACTGTGGCAGATAGATTAATAAATCTACCAGCCACTCAGATATTCTTACCAACCAAAATATTTGTTTTGCATTATACCAAAAAACTCAAAACAAAATGGATGAGCATGCTTAGTAACGTTTCTAAAACAATGAATGTATTACTAGTAAGAAGTAATGAGGTATATTGCTCAGTTTAATGTCATATTTTGTGACCCGAGTCGTTTAACCAAAATATCACAGATGAGCACAATGTCGTTCGCGAACTGCAGCCCTCCAAATGTTTCGTGTTTGAGTTTGTTGATGAGTTTGTTGAGCTGAGGCTGTGTATGTTTTGGTTCTACAAAGCTGTGTCCATCATAACATTCAATAATCAATTAATTGCATTCATTCATGCACCATGCAATCAATTGTCAGTTCTAAACATACATTTTTCTTCTCTATCTCATCTATTCATCTATTTTCCTGCGCACATATGACAGACAGTTGGTGGTCGGTGCACGTCTCTGGAGTCACTGAGCTGGAGAAGCGTGTATTAATCCTGCTTTAGGACTCATTACGGCCGGCACTAGCAGGTCAAACGAACGACTTAAATGAATAAGTCACTCATGAAAAACTAATCCTGACTCTCGAGTCAGTAAAAATAGTAGTTAAAAAAGAATGAATCGTTCACGAACTGCACATCACTAGTGTGCCTGTGAGAATCTGACTAGTAGAGGCTGACGACATCTTCTCTTTGCTTGCAGTGGAAGCAAACTCGAAACATTTAAAAACAACCTAACTTGTGAATAAAACAATGTAAATAGCCAAGAAACAAGTCTCACTTTAGTAGTTACACCAACTTTTATGCCTGTGCGCATTGCTTCTAAAAACAAATCTTTCAGCACTTAACAGTGCGCACAGCCTCCCAGACAGGCAGTGTTGCTGCACGAGGTGGGCTATAACGTTAGGATTAGATTGTGCATTAACAGATATGAAACAGAATGGCAGAAATACTTAAACAGCTACTGCAGCATTTATCTTTCTATAAATCACAACTCACACGTGCCCATACTTGACTTTTGACTATTTTTATAAAATGCCCGCACTGTAGAGCCCTGAGTTTGACCACCCGCCAATATGGCTGGTGAATTAGGAATTCTTCCCGCCAATGACAAAACCAACCTGCATTTGGTGGGTGGCGGGTGTTTAGTTTTAGGCCTTCATCAATGTGCAATTTGAACACTGAGTAGGCCAACTTCTCTGCCCTGTACCACCCACACATCCACCCCGCGTACCACCTCAGTTCCTCCGTAGCCATGGCATCCAATCCACACACACCCACTAACCACGTTCTGGCCCAACGTTACAGAACGTTAAGATAGAAATGGATTGTGTAGAGCAGACATGATTCGTTTTTTTTGCAGAATAAGGAATAAGGTGTCGACTCTTCATGACGTTCATCTGCAACATTCTAAACATTGCACCCCACTGCGTAAACCCCTGCCATCGCCAAACCAACTAATTCACTCCAAGATCCTGTCCCCTTACCACTGGTGTCCTCAGTGGAGCTCCAATATAGTGCCACACAATACAGTGCCAACTCCCCTCACAGCCCTCAGCCTGACAGCTCCTTGTGAAGTATCACACATATGACTAATTCTGATTTATAATTTACCTGTGTAATATCAGACTGCTCTAGTTGAATTAGCCTTTTGCATTATCCCAGACAATCTTCCTCCACAAAACCTGCATTCAGACTACCCCAGAAAATCAGCTCCCTGCAAACTTTTCCAACCTAACTTCCTCACCTCCGAGTTTCATGCCAGTCATCAATTCATCATCCATCAAATCAAATCAAATTGTATTTGTCACATGCGCCGAATACAACAAGCCCTTAACCAACAATGCAGTTTTAAGAAAGAATACCAAAAAAACACACGCACAAAAATACTATATAAAATAGTACGAAATAAAAGTAACAAATAATTAAAGAGCAGCAGTAAAAATAACAATAGCGAGACTATATACAGGGGGTACCGGTACCGAGTCAATGTGCGGGGGCACCGGTTAGTCGAGGTAATTGAGGTCACCCCATCACCCCTAATAGCGATGAAATAATTGCCTTGACATTTCATGCTGTTGACAAGTTCAGGAATCCTGGCCATGAAATTAAACACTGTAGGCTAAAGTTACTAGCTAAGCATTTGCTAAAGTTTCCATCTGTTATTTTACAGAATGCTGGTGCTAAACACTTGCTAAATATGTTTGTTGCTAAATGGCACTATGCTTATCCTTGTAATTCCGATCATAACTATTTTAGTGACATTATTCTATCTTGGCCAAAAATTATATTCACAAATGTAAATGGGGTGGGAAATGTCCTTATTTTGTAGTTTTTTTCATTTAACTGTTACAATTTCATAAATCCCTCAAACTAAAAAGTTGGGAAGTCATGTCTCTGAATGTCTCATTGCTTTGTCACATCTCAAGATGTCCTGAATTGGTGTTTTTAATTATTTTATTTTTTCATTGTATAAACAAATGTCTCTATTGATGTGTAATATTGGTATTATTGTTGCAATAAAAAACACACAAACACACACACACACACAAAAACATCTTATCACTTTATGCTAAAATAGTTAAATTGATTGAATTTCGTAAGAAAGTACACCATATCTAGTCTGGGTACCAGCCTTTTTAGCCAACATTCCACGTTCAGCAATCTCACCGTTCAATATGCAACTGGATTTCTGGCAGGTTTGCTAATTGGTTTTTGGAAATAACATTATTTCCATGACAAAATGTGCAGCTTCTTAAAAAAAAAAAAGATTTAGAATTATACAAAGTCAAAAACAACCATTTAGCTGTTAGCTAGGCAAGTTGTTGTATTTTCAAATCAAAGCTAAGACATTTTGTGGTTGGAATTGCAGTATATCTTTAGTCTGAGAATGTAATCAAATCAAGCTTTATTTATAGAGCCAGCACATTTCAGACATGGAATGCAACACAATGTGCTTCACAAGAAAAGGAAAGAAAAGAAAGAAAAGACTATGAAATAAATAAGAGCTGAAATATTTACTACACAACAAACATAAGATTAAAAAACGAAAGAATGATCAAAACTGAATGACTAAAAAGCACCCTAAGGAAAAGCAAAGCTAAAAATATGCGTTTTAAGATCTATTTTAAATATGTCATGTTGTCTGGCAGGCTATTCCAGAGATTGGGGGCATAATAACTAAAGGCTGCCTCTCCATGCCTCTTGTTCCTAGGCATTGGGATAGTTAAAAGGCCACCAGTGCCAGAGGACCTGAGGGACCTACTGGGTACATAACTTAACTTAAAAGCATGTCTGACATGTACAGTGAGGGAAAATAATTTGATCCCCTGCTGATTTTGTACGTTTGCCCACTGACAAAGAAATGATCAGTCTATAATTTTAATGGTAGGTTTATTTGAACAGTGAGAGACAAAATAACAACAACAAAATCCAGAAAAACGCATGTCAAAAATGTTATAAATTGATTTGCATTCTAATGAGGGAAATAAGTATTTGACCCCTCTGCAAAACATGACTTAGTACTTGGTGGCAAAACCCTTGTTGGCAATCACAGAGGTCAGACGTTTCTTGTAGTTGGCCACCAGGTTTGCACACATCTCAGGAGGGATTTTGTCCCACTCCTCTTTGCTGATCTTCTCCAAGTCATTAAGGTTTCGAGGCTGACGTTTGGCAACTCGAACCTTCAGCTACCTTCACAGATTGGCTAGGCCACTCCAGGACCTTAATGTGCTTCTTCTTGAGCCACTCCTTTGTTGCCTTGGCCGTGTGTTTTGGGTCATTGTCATGCTGGAATACCCATCCACGACCCATTTTCAATGCCCTGGCTGAGGGAAGGAGGTTCTCACCCAAGATTTGACAGTACCTGGCCCCGTCCATCGTCCCTTTGATGCGGTGAGCTTGTCCTGTCCCCTTAGCAGAAAAACACCCCCAAAGCATAATGTTTCCACCTCCATGTTTGACGGTGGGGATGGTGTTCTTGGGGTCATAGGCAGCATTCCACCTCCTCCAAACACGGCGAGTTGAGTTGATGCCAAAGAGCTCAATTTTGGTCTCATCTGACCACAACACTTTCACCCAGTTCTCCTCTGAATCATTCAGATGTTCATTGGCAAACTTCAGACGGCCCTGTATATGTGCTTTCTTGAGCAGGGGGACCTTGCGGGCGCTGCAGGATTTCAGTCCTTCACGGCGTAGTGTGTTACCAATTGTTTTCTTGGTGACTATGGTCCCAGCTGCCTTGATATCATTGACAATATCCTCCCCGTGTAGTTCTGGGCTGATTCCTCACCGTTCTCATGATCATTGCAACTCCACGAGGTGAGATCTTGCATGGAGCCCCAGGCCGAGGGAGATTGACAGTTCTTTTGTGTTTCTTCCATTTGCGAATAATCGCACCAACTGTTGTCACCTTCTCACCAAGCTGCTTGGCGATGGTCTTGTAGCCCATTCCAGCCTTGTGTTGGTCTACAATCTTGTCCCTGACATCCTTGGAGAGCTCTTTGGTCTTGGCCATGGTGGAGAGTTTGGAATCTGATTGATTGCTTCTGTGGACAGGTGTCTTTTATACAGTTAACAAGCTGAGATTAGGAGCACTCCCTTTAAGAGCTCGTTACCTGTATAAAAGACAGCTGGGAGCCAGAAATCTTTCTGATTGAGAGGGGGTCAAATACTTATTTCCCTCATTAAAATGCAAATCAATTTAACATTTTTGACATGCGTTTTTCTGAATTTTGTTGTTATTCTGTCTCTCACTGTTTTAAATAAACCTACCATATAGACTGATCATTTCTTTGTCAGTGGGCAAACGTACAAAATCAGCAGGGGATCAAATACTTTTTCCCTCACTGTATAGAATCCCTGTTAATTGAATAAGATCTCTGTGGGCCTAGTCGTAAAGATTTGTCATAACTTTTAAAATGTATTAACTTTTGTTTTGGCATAAACTTCAATGGGCTCATTTACTAGGCTACACGCACACGTTCATCCACTCGCAACATATTTCCAGCCTCCAAACAGTTGTGAATGGAAAGAGACATATGTTACACAAAACACCAAAAAGTGTAATGACATTTGGCAATTGTCATTAGGCCAGAATTTATGTCCGTGCGTGTCTCGTTATCGGCCACTCAGCTCTGCCTTGGCAAAATGTCAGTGTTCTCGCCAAACCACAACGCATTTTGGAGCGTATGCTATACCACCCGTTTTCAAGTCCATTAGCAAATTCTTCATACCTCTGACATGCGGTAATGATAAAAAGTGGTGTAATAATCTAGAGTTTTCTTGACATTTTGTTTTAATTATTGTGATAGACTCATGTTTTACCGCTACGGCGTACCCCCACTTTCTTTTGCCGAGACACTGTAGCGGACCACCTTATTTTAACCCCTGGTTATCGCACATTCACACTTCACAGAGTAGGCGTTCCCTAACGGAAATATTCAAATACAAATACATGCTAGAACGTGCCAATAGGATCGTGCTAGCTCGAGCTTGGCTCTGCCCACCTCCTTGCTTGTTCTGCCCACTATGATTAATTTGCTTCCATTGGAAACGACAGGCTGTGGTCTATCATGGGTTAGTTATAAAAGTCTTTGCCTACACGATCTGTGGAGAAAATAAAGTTATATAGTTCCAATATTTGCATAACTTTTGTGATTGGAGGAAAGCTATGAGGGTTATCGACTCATGATCAAATCTTCTGATCTCCTCGAGCTCATTAATGATAGAATGTTCATATTTGAAGATTGAAGAAATGCCAGTCTCTTTGGCAAATGACAGGAGTGGCAACGAGTAGAATGTTAGCTAAAAAGACTGGTACTCAGGCTACACTATACCACAATTTCCTAGTAAATACCAGTGGCAACAAGACTATAAAATAGTGCCACCAGTGTTTTTTTCCCCCATCTCACAGGCTCAAGGGGAGCACGACCACAGCCACAGTGAGTCGGGAAACGACAGCAACACTAAAGAGGTGGACATGCTCACTGCCTTCGACGGGGTCTGGAAGGGCCTGACAGCGCTGGCTGGAATCTACCTCCTCTTCATCATTGAGCACTGCCTCGGCATGTTCAAACACTACAAAGACGCAGGGGTAAGGAGGAGCCATGCACCCATTGCTGATGAAATGCTATGGAAATAACTTAATAACTTAACACTAGGTGTTTACGATTGTGAACTGGTACTCAGAATACCTGGGAAGTAAGACATATCTTATGAATATGAGTGTCACATGTCAAAGAATAGATTGTAGGAAGTACAGTGCCTTCAGAAAGTATTTACACCCCTTGACTTTCTCCACATTTTGTTGTTAGTCTGAATATAAAATGAATTAAATTTAGATTTTGTGTCACTGATCTACACATAATACCCCATAATGTGAAAGTGGAATTATGTTTTTAGAAATGTTTACAAATTAATAAAAAATGGAATGCTGAAATGTGCTGAAAGTCACATAATAAGTTGCATGGACTCACTCTGTGTGCAATAATAGTGTTTAACATGATTTTTAAATGACTACCCTGTCTATGTACCCGACACATAAAATTATCTGTATGGTCCCTCAGTTGAGCAGTGAATTTCAAACACAGATTCAACCACAAAGACCAGGGAGGTTTTCCAATGGTTCGCAAAGAAGGGCTACAATATAAAATATAAAAAAATATAAAAGTTTTAGAACACCTACTCATTCAAGGGTTTTTCTTTATTTTGTACTATTTTCTACATTGTAGAATAATAGTGAAGACATCAAAACTATGAAATAACACATATGGAATCATGTAGTAACCAAAGAAGTGTTAAACAAATCAAAATATATTTGAGATTCTTCAAATAGCCACCCTTTGCCTTGATGACAGCTTTGCACACTCTTGGCATTCTCTCAACCAGCTTCATGAGGTAGTCACCTGGAATGAATTTCAATTAACAGGTGTGCCTTCTTAAAAGTTAATTTGTGGACTGTCTTTACTTCTTAATGCGTTTGAGCCAATCAGTTGTGTTGTGACAAGGTAGGGGGGTATACAGAAGATAGCCCTATATGGCAAGAACAGCTCAAATAAGCAAAGAGAAACAACAGTCCATCATTACTTTTAAGACATGAAGGTCAGTCAATACGGAACATTTCAAGAACTTTGAAAGTTTCTTCAAGTGCAGTCGCAAAAACCATCAAGCGCAATGATGAAACTGGCTCTCATGAGGACCGCCACACGAATGGAAGACCCAGACTTACCTCTGCTGCAGTTCATTAGAGTTACAGGCCTCAGAAATTGCAGCCCAAATAAATGCTTCAGAGTTCAAGTAACAGACACATCTCAACATCAACAGTTCAGAGGAGACTGTGTGAATCAGGCCTTCATGGTCGAATTGCCGCAAAGAAACCACTACTAAAGGACATCAATAAGAAGAAGACTTGCTTGGGCCAAGAAACACAAGCAATGAACATTCGACCGGTGGAAATGTGTCCTTTGGTCTGGAGTCCAAATTGGAGATTTTTGCTTCCAACCGCCGTGTCTTTGTGAGACGCGGTGTGGGTGAATGGATGATCTCCGCATGTGTATTTCCCACCGTAAAGCATGGAGGAGGAGGTGTTATGTGTGGGGGTGCTTTGCTGGTGACACTGTCTGTGATTTATTTAGAATTCAATGCACACTTAACCAGCATGGCTACCACACCATTCTGCAGCGATATGCCATGCCATCCCATCTGGTTTGGGCTTAGTGGGACTATCATTTGTTTTTCAACAGGACAATGACCCAACACACCTCCAGGCAGTGTAAGGGCTATTTTACCAAGAAGGAGAGTGATTGAGTGCTGCATCAGATGACCTGGCCTCCACAATCCCCTGACCTCAACCAAATTGAGATGGTTTGGGATGAGTCGGAATGCAGAGTGAAGGAAAAGCAGCCAATAAGTGCTCAGCATATGTGGGAACTCCTTCAAGACTGTTGGAAAAGCATTCCAGGTGAAGCTGGTTGAGAAAAGTCCAAGTGTGTGCAAAGCTGTCATCAAGGCAAAGGGTGGCTATTTGAAGAATCTCAAATATAAAATATATTTTGATTTGTTTAACACTTTTTTTTAGTTACTACTTGATTCCATATGTGTTATTTCATTGTTTTGATATCTTCACTATTATTCTACATGTAGAAAATAGTAAAAATAAAGAAAAACCCTTGAATGAGTAGGTGTTCTAAAACCTTTGACCGGTAGTGTACATTGAACATCCCTTTCAGCATGGTGCAGAGTATGTGAGTGTTTTTTAAAAGAAACACCTAAAATGTTTAACTTAAAACACTTCTACATCTATCTATAGGTAACAGGATTGACGTGTTATGCTTGACGCACTCAGTTTTCCACCACAAAACACCAGAAAATTGCACAAAAGAGTAGAACCAGCTCACCTGCTTTTACACTATTATTTGACAAGTATATGTTTATTTTTTTTATTTTTTTTATACTTTAAAAGGGAATCATTTTACCATAGTTCAGTTCAAGTTAAAAGGGTGATCTTAAACCTGAGGGACAAACATACATTAATCACTAACCATTAGAAATAAGTCAATCTTCAGAAATTACTTCTCCAAAGCATTACAATGTTCGTGAAAATCTTGTGGTTAAATGGGTTAAAATCTTCCTAGAAGTTGGTCAAACATGATATGGGACATGCCAAAATTGGGATTTTATGAAAAAACTACTTATGAAAACATGGTGCTATTGCAATTTTTTTGAAAGGTCCATGCAGCCAATTTAATCTCAATATCAAATAATTTCTGGGTAACAATGAAGTACCTTACTGTGATTGTTTTCAATTAAAATGGTCTTAAAGAAACAAATAGCATTTACATTCTACACTAAAACGGCCTTATCATAATTTTCACAGTATTATTCCAACCTCAAAGTGTAGAAATATACACTGAACAAAAATATAAACGCAACACAAAGTGTTGGTTCCATGTTTCATAAGATGAAATAAGAGATCCCAGAAATGGCCATATGCACAAAAAGCTTATTTCTCTCAAATGTTGTGCACAAATTTGTTTACATCCCTGTTAGTATTTATCCTTTGCCAAGATATCCACCTGACAGGTGTGGCATATCAAGAAGCTAATTAAACAGCATGATCATTACACAGGTGCACCTTGTGCTGTGAACAATAAAAGGCCACTCAAAAATGTGCAGTTTTGTCACACAACACAATGCCACAGATGTCTCAAGTTTTGAGGGAACGTGCAATTGGCATGCTGACTGCAGGAATTTCCACCAGAGCTGTTGCCAGAGAACTTAATGTTCATTTCTCTACCATAAGCCACCTCCAACGTCTCCAATTGTAACGTCATAGATTAACCTGTGTTAACTTGTGGATTATACAATGGGTGGGTCTAATCCTGGACGCTGATTGGTTAACACCACATTCCAGCCTGTGTCTATTCCACAAGTTACCACCGTCTCTGGCAACTGAACCGATAGAGCGAACGACCAGCCGGCTTGGGTAGCAACCCTAGATTTGTGTCGGGACTATATCTTGTGGAAGGATGAAATGGTATGAATAAATTCATCAAAGTAATGTTTTTTTATGAAAACATGTCAATCATTATTTGAGTATGTTGGTAATCCGTTGTATAAAAGTGATAATGCCCTCAGAGCCGGTGTTTGGAGAAAATATTGGCACGGTTTATCCTCCAAACACCAGCTTCTCTGGCATTATCACTTAAGTGTGGGTGAATTGCTATACTTGAGCTAGCAAACTAGTCTGTGTCTTTCTATTCACGTGTCCATTTGTTCTTCCTTCAGGGCACCTTCTGTCGCAGGAAGAAGAGGGGCGAGGAGGCCAAGATTGGCAGGAAGCTGTCAGATCACAAGCTGAATCGACGCTCGGACGCTGAGTGGCTTCATCTTAAGCCACTCACAGAGGGTGAGAGGGTGTCCTGTCCTAAAGTGAACTCCAACTAACAAAAGAGTAGAATTGTTACCACACTTAAAAAGCACCTGAGTGGAAGATTTGTGTGAGACTGGATGATAATACTATGCATGACAAAAGTATTGCCAGCTTTGTGTGCTTGTGTTTTGTAGGACATACCATATACAGTATATCCTGAACTTGGCATTTAGTAACAGCTTTCTCCTCCATTTCCCCCCTCAAGGTCCAGACAGCACGGCCATCTCCTGCGACAACGGCCACAACGACACCCAGCTTACAGAGCTCCAGCCACCCGACTCGCCCAGCAACAAGACACCACTGGCCCCTGCAGACTCGCTCACCAAGGAGAATGGCCGCCGGCCCAAGAAACACGGGCACAGCCACGGCGGGCATTCTCACGGGGGTGGGCACGGACACTCGCACGGCGGGAACTGCCACTCGGACCAGGAGATGAAAGACGCGGGCATCGCCAGCATCGCCTGGATGGTCATCATGGGCGATGGCATGCACAACTTCAGCGACGGCCTGGCCATAGGTGAGCACTAAGCCACCACTTAGTAAAAGATTTTGTCGTCAATTACTTATCTGGCTAGGTAAAAGTTGAATTAATAAAGATTCTGTAACATAGTTAAGTCTGTGTCGATGTTCTATGGCAAACATTTACAACTCGAGCAGTGTATTATATATTTTCAAAAATGTAAACTGCAAAGGTTAAGCTATAAGGTACTAATGTGGTTTAAAGTTTGTTTCTGTCCAATTCACATGTTCTCAAACTCTATTTGTGACATGTTTAATGTTTCTTTGACAGGTGCTGCCTTCAGTGCAAATATTACCGGTGGCATCAGTACGTCTGTCGCCGTGTTCTGCCACGAATTGCCTCACGAACTGGGTAAGTGCACCACTCCCAGTCCGAGAAGGGCCATCAATCGTCACAAACAACATCCATTATTTTGCCAATACTCATTTCACAATTGACTCAAAAGCTTGGATAATTATCCAATCCCCAAGGACAATGTGTTGGGCAATGGAGAGAATGCACAGTGCCTACTATCTGTTAAACAAAGACACTAGCCCCGATCCAGTCAATTGTAGCCTAAATAAAGGAAAACGATCTATATTCATTGTATTTTTATTTAACCTAATTGACACATTAAACAAGCTTATATAAAAACAAAAAGTGAGTCCGATTTGAGACCAAGGTCTCTTTGCAAGGGACCCCTTCATGACAAGAGTAGCTCGCAGCCCACCTATGAGTAGCTCGCCAAACAATGTCCGTTGTTTCTCAATGGACAATTGTCATTTTAAGACTGAAAACCATTATGTTACCAGGTACAGTGAGGGGAAAAAAGTATTTGATCCCCTGCTGATTTTGTACGTTTTCCCACTGACAAAGAAATGGTCAATCTATAATTTTAATGGTAGATTTATTTGAACAGTGAGAGACAGAATAACAACAACAAAATCCAGAAAAACGCATGTCAAAAATGTTATGAATTGATTTGCATTTTAATGAGGGAAATAAGTATTTGACCCCTCTGCAAAACATGACTTAGTACTTGGTGGCAAAACCCTTGTTGGCAATCAGAGGTCAGACGTTTCTTGTAGTTGGCCACCAGGTTTGCACACATCTCAGGAGGGATTTTGTCCCACTGCTCTTTGCAGATCTTCTCCAAGTCAGGTTTCGAGGCTGACGTTTGGCAACTCGAACCTTCAGCTCCTTCCACAGATTTTCTATGGGATTAAGGTCTGGAGACTGGCTAGGCCACTCCAGGACCTTAATGTGCTCCTTCTTGTGCCACTCCTTTGTTGCCTTGGCCGTGTGTTTTGGGTCATTGTCATGCTGGAATACCCATCCACGACCCTTTTTCAATGCCCTGGCTGAGGGAAGGAGGTTCTCACCCAATATTTGATGGTACATGGCCCCGTCCATCGTCCCTTTGATGCGGTGAAGTTGTCCTGTCCCCTTAGCAGAAAAACACCCCCAAAGCATAATGTTTCCACCTCCATGTTTGACGGTGGGGATGGTGTTCTTGGGGTCATAGGCAGCATTCCTCCTCCTCCAAACACGGCGAGTTGAGTTGATGCCAAAGAGCTCGATTTTGGTCTCATCTGACCACAACACTTTCACCCAGTTCTCCTCTGAATCATTCAGATGTTCATTTTCAAACTTCAGACGGCCCTTTATATGTGCTTTCTTGAGCAGGGGGACCTTGCGGGCGCTGCAGGATTTCAGTCCTTCACGGTGTAGTGTGTTACCAATTGTTTTCTTGGTGACTATGGTCCCAGCTGCCTTGAGATCATTGACAAGATCCTCCCGTGTAGTTCTGGGCTGATTCCTCACCGTTCTCATGATCATTGCAACTCCACGAGGTGAGATCTTGCATGGAGCCCCAGGCCGAGGGAGATTGACAGTTCTTTTGTGTTTCTTCCATTTGCGAATAATCGCACCAACTGTTGTCACCTTCTCACCAAGCTGCTTGGCAATGGTCTTGTAGCCCATTCCAGCCTTGTGTAGGTCTACAATCTTGTCCCTGACATCCTTGGAGAACTCTTTGGTCTTGGCCATGTTGGAGAGTTTGGAATATGATTGATTGCTTCTGTGGACAGGTGTCTTTTATACAGGTAACAAGCTGAGATTAGGAGCACTCCCTTTAAGAGTGTGCTCTTAATCTCAGCTCGTTACCTGTATAAAAGACAGCTGGGAGCCAGAAATCTTTCTGATTGAGAGGGGGTAAAATACTTATTTCCCTCATTAAAATGCAAATCAATTTCACAAAAAATTTTACATGCTTTTTTCTGGATTTTGTTGTTGTTATTCTGTCTCTCACTGTTCAAATAAACCTACCATTAAAATTATAGACTGATCATTTCTTTGTCAGGGGGCAAACATACAAAATTAGCAGGGGATCAAATACTTTTTTCCCTCACTGTATATTGACAGAGAAATAATGCATTACTTTCTATTGTACACTAAGGATCCGGGGAAGAGTTGCAGGGGAGAGGAGAGACGAATGTGCCTATTTGAAAGCTAGAAAAAAACGTGTCGCTCGTGATGTTTCATTTTTTCAAAGTAGCTTTCATACTAGAAATGGTTGGAGACCCCTGATCTAGGGCATCTAAGGGTCAAATAGTTTTGCATTGTTGTATGCTCCTTTTAAGGTGCATTGCATCAGATTTCTATAGGTTGTCCTATGACATGAGTTGGCCTAAGATGCATTGTATCCAACCCTATTGGAGCATCTGCCTTGCCACCCCCTCACATCACCTTACCCTATCGACACTGGGACCAGTCATCTCCTCCTAACAAATGACGCCAGCGCATTTGAAAAGTGGACCTCTGCTCTCCCATTGCTCCAAAGACAAAAGCCTCCCCCGGGCTCTTTAACACCCCGCCGAGAAGTTAATTGGCAGTGATGGGTGTGTTAATTGCACCCGGCAACACGGCCAAGATGGGCGGCTTTGAGTGTGTGACGACAGATCAGAACCGACCGAGACATGGTCCTCAGTAAACAACAGAGGAAGCAAAGTAAAAGTGGAGACTGGATAGTGGCAATGGTGTGAGACCACGGCTCTCTCTCTTTTTATTTGATTGATGAATGCGAAGTGACCGGAGTGATAATATTTTCATTGTGGTAATTAGCGGGGAAAAGAGAACACTCGGTATGGCGGGGAGAAAATGTAGGTCAGCGTCTCTCTATTCATTTCTCGCTGAATCAAAGGCTTTTCTGCCGAGAGTTGGGCTTTCTTCCCACAGCCGTGCTGCACTGGCAGTGAGTGAGGAGGATGGTGTATGTGCATATGTTATCCTAGGTGATTTCAACATTCACATTGATTCAACAAAATGTTACTCTGCTACGGACTTCCTGAACATGCTTGACTGTCTCAACCTGGTACAGCACGTCAACGTCCCCACACAATCGTGGGCATACACTAGACATCATCATCACTGGAGAAGTCCCTGCCTCAGACCTGGATGTACATGAGCTAGGTGTATCTGACCATAGGGCCGTGACGATGTCTGTGAGTACTCCTGCACTTGAGCTCCGCCCCAAGCGCACTATTAAATTCATAAACATCAAGTCCCTTGACACATCTCTCTTCCAGGAGTCTGTTCATAATACCCTACAAGCTGACTTTCTTGAGTCCACCCCTGACGAAATGGTTGACCTGTATAATATCACTCTAAGCAACACCTTAAACAGCCTTGCCCCTGAAAAAACATGTCAAGTATCCTTCCAACGGTCCTCTCCATGGTTCACAGAAGAGCTGCGCAGCATGAAGACCCATGGTAGCAGTTTAGAGCGTCTTTGGAGAAGTATTGTCCACCTACTGGCCTATAAAGACAACCAGGCTTGCCGATTTTCTGAGTTATTCAAGGCTAAAATCAACACCATCCGACAAGACATTGTATCCTCCAACCCCAACCCCACTCTGGCTCCTACCCCACAGTACTGAGAGATCCCTGGTGAAGTTTATAAATGACCTGCTCATGGTTGCAGATACAGGATCCCCCGCAATCTTGATTCTTCTGGACCTCTGCTGTTTTTGACACAGTAGATCACACCATTCTACTGCAGCACCTCTGAGAGCACACTGCCATCTGTGGGACTGCCCTTAACTGGTTCACATCCTACATCTCTAACCACAAGCAGTACGTCACCCTCGGTGAGGCAACATCAGAGTAGTCCACCATAACCTGGGGTGTCCCACAAGGGTCTGTGTTAGGACCTATCCTCTTCCTGCTTTACATGCTCCCACTTGGCCAGATCTTCAAACAGCAATTTCACTGCTATGCAGACGACACAAAGCGTGAAACATCTGCTCTGTCAACATTGGCCAACTGGATGCAGAACAACTCAACAGTAGCAAGACAGAGGCAATGCAGATAGGCACCCCCCAGCAGATCACCAACTCCTGCAACATCCACCCTGTCATAGATGGCTGCATCATCCCCCTCTCCTCAGTCATCACTAATTTGGGTATGAAATTCGACCCTGCCCTCTCCTTCAATGCCCATATTAGTCACGTCTGTAAAACTATTTTTCACCTAAAGAACATCTCCTGCCTAAGATTCTCTCTCACCACATCTGATGCAGAAAAGCTGATGATCAATAAGTAACAATTTTGTGGGTATCAATGTGTAACAAATGGTTGCATACAGTGAGTGTGAGGTGAGTGACTGAGTGAGTACGATCACATGCGTATTGGCCAGCCCATCTATCCTTACCCGGTCCTCCTTGTGCTTTTCTGGCTGCAGGTGACTTTGCGGTGCTGCTGAAGGCTGGCATGTCGGTGAAACAGGCCATTGTGTATAACCTACTCTCTGCCCTCATGGCCTACGTGGGCATGATGATCGGCACAGCCGTGGGCCAGTACACACACAACGTCACCAGCTGGATCTTCGCCGTCACCGCTGGCATGTTCCTCTATGTGGCTCTGGTGGACATGGTGAGTTAGTTGTACAGTGAAACATAATCACAACCATTTCACAAAACCTGTTTTAACATGGGCAGTGCCATTGAATGCTTTCACCATTGTAAAGTAGTCGACTGGATGGGACCTCATATGGTTTAAAGAGGTATTACAGAATTACATACAGGTTCGCAGGAAGGATCAGCCAATTAATTATTCTCCTGAGCAAATTGCAGCACTGCAGGTGGCATGAAATTACCAAACCTTGGCTTTATGCCTGTTCAGACTAAACACATTCCAGCACAGTAGGTGGTGGTATGCACCTTTTCAGTTTGTTTACGGACCACCAATAAACTTGTAGAAGAAGAAATTGACGACTACTGTAAAATGGAGACTGTCCTTAATGGCGCTGCCCATGCTGTCACAGAAGTAAAAATAGGGGTGGGCTCTTTCCAACTCTATGCAGTGAAATTATCTCTTTCACCCCCAAACGCAGAGTTTCCCAAACTAGGGGTTCTGATTTGAAAATGGGGTTGCATGAAAAAAAAGATCTAATCTGTAGTCAACTGAATTTGCCGCTTAATCCATAGAACCGAGGTTACGTGAAAGCTATTAGCGGTTGGGAAAAACAGAGCGGTTTCAGTTTTTTCTACAAATTTGGCTCTAACTTTTGAGTGGTTGGAGCTATAAGCTACTATGACCTGATTCCTGAAAGCTAAGACTCTCAGGAACACGTACCTCTACGACGTTCACAAGCTCAGGACTCATGTGAACGGGACTAGGCATCAAATCAGAACAAAGTGACTTGGGGGGTTATTTTCCACACAATGATCTTCCCTGGTGTTTTCCTGAATTTCCCAATACCTCTCTGGTGCATTTGTCACTTCAAACCATACTTCCTTGAGATTGAAATACTGTCAGGCTGAATTGTACATTTTACATTTTAGTCATTTAGCAGACGCTCTTATCCAGAGCGACTTACAGTTAGTTGTAATTGAATGTCATAGCCCCAGATGGAGAAGTAAACGCTGGCTGTTGATTACGTAACTTTTTTCTCATGGTGGGGTCGCAATAATTTTCTGAAATCAAAATGGGGTCACGGGCATAAAAGGTTTGGTAACACCTGACCTAATGTCAAAGTCCATTACAGTTGAATCACCTCTATCGCCCCCTAGTGTCTAACGTTAATACAGTGTAGTCCCCTCTTCATTTGCCTGTATGGTGTCTGACTACATTCTGACCTCTCGCTCCCTCTCTCTAGTTACCAGAGATGCTCCACGGCGACAGCGAAGAACACAAGCGCTGTCAGCTGGGCCACTTTGTCCTACAGAACCTTGGCCTACTCACCGGTTTCTCCATCATGCTGCTCATTGCCATCTTCGAAGACCAGATAGTTTTTGACTTTGGCTTCTAGCGGTGGAGGGCGGGGTTGGTTGGTACGAGGGAAGGTGGATGTGGGGTTGTGTGTCGGTACTTGTGCTTCTTGGCCTTAAAAAAAGTGCTTTGTTTGTTCTGTGGTGGTCCAGTGTCCTGCATGCATGGTGATCGAGCTCTCATTCATGCTCCCTGTGCCTCTCAATTCCGTAGATCAGAAGCTGTGGCTTATATGTACCCCCCACCCGCCCATTCTGTTCCCTTTCTCTATCCCATTGAGTTATTCCTTTCAGCTCCTAGTTTCTATCCCATGCTCCTGCTGTTTCTTGTGAGCCAGAGTGGGGCGTAATGCAGCTTAGATGATGTACTGAAGGAACACTTCAGTTACACTCACCAACAAACACCTATTTAGTTGATATTGATATTGATAAGGCCACCTTCCTTTAGCAGACTAGCTTATGCAAGTAACACTTCGATTACTCTCCCCATTCCTCTGAAAAGCAGCCCTCTGCTCATCCATCATAACCCTGTGCAGTGTGTCGTCTATGTCGTCCCCCCTCCCTTTATCCACTATCAACACTGTGGCGTGTCCCATTATCCATGCCTAGTGCACCTGTGGCGCCTTCCCATTTCCCCCATCCATCGTAAACTTCTGAAATCTCTCCCGCTGTGTATCAACGTCTATTGTCTCACGCTGTGGCTGTGCCAAGCCAAGTCCACTGTGGTGGCTTGCCCGACGAACACTGTAATAGTGTATCTAGGAGCTAGCTAATCCATAGACTCGCAAGTGTTAAAGGAAAGTGGTGCTAAAGCCCAAATTTGTCCCCGGGCATCGTATTCCCTTCACAAACCTGAGTCAACAGGTCTGTATTGAAGGTCTTCGCCCTGTTGCTCTGCAGTGAAAACTATTGAGAACCACAGCTTAGCTATGCATTTTGTCAAAAATGTGAACGCTACTACCCCAACCTTAAAAGAGAGATTACGTGTCTAATTATAATGGCTCAGTGTTCATTTGCAGCAGACTCCATATTTCTGTTTTTATGACGGATTTTGAAGGTACCCATAATGCTACATAGTGCTACGAAAGAAAGACTACTTTAGGTGCTCACTCGGATGTAAGCCCCTAGTCAGTTGCCTTTCATTATGCGTGTTCAAGACCGATGTTAAAGGTAGACTCAGCGGTGCACAAAGTAAACAGAATATCAGGTCAATTTCCACTACAACTAAGAGTGTTAAAGCACGGGGCTAAACTTCTCTGCTGTTTTGGTCCTGTAGCTACCACGTTGTAGCAGTGTGAAGCGCACCTGAGCACATGCACAGATACTCTGTGTGACTGTGGAGAGCAGTCTTGCATCGCGCTCATATCAATATCTGCGGTTCTCTAAAATGATGTGGGAGAAAAAAATGTTTGATTACCCAGATGTATATTAAGAACCAAGAAATATTGCCCAACCACTGCATTTGTAGGACTGATAGTAGTACAGTCTGTAAACCAGAATGAGACATTTTACAAAATGAAACTTGGCAGGCCCTAAGTCCTATGTGAATTAAGATAGTAATGTTTCTGCCTGCGTCGAGAAGAGAACAGTGTTGCTTTGAGTTCACTCCATTATTGAGGGCACTAGCTTGTTGTTGTAGCCAAATACATGACACGTGCATTGTTGTGGTATTTTCTTATTTTTAAATGGCCGTACTGTAAATCTTGATTACCCCCATCGCAATCAGGCAAAGTCAAATTTCAACTAGATTGAGAGTGAATTAAGTATATAAACAATGTGCTTATTACATAGAGGTTACACTAGTTACCTTACCAAATGACCCAAGTTAAGACAGTTTTCAGCATCATATAAGTACAGGAACAGGGCAAATCTAAAGAGTCAATGTTCTTGCGGCTTAAATTAAGTTATTGTTAAAAAACTCTGAGATGTTTGGATACTGTGTTTTGTATCATTCCTCCCAAATCAGTTGATAAGAAAAGTACTTGTATCAAATAATACATTTTCATGTGTCATTCTGAAATTGTTCTCTGACAATCCGGAAAAGACCAAGCATGTCAATGCCCTTTTTATCACTGCTAAAAAGATGCTTTATGTCTCTATATATTTGAATATGTTCAAATTAGCACACTTTGCACTTGTGTAATTGATATTCGACTTGTAATCAAATCGTAGAACTATAAGGTTATCAGATGTTCCTTTTGATGATGTAGTTTTTTTTAACAATCATTAGTTGTATATTTTTTGTTAAATGAGTGTATGTGATAAGACACCACGCCGACTGTGCCAAAAGTGGCCCATTTGGGTTTTCTTTACCATGATTCTGTGCTTGCCGTCGCCTCCTGACATTCCATTGGCTGTCTGCTGCTCGAGTGCTAAGCTAGCCAGCCTGGCTGCTTCACCTGCTGGATCACATTGAAATGTGCAACCTCCATTTATCCTGTCACCGTGTGACATCCATCGTCTTGTCTTATTGGCTGTGAATCATCGTCAATCACATTAAACTAATGTACTTGATTGGATCGAATCATGCATGAGGCATGAGTGAAATGGAACAGGAAAAATGTTTTGGATGTAATTGTTTCTGCTTTTGTATAGAAAAATGTAAATGAAAAAGACTAGTCAAACGTTTTGTTAGTTTATTTGTTAAATAAACAGATCAACTGTAGCAATGAGGAATTATTTGTGGCCTGCTGAGCCTATTGGGAGAGCGTTTGTGTTTTAGGACATTCATGTTAATTAGTTTTTCATAGTCTGATCTGGTTTTTTTCTCATGTTGAAAAATAGGTACTTCATGGGCTGAATAGGTGCCCACTATAATGTTGCTACATTCTTTCAACAATCAACTTTTCATGCAATGGAGAGGGTTACAAGTGTCTAGCCACTATTTAAATTACCATGCGTCAAGGAATATCGTAATCTCTTTACTGGACTAGGAGCAG
This sequence comes from Coregonus lavaretus, assembly GCF_964263955.1. Taxonomy (NCBI): domain Eukaryota; kingdom Metazoa; phylum Chordata; class Actinopteri; order Salmoniformes; family Salmonidae; genus Coregonus; species Coregonus lavaretus. Next base: position 56,330,473 of record NC_139992.1, on the reverse strand, counting down.
CAAATCAAAAGAATATATATATATATATATATATATATATATATATATATATATATATATATATATATATATATATACATACATACATACATACATACATATATACACACACATATATATATATATGTATATATATATATGTAGGTCCATGGTTGTTTGGTTTTTAATTTAATACATTGTTTACAAACCTGGATATCTAAATGTATTGCATTTATCATCCTCGCTGATTGTCTGTGCATTCTGTCTGGAAAGGAAAATAAAGTTAGCAAAGAGCCCCTTGTGTGTGACCATACTTTTTTGTAATGGTGATTTTGTCTTAAAGCCACAATCAGGATTTTTTTTTTACTTAGAAGAATATTAATATCATCCTGAGACTAGTACAATTGTCTTCATTAACAAAAAACAAACAAATCACTTAGAATGCCATTGTTGCTCAGTGGAGCGTTCCTTTTCTTGTTCTAAGGGCAAGGGTGCGTTCAGTTCATTAAACGTTTTGCTATGTTGTGTGACGGTTTGTACTGAACGGCACGATTCCCCAAACAACTGTGCATCGTTCTTCAACAGCCTTCAAGGTAGGTTTGCTCCTGTTTGATGGTGTTACGAATTAACAAAAATTCAGGAGCGAGGACCAGACTTGAATGCAATACTTTAACTAGTTGCCTTGAACGCAGCACCCTAGCAATTCAACAGGCACCAGCTGTTGAATCTCGACTCAGCAAGTTAATTGTAATCTTTTGTCAAGTCTTGCACCTTCTCCCTTCAGGTCTCGTTCACTAACCTCTACTCTGTTCGACTCTCAACATCTCTTTTTGAAATCAGTTGGCTCTTGGCGTTTCATGCTTAATAGTTTTATTTTGTTTTCAATTGCTGTCTTCAGGCTCTTTATATCCCTCGTTCCTCTCATATCACGGACCAGCACGCTACCTGCTTTCACAACATTTCCTCTCCGCCAAGCCAGCCTGCTCCGTGGCCCATTCCCAGCGTGCTCTCCGGAGCGCATTTCCTGACTATCAACGGCCCTGCTTCACCGAACGCACCAGTGCATCTCCCGGCCACATGCAAGCCGTGTGCTCCTTGGTGGAGCCGAGAGGCCATGCTGCCAACCATGTCTTCCAAGTCCCGGCTATTCAACCATCGCCGGTACAGTAATTCATTGTCAATACAATTCCATATTAATTTCCATTCACGGTAAGAGTCATTGATAAAAGCTGCTTGGCACTTCATTATGCCATTTATTAAAGCTTGTCCAGGGTCACGTCTGCCAGTCCATGTGATGGCAGGCCACACATAGTATCAGATTGCATTAATTTGTAGCAACTTCACCATATTGGCCACATCCTGTCATCCTGCAGACCGGCCTTCTCACTCTAGAAATGCCATCTTCATGTAATTGCATGGCGTCCATCCAGCCATGATTGTTCTCTCTTGTTATTTTGCTCTCTGCCTCATGCCTCTTTTCTTCCACTAAACTACTTCTCCTCCTCTCCGTTCGGCTGACTATGGCTGCCCCTCTTGCCGGGACCACAACCACATCCACCCATGTTGCATACTGCATGACACCACGCACCTGAGGGCCACCATGACGACATCCCCTGCAGCCTCCACTGCCACATATTCATTCCAACACCACCAACTCGGCCTCAAAGCTTCAGATCAGGCCTCCAAAGACTTCGACCCAGGCCCCCAAACCAGTTCTGGACCTGGCTTCTCTCCCAGCCTCAGATTACAATTTGCCATCCGACACGGACTAAGTCCCTGCAGCTACAGCTACCCCGATGGCCCAGCAGACCAGCTATCTCCCCCGCTCTCTCTCACTGCCCCTGTCTTCTCCACGCCGGCAGTGCACTCCCTGCATCCAACGGCTGCTATGAAACCCTTAACAAGGAGTTCAGGACCATAAACTGGTCCTGCACATCTCTAAAACTAAGACCATTGTATTTGGTACAAATAATTCCCTAAGCTCTATACCTCAGCTGAATCTGGTAATGAATGTTGTGGCTGTTTGTTATGATGAGTTTCTCTGGTATCAAGGAATTCAATATGCAAGAAGATATTTAACACTTAGATGGAGAGTTGATACATGCATTTAATATATACTGTACCGGATTCAACACAACAAGCTGCACAGGAATTGCCTCTTGCCATTTGAATGAATACATAGAAAATCTCTCAGTTTATATACTGTTTTGCAAGCTAATTCCATCCAACATTTGCCCACAATTATTGGGTGTCACTCCCAACTACAATAGTATCATCTTGCAACCCAGTCAGCTTGCACCCCATTCAGGACATTCCCTCACGTACTCCTTGGCACGCATACCTTCTGGTACCCACCAGTCACTTAAATCAATGGAATGTCCGCATCCTCAAAATCCTATGTAACACTTAATATCAAACACATTAAAAAATCCTGTATAAAACACATCATATCACTGTTGAACAAGTTATTTGGTGTTTCCTGGCTCCAACCCTAATCTAGCACACCTGATTCTAATAATTAGCAGGTTGATAAGATGAATCAGGTTAGTAACACCTGGGGTTGGAGCGAAAACCTACAGGAGGGTAGCTCTCCAGGAACAGGATTGGTCAACCCTGCCTTAGATTGTAAACTGTCATGGTCAAAACTTAGATAAAAAATGGTCAAGATGGGGAGAGGTCTGTCCTTGCTAAAGAGATGCTCTGCTTTTTTGACACCACACTCCAAAAAGCAAGTTATGCAGATTCTATTTTTGTCTTATCTTGATTATTTTCCAGTCATGTAGTCAAGTGATGTAAAGAAAGACAAAGTTAAGCTGCTGCTGGCCCAGGACAGAGCTGCACATCTTGCTCTTCATTGTATTCAGAGGGCTTAAATAAATACAATGCAGGCCAGTCTCTCTTGGCTAACTAGTGGAGAGACTGACTGCATCACTTCTTATTTTTATAAGAAACAATGTGTTGAAAATTCCAAATTACTTACATAGTCAACTTACACACACACACTTACCGCCACCAGGGGTCTTTTCACAGTCCCCAAATCCAGAACAAATTCAAGAAAGCATACAGTATTATATAGAGCCATTATTTGACCTTGATATTGTGTGTGTATGTATTGATATGTAGGCTTTGTGTGCTGATTTTAAATGTATGTAGTTCTGTTCTTGCCTATTAATGTTCTGTATTATGTCATGTTTTGTGTAGACCCCAGGAAGAGAAGCTGCTGCTTTTGCAACGGCTAATGGAATCCTAATAAAATACCTAAAACACCATTCACACAAAAAGCTTATTTCTCTCAAATTTTGTACACACATTTGTTTACATCCCTGGTAGTGAAAGTTTCTCCTATCCACCTGACAGGTGTGGCATATCAAGAACCTGATTATTAAACAGCATGATCATTACACAGGTGCACCTTGTGCTGTGGACAAAAGTCCACTCTAAAATGTGCAGCTTTGTCACACAACACAATGCCATTGATGTCTCAAGTTGAGGGAGCGTGCAATTGGCATGCTGGCTGCAGGAATGTCCACCAGAGTTGTTGCCAGATAATTCAATGTTCATTTCTCTACAATAAGCCGCCTCCAACGTTGTTTTAGAGAATTTGGCAGTACATGCAACTGGCCTCAGACCACGTGTATGTTGTCGTGTGGGTGAGCGGTTTGCTGATGTCAACGTTGTGAACAGTGCCCCATGGTGGGGTTATGGTATAGGCAGGCATGAGCTACAGACAGCGAGCACAATTGCTTTTTATCAATGGCAATTTGAATGCACAGAGATAACGTGACGAGATACTGAGGCCCATTGTCGTGACATTCATCCGCCCCCATCACCTCATGTTTCAGCATGATAATGCATGGCCCCATGTCGCAAGGATCTGTACACAATTCCTGGAAGCTGAAAATGTCCCAGTTCATCCATGGCTTGCATACTCACCAGATCTAGGCCCTGTGTAGCTCAGTTGGTAGAGCATGGCGCTTGCAAAGCCAGGGTTGTGGGTTCGTTTCCCACGGGGGGCCAGTATGAAAAATGTATGCACTCACTAACTGTAAGTCGCTCTGGATAAGAGTGTCTGCTAAATGACTAAAATGTAAATGCTAAATGACTAAAAATGTTTTAAAAAATCTATCACCCATTGAGCATGTTTGGGATACTCTGGATCGACATGTACGAGACTGTGTTCCATTTCCCGCCAGTATCCAGCAACTTCGCACAGTCATTGAAGAGGAGTGGGACAACATTCCACAGGCCACAATCAACATCCTGATCAACTCTATGCGAAGGAGGCAAATGGTGGTCACACCAGATACTGACTGGTTTTGTCATCCACGCCCCTACCTTTTTTTTAAGGGGTCTGTGACCAACAGATGCATATCTACTGTGGGCTCCAACATTACTGGCACCACTGACTGGCAATGCACAAACAATACTTTAAAAAATATAAACAATATAATTATAGAGAAACTCAAAATACCAACATGTGAGTAATGCTCTACTATAGTAATGTTCCAATGGAACCCACCAAAATGTTTTATTTAATTTAAAATCAATGTCATCCAAATCAAGGTTTCACAATCAATGGCACCCTTAAAGAGTATTGTAAATAACATCTACCAAAATTAAACCAGGAATTAAATTCCACTTATTTAAGTTTATCTAAGTCTTAAGGAACTATATTGAATGCACAGAGATAACGTGACGAGATACTGAGGCCCATTGTCGTGACATTCATCCGCCCCCATCACCTCATGTTTCAGCATGATAATGCATGGCCCCATGTCGCAAGGATCTGTAGCTCAGCTGGTAGAGCATGGTGCTTGTAACGCCAAGGTAGTGGGTTCGATCCCCGGGACCACCCATACACAAAAAAAATTATGCACGCATGACTGTAAGTCGCTTTGGATAAAAGCGTCTGCTAAATGGCATATTATTATTATATTGAGCCATTACATCACTTCCTGTTTCACTAGGGTATATAAATGAGGTAACACGCATGCAATATCCCTTTGTCATCCAACACCATGAAGAAAACAAAAGAACTGGCAGTTCAAAAGAGACAGATGGTTGTAGACCATACATCTGGTAATGGCTACAAGAAGATCCACAAACGATTGAATATACCACAGCACTTTCAGGGCAATTATTTAAAAAATAAAAAGATATGGAACATTTGAAAACCTCACGGGTAGAGGACGCAAATGCAATTTGCCCTCCAGGATAGGGAGGAGGATGGTGAGAGAAGCAACAAAATCCCCAAGAATCACTGTGAAAGAATTTCAGGCCTTGGCAGTGTCTTCGGGTCACCAGGTTTCAAAAAGCACCATCAGACGCCACCTCCACAACCACAGGCTCTTTGGAAGGTTTGCCAGAAGAAAGCCCTTTCTGACCCCAAGACACAGACGCAAGCGCTTGGAGTTTGCCAAACATAATTTAAATGACGACTGGAAGAAGGTGCTCTGGTCAGATTTGATAGAACTTTTTGGTCAGATACAGCATCGGCATGTTTGGCGTCGAAACAGAGATACATACAAGGAGAGGTACCTCATACCCACAGTGAAATATGGTGGTGGGTCAGCGATGTTATGGGGCTGTTTTAATTCCAGAGGTCCAGGGGCACTGGTTAAGATTAATGGCATAATGAATTCCACGAAGTATCTGGCAATTTTGGCTGACAATCTGGTTTCCTCTGCCAGAAGGCTGGGACTTGGCCGTAGGTGGACTTTCCAACAAGACAATGACCCAAAACATACCTCAAGATCCACACAGAAATGGTTCTGTGACAACAAAATCAATGTTCTGCCATGACCATCTCAGTCGCCGGACCTCAATCCAATCGAAAATCTGTGGGCTGAGTTTAAGAGGGCAGTTGATAAGCGCAAACCCAAGAATGTGAAGGATCTTGAAATGATCTGCATAGAGCAGGGTTCTTCAATTCCGGTCCTGGAGGGCCGAAACACCTCTGTTTTTCATCCTCACCTTCTAATCAGGGGCTAATTCAGACCTGGGACACTAGGTGAGTGCAATTAACTACCAGGTAGAAATGAAAAACAGAAGTGTTTCGGCTCTCCAGGACCGGAATTGAAGAACCCTGGCATAGAGGAATGGTCCAAAATCCCTCCAAATGTGTTCTTTAACCTTGTCAAACATTACAGGAAAAGACTCCATGCGGTTATCCTTGCCAGAGGTGGTTGCACTAAGTACTAAATGAGGAGTGCCAATAATTATGAAACTTTGACTTTGGTGACATTTATTTTGTATTAATTTATTTTGCCTTGTGAATGTTGACCTGCTTAAAAGTCTTACTCACATCGGCTACGGAGAGCGTGATCACATAGTCATCCGGAACAGCTGGTGCTCTCATGCATGCTTCAGTGTTGCTTGCCTCGAAGCGAGCAAAGAAGTGGTTTAGCTCGTCTGGTAGGCTTGTGTCACTGGGAAGCTCGCGGCTGTGCTGCCCTTTGTAGTCTGTAATAGTTTTCAAGCCCTGCCACATCCCACGAGCGTCAGAGCCGGTGTAGTATGATTCAATCTTAGTCCTGTATTGACTCTTTGCCTGTTTGATGGTTCGTCGGAGGGCATAGCGGGATTTCTTATAAGCGTCCGGGTTAGAGTCCCGCTCCTTGAAAGCGGCAGCTCTACCCTTTAGCTCGGTGCGGATGTTTCCTTTAATCCATGGCTTCTGGTTGGGGTATGTACGTACGGTCACTGTGGGGACGACATCATCAATGCACTTATTGATGAAGCCAGTGACTGATGTGGTGTACTCCTCAATGCTATCTGAAGAATCCCGGAACATGTTCCAGTCTGTGCTAGCAAAACAGTCCTGTAGCTTAGCATCTGCGTCATCTGACCACTTTTTTATTAACCAATTCACTGGTGCTTCCTGCTTTAGTTTTTGCTTATAAGCAGGAATCAGGAGGATAGAGTTATGGTCAGATTTGCCAAATGGAGGGCGAGGGAGAGCTTTGTATGCGTCTCTGTGTGTGGAGTAAAGGTGGTCTAGAGTTTTTTTTTCCTCTGGTTGCACATTTAACATGCTGGTAGAAATTAGGTAGAACTGATTTAAGTTTCCCTGCATTAAAGTCCCCGGCCACTAGGAGCGCTGCCTCTGGATGAGCGTTTTCCTGTTCACTTATGGCCTTATACAGCTCATTCAGTGCAATCTTAATGCCAGCATTGGTTTGTGGTGGTAAATAGACAGCTATGAAAAATATAGATGAAAACTCTCTTGGTAAATAGTGTGGTCTACAGCTTATCATAAGATACTCAACCTCAGGCGAGCAAAACCTCGAGACTTCCTTAGTATTTTTGATTTTGTGCACCAGCTGTTGTTTACAAATATACACAGACCGCCACCCCTTGTCTTACCGGAGTCAGCCGTTCTATCCTGCCGATGTAGCGTATAGCCCGCTAGTTGTATGTTATCCATGTTGTCGTTCAGCCACGACTCGGTGAAACATAAGATATTACAGTTTTTAATGTCCCGTTGGTAGGATAACCGTAATCTTAGGCATTCCAATTTATTTTCCAATGATTGAAGATTGGCTAATAGGATTGATGGGAGCGGCAGTTTACTCGCTCGCCGTCGGATCCTTACAAGGCACCCCGACCTACGTCCACGATATCTCCATCTCTTCCTTATGCGAATGACGGGGATTTGGGCCTTGTCTGGTGTCTGTAGGATATCCTTCACGGCCACCTCGTTGAAGAAAAATTATTCGTCCAATACGAGGTGAGTAATCGCTGTCCTGATATCCAGAAGCTCTTTTTGGTTATAAGATAAGATGGCAGAAACATTATGTACAAAATAAATTACAAATAACGCAGAAAAACACACATAATAGTACAATTGGTTAGAGGGCTGTAAAACGGCAGCCATATTCTCCGGCGCCATTCTAGTCAACCAGGTTGGTGGGAGCCACAGTAACAACGAGATTTCTTTAGTGCCTTGTTACAAACAGGATGCATGTTTTGGCTTCCTTCTTTTCACTCTGTCAATTAAGTTAGTATTGTGGAATTCCTACTATGTTGTAGATCCTTTCTCAGGTTTCTCCTATCACAGCCATTAAACTCTGTAACTGTTTTAAAGCCCCATTGGCCTCATGGTGAAATCACTGAGTGGTTTCCTTCCTCTCCAGCAACTGAGTTAGGAAGGATGCCTGTATCTTTGTAGTGACTGGGTGTATTGATACACCATCCAAAGTGTAATTAATAACTTCACCATGCTCAAAGGGATATTCAATGTATGCTTTTTTTTATTTTTACCCATCTACCAATAGGTGCCCTTCTTTGCGAGGCATTGGAAAACCTCCCTGGTCTTCGTGGTTGAATATGTGTTTGAAATTCACTGCTCGACTGAGGGACCTTACAGATAATTGTATGTGTAGAGTACAGAGATGAGGTAGTCATTCATAAATCGTGTTAAACACTATTATTGCACACAGAGTGAGTCTATGCCACTTATTATGGGACTTGTTAAGCACATTTTACTCCTGAACTTATTCATGCTTGCCATAACAAAGGTGTTTTCATTTTTTATTAATTTGTAAGCATTTTGAAAAACATATTTCCACTTTGACATTATAGGGTATTGTGTGTAGACCAGTAGCAAAAAATCTCAATTTAATCCATTTTAAATTCAGGTTGTAACACAACAAAATTAGGAAAAAGTAAAGGGGTGTGAATACTTTATGAAGGCACTGTATGTGCCTGCTGCTCCAGCTGTGGCTCGGCCCTTGTTCCTCACAGCTGATACCTCTCAGTTCAGTGAGCCGATTGCCAGCAATGCCCTCTGGCTCACCATTCCCTCTCGACGGCCACCCTGGCTCTTCCGCTGTGTCTTTGTGAGACGCAAAGTAGGTGAACGGATGATCTCCGCATGTTTGGCTCCCACTGTGAAGCAGAGAGGAGGAGGTGTGATGGTGTGGTGGTGCTTTGCTGGTGCCACTGTCTGTGATTTATTTTGAATTCAAGGCACACTTAACCAGCATGGCTACCACAGCATTCTGCAGCGATACGCCATCCCATCTGGTTTGGGATTAGTGGGACTATCATTTGTTTTTCAACAGGACAATAACCCAACACACCTCCAGACTGTGTAAGGGCTATTTTACCAAGGAGAGTGATGGAATGCTGGATCAGATTACCTGGCCTCCACAATCCCCCGACCTCAACCAAATTGAGATGGTTTGGGATGAGTCGGACCACAGAGTGAAGGAAAAGCAGCCAACAAGTGCTCAGCATATGTGGGAACTCCTTCAAGACTGTTGGAAAAGCATTCCAGGTGAAGCTGGTTGAGATAATGCCAAGAGTGCATAGCTGTCATCAAGGCGAAGGGTGGCTATTTCAAGAATCTCAAATGTAAAATATATTTTGATTTGTTTAACTTTTTTGGTTACAACATGATTCCATATGTGTTATTTCATAGTTTTGATGTCTTCACTTTTATTCTACAATGTAGAAAATAGTAAAAATAAAGAAAACCCCTGGAATGAGTAGGTGTGCTAAAACGTTTGAGCGGTAGTGTGTTTTGATTTGTTTAAATCTTTTTTGGTTACTACATGATTCCATATGTGTTATTTCATAGGTTTGATGTCTTCACTATTATTCTACAATGTAGAAAATATTAAAAATAAAGAAAACCCCTGGAATGAGTAGGTGTGTCCAAACTTTTCACTGGTACTGTATGTAAATGTAATATTTCAGTTTTTTATTTTTAAAAATCTGTTTTTGTTTTGTCATTATGGGGTATTGTGTGTAGATTGATGAGGGAAAAAAATACAATTTCATCAATGTTAGAATAAGGCTGTAAACTAACAAAGGGTGGAAAAAGTCAAGGGGTCTGAATACTTTCCGAAGGCATTGCCAAACATTCAGCACCTGCAGTCCAGAACAGCTCACTTCCTCTCCAGGGTCCGACTAACTTGTAGTTCTCTTTTTGAGGATTGCCATCACCACAGCAGCCTAACTACCATGGCCTGACGATGATGTCTACCTGAGACTCCAAGCCAAACTCTACAGAGTTCACCCCTCCCACGGATCCTTCATCTGCAGCCCTTAGCTTCATCCGGTCCATTCTCATTTCCCTCCTGAATCCTCATTCTCACATCCATTCAATTTCCTCAATAAATATTCTAAACCCATTTCAATGTCTGGTCCTTAAACTCCTTAAACACCGTAATCACAACATTCTTCAATTGGGTGCAGCTGGTAGCCTAGTGGATAAAAGCGTTGGGCCAGTAACTGAAATGTTGCTGTTTCGAATCCCTGAGCCGACTAGGTGAAAAATCTCTGCCCTTGAGCATGGCATTTAACCCTAATTGCTCCTGTAAGTCACTCTGGATAAGAGCGTCTGCTAAATGGCAAATGTAAACTGGTAGTTCAGAACACCACAGTTTACGTTGAATTAAACGTTGCACACCGTTGTGTTGTGCTGAATTACCTCGAAGGCAGAACCAATGTGATTGGTTGGATGAAAGCTCAGAGGGCAGAGCCTACATGTGAGTCAAATTAAAAAAGGTTAGCTGGGAGGTAGGTTGGAGGGTGGTGGAGGGAGTAAAAACCGGGTTGCGACAAGGTCGCCAGTTAGAATCCCAATCCAAACCTTACCCAACATATTTAGGCTGGGATTCCATCGATCCACCTTGATTCAATCAGTTCAGCGTCAACCCATGATAACCGACAACTGCATATCATAATCATTGCTTTTGTTTAGGCTATGTCAGAGGTGTAACTGTGTTGGAGCTGTCAAATCAGTGAGTGGCTGCCCTTGTGGTCATTGTCACAAAACCACACCCATCCTTAAATCCCACCCATGTTAGGGAGTTCAGATGAGAGTGTAGGCTATTTAGAAATAATGCCACTCAAAATGAAAATCATTCAACAAAATAAGGATTTATATCAGTTTATCAAGGTGTAGATTAATTACATCACACATACCAGTGTTTGAACTTGTAATACGGCTGCATGGGATTTCTAATAATGCTACTCGCATGCCATGCATCCAATGGCAATGTCCGCGATGGTTATAATGCCGGGAGCCGCTTGTAGATTTGACAGCTACAACCCGGGTAATAGCGGGTTAACGCTAATCTTATTGAATGCTGCCCCTAATCAGTAGGCAGAGGTTACAGTGGCCGGTGAGAGTGAAAAGAAGAAAAGGTCCACATCAAATGATGTTTAAACACTAGAGACCAGTGTGTTCCAGGAATAGAGTGGCTTTTGCGTCTCTTTGATATTTTGAAGGAGAAATTGTGCACCAATATTGAATTTTAAAGACCTGTTATAATAAATTAACTGCCCTTTAATATAGACCACATGAACAATTATATAAAACAGATTTCTTATATTAATAAAACTTGCTAGTGTCAACAATCAGCATTTTTCCAACTTCTATGAATATTTTAACCCACTTAACCCCAACATTTCCCAAAGTTTTCACCATTATTGTAAAGGGTTGGATTCAATCCGTATCGCGGAAGACCCATGTTAAAATGTAAAGGTAATTTCCAATTGGGCCGTCATATGCAGCGTTTACCGTGAATACAGTCTCCACAAACGCGGGAACACTGCCTTTAAATTTCAATCATGCGCTGTAGTGCATGTCTTCCGTGTTACAGATTGAATTGAGCCCCAAGTTACTTTGTTCCTTTGACAAAGAACTCCATTAAATCCATAGCGCCTAAGATCAGCGTTGTACCATGACTGAAATTTAAAGGCAATGTTCCAGCATTAGCGGAGACTGCATTCACGGTAAACACTGCATATGTCAGCTCAATCAGAGATTACTTTTACATTTCGATCACGCAATGTAATGCTTCAGTGATACAGATTGAATCGAGCCCAAAGTAATTTCTTAACACTATTTATTTCACATCATTAGTGATTCATTTACATTTGTCCCTCATTTTAATGTCAACCCTGTTACATGAACTGAACTCTCGTTTTAATATGGTGAAACTATTCCTATTTTTTTTTGTTATATCTTTTTTGTTGATATATTGAACATACTGTATAATAGTCAAATCATAGTGTAAAAGCAGGTGGCTGGTTCTACTCTTTTAGGCCATTTTCTGGTGTTGTGTGGTGAAAAACGGAGCGGGTTGAGCATGACATGTCAACCTTGTTACCCATAGATAGATAGGCTTAAAAATTGGGGAAAGTAGCATTTTATTGCCCCTCTCTGTTGCAGACAACAAGCTTCCATTCCCCCTGTCACAAGGGGAGTTATGGCTGATTTAAGATGACAACTTCAACGCTGTTACTTTAGTTGTCACTTAAAGGGCGATTGCACTTCCTGATTTGGCATTGTTTTACATTTGGTTCATTAAGAAACGGCCATGACTGAATTCAAACGTGAGTTGGTTTTGGGGTGTGGTTTGATGTGGGTGTCTCGTGTGTGTGTGTGTGTGTGTGTTTGTGTTCGCTGGTGGAAAGAGTTAGATAAATAATTTGCTAAATAATTTTTCTATCTTCAGCCGGCTGGTGTGCGACCGTGGCAAAATTGGTTTGACTTTGGATTGCCTATCTCCGGGGCTAGGTAGGGACTGTCAATAAATTACACAAAGTAAATGAGACGATATTTTCATGTTGCACACCTTTTAGTTTTCTCATTAAATGCCTTCAATATTTGTATATGAATTTCTACAATTTATAGTTGGTTTGAGTTTTATAAGTCATTGAAATTTGGAGCTATTGGAATTAACATATTGACCAATTTACATTGTGTAATTTACAGATGGACCCTAACTAGCCCCATAGGGATATCCAATGTCAACCCAAATTTACCATGGGCATTACGAGCTGCACTCCGAATTGATGATTAACTTTGGGCATATGGGCAGGATTGAAACAAACCCAACCTTCATTTACATTGTGATGCAGTCATGACCACAAGTCTCACAAAACTCAGTTCATGTGAAATAAAACAATTATTGACCAAATTACACTACCCAAAACGCACTCTTTTGGTGGAATGACCTATCTATGATCACATTTGTTTCTGCCCTTCAGGCAGAGCTGTCCTCAGAACAAGATAGAATAAGAACAATCTTTGTTTGTACTGTCATTGGAAAATTTGAAGAAAGTATGTATAGCTTTTAATCGAGTAAAAAATAAATAATGGGGTGCATTGCTGGTAGGCTGTTCAGCTACTTAAAACTTTGAAATGCTTCATTGTTGTGAAATCGGCTGTGTGTAAAACATGCCAAAACTTTTTGCATTTTAAGGCTGATGTTCAATTATGTAACGCAAGGATGCAGGAACTCAATGCCCAGTGCTTTTGGGTAATGAGGTGTTGCATCTGAGGTTTTGGGTTCATCCTCATCAGTTGTGCTTTTGTGTGCATGCTTCCGTAGCCCCTCAAATTAAAATATCATTACACATGATTCTGAAGCACTGTAATAAAAAAATAATAATAACAGAGACCACTCTTTTCATAATTATGTTTAAGTATGGTCCTCTGGTCCTCTGTAGCTCAGCTGGTAGAGCACGGCGCTTGTAACGCCAAGGTAGTGGGTTCGATCCCCGGGACCACCCATACACAAAAAAAATTATGCACGCATGACTGTAAGTCGCTTTGGATAAAAGCATATTATTATTATTAAGTAAAATTGGATAAATAGTGGGGTATAAAACAGAGAATAGGGGAAGACTATGCATTGAGCTGGCAAATCAGAACGGAGAGAGGAGGGGGGTACAGGTAAAGAGGGGGAATTGTTAACACGAGGAGTAAACAGGAGGACAATGATGAGAAGAATAGAAAAGGTGGGATGTCGGTTTTAGTAAAGTGGAAATAGAATGGAGGTAGGGAAGGAAGTTGGGACAATAGTAGAGGATGAAACAGTTAGGTAATTGTACTTGATGTCATTTTATCATCCAATTGTTGAGTCGCCAGTAGGACATTTGGGGCCATAACATTTGATACAATAGCAGTGAGGGAGCAAGTCCCCAGGGCCCATTAGCAGTCCTGGTAAAACAAAAGGGATAAACTGGGACACTCAACTTCTCACAAAAGCGAGTTTGTTGAGTTCCGAAAAAGAAACCCTTATCCAATTCAATAGCAGGAGCTGCCGGATAGATTTGCATTTCAAAGCTGACTGTGTTGTGTTTTCCCCCACAAATAATAAACACATTTTTAATTAAGTTCCGCTCTTGTCAAGAACTGATTTTGTTAATAAGATTGCCCTGAAATGTCTGAATATTAAAAAGAGAAAGCTTGTGCATTATTCAACAGCCTGCATTGTGATGGTAAAAAAGAGGGAGAAAAAACTACTGAGAACTTACAAAGCAATCAGTTATACTGTGTGTGGGAGCTACTTGCAGGAATCTGCCACTAGCAATCTATTTTCATCTCTTACTTAATACACTATTCATACACCATATCAAGTTGTAATTAAGAAGCCCCCTAGAAAACTAAGGGAGGATGAGAGGGAACAAACTTAGTTATTGCACACGCCAAGTTTGGGCAGAATTTGGTGCAGCTGCATGAGGCCCTGAGATAGAACTTTGAATACAAAGCTGGGAACAATCTCCTGGGTTGATACGTGCAGCAGCATTTATTATTCTGCTGTTTTGTTGTTGTTTGTACTCTCCTCGGCACCTATAGGGTATTGTAGTCTGATAAAAACACCTGCCTCGTAGGAGTTAAGACACAGAATATAGATAGAATGTGCTCTATTTTACTACAGTCGGATCCACTGATACATGGGAAGATATTATCCGTCGCTCTTTATGCCCGGTGGAATTAGTGTAAAAAGAATCCATGATTCTTTATCCCCTCAAACCACAGTGAGGCTTATGTACAGTTGAAGTCGGAAGTTTACATACACCTTAGCCAAATACATTTAAACTCAGTTTTTCACAATTCCTGACATTTAATCCTAGTAAGAATTCCCTGTCTTAAGTCAGTTAGGATCACCACTTTATTTTAAGACTGTGAAATGTCAGAATAATAATAGAGAGAATGATTTATTTCAGCTTTTATTTCTTTCATCACATTCCCAGTGGGTCAGAAGTTTACATACACTCAATTAGTATTTGGTAGCATTGCCTTTTAAATTGTTTCACTTGGGTCAAACATTTCGGGTAGCCTTCCACAAGCTTCCCACAATAAGTGGGTAAATTTTGGCCCATTCCTCCTGACAGAGCTGGTGTAACTGAGTCAGGTTTGTAAGCCTCCTTGTTTGTTCTGCCCACACATTTTCTATAGGATTGAGGACAGGGCTTTGTGATGGCCACTCCAATACCTTGACTTTGTTGTCCTTAAGTCATTTTGCCACAACTTTGGAAGTATGCTTGGAGTCATTGTCCATTTGGAAGACCCATTTGCGACCAAGCTTTAACTTCCTGACTGATGTCTTGAGATGTTGCTTCAATATATCCACATAATTTTCCTTCCTAATGATGCCATCTATTTTGTGAAGTGCACCAGTCCCTACTGCAGCAAACCAACCCCACAGCATGATGTTGCCACCCCCGTGCTTCACGGTTGGAATGGTGTTCTTCGGCTGGCAAGCTCCCCCCTTTTCCTCCAAACATAACGATGGTCATTATTGCCAAACAGTTTTTTTTGTTTAATCAGACCAGAGGACATTTCTACAAAAAGTATGATCTTTGTCCCCATGTGCATTTGCAAACTGTAGTCTGGCTTTTTTATGGCGGTTTTGGAGCAGTGGCTTCTTCCTTGCTGAGCGGCCTTTCAGGTTATATAGGACTCATTTTACTGTGGATATAGATACTTTTGTACCTGTTTCCTCCAGCATCAAGGTCCTTTGCTGTTGTTCTGGGATTGATTTGCACTTTTCGCACCAAAGTACGTACATCTCTAGGAGACAGAACGCGTCTCCTTCCTGAGCGGTATGACGGCTGCGTGGTCCCATGGTGTTTATACTTGCATACTATTGTTTGTACAGATGAACATGGTACCTTCAGGCGTTTGGAAATTGCTCCCAAGGATGAACCAGAATTGTGGAGGTCTAGAATTTTTTTCTTGAGGTCTTGGCTGATTTCTTATGTCAAGCAAAGAGGCACTGAGTTTGAAGGTAGGCCTTGAGGAAATACATCCACAGATACACGTCCCCAATTGACTCAAATTATGTCAATTAGCCTATCAGAAGCTTCTAAAGCCATGACATCATTTTCTGGAATTTTCCAAGCTGTTTAAATGCACAGTCAACTTAGTGAATGTAAACTTCTGACCCACTAGAATTGTGATACAGTGAATTATAAGTGAAATAATCTGTCTGTAAACAATTGTTGGAAAAATTACTTGTGTCATGCACAAAGTAGATGTCCTAACCGACGTGCCAAAACTATAGTTTGTTAACAAGAAATTTGTGGAGTGGTTGAAAAACAGGTTTTAATGACTCCAACCTAAGTGTATGTAAACTTCCGACTTCAACTGTAAGTAAGGTACAGTATAAGTGGTCCCACTATAAACCAATTACAACTTAGAAAGGCTTTAAATAGCATACATAAAGTTTGACATAAATGCTTCACAAATCATAATGTATTAAAATGGTATGTAAAGTGTGACATATCAGTTCCCTATGCATGGTGCATAAATCACTATGTCAACTCCCCAAAAAGCTGTGATTTATAAAGGGTGACATAGCATTATTTTATGACATAATGTTATTACTAATAGGCTAAACCTATTAGCTAAACCTATGCACACCACCAATTTTTTTATTTATTTCACCTTTATTTAACCAGGTAAGCCAGTTGAGAACAAGTTCTCATTTACAACTGTAGCTCAGCTGGTAGAGCACGGCGCTTGTAACGCCAGGGTAGTGGGTTCGATCCCCGGGACCACCCATACACAAAAATGTATGCACACATGACTGTAAGTCGCTTTGGATAAAAGCGTCTGCTAAATGGCATATTATTATTATTACAACTGCGACCTGGCCAAGAAAAAGCAAAGCAGTGCGATAAAAACAACAACACAGAGTTACATATGGGGTAAAACAAAACAAAGTCAAAAATACAACAGAAAAAATATATATATACAGTGTGTGCAAATGTAGCAAGTTATGGAGGTAAGGCAATAAATAGGCTATAGTGCAAAATAATTACAATTAGTATTAACACTGGAATGATAGATGTGCAAGAGATGATGTGCAAATAGAGATACTGGGGTACAAATGAGCAAAATAAATAACAATATAGGGATGAGGTAGTTGGGCGGGCTAATTTCAGATGGGCTGTGTACAGGTGCAGTGATCGGTAAGGTGCTCTGACAACTGATGCTTAAAGTTAGTGAGGGAGATAAGTGTCTCCAGCTTCAGAGATTTTTGCAATTTGTTCCAGTCATTGGCAGCAGAGAACTGGAAGGAATGGCGGCCAAAGGAGGTGTTGGCTTTGGGGATGACCAGTGAGATATACCTGCTGGAGCGCATACTACGGGTGGGTGTTGCTATGGTGACCAATGAGCTAAGATAAGGCGGGGATTTGCTAAGCAGTGATTTATAGATGGCCTGGAGCCAGTGGGTTTGGCGACGAATATATAGTGAGGACCAGCCAACAAGAGCGTACAGGTCACAGTGGTGGATAGTGTATGGGGCTTTGGAGACAAAACGGATGGCACTGTGATAGACTACATCCAATTTGCTGAGTAGAGTGTTGGAGGCTATTTTGTAAATGACATCGCCGAAGTCAAGGATCGGTAGGATAGTCAGTTTTACGAGGGCATGTTTGGCAGCATGAGTGAAGGAGGCTTTGTTGCGAAATAGGAAACCGATTCTAGATTTAACTTTGGATTGGAGATTCTTAATGTGAGTCTGGAAGGAGAGTTTACAGTCTAACCAGACACCTAGGTATTTGTAGTTGTCCACATACTCTAGGTCAGACCCGTCGAGAGTAGTGATTCTAGTCGGGTGGGCGGGTGCAAGCAGCGTTCGGTTGAAGAGCATGCATTTAGTTTTACTAGTGTTTAAGAGCAGTTGGAGGCTACTGAAGGAGTGTTGTATGGCATTGAAGCTCGTTTGGAGGTTTGTTAACACAGTGTCCAATGAAGGGCCAGATGTATACAAAATGGTGTCGTCTGCGTAGAGGTGGATCTGAGAGTCACCAGCAGCAAGAGCGACATCATTGATATACACAGAGAAAAGAGTTGGCCCAAGAATTGAACCCTGTGGCACCCCCATAGAGACTGCCATAGGTCCAGACAACAGGCCCTCCGATTTGACACATTGAACTCTATCCGAGAAGTAGTTGGTGAACCAGGCGAGGCAGTCATTTGAGAAACCAAGGCTATTTAGTCTGCCAATAAGAATGCGGTGGTTGACAGAGTCGAAAGCCTTGGTCAGGTCAATGAAAACGGCTGCACAGTACTGTCTATTATCGATCGCGGTTATAATATCGTTTAGGACCTTGAGCGTGGCTGAAGTGCACCCATGACCAGCTCGGAAACCGGATTGCATAGCGGAGAAGGTACGGTGGGATTCGAAATGGTCGGTGATCTGTTTGTTAACTTGGCTTTCAAAAACTTTTGAAAGGCAGGGCAGGATGGATATGGGTCTGTAACAGTTTGGATCTAGAGTGTCACCCCCTTTGAAGAGGGGGATGACCGCGGCAGCTTTCCAATCTCTGAGGATCTCAGACGTTACGAAAGAGAGGTTGAACAGGCTAGTAATAGGGGTTGCGACTATTTTGGCTGCTAGTTTTAGAAAGAAAGGGTCCAGATTGTCTAGCCCAGATGATTTGTAGGGGTCCAGATTTTGCAGCTCTTTCAGAACATCAGCTGTCTGGATTTGTGTGAAGGAGAAGCGGGGGGGGGGGCATGGGCAAGTTGCAGCGGAGGGTGCAGAGCTGGTGGCCGGGGTAGTGGTAGCCAGGTGGAAAGCATGGCCAGCCGTAGCAAAATGCTTGTTGAAATTCTCGATTATTGTAGATTTATCGGTGGTGATAGTGTTTCCTAGCCTCAGTGCAGTGGGCAGCTGGGAGGAAGTGCTCTTATTCTCCATGGACTTTACAGTGTCCCAAAACTTTTTGGAGTTAGTGCTACAGGATGCAAATTGCTGTTTGAAAAAGTTAGCCTTTGCTTTCCTAACTGCTTGTGTATATTGGTTCCTAACTTCCCTGAAAAGTTGCATATCGCGGGGGCTATTTGATGCTAATGCAGTACGCCACAGGATGTTTTTGTGCTGGTCAAGGGCAGTCAAGTCTGAGGAGAACCAGGGGCTATATCTGTTCTTAGTTCTGTATTTTTTTAATGGGGCATGTTTATTTAAGATTGAGAGGAAATTACTTTTAAAGAACAACCAGGCATCCTCTACTGACGGAATGAGATCTATATCCATCCAGGATACCTGGGCCAGGTCAATTAGGAAGGCCTGCTCGCTGAAATGTTTTTGGGAGCGTTTGACAGTGATGAGGGGTGGTCGTTTGACCGCGGACCCGTTACGGACGCAGGCAATAAGGCAGTGATCGCTGAGATCCTGGTTGAAGACAGCGGAGGTGTATTTAGAGGGTAAGTTAGTCAGGATGATATCTATGAGGGTACCCATGTTTACGGATTTAGGGTTGTACCTGGTAGGTTCGTTGATAATTTGTGTGAGATTGAGGGCATCTAGTTTAGATTGTAGGATGGCCGGGGTGTTAAGCATATCCCAATTTAGGTCACCAAGCAGTACGAACTCTGAGGATAGATGGGGGGCAATCAATTCACATATGGTGTCCAGGGCACAGCTGGGGGCTGAGGGGGGTCTGTAGCAAGCGGCAACAGTGAGAGATTTATTTCTGGAAAGGTGGATTTTTTAGAAGTAGAAGCTCAAACTGTTTGGGCACAGACCTGGATAGTATGATAGAGATCTGCAGGCTATCTCTACAGTAGATTGCAACTCCACCCCCTTTGGAAGTTCTATCTAGACAGAAAATGTTATAGTTGGGGATGGAAATTTCAGAATTTTTGGTGGCCTTCCTAAGCCAGGATTCAGACACTGCTAGAACATCAGGGTTGGCGGAGTGTGCTAACGCAGTGAATAACTCAAACTTAGGAAGGAGGCTTCTGATATTTACGTGCAGAAAACCAAGGCTTTTACGGTTACAGAAGTCAACAAATGATAGCTCCTGGGGAGTAGGAGTGATACTGGGGGCTGCAGGGCCTGGGTTAGCCTCTACATCACCAGAGGAACAGAGGAGGACTAGAATAAGGATACGACTAAAGGCTTTAAGAACTGGTCTTCTAGTGCGTTGGGTACATAGAATAAAGGGGGCAGTTCTCCGGGCGTTGTAGAAAAGATTCAGGGCATTATGTACAGAAAAGGATATGGAAGGATATGAGTACAGTTGAGGTAAACCTAAGCGTTGGGTAACAATGAAAGAGATAGCATCACTGAAGGCACCGATTGAGCCGGTCTCGGCGTGTATGGGGGGTGGAACAAAGGAACTATTTGAGGCAGTTTGAGAGGGACTAGGGGTTCTACAGTGAAATTGTATAATAAGAACTAACCCAAACAGCAATAGGCAAAGCATATTGACAAGGGAGAGAGGCATAAAGCAATCACAGGTGTTATTAGAGAGAGCTAAGACAACAACTGGTAATAGCGATAAAGTTTGGGCTGAGGCTAAACAGAATAAACAGGACAGGGTACCGTGTAAAGGAACAGTCCAGCAGGCATCAGCTGTGCAGCTGAGTGATCATAAGGTCCAGTGAACAGCAATATGTGAGTCCGAGAGCAGTTCAAATTGGTGCTTCAGCACAGCTAGCAGGGAGCACAGTTGTGGTTTGCGTGTGCTAGCGGGCCGGGGCTAGTAGATGGATCTTCATGGTCGTCGCAATGGGAAGCCTGTTGAAACCACATCAGACGATTTCGTCGGCAAACCAGTCGTGTTGGATCGGCGGGGCTCAGTGTCAACACTAGGAGGTCCCGTCCGGTTGACAGAGAGGTAGATAGCCGGGAGATGGGCCTGAGGCTAGCTCAAGGCTAACTGGTGCTTGCTATGGGGCAATGGTAATTAGCCAACAACAGGTTGCAGCTAGCTAGCTGGTTGTGATGATCCGGCGCTAGGGTCCAGTGATTCCGGCAGAAAGTGCGATAAGCTCTGGGTCGATAGCACGCTGTGCAGACTGGCCGACGAATTGTCCAGGCTAGAGCTAGAGCTGGCTGGTGGATAGTGTAGGCCACGGACAATGGTGAAGACGCTAACGGTGACTAATAGCAAGTAGCCATTCAGTTGCAGCTACACTAGTTTCAGCTTAAGGTTCTTGATGAAAGTTGTAAAGAAATAATAGAATCCTTTCCACGTTGGGTGAGGCGGGTTGCAGGAAAGTATATTTAGTTAAAAATTGAGAAATATATACAAAATAGACAAAAAACAAGAAACGGGATATTTACACTAGGATAATGAATAAAACCACGACCGCACTGCTACGCCATCTTGGAACGACCAACCAGGCCTTTATGGTAGAGTGGCCAGACGGAATACACTCCTCAGTAAAAGGCATATGACAGCCCGCTTGGAGTTTGCCAAAAGGCACCTAAAAGACTCTCAGACCATGAGAAACAAGATTCTCTGGTCTGATGAAACCAAGATTGAACTCTATGGCCTGAATGCCAAGCGTCACATCTCGAGGAAACCTGACTCCATCCCTACGGTGAAACATGGTGGTGGCAGCATCATGCTGTGAGATGTTTTTCAGCGGCAGGGACTGAGAGACTAGTCAGGATCGAGGGAAAGATGAACGGAGCAAGCGCTCAGGACCTCATACTGGGGTGAAGGTTCACCTTCAAACAGGACAACGACCCTAAGCACACAGCCAAGACAACGCAGGAGTGGCTTCGGGACAAGTCTCTGAATGTCCTTGAGTGGCCAAGCCAGAGTCTGGACTTGAACCGATTGAACATCTCTGGAGAGACCTGAAAATAGCTGTGCAGCGACACTCCCCATCCAACCTGACAGAGCTTGAGGAGATCTGCAGAGAAGAATAGGAGAAACTCCCCAAATACAGGTGTGCTAAGCTTGAAGCGTCATACCCAAGAAGACTCGAGGCTGTAATCGCTGCCAAAGGTGCTTCAACAATGTACTGAGTACTTTATTAAAAACTGTTTTTGCTTTGTCATCATTTTACAATAAGGCTGTAACGTAACAAAATGTGGAAAAAGTGAAGGGGTCTGAATACTTTCTGAATGCACTGCTCTGTATACAGTATGTGTTTGACTGAACTGAATGGTTAAGACTGCGTTGTATTCTGGGTTACCCTGTGCACATACAGGCACCACACTCACATGTGCAAGACATCTGACCAGCCCCTAGAATATTTCCCATCATCTCTCATTGTTAGTGTGCAGTCAGTGTGTGTGTGTGTGTGTGTGTGTGTGTGTGTGTGTGTGTGTGTGTGTGTGTGTGTGTGTGTGTGTGTGTGTGTGTGTGTGTGTGTGTGTGTGTGTGTGTGTGTGTGTGTGTGCGTGTGGTCAGTGATTTGGGCTTAAATTGATCCTGTGGAGTAATGAACACCAACTGCCTTTATCCACACATGACCGAGCAGCACCATGGAGGGAATTCCCCCCAAGAGTACTCATAAGCGCCAATTTAGAAGATTAGCTCTTTGACCACAGATGAAGCATTTTCCATATGGTGGCCTTTGTCTATACCGTTCCATTTTGAAGTACGGATTCAAATGTCTGATTCTATGTATTGTCCTCTCACATGGAACTTGAGTGAGATGGTACAGTAATGTTACACCCACAGCAATACAGCCAAAAGCAGAAGCAACCCAAGAGCCTCCTCTTACCTACTTAGGGTTGTATCTCATCCCCATTATTTTGCTAATTTGCACCCCAGTATCTCTATTTGCACATCATCTTCTGCACATCTATCATTCCAGTGTTAATACTAAATACCTCCATAACTTACTACATTTGCGCCGACTGTATATAGATTTTCTATTGTGTTATTGACTGTATGTTTTGTTTTATCCCATGTGTAACTCTGTGTTGTTGTTGTTTTTATCGCACTGCTTTGCTGTATCTTGGCCAGGTCGCAGTTGTAAATGAGAACTTGTTCTCAACTGGCTTACCTGGTTAAATAGCTTAGTGGTTAAGAGCGTTGTGCCAGTAACCGAAAGGTCGCTTGTTCTAATCCCTGAGCCGACTAGGTGAAAAATCTGTCGATGTGCCCTTGAGCAAGGCACTTAACCCTAATTGCTCCTGTAAGTCGCTCTGGATAAGAGCGTCTGCTAAAATATTTTTTTTTAAATAAAGGTGGAATAAAATAAATAAATAAAAGTATCGTGACTTTGCATTTGTGCACAGAACTCAAACTTCAGTGCAAATCTTGCACAATGCATCACGGTTTATGTTGGACATTTTATTTGTCAATGTTTCTAAGAATGCAGCAATTATTCAACCATAATTACAGCACAAAATACAAAAATGTATTTTATCTGCTGTTCATGCAGTGACTGTAAAGTTGAAAAAATAATAAAACATGTAAATCGCCAGCTGTAACATTTGGAACTCACCAAGAATAATTTGCCATCCTGTCTGTTTAAAAGGTGAGTCATTTTGCTCATTGCCCAGGTTGTAGTTTGCATGTCAAATGGGTGTTTACAGGTGTAGGGGCTAGGGGTCCATTTGGAATTGGGCATGAATATGTGAACTGTGAAGCGTGCTGTGTACCAGCTAACTTTATATGGGCTAAAGCCAGGAAGTGGAGTCCAAATAGGACTTGTCAACAAGCATTACTTCCTGTGTATCTGGGAGTAGGGTGAAGTTGCCCCTAGACGCTGATCTTGGGTCAGTTTTGCATTTTCCACACTAAGGTGAGGTGAGGGATGGGGGAGGGGAAGCTGATCCTAGATCTGTACCTAGGGGAAACTATGCCCCGGAGCGTGTACCTGTAGGAACTTGAGCCTATCTAGGAAGTCGTTGACGTAGCTGTCCAGGGGTTTGAGGCTGGGGTAGGACTTCTTCATCCACATGCCAGGGACACGGCATTTCAGAATGCTGTTCACCACCTCCTCCAGCTCAGCGGACATCGCCACCAGGCCCTGACACACACGCAGTCACACACACACACACACACACACACACAAACAGACAGACAGACAGACAGACAGACACACACACACATACACACAATTAAGATGAGAGTTATGGCAAAACATTGGATCTATAGTGTGCCAGCCTATAAAATGCATAAATCATAATACGCTCATAAATACACACAGAGAAGAACTCATTCATTAGGTCCTAAGCGGGTATGCTGAACAGTGAACACTGTAGCCCATCTCAGAACATGGAATAGAGTCACAGACTGTGGAGTGTAGCTGCAAGGAAGAGATCCAGGCTTGTCCCTTTGGAACATCCCTCCGGAGACATGTGACAGACAAATAATGAGCACTCTTATCATCATAGATGGGTCCATTTGATAAGGGCTATGCAAGAGGCTCCACTCCACTTGAATCACTGCCACCTCCTGATAACCCTACTCGTCATCCTGTTCCTGCTTGAATCCCACAGGACTAGAGCTTCATCTGAAGAGTTGACTCAGACAGGGACTTATTTCAAAAACCCCTACTGAACAGGTTAGAAGGCTTTAGTGTGGGAGCTCTACAGTGGCAGTACCCTAGGGAGGCTCCCTAGAGCTAGTGTCTGTTTCTGAATGGATTACTAGGCCTCACTTAGACACGGAGGGAGCACAACTGAAGCCCACTAGTAGGATCTAGGCAGAGATTAGTCCAGCGTTTGAATAGAAGACTGAAGAACTCTCTGAGAGGCGTTGGATGGATGCAGAGCTCCGAAAGTACCTCATGGGATGCGTAGGCTGCATTGTTTACATCTTTCTTGTTTACATTTGTGTTGGTGGCCCAGGCTTTGAGTGTATACATAATGAAGTGCGAGTGTGGTTTTAATCTAGTCAATAGAGAACTTGAACTGCTTTAGTTGACAGGAATCTTAACGCTCTTGAGCCCAGCTCTGCTTTTCAGTGGGGTAGAACAGTGGCTAGCCCTTTGCATTAAAAATCTACTTTTCATCATGTCCATTTGAACCAGTTCACTTAACCTCTTAAGGATCGGACAATTTTTTAAAAAATTTAGCCTAAAATGACATACCCAAATCTAACTGCCTGTAGCTTAGGACCTGAAGCAAGGATATGCATATTCTTGATACTATTTGAAAGGAAACACTTTGAAGTTTGTGGAAATGTGAAATTAATGTAGGATAATATAACATATTAGATCTGGTAAAAGATAATACAAACATTTTTGAAATGCAAGAGAAAGGCCACAATATAATATTGCAGTTTAGGGGCAATTTAGATTTTGGCCACGAGATGGCAGCAGTGTGTGCGCAAAGTTTCAGGTTGATCCAGTGAAGCGTTGCAATACTGGACTATTTTGTATCAAGTCTGCCCAAATGTGCCGAATTGGTCAATTGATACATGTTCAAGTACATAACTATAGAAAACATCCAAAATGACATGGTAATACAAAATTTAAGTTTACACACTCCCAGGAATGTCATACATGGCCGGGCGGGGTGGGTGTGGAGCCAGAGACAGCAGGGGTTCAAACTGTAGAACCCAGTTCCAACATTTGAATATAGAAATTGATTTTATCAAACAAAACTATGCTACATTTTATCTCTGGGACCCTTAGGATGACAAATCAGAGCAAGATTACTGAATGTAAGTACATTATTTACCTTCAGAGGTGAATGTATCAAACCAATTGCCGTGATAAGTTTTTTGTTGTTGTGCACTCTCCTCAAACAATAGCATGGTATTTTTTCACTGTAATAGCTACTCTAAATTGGACAGTGCAGTTAGTTTAAGAAGAATTGAAGCTTTCTACCCATTTAAGACATGTCTATGTCCTGGAAAGTCCTGTTACTTACAACAGTCATGCTAAAAAACATTAGCGCACGTTAGGTCAATCGTCCCATATACAGGACACCGATCCCGTAGCGGTTAAAACGAGCCCTATTCATAGATTGCATCTCCGTGACTCGGTCACATCACGTCATTGTTCTGAACATTTTAAAGACGTCTCAGCCATAGTGACTCCCAAAAGTCGAGTGGTGTCCAATCATTCTGATGACATTATGATTGTTTCGTCTAAATGACACTATAATGGCTTGAAAATATGATGTCATTGCTAAAGTAGGCAAAATTCAACCAGCTCTCACATTCTCACGTCAGAATTAGACGTTCATCCATGTTTCTCAAACATCAAATTTTGAAGTTGTTGCAAATGTCAAATTTCAAAGTGTTTAAGGTTACGTTTAGGCATTAACTCTGAAATCTAAGGTTAGGCATTAACTCTGAATGGTTAAGGTAAGGGTTCAGGTTTGTGATACGCTTAAAACAAAATTCTAAAACACAACATTCTATCGCTGGATTCGAACATGCAACCTTTGGCACCAGAGGCAGATATTTAGGCCCATCCACCATCTCCGTCCACAACACCGAAACCTACTTGAAGGTAACAGCGCTCACTTTTGCCCCTAGGGGCCTTTTTCCATGTCATCTCCCGACGTCCTCAGACATTAAATAACTTTATCATTATAATATTGTAAAATTTACTTTAGACAGATGGCTAGAAAAGTTTGTCAAAAATACCTGCTACTAACGTTAATGCTACTAATCCGGTGCTCTCCCCTCACTCTTAGCTAGCTAACGTTATACTACATCTAAAGGTCATTTCTCACCAAGTCTGTTTTTTTAGTCCAAATAATTTGAAAGCAAGAGAATGACTGCAGCAACAGCGTTTGTGACGTTATGTGAATATTTAGGAAAATTGGGAAATAACACATCAGACTTGGTGTGAATGGGTTTGTGCGTCAAAATCATAATCTGTATTTTTATTGAAATTCGAAAGAAAAGTCAAGAGTTGCAGGTGTAATTAGCCCACCCAATTACCTCATCCCCATATTGCTATTGATTTTTCTCATTTGCACCCCAGTATCTCTATTTGCACATCAATCACTCCAGTGTAAATACTAAATTGTAATTATTTTGCACTATGGCCTATTTATTGCCTTACCTCCATAACTTACTACATTTGCACACACTGTATATAGATTTTCTATTGTGTTATTGGCTGTATGTTTTGTTTTATCCCATGTGTAACTCTGTGTTGTTGTTGTTTTTATCGCACTGCTTTGCTTTATCTTGGCCAGGTTGTTCTCAACTGGCCTACCTGGTTAAATAAAGGTTAAATAAAAAAATACAAATAAATACCATGGAAATAGAATGTTTGAGCTACATTGTGATTTCAAAAATTTGGTTATTGTTATTGTAACATCAATCTGACGACGTCACAATGATGACCAATGGTTTCCCAACTAATTATTTACTCCTTTTGAAATGTCATTGTGTTTTCAAGCCACTTTTATATACTTAAGATGGAATCGTCATCAGCGCCAATTGAGAATGCATTAGGAAGAACGTTCAGTTGGTCACCAGTCCTCAAGAGAACGTTCATCCAGTCATGCTTGCACCAATTCAGTGCTATTAAATGCATTAGTGGGAGTGAACGAGTGCACACTTCTGGAGAAGGGTAGTGAATCGGAACGTAGCCTTCTTACTTTGATGGCTTTCTGGATGTTGATGCTGGTGTCTCGGAGTATCCTGAGCAGGTTGTTGAAGAGGCACGTCTCCTGCACAAGCACCGTGTTCATGCTCTGGTTGTAGCTAGTGGGGAAACAACGCCTTGATGTCAAAGTCAGGCGGCAGGTTGCTGAGGACGTCCACTACCACATCGTACACCATGTCATCTGACGACTTGGCATCACTGCCTGAGGGGCGAGACTGACAGGACACAGAGAAGTTAGGGTGTGCTAATTTGGACAACAAATCACATTTTGTGCTACTTAGTGTATGTTCAAGCTGAAAACATTGTAAGATATTCCATTTATTTTACCAGTGTCTCTTCCAAGGCCCTATCATGTAAATCCAACTATAACCCTAAAAAATCACAAGATTCTTCTGACTACGCACTTGAAACTCTCTACTACTTCTGCCTCTACTTACCTCTATTTGCAGGTATTGTATCTATCTGCCTATACTTACTGTTGTTTCTCCATTGAGTCTAAGCCATGTGCTTTACTTACAGCTAACTGTAACTCTCACTGAGGTCCAAGGCCTGAGCTATACTTACTGTTAACTCTCCCTGCAAATACACACGCACGCACATGCACACGCACGCACACACACACACCACACCAGACACACACACACGCACAGACAAAAGAGGACAAGTTACCAGTGTCATCATGAACTTTGAAATCCCTCTCTCACATAATTCTGGATTGCCAGGAAGGCAAATAAAAAACAATTCCCTCGACTTTCCAAAATCATTCATTCTAATGAACGGTTCTTTCCCTGCTTGCAATTATTTATCCACTGGTGGCTCTGTCATGACCCAGTGGTAATGGATAATCATTAGATGATATTTGGGGTTACAGTAGTAATGACAAATAGCTGCTTCAATCCATTTGGAGCTTCTTCCTGTTTATCGGCCATTCAGAGTAATGGTCCCGCATTAGCTGCTAATAAAGTTCACACTTGACTTCAACTATTATTAATCTTAGTGAAGACGAAGTATATCCTAATTGTACTAGCAACATCTAAGTAGCGGTGGCTCGGCTGGGACAATTTGTTTTGTTTTTTTCTCAACAGTTGACGTCTATATCTGTCTTTAAATGTGTTGATTTAAATGTGCATATAAAATGTGTGTCTGTGAGTATCTAATGTGTGTATGTGTGTGTGTGTGTGTCTACTTGTGCGACACTATGCCCATTCTTAAGTTCAGAAATCCCCTATGGAAGCAGTTAGCCTTAAACTTTTGTCTGTCTAACTTTCAGCAAAGCTAGTAGTGCATTAAACTCTGTGGAGAGAAAAAACAACAACTCTTCTCGCTGTAGATTCTAGAAGTCTCTCCACTTCTGTCACACCATTTGGTTTGATTTTCACTCCTTTAGAGTTCTACTGCGAGAGGTTGTGATATACAGTGGCTTGCAAAAGTATTCACCCCCCAAGGCATTTTTCCTATTTTGTTGCCTTACAAACCCCCCAAAAATCCATTTTAATTCCAGGTTGTATCATTTGATTTACACAACATGCCCACCACTTTGAAGATGCAAAATATTTTTTATTGTGAAACAAACAAGAAATGAGACCAATAAAAAGAAAACTTTAGCGTGCATAACTATTCACCCCCCCAAAGTCAATACTTTGTAGAGCCACCTTTTGCAGCAATTACAGCTGCACGTCTCTTGGGGTATGTCTCTATAAGTTTGGCACATCTAGCCACTGGGATTTTTGCCCATTCTTCAAGGCAAAACAGCTCCAGCTCCTTCAAGTTGGATGGGTTCCGCTGGTGTACAGCAATCTTTAAGTCATACCACAGATTCTCAATTGGATTGAGGTCTGGGCTTTGACTAGGTCATTCCAAGACATTTAAATGTTTCCCCTTAAACCACTCGAGTGTTGCTTTAGCAGTATGCTTAGGGTCATTGTCCTGCTGGAAGGTGAACCTCCGTCACAGTCTCAAATCTCTGGAAGACTGAAACAGGTTTCCCTCAAGAATTTCCCTGTATTTAGCGCCATCCATCATTGCTTCAATTCTGACCAGTTTCCCAGTCCCTGCCGATGAAAAACATCCCCACAGCATGATGGTCTTCTCGGGGTGATGAGAGGTGTTGGGTTGGCGCCAGACATAGCGTTTTCCTTGATGGCCAAAAAGCTCAATTTTAGTCTCACCTGACCAGAGTACCTTCTTCCATATGTTTGGGGAGTCTCCCACATGGCTTTTGGCGAACACCAAACGTGTTTGCTTATTTTTTTCTTTAAGCAATGGCTTTTTTCTGGCTACTCTTCCGTAAAGCCAAGCTCTGTGGAGTGTACGGCTTAAAGTGGTCCTATGGACAGATACTCCAATCTCTGCTGTGGAGCTTTGCAGCTCTTTCAGGGTTATCTTTGGTCTCTTTGTTGACTCTCTGATTAATGCCCTCCTTGCCTGGTCCATGAGTTTTGGTGGGCGGCCCTCTCTTGGCAGGTTTGTTGTGGTGCCATATTCTTTCAATTTTTTAAATAATGGATTCAATGATGCTCCGTGGGATGTTCAAAGTTTCAGATATTTTTTTATAACCCAACCCTGATCTGTACTTCTCCACAACTTTGTCCCTGACCTGTTTGGAGATCTCCTTGGTCTTCATGGTGCCGCTTGCTTGGTTGTTCCCCTTGCTTAGTGGTGTTGCAGACTCTGGGGCCTTTCAGAACAGCTGTATATATACTGAGATCATGTGACAGATCATGTGACACTTCGATTGCACACAGGTGGACTTTATTTAACTAATTATGTGACTTCTGAAGGTAATTGGTTGCAACAGATCTTATTTAGTGTCACGCCCTGACTCAGGGGACGCTTAAATGTTGACTCAGGGTGTGTATATTCTATGTTGTGTGTTTTCTATGTTTTGATCTATTATGTGTAGATCTATGTTGGCCGGTGTGGTTCCCAATCAGAGGCAGCTGTAGCTCGTTGTCTCTGATTGGGGATCATACAGCACCCTATTGGCACTAGTGGGTTGTGGGATCTTGTTCCGTGTAAGGTTTGTTGTGTGTTACCTTAGGACTTCACGTGTCGTTGGTTTATTGTTTTGTCGTGTGTTTATTTAGTTTAATAAACATGTACGCATTTCACACTGCGCCTTGGTCTGACCCGTCGTTCAACGAACGTGACAGAAGATCCCACCAAACGAGGACCAAGCAGCGTGCCCAGGCGGAGCGAATAGCCATGTCACAGGTGGGCAAATTGTGGTCATGGGAAGAGATATTTGCGGGGAGAGGACCATAGGCTAAGTTAGATGCCCAGGCAGGAGAGGAGCAATGGCAAGACGGAGGAGGCCGGTCGAGGAGGAAGCCCGAGAAGCAGCCCCAATAAAAAATTTTGGGGGGGCACACGGGGTGGTTGACGGAGCCTAGGGTTAGAGCAGAGGCAACTCCCTGTACTCACGCGAAGAGGCATATGACTGGGCAAGCTCCGTGTTATGCGGAGCTACGTACTGTGTCGCCAGTGTGCCGGCACAGTCCTGTACATCCTGTGCTTGCACCACGCACGTGCCGTGCGAAGATGGGCATCCAGCCAGGACGGGGTGTGCCGGCTCAACGCTCCTGGTCTCCAGTACGCCTCCTCGGTCCCGCATATCCTGTGCCAGTTCTACGAACTGTATCGCCAGTGCGCGTGCACAGCCCAGTGCGTCCTGTGTCAGCACCCCGCACGTGTAGTGCGAAAGTGGGCAGCCAGCCAGGACGGGTTGTGCCTGCTCTCCGCTCTAGACCTCCAGTCCACCTCCACAGTCCAGCCCGGCCTGTTCCTGCTCCTCGCACCAAGCCAGTGGTGCGCGTTGCCAGCCCGGCCCGGCCTGTTCCTGCTCCTCGCACCAAGCCAGTGGTGCGCGTCGCCAGCCCGGCCCGGCCTGTTCCTGCTCCTCGCACCAAGCCAGTGGTGCACGTCGCCAGCCCGGCCTGTTCCTCGCACCAGACCAGTGGTGCATTTGTCCAGTCCGGCACGGCCCGTGCCCGTTCCACCGGTGCCTGGTCCGGCACCAGTCAGCTGCTCCACTCCGGAGCCAGAGCAGTCCGCTCCACCGGTGCCTGATTCAGCTCCGGTCAGCTGCTCCACTCCGGAGCCAGGGCAGTCCGCTCCACCGGTGCCTGATCCAGCTCCGGTCACTGCGCCACTCCAGAGCCAGAGCAGTCCGCTCCACCGGGGTCCAGTCCAGCTCCGGTCAGCGGCTCTAGTCCAGACCATGACGTCAGCCCCTCTCCAGGTTCGGGGTGTGTAGATCTATGTTGGCCGGTGTGGTTCCCAATCAGAGGCAGCTGTAGCTCGTTGTCTCTGATTGGGGATCATACTTAGGCAGCCTATTGGCACTAGTGGGTTGTGGGATCTTGTTCCGTGTAAGGTTTGTTGTGTGTTACCTTAGGACTTCACGTGTTGTTGGTTTATTGTTTTGTCGTGTGTTTATTTAGTTTAATAAACATGTACGCATTTCACGCTGCGCCTTGGTCTGACCCGTCCTTCAACGAACGTGACATTTAGGGGCTTCATAGCAAAGAGGGTGAATACATATGCACCCACCACTTCTCCGTTATTTATTTTTTTGAACTTTTTGAAACATGTTATTTTTTTATGTACCACCAAACTCACTGCCAACAGAAAGAAAAGGCTGTTCTAACTTTAGCCAATGTTTCAAGAGATCCAGAGCCAAAGAACACTGCTATTGAGCGTCACTTGAGTGAGTTCACAGTGGAATGGATGTGGACCATATTGCTAGCACTTTGCTTTAAGCAGCTGTCATAAAACCTAGGGGAGAGTGGGGTAAGTTGAGCCATTTTTTACATTCATCATCACTAGTATTCTATAGTATTCTTTCTAACAAAGATATCTACAAATATTTCAGGATGTTGTGTATCCCTGGAAATAATCAGAATTCATGTAAACATTACAGTTTTGAAAAAAACTTACCCCGGTTATGGGGACCGGGTAAGTTAAGCCGCCTAAAAATGTCTGTACTGAATGAAATATTACCACTACCTTTTAAAAACCATATCTATCTTTATTTCCCAAACACAATTCAACACAATCACAATCGCTTTTTTGTCTTTTAATCATTTTATCCCCTGTAAGTCTAAGCCGTTGACATATGGAATTGTTTTAAGATGGTCATACTATGGATCATTTAGCTATTTCATTAAACATTTTAGGACCCCTTTAGGTATAAAAAAAAATGAAATGAATAAAATATGATAAAATATTGAATTTGGCCTTTACTACTATAGCCCACAGAAACACATTGTAATAACACATTCAAAAATGGCAAAACAGACAGTCAAATGAATCAATCATAAGGAACAAGATTTTTAAGTGTCTGTCCTATTTCTAGGAGATATAAGAAAGCTTAGGAAATATATAGACTGCTCAAAAAAATTAAGGGAACACTTAAACAACACATCCTAGATCTGAATGAATGAAATAATCTTATTAAATACTTTTTTTCTTTACATAGTTGAATGTGCTGACAACAAAATCACACAAAAATTATCAATGGAAATCAAATGTATCAACCCATGGAGGTCTGGATTTGGAGTCACCCTCGAAATTAAAGTGGAAAACCACACTACAGGTGTCAAGAATGCTGTAGGTGGGTGTAGTGGTGGAATCAAGCGCAGGACACCGAAGTATAGTCCAAAAGACTTTAGTTCAAATTCCAACAAGGAAAATACGAACAAAACTTGCCCGAAGGCGAAACTACGCACGAAGGCGACACAAACAAAAGGCGCACTAAACATGTGCGTAAACACTCCAACACAGTGGAGTGAAGCTCAACCGAGCGAATAAGCAAATACAAGCACAACACACGACAGAAATAAATAAATCACACACAACACTAGACAAACACAACGAGAAACTTATAGGACACTAATTACGCTAAACGAGAACAGGTGTCACAACCAACAGACAAAAGCAAACGAACATGAAACATACAACGGTGGCAGCTAGTATTCCGGAGACAACGAACGCCGAAGCCTGCCCGAACAAGGAAGAGAGGCAGCCTCGGCCGAAACCGTGACAACAGGCTGATCCAACTTTGATGTAATGTCCTTAAAACAAGTCAAAATGAGGCTCAGTAGTGTGTGTGGCCTCCACATGCCTGTATGACCTCCCTACAACGCTAGGGCATGCTCCTGATGAGGTGGCGGATGGTCTCCTGAGGGATCTCCTCCCAGACCTGGACTAAAGCATCCGCCAACTCCTGGACAGTCTGTGGTGCAACGTGGCGTTTGTGGATGGAGCGAGACATGATGTCCCAGATGTGCTCAATTGGATTCAGGTCTGGGGAACGGGCGGGCCAGTCCATAGCATCAATGCCTTCCTCTTGCAGGAACTGCTGACACACTCCAGCCACATGAGGTCTAGCATTGTCTTGCATTAGGAGGAACCCAGGGCCAACCGTACCAGCATATGGTCTCACAAGGGGTCTGAGGATCTCATCTCCGTACCTAATGGCAGTCAGGCTACCTCTGGTGAGCACATGGAGGGCTGTGCGGCCCCCCAAAGAAATGCCACCTCACACCATGACTGACCCACCGCCAAACTGGTCATGCTGGAGGATGTTGAAGGCAGCAGAACGTTCTCCACGGCGTCTCCAGACTCTGTCACGTCTGTCACATGTGCTCAGTGTGAACCTGCTTTCATCTGTGAAGAGCACAGGGCGCCAGTGGCGAATTTGCCAATCTTGGTGTTCTCTGGCAAATGCCAAACGTCCTGCACGGTGTTGGGCTGTAAGCACAACCCCCACCTGTGGACGTCGGGCCCTCATACCACCCTCATGGAGTCTGTTTCTGACCGTTTGAGCAGACACATGCACATTTGTGGCCTGCTGGAGGTTATTTTGCAGGGCTCTGGCAGTGCTCCTCCTGCTCCTCCTTGCACAAAGGCGGAGGTAGCGGTCCTGATGCTGGGTTGTTGCCCTCCTACGGCCTCCTCCACATCTCCTGATGTACTGGCCTGTCTCCTGGTAGCGCCTCCATGCTCTGGACTCTACGCTGACACACACAGCAAACCTTCTTGCCACAGCTCGCATTGATGTGCCATCCTGGATGAGCTGCACTACCTGAGCCACTTGTGTGGGTTGTAGACTCCGTCTCATGCTACCACTGGAGTGAAAGCACCGCCAGCATTCAAAAGTGACCAAAACATCAGCCAGGAAGCATAGGAACTGAGAAGTGGTCTGTGGTCACCACCTGCAGAACCACTTCTTTATTGGGGGTGTCTTGCTAATTGCCTATAATTTCCACCTGTTGTCTATTCCATTTGCACAACAGCATGTGAAATTTATTGTCAATCAGTGTTGCTTCCTAAGTGGACAGTTTGATTTCACAGAAGTGTGATTGACTTGGAGTTACATTGTGTTGTTTAAGTGTTCCCTTTATTTTTTTGAGCAGTGTATATACTATATACAGTTGAAGTCGGAAGTTTACATACACCTTAACCAAATACATTTAAACTCAGTTTTTCACAATTCCTGACAATTAATCCTAGTAAAAATTCCCTGTCTTAGGTCAGTTAGGATCACCACTTTATTTTAAGAATGTGAAATGTCAGAATAATAGTAGAGAATTATTTCTTTCAGCTTTTAGTTCTATCATCACATTCCTAGTGGATCAGAAGTTTACATACACTCAATTAGTAATTGGTAGCTGGTGTAACTGAGTCAGGTTTGTTGGCCTCTTTGCTCACACATGCTTTTTCAGTTATGCCCACACATTTTCTATAGGATTGAGGTCAGTGCTTTGTGATGGCCACTCCAATACCTTGACATTGTTGTCCTTAAGCCATTTTGACACAACTTTGGAAGTATGCTTGGGGTCATTGTCCATTTGGAAGACCCATTTGCAACCAAGCTTTAACTTCCTGACTGATGTCTTGAGACGTTGTTTCAATATATCCACATAATTTTCCTTCCTCATGTTGCCATCTATTTTGTGAAGTGCACCAGTCCCTCCTGCAGCAATGCACCCCCACAGCATGATTCTGCCACCCCCGTGCTTCACGTTTGGAATGGTGTTCTTCGGCTTTCAAGCAACCCCCTTTTCCCTCCAAATATAACGATGGTCATTATGGCCAAATAGTTCAATTTTTGTTTCATCAGACCAGAGGACATTTCTCCAAAAAGTATGATCTTTGTCCGCATGTTCATTTGTAAACCATAGTCTGGCTTTTTCATGGCGGTTTTGGAGCAGTGGCTTCTTCCTTGCTGAGCGGCCTTTCAGGTTATGTCGATATAGGGCTCGTTTTACTGTGGATATAGATACTTTTGTACCTGTTTCCTCCAGCATCTTCACAAGGTCCTTTGCTGTCGTTCTGAGTTTGATTTGCACTTTTCACACCAAAGTACGTTCATCTCTAGTCTCCTTCCTGACTGGTATGATGGCTGCGTGGTCCCATTGTGTTTATACTTGCGTACTATTGTTTGTACAGATGAACGTGGTACCTTCAGACGTTTGGAAATTGCTCCCAAGGATGAACCAGACTTGTGGAGGTCTACAATTTTTTTCTGAGGTCTTGGCTGATTTCTTTTGATTTTCCCATGATGTCAAGCAAAGAGGCACTGAGTTTGGAGGTAGGCCTTGAAATACATCCACAGGTACACCTCCAATTGACTCAAATGATGTCAATTAGCCTATCAGAAGCTTCTAAAGTCATGACATCATTTTCTGGATTTTTCCAAGCTGTTTAAAGGCACAGTCAACTTAGTGTATGTAAACTTCTGACCCACTGGAATTGTGATACAGTGAATTATAAGTGAAATAATCTGTCTGTAAACGATTGTTGGAAAAATTACTTGTGTCATGCACAAAGTAGATGTTCTAACCGACTTGCCAAAACTATAGTTTGTTAACAAGAATGACTCCAACCTAGTGTAGGTAAACTTCGGACTTCAACTGTGTACAGTACCTGGTGGCACAGTGCGCAACGCCGGCGCATAGCTTGGTGCCTGCACAGTCACACGCTCCTCAAAGCGAGTGCGGGGAGTTGGCTCTGCTCTGCAACCTGGCTTCGCCAGCCTCTGCTCTAAGTACTAAGCTCTCTGCTGCAGAAGGGTTAACTCCTCTCTCAGCTCCTCCTGTTGCCTGGCCAACTCCTTTCTCAGTGCATCCACTGACTCCTTCTCCCTGTGAGCCTCCTGTAGCGCCTCCCTCTGAAGGGAAAACTCCTGCTCCCTCTGAGCTAACAGTCCCCGCAATGTGGTGGTCTCCTCTCTCAGACTGCTGAGCTGCAGGTCTTGGAGGGCCTCTACTATAGCGGTCTCCTCCTCCTCCACAGTCAGCCTTTTCACAGCCTCCTGCTGCTTCGTCGACCACCCCGTGTGCTCCTCTCCAAAATGTTATTGGGGTTGTCTCTCGGGCCTCATTCGTTGTCGGCACCTTCGGCGTCGCAGTTGATTCTCCCTCGCTGTCTCCATCTGCTCCCAAGGAAGGCGATCCATACCTGCCTGGATCTCTTCCCAAGTCCAGGATCCTTACCGTCCAATATATCATCCCATGTCCATGTTGTCTGCTCTTCCTGTTCACGCTGCTTGGTCCGTTGGTGGTGGGATCTTCTGTCACGTCCGTTGAGTAAAGGATTGGACCAAGGTGCAGCGTGGTATGCGTACATGTTTAATGTTAATAATAAACACTCGACAAAATAACAAAGCAACTGAACGTGTAGTTCTAAAGGCTATACATCAAACAAGCCAAAAACACAGAAACAAGATCCCACAACTAAAGGTAGGCAAAATGGCTACCTAAGTATGATCCCCAATCAGAGACAACGATCTACAGCTGCCTCTGATTGGGAACCACACCCGGCCAACATAGAAATACATAACATAGAATTCACACCCTGACCAAACCAACTAGAGAAAACCGGGCTATCAAGGTCAGGGTGTGACACCACTGAACAGTTGATGTTGAGATGTGTCTGTTACTTGAACTCTGTGAAGCATTTATTTGGGCTGCAGAGGTAACTCTGGGTCTTCCATTCCTGTGGCGGTCCTCATGAGAGTCAGTTTCATCATAGCGCTTGATGGTTTTTGTGACTGCACTTGAAGAAACTTTCAAAGTTCTTGAAATGTTCCATATTGACTGACCTTCATGTCTTAAAGTAAGGATGGACTGTCGTTTCTCTTTGCTAATTTGAGCTGTTCTTGCCATAATATGGACTTGGTCTTTTACCAAATAGGGCTATCTTCTGTATATCCCCCCTACCTTGTCACAACACAACTGATTGGCTCAAACGCATTAAGAAGGAAAGAAATTCAACAAATTAACTTTTAAGAAGGGACACATGTTAATTGAAATGCATTACAGGTGACTAACTCATGAAGCTGGTTGAGAGAATGCCAAGAATGTGCAAAGCTGTCATCAAGGCAAAGGCTGGCTATTTGAGTTGTTTAACACTTTTTTGGTTACTACATGATTCCATATGTGTTATTTCATAGTTTTGATGTCTTCACTATTATTCTACAATGTAAAAATGTTTCAAAATAAAATAAAGAAAAACCCTTGAATAAGTAGGTGTGTCCAAACGTTTGACTGGTAGCATATATACAGTGGATATAAAAAGTCTACACACCCCTGTTAAAATTCCAGGTTTTTGTGATGTAAAACAATGAGACAAAGATAAATCATGTCAGAACTTTTTCCACCTTTAATGTGACCTATAACGTGAACAATTCAATTGAAAAACAAACAAATCTTTGAGGGGTAAAAAAAAAAAAAAAAAAAAACTCACAATAACCTGGTTGCAAAAGTGTGCACACCCTTAAACTAATACTTTGTTGAAGCGCCTTTTGATTTTATTACAGCACTCAGTCTTTTTGGGTAGGAGTCTATTAGCATGGCACATCTTGACGTGGCAATATTTGCCCACTCTTCTTTGCAAAAGCGCTCCAAATCTGTCAGATTGCGAGGACATCTCCTGTGCACAGCCCTCTTCAGATCACCCCAGAGATGTTCAATTCGATTCAGGTCTGGGCTCTGGCTGGGCCATTCCAAAACGTTAATTTTCTTCTGGTGAAGCCATGCTTTTGTGGATTTGGATGTGTGCTTTGGGTCGTTGTCGTGCTGAAAGGTGAACTTCCTCTTCATCTTCAGCTTTCTAACAGACGCCTGAAGGTTTTGTGCCAAAATTGCCTGGTATTTGGAACTGTTCATAATTCCCTCCACCCTGACTAAGGCCCCGGTTCCAGCTGAACAAAAACAGCCCCAAAGCATGATGCTGCCACCACCATGCTTCACTGTGGGTATGGTGTTCTTTGGGTGATGTGCAGTGTTGTTTTTGTGCCAAACATACCTTTTGGAATTATGGCCAAAAAGTTCAACCTTGGTTTCATCAGACCATAACACATTTTCCCACGTGCTTTTGGGGGACTTGATGTTTGTTTTTGCAAACTTCAGCCAGGCTTGGATGTTTTTCTTTGTAAGACAAGGCTTCCGTCTTGCCACACTACCCCATAGCCCATTCATATGAAGAATACGGGAGATTGTTGTCACATGTAGCACACAGCCAGTACTTGCCAGAAATTCCTGCAGTTCCTTTAATGTTGCTGTAGGCCTCTTGGAAGCCTCCCTGACCAGTTTTCTTCTCGTCTTTTCAAAAATTTTGGAAGGACGTCCAGTTCTTGGTAATGTCTCTGTTGTGCCATATTTTCTCCTCTTGATGATGACTGTCTTCACTGTGTTCCATGGTATATGTAATGCTTTGGAAATTATTTTGTACCCTTCTCCTGACTGATATCTTTCAACAATGAGATCCCTCTGATGCCTTGGAAGCTCTCTGCGGACAATGGCTTTTGCTCTGAGATGCAACTAAGAAAATGTCAGGAAAATCCTACTAGAACAACTTTATTTGTGATTAATCAGAGTCACTTCAAATGATGGCAGGTGTGTAATGACTTCTATTTAACATGAGTTTGAATGTGATTGGTTCATTCTGAACACAGCCACATCCCCAGTTATAAGAGGGTGTGCACACTTAAGCAACCAGGTTATTGTAAGGTTATCGAAGATTTCAGCTTGTTTTTCAGTTGAATTGTTCACATTATAGGTCACATTAACAGTGGAAATAGTTCTGACATTATTTATCTTTGTCCCATTTTTTACATCACAAAAACCAGGCATTTTAACAGGGGTGCGTAGACTTTTTATATCCACTGTATATATTTTTGTTCGGGGTAGGTACAAAACTACCTCCATACTTCCATTCATAAAAAAAAAAACTGGTACTGGTTACCTTCAGATGAGTCCCATGACACTTGTGGGGGTTGTAGAGCAAAACGGAGAACACCATCGTGTTCGGACGCTACAGACGTTTTCGTGAGAAATAGATTGAGATGCAGCCCATACAAAAAAACAGACATCTCTATCTTAAACTGACGGGGATTTTGATGGGGATTTTTTAATTATGTTACTTAGAGTCTAGGGTGTATTAGGCATCTTTTAACACAGGTGTATCACTTTGCTTTCCTCACTTTTAACATAGGCCAGGCCCTCTTGTTACCTTATATCCCAGCAGTAATTACTTGCCATTGGCCCAACTTTCCCCAAGGCAAACATTTTGACTATATTAGCCCACGCAGCTACAAGGATGCACTTTCATGCTAGGTTTAGGACCTCATATTGAAGGGAAAGGGGATACCTATTCAGTTGCACAACAGAATGCATTCAACCGAAATGTGTCTTCTGCATTTAACCCAACCCCTCTGAATCAGAGAGGTGCGGGGGTCTGCCTTTATTGACATCCACGTCATCGGCGCCCAGGGAGCGGTTGTTGGGGTTTAACTGCCTTGCTCAAGGCGAGAACGGCAGATATTTCCACCTTTCTGGCTCGGGGATTCGAACCAGCGACCTTTCGGGTACTTGCCCAACGCTCTTATTCGCTAGGCTACCTGCCGCCCAAAGCTTATAGAGACCCCAACTGATGTATAGAACAATCTTTAAATTATCTACTTTGGTTTAGATACAAGCATTATAAATAATAAATAATATGCCATTTAGCAGACGCTTTTATCCAAAGCGACTTACAGTCATGCGTGCATACATTTTTTGTGTATGGGTGGTCCCGGGGATCGAACCCACTACCTTGGCGTTCCAAGCGCCGTGCTCTAACACAATACATTAATTTACTTGTTGAATTTTTTTTTTTACCTAACTTGCTTACCTCTTTTTCGATGTGGTTTATTCCTTTCACAGACTCCATTAAAGGATGACCTCTTCCTAAATATTTGGTAAAATGATTAATTTTGTATATGGTTTCCTAGAAACAAGGGGCTCAACTTACCCCTTTGGCTCAACTTACCCCACTTTCCCCATTACTGTCATTTGAAAATGGCTGTGAGAGAGCATGGCACATAACACCACCATGAGAATCCCATATGAGGACACGGCAGATTATGACAACAATCATGATACTTCTGACGACTGGGATTCACTGTGCCATAATGTTGAAGGTGAGCTCACTTTGTACATTGAGCAGGAGGGTGTAATGTATGTATTCCATATCTTTGCATGTCTATGGTAAACATATGTGTGTGTGTACTCGGTGTGTGTGTGTTTCAACAAAGGCGCTACAATGGACTATTGTGGTGTATGGTGTGTATTTTTAAAGAGTGTGCCGGTCATACCTGTGTGAGCAGAATGTTATCAAAAAGCAGCTGCGTCTCGGACTGGTCCTTGGTGATGTCAGTGTTGGCATTCATACCAAAGATCTCAGGAGACGGATTCAGAGGCAGAGCCTTGGTGTAGTGTAGTTTATGTAACTGTTATACTGCATAAAACAGAGGGTGGCACATTTTAACGCAACACCACAAGACAGGAACATAGTAATTCATAATGCTAATTGAAAATCAGTCTATTCTTGAGATTGCTGACATTTTTAATAATGACTATGTAAATGAAGGTTCATGAATAAAAGATGGTGGTGAGGAAAATTACAAATAAAATTGTGCACAAATAAATTAAATGGCACGATTGGCAGCGGCCCGCTGTGTTTCGTTACTGGAGTGCTATCTCCTAATGACTTTTTAAATGTACCTCCAAAAGTGAACTTTGCTTGAACAAGTTGATGTACTACTTAGTTAAATCATTAATCTAACATGTAATCTACAACGAGGGAAGACAAAATACATCATGTCACTGGCTGCGATGAATATGTAATGTCTTCACATTATATTGAGTGGGAGCAATGTACATGTTTCATGCACAAATGGGCATTAATAGTACATATGAACATGCCTGTGTGGTTTAACCCCAGGATAGCCCATACTCTGCTTTGAAGTATAATTTTTGTTATTGGGCTCATTCGTGAAACCAGGGCCACTTCGAGAAAGAGATTTCTATCTCAATTGGGCTCACCTGGATAAATAAAGGATAAACTAGAAAAGGACATTTCCTTGAAGGGACATTTAAAAAAAAATCTACATATTTCACATATGTTTTTTCAAGGAAATGTCCTTTTCTAGTTTATGGTGTGTTTCTATGTTTTGCAGTAAAAAAGATACAGGAAGATATGTTTCCAATGAACTCATCAATTTTAACCAATTATGAGTAGGCATTGCCTACTAATTGTCTACTAATTGGTTGATGACGTCATTGGAAATGTTCATCGTCCCCTTTCTTTTTTTTACCACAAAACATTGACATTTTCACAGTTGTTGTTGTTGGGGGGAGTTGAACAATGTTGTAATTTCTCTTTAAGAAAATGTGGTGTTTAAAACCTAAACCATTTTGGAGTTAGAGCAATTGGAATAATAATAAGTACAATTGAAGTTGGAAGTTTACATACATTTAGGTTGGAGTCATTAAAACTCGTTTTTCAACCACTCCACACATTTCTGGTTAACAAACTATAGTTTTGGCAAGTCGGTTAGGACATCTACTTTGTGCATGACACAAGTAATTATTCCAACAATTGTTTACACACAGATTATTTCACTTATAATTCCCTATATCACAATTCCAGTGGGTCAGAAGTGTACATACACTAAGTTGACTGTGCCTTTAAACAGCTGGGAAAATTCCAGAAAATGATGTCATGGATTT
The DNA here is from genome assembly GCF_964263955.1 of Coregonus lavaretus. NCBI lineage: Eukaryota > Metazoa > Chordata > Actinopteri > Salmoniformes > Salmonidae > Coregonus > Coregonus lavaretus. The sequence continues at coordinate 56,287,897 of NC_139992.1, read as the reverse complement.
AGAAGCTTCTGATAGGCTAATTGACATCATTTGAGTCAATTGGAGGTCTACCTGTGGATGTATTTCAAGGCCTACCTTCAAACTCAGTGCCTCTTTGCTTGACATCATGGGAAAATCAAAAGAAATCAGCCAAGACCTCAGAAAAAAAACTGTAGACCTCCACAAGTCTGGTTCATCCTTGAGAGCAATTTACAAATGCCTGAAGGTACCACGTTCAAATGTACAAACAATAGTACGCAAGTATGAACACCATCGGACCGCGCAGCCATCATACAGCTCAGGAAGGAGACTAGGGATGAACGTACTTTGGTGCGAAAAGTGCAAATCAATCCTAGAACAACAGCAAAGGACCTTGTGAAGATGCTGGAGGAAACAGGTACAAAAGTATCTATATCCACAGTAAAACGAGCCCTATATCGACATAACCTGAAAGGCCGCTCAGCAAGGAAGAAGCCACTGCTCCAAAACCGCCATACAAAAGCCAGGCTACGGTTTGCAACTGCACATAGGGACAAAGATCGTACTTTTTGGAGAAATGTCCTCTGGTCTGATGAAACAAAAATATAACAATTTGGCCATAATGACCATCGTTATGTTTGTAGGAAAAAGGGGGTTGCTTGCAAGCCGAAGAACACCATCCCAACCGTGAAGCACAGGGGTGGCAGCATCATGCTGTGGGGGTGCTTTGCTGCAGGAGGGACTGGTGCACGTCACAAAAGAGATGGCATCATGAGGAAGGAAAAGTATGTGGATATATTGAAGCAACATCTCAAGACACTTTGGAAGTTAAAGCTTGGTCGCAAATGGGTCTTCCAAATGGACAATGACCCCAAGCATACTTCCAAAGTTATGGCAAAATGGCTTAAGGACAACAAAGTCAAGGTATTGGAGTGGCCATCACAAAGCCCTGACCTCAATCCTATAGAAAATGTGTGGGCATAACTGAAAAAGCGTGTGCGAGCAAGGAGGCCTACAAACCTGACTCAGTTACACCAGCTCTGTCAGGAGGAATGGGCCAAAATTCACCCAACTTATTGTGGGAAACTTGTGGAAGGCTACCCGAGACGTTTGACCCAAGTTAAACAATTTAAAGGCAATGCTACCAAATACTAATTGAGTGTATACTCAATACTAACTTCTGACCCACCGGAAATGTGATGTAAAAAATAAAAGCTGAAATAAATCATTTCACATTCTTAAAATAAAGTTGTGATCCTAACTGGGATCTGTGAAAAACTGAGTTTAAATGTATTTGGCTAAGGTGTATGTAAACTTCCGACTTCAGCTGCATGTGGGATTTATAGAGTGGTCTTGCTTCCAGCAAGCACACTTATACATTTCAACCATACACGAAGTTGTTCCTTACATCACCCTATGGTGGTGAGTAGTACAGTCTGCTGGGGTCAAACTTGTATTCAGGGTCTTGAATCTTGGGGGTGTAGAAGATCATTAGGATGGTGTGCAGTGTCCGTCATCCGTCACGCAGCCACCGTAGTTATATTCACCTGTCATGTAGTTGATGGCTTCAAAGGGCACTTCCTGTGTAGGGTGGGCAGAGGGATGTCATTAGCTGTGTCTGATAAGACACCCTATTACCTATATAGTGCACTACTTTTGACCAGGGCCCGCAAAGGGTAAACATGTGTGCTCTACAGTGCATTCGGAAAGTATTCAGACCCCTTTTACTTTTTCCACATTTTGTTACATTATAGCCTTATTCTAAAATTGATTAAATTGTTTTTTTCCCTCTCATCAATCTACACACAATACCCTATAATGACGAAGCAAAAACAGTTTTTTTAGAAAAAAACTGGAGTTCTATCAGAGTGACCATCGGGTTCTTGGTCACCTCCCTGACCAAGGCTCTTTTCCCCCGATTGCTCAGTTTGGCTGGGCGGCCAGCTCTAGGAAACTTCTTCCATTTAAGAATGACGGAGGCTACTGTGTTCTTGGGGACCTTCAAGGCTGCATAAATGTTTTGGTACCCTTCCCCAGATCTGTGCCTCGACCCAATCCTGTCTCGGCGCTCTATGGACAATTCCTTCGACCTCATGGCTTGGTTTTTGCTCTGACATGTACTGTCAACTGTGGGACCTTATATAGACAGGTGTGTGCCTTTCCAAATCATATCCAATCAATTGAATTTACCACAGGTGGACTCCAATTAACTTGTAGAAACATCTCAAGGAAGATCAATGAAAACAGGATGCACCTGAGCTCAATTTAGAGTCTCATAGTTTTTTTGAAAACTGTTTTCGCTTTGTCAGTAAGGGGTATTGTGTGTAGATTGATGAGGGAAACATTTTATTTAATCAATTTTAGAATTAGACGGTAAAGTAACAATGTGGAAAAAGTTTTCAGAATGCATTGTATATGGAATAGGGTCCCCTTTTGGATGCTAACATGCATTCACAATGGGATGACATTTAGGTATAGCCAGCAATGCTGTCAGTGTCCACTCAAAGCAGTGTGTTTGAGGGTATTCACAATGGGCTGTTTGAGCCCTTCAAGAATGCTATAGACTTGTAGGTGATCTATACACATTCAGTCCCTCGATGAGAACATGTCCTTCCAGCTGGTGACTTAACAGCTATTTTTCCATAAGCAATGTATTTGCACAAGTAACAATACAGGTCGAATATAACGTTAAAGTTGGGGATAAAATGTAAGGTGGACAGTGGAAAACCTCTGCCCATGGCATTTGTGGATGACAATTTTAATTGAAAATGTTGCAGGTGGCTCTTTGGTTACGAGGGAATGTCAACACATTCAAAGATGCCTCTTGATCAGTTTCTTCACCACTCGTTTGGGGGTGGGGGGTTGAGAACGGCAGCGGAGTACTCTCTGTGGTTTTCAAATGTCAAGAGGGTTTGATGAAAGAGACTAGAGTGCAGCAAAAGCACTTGCGAATGTCAGTTTGTTCCCACGTGTATAGGATATACTGTATATATATAGGATTGAGTGAGTGATCGAGTGAATGGCTGTCCCAAATGGCACCCTAATCCCTATGTAGTGCACTACTTTTGACCAGGACCCATAGGGCATTTCATGCAATTCTACGTCATTTACATGACAGAAGACATTAGCTGAATCTTTTTTAATACCACACAAATGACCGAAATGAGTGATGAGTGGAAAAAACAATTTAATCATTCAGAATAAGGCTGTAACGTAACAAAGTGGAAAAAGTCAAGGGGTCTGAATACTTTCCAAGTACACTGTATTTCTAAGGCTACACTCTGTCAATTAGGTTAGTATTTCGGAGTAACAATGTTGTTGATCCATCCTCCGTTTTCTCATATCACAACCATTAAACTCTGTAACTGTTTAAAATCACAATTGGCCTCATGGTGAAATCTCTGAACGGTTTCCTTCCTCTCTGACAACTGAGTTAGGAAGGACGCCTGTATCTTTGTAGTGACTGGGTGTATTGATACACCATGCAAAGTGTAATTAATAACTTAACCATGCTTAAAGGGATATTCAATGTCTGCCTTTTAATTTTTGCCCATCTACCAATAGGTGCCCTTCTTTACAAGGCATTGGAAAACCTCCCTGGTTTTTGTAGTTGAATCTGTGTTTGAAATTCACTGCTCGACTGACAGACCACACAGATAATTTTATGTGTGGGGTAGTCATTCAACAATATTTTTAAACACTATTATTGCACAAAGAGTCCATGCATCTTATTATGTGACTTGTTAAGCACATTTTTAGCCCTGAACTTATTTAGGCTTGCCATAACAAAGAGGTTGAATACTTATTGACTGAAGAGGTTTCAACTTTTCATTTTTTATTAAATTGTAAAAATAGATTATAATTCCCATTTTTACATTTTGGGGTGTTATGTGTAGGCCAATGACCACAAAATCTCAATTTAATCAATTTTAAATGCAGGCTGTAACACAACAAAATATGAAAAAAGTCAAGGGGTGTGAATACTTTCTGAAGGCACTGTATCTTATTTATCACACACATTCAGAGAGAGTTTGAGCGGAATATCACCATATAGTACATCATTGAATATTACCTGTTGGGCAGAAGAGAGCTCAGCTCGCAGCTCCTCAAGCGGATGCTGCTTTGAGTGAAACGTGTTCTTATAAGCCCAGTCATTGCAAAAACCTGAAGAAAATAAATGTGGAAACCTAGACGTTTTGCTTTATATTTACATATGTCTTACCTTGCTTCAAAGTAACCTAGCCAAAACCTAACCATAGAAACGTTGAGACAAATATTTTATAAGGACTTTCTCATATGCCATTGAAACATTTCTCTTCTGTTCTATTGGTTTTCATATCAACTTACTTTTGTTTTCCAAAAGCCAAACGCACAATCCAAATCATATTAGCAACCCATCCTAGTTGTTGCATGTTTAGATTTCCACTATTTCTACGTTTCTAACAGAGATTTTCATCTCTGTCACATGAAACTCGCTTGCATCTGGTGCGCTTTTTAGAACAGTGTTTTCAAAGCTAACTGCATTTTGGCAGTATGATGTTTTACATTGGCTGCTTTATTACACTAGTTGCATGTTTAATAATATAGCGTCTTGGCTGTGAGACGAAAGGCCTGCTATTCTCACATGTTTCAAATAAGCTCTTCATAAAATATTTAAGTTCCTTGTAAGTATTAATAGTATTTTCTGTTGGTCATGTCATTTTAGTGTTTGGAACTAATTGAACTGCTTGTTAACTGGTTAAATGGGGGTCGGTTGAGCAATATGGCACTCTGCTTCTAGCTCTTAAGCAACTTTGCATTATTTCGTTTTTTGTGTGTTATTTCTTACATTATTAGCCCAAAATGTTTTTTGTGTTATTACATACAGCTGGAAATAACTTTTGGATATCAGAGCGGCGGTGTCACGCCCTGGCTCTGGGGACACTGTTATGTTGAGCCAGGGTGTGTAGATCTATGTGTTTTGTTTCTATGGTGGAAATTCTATGGGTGCTATTTCTATGTTGGCCAGAGTGGCTCCCAATCAGAGGCAACAAGTGTCAGTTGTTGCTGGATGTCTCTGATTGGGAGCCATATTTAAACAGTCTATTTTCTTTCGTGTGTGTGGGATCTTGTTTCTAGTTGGTTTGTGTTAGACCGTGAACTGTCACGTTATCGTTTTGTTTATTTTGTCGTTGTATCGCTAATAAAGAGTATGTTCGTCTGCAACGCTGTGCCTTGGTCCTCATCTCTTAACGACGATCGTGACAGAAGATCCCACCTAAACTGGACCAAGCAGCGTGTCCAGGAGCCATCGCCAGGGGAATCGCTAGCAGATCTCCGTGGCAACCTCGATTGGGTCAAGCCTAGTGAGGAGCAGAGAGGGTGGACTTGGGAACAGTGGAGGAAGAGTTTCGATTGGGTCAAGCCAAATGAGGAGCTGAATGGCGGGAGTTGGAAGCAGAAGAGCGAGAGTTGGGCGAGAACTATAGAGGCCTGGCCCACGGGGAAGAGAGACCCCCAGAAATTTTTTAGGGGGGGGCTCACGACGTCGGGGCAGCAGGAGGCCGCGATAGAGCGGTCCAGCGGGTTGGCAGAGGAGGCCGCCAGGTTACGGGGGCCACTGGTCAAAGAAGGGAAGGAAGGTGTAGAGGCACGGCGAGAGGTACTGGGGTGTGTTACCAGTCCGGTCCGGCCCGTTCCAGATCCCGGTGTAGGGCCAGTGGTGTGTGTCCCCAGTACGGTCCGGTCTGTTCCTGCTCCCCGCACCAAGCCTACGGTGCGCGTCGCCAGCCCAGCCCGGCCTGTTCCTGCCCCTCGCACCAAGCCTACGGTGCGCGTCGCCAGCCCAGCCCGGCCTCTTCCTGCCCCTCGCACCAAGCCTACGGTGCGCGTCGCCAGCCCGGCCCGGCCTGTTCCTGCTCCCCGCACCAAGCCTATGGTGCGCGTCGCCAGCCCGGTCCGGCCTGTTCCTGCCACTCGCACCAAGCCAGGGGTGCGAGTCGTCAGCCCGGTCCAGGCCGTTCCTGCTCCACGCACCAAGCCAGGGGTGCGTATCGTCAGCCTGGTCCGGCCCGTTGCTGATCCACGCACTAAGCCAGGGGTGCGCATCGTCAGCCCGGTCCGGTCCGTTCCTGCTCCACGCACCAAGCCAGGGGTGCGCATCGTCAGCCCGGTCCGGCCCGCTCCTGCTTCCCGCACCAAGCCTATGGTGCGCATCGCCAGCCCGGTCCGGCCCGCTCCTGCTCCTCACACCAAGCCAGTGGTGTGCGTCGTCAGTCCGGCACGGCCCGTGCCTGTTCCACTGGTGCCTGGTTCGGCACCGGTCAGATGCCTTACGCCGGAGCTAGAGCAATCCGCTCCATCAGTGTGCAGTCCAGCTCCGGCCAGCGGGGCCAGACCGGACCAGGGGTACTTTGGGGGATTGGAGAGGGAGCAGGGATCAGGCCCGGAGCCGGATCCGCCGCCTAGGCGGAGTGCCCACCCGGTCCCTCCCCTGTGGTATTTGGTTGATGCGGTCGGAGTCCGCGCCTTTAGGGGGGGGTACTGTCACGCCCTGGCTCTGGGGACACTGTTATGTTGAGCCAGGGTGTGTAGATCTATGTGTTTTGTTTCTATGGTGGAAATTCTATGGGTGCTATTTCTATGTTGGCCAGAGTGGCTCCCAATCAGAGGCAACGAGTGTCAGTTGTTGCTGGTTGTCTCTGATTGGGAGCCATCTTTAAACAGTCTATTTTCTTTCGTGTGTGTGGGATCTTGTTTCTAGTTGGTTTGTGTTAGACCGTGAACTGTCACGTTATCGTTTTGTTTATTTTGTCGTTGTATCGCTAATAAAGAGTATGTTCGTCTGCAACGCTGCGCCTTGGTCCTCATCTCTTAACGACGATCGTGACAGGCGGTAACTCACCAGCATTACGACCAGGAATATGACTTTCCCAAATTGGATCCTTTGTTCGTACCCCCCAGGGCAATTGAACTTATCCCAGAGGCTGCTCCAAGACACCGCCAGCAGAGAAGAGGTATTCAGAGTGGACTTCTAGTTCGACTCAGGAGGCGTGCACATCATCCACCACTTCCGAGTATATTACTCGCTAATGTTCAGTCTCTGGACAATAAAGTAGACGAGCTCAGGGCGAGGATCTCCTTCCAGAGAGACATCAGTGACTGTAACATACCCTGTTTCACGGAATCATGTCTCTCTCAGGATATACTGTCACCCTCCATACAGCCAGCTGGGTTCTCAGTTCATCGCGCAGACAGGAATAAAGAACTCTCCGGGAAGAAGAAAGGCGGTGGTGTATGTTTCATGATTAACTACTCATGGTGTGATTGTGATAACATACAGAAACTCAAGTCCTTTTGTTCACCCGACCTAGAATACCTCACAATCAAATGCCGACCGTTTTACCTCCCAAGAGAATTATCTTTGGTTATATTCACAGCCGTGTATATTCCCCATCAAGCCGTTACCACGACGGCCCTCAAGGAACTACACTGGACTTTATAAAAATTGGAAACCACATATCCTGAGGCCACATTTATTGTAGCTGGGGCTGTGGGCTCTCGTTCTCCGTGGCCGAGGTGAGTAAGACATTTAAGCGTGTTAACCCTCGCAAGGCTGCTGGCCCAGATTGCATCCCTAGCCGCGTCCTCAGAGCATGCGCAGACCAGCTGGCTGGAGTGTTTACGGACATATTCAATCTCTCCCTATCCCAGTCTGCTGTCCCAGCAAGATGTCCACCATTGTTCCTGTACCCAAGAAAGCAAAGGTAACTGAACTAAATGACTATCACCCCGTAGCACTCGCTTCTGTCATCATGAAGTGCTTTGAGAGACTAGTTAAGGATCATATCACCTCTACCTTAGCTGACACCCTAGACCCACTTCAATTTGCTTACCGCCCCAATAGATCCACAGACGATGCAATTGCCTTTGCACTGCACACTGCCCTATCCCATCTGGACAAGAGGAATACCTATGTCAGAATGCTGTTCATTGACTATAGCTCAGCCTTCAACACCATAGTACCCTCCAAGCTCATCATTAAGCTCGGGGCCCTGGGTCTGAACCCCGCCCTGGGTCCTGGACTTCCTGACGGGCCGCCCCCAGATGGTGAATGTAGGAAACAACACCTCCACTTCGCTGATCCTCAACACAGGGGCCCCACAAGGGTGCGTGCTCAGCCCCCTCCTGTACTCCCTGTTCACACATGACTGCGTGGTCAAGCACGCCTCCAACTCATTAATCAAATTTGCAGACGACACAACAGCAGTAGGCCTGATTACCAACAATGACGAGACATCCTACAGGGAGGAGGTGGGGGCCCTGGCGGAGTGGTGCCAGGCAAATAACCTCTCCCTCAACGTCAACAAAACAAAGGAGCTGATCGTGGACTTCAGGAAACAGCAGAGGGAGCACGGCCCTATCCACATCGACGGGACTGCAGTGGAGAAGGTGGAAAGCTTCAAGTTTCTCGGCGTACACATCACTGACAAACTGAAATGGTCCACCCACACAGACAGTGTGGTGAAGAAGGCGCAACAGCGCCTCTTCAACCTCAGGAGGCTGAAGAAATTTGGTTTGGCCCCTAAGACCCTCACAAACTTTTACAGATGCACAATTGAGAGCATCCTGTCAGGCTGTGTCACCGCCTGGTACGGCAACTGCACCGCCCGCAACCACAGGGCTCTCCAGAGGGTGGTGCGGTCTGCCCAACGCATCACCGGGGGCACACTGCCTGCCCTCCAGGACACCTACAGCACCCGATGTCACAAGAAGGCCAAAAATATCATCAAGGACATCAACCACCCTAGCCACGGACTGTTCACCCCGCTATCATCCAGAAGGCGAGGTCAGTACAGATGCATCAAAGCTGGGACCGAGAGACTGAAAAACAGCTTCTATCTCAAGGCCATCAGACTGTTAAATAGCCATCACTAGCCAGCTACCACCCGGTTACTCAACCCTGCACCTTAGAGGCTGCTGCCCTATATACATAGACATGGAATCACTGGCCACTTTAATAATGGAACACTAGTCACTTTAATAATGTTTACATACTGCTTTACTCATCTCTTATGTATATACTGTATTCTATTCTACGGTATTTTAGTCAATGCCACTCCGACATTGCTCATCCTAATATTTATATATTTCTTAATTCCATTCTTTTACTTTTAGATTTGTGTATTGTTGTGAATTGTTACATACTACTATGCTGTTGCTACACCCGCAATAACAACTGCTAAATATGTGTATGTGACCAATAACATTTTATTTTATTTTATTTGGTTAGTCAGCTGCAAAATTGTCCGAAATTTGCATCCCTAGTTAGCGCGTAGATGTGTGCGATCTAACTGTTAAATAGTATCTTTTAACTGAATTCACTCACATAATGTCTATTGAAATGGTATTGAGAGGTGGAGTGACACCTGAGTCAGAAACATGTCCACCTGCAGAGACAGGTCTACCGTCCACAAGCTGTTGGCATTCACACTTCAACTTTATTTCACAATCACCAATTCCATTACTGTACATTCTGAGGTCAGTTTGTTTGAGAGAGCGGAAGTGAGACATCAAGATCTGAATCTAGAGATGAGATATAGCTGATGGCATTATGTTTTCAAAATGGACGATCGGAACTAAGATGGGGAACTAACCAGTATCAAAAAAAAGTCATCAATGTACATTCTAGTCATGCCAGGGTCAGCTTGATAGTAGGGGCATATTAAGGACATTGTGCTCTCCATAAAACTCAGAGAAACTAACGTTTTTAGCACTTTTGAAAGAGAGGACAGATGTTTAATTTATTGTGAAATTCATTTAATAGAAATGATAAATGAGGGCAACTGACACAAAAGTGTGTTTGACATGTGCAAGTGTGTGAATGTTTATTTGGAGTCGGCAAAGTCAGGATGTGCCTGTGTGTACTAGAGTGTACCTCGTACTGCTCCAGGAACATATGGAGCTGCTGGACAGAGATCCTTAGGTCGGTTTCGTTGAATTCATATGGGATGTTCCAGCCCATGGGACCAAACTTGTTCCTCTCCTGGATCAATGCGTGGAAGAAGCACAGGCCATACAGCAGCCTCTTAAACACACAATCACACACACACACATCTAGTCCACCATCTTACAAAGAGTCTAAAAAATGTACAAACACTTATCAGTCCTAGTGTTTAGGAGAAACAGTACACATCTGAGACAAACAAATATTACAATAACCATGATGTATTCCTTAAAATGGTTTTGCCCATATTTAAAACAGCCACGGTATAGTCATTGATTGCAAACACTATGGGCATGTAATGATAAAGCTTTGCATATCATTATAGATTTAAAGGGACACCCTGACATACAAACATGTACTGTACACATCTATGCAGGCAGACCCACACACCAACCCACAGACACAAACACACACACCGGCTTGCTGCTGCTGGAGAATAACTTAGGGTCGGATATGAGGAAGGCTCGGGCGATGTATATGGCAGTATTATAGACCCCTTATACAGTATAGGCTCTGACTTAAAGGGGCGATCTGCACATGAAACAATAACAAAGTGTCCACCCCACCACCATTTTGGGTAAACAGCTTATGGATGGGGCTGGAGAAATGTAACATTCTCAAATTCATAGACAGACCTATGGATACAAGGACTGACCATCCGTGAGATAATGTTTTGAAGCTATACAGTGTTTGTTTAAAAGAATAGAGTAAAACAAGGTTATATTTTGGGTTCTGATGGGGTTAGAGATTTGAACTAAGCTCATGGGGTATTTAATAGTTATAGTCTTCAAAAATCTATGGGTATACATCATTAATTAAAAAGGAAAAAAAATGATGTAGAGTGCTACTTTAAGAATACAATACAGCAGTGGTCACCAACCTTTTCTGAGTCAAGGTCACTTTTGGTGTCAAAATAAAGCCGAGATCTACTGCTCAGATTAGATTTTAAACATGACTTAACAAAAGACTACATTAACCTAATAAAAACAGTTCTGTAGGAATGAGGTTCGTGCAGTAGGCCTAATAGCTTACATTACCACATTGGCTATGCTTGGCCTTCCAATATTGTTCTTCTCAGACCATATTCTTTTTCAAAACTCGAGCTATGATATCAAAATAGATCAGTTGTTGTATTAATTAAAAGTGACAGCTGAAAATAAATTGAAACAATTAGCTTTTTTATTTTACTGGACTGATGGTACGTGTAAAATGTGATGTGATGGTCAGTCTCAGAGGGAGGGAGAGACCAGCAGTGGGTCCGTCTCTCACGGTCCCTCCTCTCTCCTTTCCTCCAGCGAAACTTGAGTCACACCGCATTACTTCTTCCTCATGCACATCTATCCAGACCAGACACGAACAAGACACAAAGGTTAAAATACCAAAACCAACTGTAAATCCATTATATTAATTTCCGGGCAAGTCGAAACATACATGAAACATTTATGAACATTTAGCTAGATAGCTGTTGCTAGCAGTTTGTCATTGGAGTTGAACATTGGGTTGTTATTTTTACGTGACATGGATAGGCCATCTTTTTAGCTGGTTGTTTGTAGAATTTTGACCCGGAGTCATACAAAATCATAAACATGTACGCATTGATTGACAAACAGCGCCGGAGTAGATGGCTGCCGTTTTACAGCCCTCTAACCAATTGTACTATTATGTGTGTTTTTCCGCGTTATTTGTAATTTATTTTGTACATAATGTTTCTGCCATCGTCTCTTATAACCAAAAAGAGCTTCTGGATATCAGGACAGCGATTACTCACCTCGTATTGGACGAATAATTTTTCTTCAACGAGGCGGCCGCGAAGGATATCCTACAGACACCCGACAAGGCCCAAATCCCCGTCATTCGCATGAGGAAGAGACGGAGATATCGTGGACGTAGGTCGGGGTGCCTTGTAAGGATTCGACGGCGAGCGAGTAAACTGCCGCTCCCATCAATCCTATTAGCCAATCTTCAATCATTGGAAAACAAATTGGATGACCTAAGATTACGGTTATCCTACCAACGGGACATTAAAAACTGTAATATCTTATGTTTCACCGAGTCGTGGCTGAATGATGACATGGATAACATACAGCTAGCGGGCTATACGCTACATCGGCAGGATAGAACGGCTGACTCCGGTAAGACAAGGGGTGGCGGTCTGTGTATATTTGTAAACAACAGCTGGTGCACAAAATCAAATACTAAGGAAGTCTCGAGGTTTTGCTCGCCTGAGGTTGAGTATCTTATGATAAGCTGTAGACCACACTATTTACCAAGAGAGTTTTCATCTATATTTTTCATAGCTGTCTATTTACCACCACAAACCAATGCTGGCATTAAGATTGCACTGAATGAGCTGTATAAGGCCATAAATTAACAGGAAAACGCTCATCCAGATGCAGCGCTCCTAGTGGCCGGGGACTTTAATGCAGGGAAACTTAAATCCGTTCTGCCTAATTTCTACCAGCATGTTAAATGTGCAACCAGAGGGAAAAAAAACTCTAGACCACCTTTACTCCACACATAGAGACGAATACAAAGCTCTCCCTCGCCCTCCATTTGGCAAATCTGACCATAACTCTATCCTCCTGATTCCTGCTTATAAGCAAAAACTAAAGCAGGAAGCACCAGTGACTCGGTTAATTAAAAAGTGGTCAGATGACGCAGATGCTAAGCTACAGGACTGTTTTGCTAGCACAGACTGGAACATGTTCCGGGATTCTTCAGATAGCATTGAGGAGTACACCACATCAGTCACTGGCTTCATCAATAAGTGCATCGATGATGTCGTCCCCACAGTGACCGTACGTACATACCCCAACCAGAAGCCATGGATTAAAGGAAACATCCGCACTGAGCTAAAGGGTAGAGCTGCCGCTTTCAAGGAGCGGGATTCTAACCCGGACGCTTATAAGAAATCCCGCTATGCCCTCCGACGAACCATCAAACAGGCAAAGAGTCAATACAGGACTAAGATTGAATCGTACTACACCGGCTCTGACGCTCGTGGGATGTGGCAGGGCTTGAAACCTATTACAGACTACAAAGGGAAGCACAGCCGCGAGCTGCCCAGTGACACAAGCCTACCAGACGAGCTAAACCACTTCTATGCTCGCTTCGAGGCAAGCAACACTGAAGCATGCATGAGAGCACCAGCTGTTCCGGATGACTATGTGATCACGCTCTCCGTGGCCGATGTGAGTAAGACTTTTAAGCAGGTCAACATTCACAAGGCCGCAGGGCCAGACGGATTACCAGGACGTGTACTCTGAGCATGTGCTGACCAACTGGCAAGTGTCTTCACTGACATTTTCAACATGTCCCTGAATGAGTCTGTAATACCAACATGTTTCAAGCAGACAACCATAGTCCCCGTGCCCAAGGCCTCTAAGATAACCTGCCTAAATGAGTACCGACCCGTAGCATTGACGTCTGTAGCCATGAAGTGCTTTGAAAGGCTGGTCATGGCTCACATCAACAGCATTATCCCAGAAACCCTAGACCCACTCCAATTTGCATACCGCCCCAACAGATCCACAGATGATGCAATCTCTATTGCACTCCACACTGCCCTTTCCCACCTGGACAAGAGGAACACCTACGTGAGAATGCTATTCATTGACTACAGCTCAGCATTCAACACCATAGTGCCCTCAAAGCTCATCACTAAGCTAAGGATCCTGGAACTAAACACCTCCCTCTGCAACTGGATCCTGGACTTCCTGTCGGGCTGCCCCCAGGTGGTAAGGGTAGGTAACAACACATCTGCCACACTGATCCTCAACACAGGGGCCCCTCAGGGGTGCGTGCTCAGTCCCATCCTGTACTCCCTGTTCACCCACGACTGCATGGCCAGGCACGACTCCAACATCATCATTAAGTTTGCCGATGACACAACAGTGGTAGGCCTGATCACCGACAACGATGAGACAGCCTATAGGGAGGAGGTCAGAGACCTGGCCGTGTGGTGCCAGGACAACAACCTCTCCCTCAACTTGACCAAGACAAAGGAGATGATTGTGGACTACAGGAAAAAGAAGAGGACTCAGCACGCCCCCATTCTCATCGATGGGGCTGTAGTGGAACAGGTTGAGAGCTTCAAGTTCCTTGGTGTCCACATCACCAATGAACTATCATGGTCCAAACACACCTATTTGCACTGCCCCCCCAACCCATCCTTTTACGCTGCTGCTACTCTGTTAATTGTTTATGCATAGTCACTTTAACTCTAACCACATGTACATATTACTTCAACTACCTCAACTAGCCTCACATTGACTCTGCACCGGTACCCCCTGTATATACAGCCTCCCTACTGTTATTTTATTTTACTTCTGCTCTTTTTTTTCTCAACACTTTTTTGTTGTTGTTTTATTTTTACTTTTTTGTTAAAAATAAATGCACTGTTTGTTAAGTGCTGTAAGTAAGCATTTCACTGTAATGTCTGCACCTGTTGTATTCGGCGCATGTGGCCAATAAAATTTGATTTGATTTGATTTCACGCTGCGCCTTGGTCTGACCCGTGACAGAAGATCCCACCAAACACGGACCAAGCAGCGTGCCCAGGAGCAAACACCCTGGACACAGGTGGGGAAGATGTGGTCTTGGGAGGAGATATTTGCAGGGAAAGGACCATGGGCGAAGGTAGATGCCCAGGCAGGAGAGGAGCAATGACAACACAGAGGGCGCCAGTCGAGGAGGAAGCCCGAGAAGCAGACCCAATAATTTTTTGGGTGGGGGGCACACGGGGTGGTTGGCGGAGCCTAGGTTCAGAGCAGAGCCAACTCCCCGTACTCACGCTAGGAAGCGTGTGACTGGGCAGGCTCCGTGTTATGCGGAGCTACGTACTGTGTCGCCAGTGCGCCGGCACAGTCCTGTACGTCCTGTGCTAGCACCACGCACGTGCTGTGCGAAAATGGGCATCCAGCCAGGACGGGGTGTGCCGGCTCAACGCTCCTGGTCTCCAGTACGCCTCCTCGGTCCTGCATATCCTGCACCGGTTCTACGTACTCTATCGCAAGTGCGCGTGCACAGCCCAGTGCGTCCTGTGCTAATGCCACACACGTACTGTGCGGAAGTAGGCATCCAGCCAGGACGGGATGTGCCAGCTCTCCGCTCCAGACCTCCAGTCTGCCTCCATAGTTCGGCCCGGCCCGTTCCTGTTCCTCGCACCAAGCCAGTGGTGCGTGTTCCCAGTCCAGCCCGGCCCGTTCCTCTTCCCCACACCAAGCCAGTGGTGCGTGTTCCCAGTCCGGTACGGCCCGTTCCTGCTCCCCGCACCAAACCAGGGGTGCGTGTCCGTTCCACCATTGCCTGGTCCGGCACCGGTCAGCTGCTCCACTCCGGAGCCAGAGCAGTCCGCTCCACCGGTGCCTAGTCCAGCTCCGGTCAGCGGTTCCAATCCGGAGCCAGAGCAGTCCGCTCCACCGGTGCCTAGTCCAGCTCCGGTCAGCGGCTCCAGTCCGGAGCCTGAGCAGTCCGTTCCACCGGTGCCCGGTCCAGCTCCGGTCAGCGGCTCCAGTCCAGACCCAGACGTCAGCCCCTCTCCAGGTTCGGGGTCTCCCACACCAGGGTCCAGACAGGGCTTGGTACTTCGTGGGAGGAAGGAGAGGGGAAGCAGTGCGCCGAGGTCCAGACCAGACCAGGGGCGCAACAGGGAGGCGGAGAGTATGTGGTCGTCACGCCCGGAGCCGGATCCGCCTCCGAGGCGGAATGCCCACCCGGCCCCTACCCTGTTATGTAAAGTTTGTGCGGTCGGAGTCCGCACCTTTGGGGGGGGGGGGGGGGTACTGTCACGCCCTGACTCAGGGGACTCTTATATGTTGAGTCAGGGTGTGGTGTTCTATGTTGTGTTTTCTATGTTTCAGTCTAGGTGTTGTAGTTGTACGCATTTCACGCTGCGCCTTGGTCTGACCCGTCCTTAAACGACCATGCAGGTACTGGCATGCACCTAAATAATATATTGGTTTTGCCTCATTTATACCATGGTATAGATGTGGATCATGAAAATACCATGGTTTTCAACAGCACTCTAGATGAATGGTATCAAAAATGATCATATGGTACCATCTTTATTAATTGTGTGTTACCATAGTACAATGGCAGTATTATCAATTAAATAAATAAACCCCCCAAGGTCAAGAGGTTGGATGGTATTATATTGATGAATTTACAGTGCATTCGGAAAGTATTCAGACCCCTTGACAATTTCCATATTTTATTACGTTACAGCCTTTTTCTAAAATTGATTAAAATAAAAAATATTCCTCATCAATCTACACACAATACCTCATACTGACAAAGCGAAAACAGGTTTTTAGAACAGAAATACCTTATTTACATGAATTTTCAGACCTTTTGCTATGACACTCGAAATTGAGCTCAGGTGCATCCTGTTTCCATTAATCATCCTTGAGATATTTCTACAACTTTATTGGAGTCCATCTGTGGTTAATTCTATTGATTGGACATGATTTGGAAAGGCACACACCTGTCTATATATACAACCATCTCTGCAGCACTCCACCAATCAGGTGTTTATGGCAGAGTGGCCAGACGGAAGCCAGTCCTCAGTAAAAGGCACATGACAGCCTGCTTGGAGTTTGTCAAAAGGCACCTAAAGACTCTCAGACAATGAGAAAAGTCACGTCTGGAGGAAACCTGGCATCATTCCTACGGGGAAGCATGGTGGTGGCAGCATCATGCTGTGGGGATGTTTTTCAACGACAGTGACTGGGAGACTAGTCAGGATCAAGGGAAAGATGAACGGAGCAAAGTACAGAGAGATCCTTGATTAAAAAAACCTGCTCCAGAGCGCTCAGGACCTCAGACTGGGGCGAAGGTTCACCTTCCAACAGGACAACGACCCTAAGCACACAGCCAAGACAACGCAGGAGTGGCTTCGGGACGAGTCTCTGAATGTCCTTGAGTGGCCCAGACAGTTCCCAGACTTGAACCCAATCGAACATCTCTGGAAAGACCTGAAAATAGCTGTGTAGTGACGCTCCCCATCCAACTTGACAGAACTTGAGAGGATCTGCAGAGGAGAATGGGAGAAACTACAGGTGTGCCAAGCTTGTAGCGTAATACCCAAGACGACTCGAGGCTGTAATCGCTGTCAATGGTGCTTCAACAAAGCACTGAGTAAAGGGTCTGAATACTTATGTAAATGTGATATCATCCATTTTAGAATAAGGCTGTAATGAAAGTGAAGGGGTGGAAAAAGTTAAGGGGTCTGAATACTTTCCGAACGCACTGTATATACAGTTGAAGTCGGAAGTTTACATACACTTAGGTTGGAGTTATTAGAACTTGTTTTTCAAACACTCCACAATTTTCTTGTTAACAAACTATAGTTTTGGCAAGTCAGTTAGGACATCTACTTTCTACATGACACAAGTAATTTTTCCAACAATTGTTTACAGACAGATTATTTCACTTATAATTCACTGTATCACAATTCCAGTGGTCAGAAGTTTACATACACTAAGTTGACTGTGCCTTTAAACAGCTTGAAAAATTCAATAAAATTATGTCATGGCTTTAGAAGCTTCTGATAAGCTAATTGACATCATTTGAGTCAATTGGAGGTGTACCTGTGGATGTATTTCAAGGCCTACCTTCAAACTCAGCGCCTCTTTGCTTGACATCATGGGAAAATCAAAAGAAATCAGCCAAGACCTCAGAAAAAATATTGTAGACCTCCACAAGTCTGGTTCATCCTTCGGAGCAATTTCCAAATGCCTGAAGGTACCACGTTCATCTGTACAAACAATAGTACGTAAGTAGAAACACCATGGGACCACGCAGCCGTAATACCGCTCAGGAAGGAGACGCGTTCTGCCTCCTAGAGATGAACGTACTTTGGTGCGAAAAGTGCAAATCAATCCCAGAACAACAGCAAAGGACCCTGTGAAGATGCTGGAGGAAACAGGTACAAAAGTATCTATATCCACAGTAAAACAAGTCCTATATCGACATAACCTGACAGGCCGCTCAGCAAGGAAGAACCCACTGCTCCAAAACCGCCATAAAAAGCCAGACTACGGTTTGCAACTGCACATGGGGACAAAGATCATACTTTTTGGAGAAATGTCCTCTGGTCTGATGAAATAATGCTGAGTGTTTGGAGCTACACTGCCCTCTGCACCACCATCATCAATATCCCGACAATCGCCTTCCCTTCCCAGGCTAGTTTTGGTTACCCTCCCTACTCCCATCCCCTGGACAGGCCTGGGACACTCCTGCCCCCCATATATTTATATTATATTTATTTATATTTATGTCATTTAGCAGACGCTCTTATCCAGAGCGACTTACAGGAGCAATTAGGGTTAAGTGCCTTGCTCAAGGGCACATCGACAGATTTTTCACCTAGTCGGCTCGGGGATTAGAACCAGCGACCTTTCGGTTACTGGCACAACGCTCTTAACCACTAAGCTACCTGCCGCCCCTCCCATGGCAGCCCCAACCCTGCAATAGGAGCCACACCTAAGCCTCCTGTGAACACCGAATATGGAACATCGGCAGCCACTCCGGTCACCTCAGGAACTCCACTCCTTTGGTGGGAGCTTCAACCGGTTGGACTGCGCTCTGCCAACACTGCTCGCCCAATTCCCACCCCAGCCCCTGTATCCAGCCACTTGAGGGAGGCCTGTCGAATGCTCAGTCTGCTCTGCTCTTACTTGGTTGGCCAGGGACCTTGGCAAAGTCTCAGCTCACTCAACTAATAGCTGTAGATGACTCTATGCCTGTTAGCTGTTATGGGAATGAGCTTAATACCCCCTCTGACTTTAAATCTTGTAGGGGGCTTGGGCTAATGCACCTAAATGTGCAAAGTATGATTTAAAAAATTGACATTTGGGTACACGACTCGTCCTGACATTCTGGTTCCTCGGAAATATGGTTATTTCAGGGGATTTCAATCTGGATTGGCTATCCCCGGCCTCAGATCAATTTAAGAGTATAGTCATTGATTTGAATATGACTAAGTTGATTTCCAAACGTACATGTAAAAAACCCTGTTAACTCCTCATTGATAGATTTAATTCTTACAAATAACCCCCATAAATATGTGTCTAGAGTTTTTGCATATGATCTCAGTGATCATTTTCCATAGTATGTATTAGCGACACCAAACATCAAAATACTAATCATCGTTTAATTAGCCACTGTCTCCTGTATTTCAGACCCTGAGTTGGCTCTAGAAAATGTATCCTCCATATTTATTTATCTGGAAGATAAACAAGCCCCTTTTAAAAATGTAGAGTCAAAGATAGATCTATCCCTTGGTTTTCTTCAGAGCTATCCGAGCTCATTCAGATGAGAAATCAAGCCTGGGCCAAAGCAAGGAAAACAGACTCTGTAGTGGACTGGCAATCTTTCAGACAACTGAGAAACAGATGTACTATCTTGATTAAGAAAGCTAAATCAAGCTACTTTTTAAGCTCTATCTGTGACTCTGCTGTTGATCCTTCCAAATGTTGTAAAACAGTAAATGCACTGAAGAGTACAAATTCCTCTTCTTCCCTGGCTAAACATGTTCTGTCTGACACTGGCATCATAACTGAGAAGAATGGGATAAGTTATGCTTTTAATCATCATTTTATCTCGGCAGGCGTTAAACTGTGGTTTAATTGACCCTGGTCAGTCAATCAACTGCTCTTCACTCTGCCAGCCTCTAGCTGACTCGACGGTCAACTGCTAGTAAATCTTTGTTTTCATTGCAACAATTTAGTCCCTGTGATGTGCTAGATGCCTTGCTTAAGATTGATGTAAAACAATCCAATGGGGCTGATGTGTCATTTTTGCTGCAGCTCTCTGCCCCCCTGACTGCATAATAATTAACCCATCTTTTTTACCTCACAATTATATTTGGTACTATCCCCAAGGTTTAGAAGGCGGCCCATGTACTCCCCCTTCACAAAGTTGGTGACCCTGGTGACCTAAATAATTATCACCACATTTCTAAACTTTCTTGCCTAGCTAAAATATTAGAATCCTTGGTTAATTCTGAGCTAAAATCTTTCTTATCTTTGAAATGTATTCTTAATCTACATCAGTCTGGTTTTAGACCAGGTCATAGCACTTTTTCTGCTGTTATAAATTATGTGGTTAACTGTCTGGATAAAAGGCAACATTGTGCTGCCCTCTTCATTGACCTGTCAAAGGCCTTCGATACGGTTGATCACTCACTCAACGTTTGAACATCTTGAAGAACAATCTGGCCTTAATGTCCATGTAATCTTATAATTTCCACCAGGCACAGCCAGAAGAGGACTGGCCACCCCTCAGAGCCTGGTTCCTCTCTAGGTTTCTTCCTAGGTTCCTGCATTTCTAGGGAGTTTTTCCTAGCCATCGTGCTTCTACATCTGCATTGCTTGCTGTTTGGGGGGTTTAGGCTGGGTTTCTGTATAGCACTTTGTGACATCTGCTGATGTAAAAAGGGCTTCATAAATACATTGATAGATTAATTATTAATGACTAATTATTACACCCTGAAACTGTGTGAAATGTGTTAGAATGTGTGAGTGTAGGACCAGTAAAGAATATGACATTGTGTTACTATTTAGCAATGTGAGTAAGAGTTAGGCCAGACAACAAAGGCTACAGGAAACTGAGAAACCAAGATAACTGAGGAATTTAGGGAGTAGAGAAACTGTTAGGCGTATGTGTGTGTGTGTGTGTGTGTGTGTGTGTGTGTGTGTGTGTGTGTGTGTGACATGATGGTCAGGAGAGCAGTTTTCCAGTGGAAAACTACAGCCCGCCTAAAGAGGGGAGGGATTTATTTCTCTGACGTGTGCATATACAAATATTGTACGGCCACGTTCTCATGAATAAAGCCTGATGATTGTATACTGGGCTGCTTGGTCTGATTATTAGAGATTTACAACCTCTGTGATACAGACTGAGTAATAAGTTCATTTTTGAAACATTGGTATAGAAATTCACGTAACATACATTTGATTGATTGCTAATTCAGAGGCTTTCTAAATTGGCCAAGACCAGGCTGCATGTAACTGGTTTAAACATTACTTTACAGATAGAACTCAATGTGTATCTGCTGATGGTGTTCAATCAGGTTTTCTGGACATAACGAAAGGTGTCCCGCAGGGGTCGATTCTGGGTCCTGTACTTTTTATTGTTTACATTAACAATATTGACTTGTCTGTAAAAAATGTTACCTGCACTGATACTGTTCTGTATGCTATTGCCCTCACAGTTGACCAGGCTCTATCTGAAATACAGTCTGCCTTCATTGTATTACAGTAAAACTTGATTGACCTGAAATTAGAATTGAATGCAGGTGAAACTAAGTACAGTATATGTTGTTCTCTTTTTTTGTAAGATTTTATTTTTATGGATCAGCTTTAATATTGCAAATATATTGTGGCTTCTATCAAAGTAATTGTCTGCATCATTTCCAATCCCCCATATATATATTTTTTAATAAATGTATATATTATTTTAAATATATTTTCCTTTATTATTTTCCCCTAACCCTATCACCCCTCCCCTAATTGGAGTACACTAATAACATTTTATCTGCTGGTCACACTTTAATTGGATACAAACTATCTGTTGATAAGCAACTGCTTGTTACGGTTAGGTTTAGAATAAGATTTAGGGTAAGGGTTAAGTTTAGGGTATGGGTTAAGTTTAGGTTTAGGATAAAGGTTAAGGTTAGGGCTAGGGTTAGGGTTAGTAGATAGCTAGTTCAAATGTTACATCTACAGATGGACTTTCCAAATAAAGTTTTACCAAAGTGCCTTCTATATGAATGTGTAAATGTCGGTAGCAAAACGAGACGATAGCCTCACAGGGCTGTTTATATGACTAAACTTAGGCTTTAATGCTCTCCTTAATGAGGGAATTCACGGCCATTTGCATTCATCAGACACGTGGAGTCTGGAGGGGATTGCATTCACGCCGTGCCCATAATCAGGTTATCCCCACGTATAATGGAGGCGCCTTGGCATCAAATTGGTTTTAGGTACAGTATGTGTGTGTGTGTGTTTGTATGTATGTGTGTTGGGGGTTCTTTATTGATCTGTAGCAAGATTAAGCAATGTATTTAAGCGATAAGAGAGGCAATCTGTGGTGTGCAGCGGGGCCAGCCTATATGTTTGGTTAATGTGTGGAACTGCTGCGCCGGGAGGGGAAGAGACATTGTGAGTGAGGAGGGATGATTCCCGGAAGCTTTTAAACTAATTTTCTATTAGACATCTGAGTAGTTTTTCTCTGAGCGTTATATTGAGTACGGATCTGTACCTCCACTGTCTGTGACTGAGACCTATTTGAAGTTAAAGGAAAGTGAATTGTATTGTTTTTGTGTGTGTGTGTGTGTGTGTGTGTGTGTGTGTGTGTGTGTGTGTGTGTGTGTGTGTGTATGTGTGTGTGTGAATTAAATAGAACGTCATATTTTATTGTTAATCAAATCAAATCAAATCAAGCTTTATTTATACAGCACATTTCAGACATGGAATGCAACGCAATGTGCTTTACAAAAAAAAAAAAAAAAAGGAAATTAAAGCTGAAATATTTACTACACAACAAACATAAGATAAAAAAAACTAAAGAATAACACAAACTGAACAACTAAAAAGCACCCTAAGGAAAAGCAAAGCTACAGATATGTGTCTTAAGATTTTAAATATGTCCACAGTTTCGGCCCCCATCAGGTTCTCTGGCAGGCTATTCCAGAGTCTGGGGGCATAGTAACTGAAGGCTGCCTCTCCATGCCTCTTGGTCCTAGGCTTTGGGATAGTTAAAAGGCCAGTGTAAGAGGACCTGAGGGACCTACTGGGTACATAACTTAAAAGCATGTCTGACATGTATTGGGGTGCACAATTGTGGATTGATTTAAAAACCAATAGAAGAATCTTCAAATGAATTCTAAAACTCACAGGCAGCCAGTGCAGAGACCTTAAAACCAGTGTAATGTGTGCTCTCTGTCTGGTCTTGGTCAGTACCCGGGCTGCAGCATTCTGTATGTTTTGCAGTTGACCAATGGCTTTCTTGGGTAGACCAGACAGGAGAGCATCATAGTAGTCAAGCCTGCTTGTAATAAAAGCATGGATGAGTCTCTCTGTATCAAACTGAGAGCGAAACGGCCGCACCTTGGCATTGTTCCTCAGGTGGTAAAAAGTGATTTTGGTCACATTCCTAATGTGTGATTCGAAATTGAGTTCAGAATCTAAAATAACACCTAGGTTTTTTACCTGGTGTTTTATCTTTATTGCCCGTGAATTAAAATGTACGGCTAGATTCTCTCACTGTGCTTTGGCTCCAACAATAAGTACCTCGGTCTTGTCTTGATTTAGCTGGAGGAAGTTGTGAGCCATCCAAGTATTTAAATCACTAATACAGTGTAATAATTTATCTGTGGAGCTAAAATCCTCTGGTGACACAGAAATGTTAAGTTGTGTATCGTCTGCGTAGCAGTAAAAATCTATGCTGTGCTTTCTGATAACGCTGTCAAGGGATAACATATAAAAACTCAACAGTACCGGACCCAAAATCGAACCTTGTGGAATGCCACATGTGATATGTACAGTACCAGTCAAAAGTTTGGACACACCTACTCATTCTAGGGTTTTCTTTATTTTTACAATGTTCTACATTGTAGAATAATAGTGAAGACATCAAATCTACGAAATAACACATATGGAATCATGTAGTAACCCAAAAAGTGTTAAACAAATCAAAATATATTTTATATTTGATTCTTCAAAGTAGCCACCCTTTGCCTTGATGACAGCTTTGCACACTCTTGGCATTCTCTCAACCAGCTTCATGAGGAATTTTCTCTGAGTTGCTGTATGTTCACCAAGGGTGACAAAAAACTATTGACCGGTTAAATAGGTCCTAAACCAATTTAGAACTGGACCGGAGAGGCCAACCCACCTCTCCAGTCTGCCCAGAAGGACTTCATGGTCAACAGTGTCGAATGCAGCACTTCAATCTAAGAGTACAAGGACAGAGAGCTGTTTGGCATCTGTGTTGGCTCTAAGATAATTTACCACTTTAACTAAGGCTGTCTCTGTGCTGTGGTGGGCACGAAAACCAGATTGGATGTAAAACAAATACAGTTGGCACTTAAAAAATCCTATAGCTGTTTGAACATCAACTTCTCCTGAATATTGCTTAAGAATGGAAGGTTGGAGATTGGCCGAAAATTGCTAAGAGCTGAAGAATCTAGATTACTTTTCTTCAGAAGGGGTTTCACCATAGCAGGTTTTAGTGCAGTGGGGAAAGTGCAATTAAAGACTGTTTTGAAGAAGGTGGTGGGGATAGGATCGAGAAGGCAGGTAGAAAGCTTAAGTTGTGATATCACCTTCCTGAGCATGTCTCTGTCAACCAGGTAAAATAAATCCATAGTGCCTTTGCATGGTAGGCTAGGGCAAATTTCATCAAACTTCTCATCAGGTCTTGCTTGACTGATACCCAGCCTAATGTTGGTTATCTTATCTCTGAAATATGCTGGAAACTCATCACATTTAGATGTGGAGGAAAGTTCACATAGGTTTGCGTGGGTAGGATTTATCAGGCCATCAATGGTTGAGAACAGCACTCTCAAATTATTCTGATTAATAGTGATCAAGTTAGAACAATGAGCCCGTCTGACATTTCTAATTGCCTTGTTATATATGCCAACTTCTCTCTCCGAATATCATAATGGACCTGCAACTTTGAGTTTCTCCACTTCCGCTCTGCAATTTCTCTTTAATTGATTCGTTTCCCCACTCATCCAAGGGGCACTTTGTTTAGATGTGGCCTTTTTCAACTTTAATGGAGCTATGGCATCAATGGTTCCCCTTAATTTGCTATTAAAGTTATCAACTAAATCATCACAAGAGGAAGGCAGAATAGGTGGTGGAGTATTGTTCATACACTCAATAAAATCTGTAACAACTTCAGAGGTAAGATAGCATTTCTTAATAATGCGTTCAGTATTACCCTGCGCTATGGGCAACAAGGTATTAAAAAATACACAGTGGTGATCAGATAAAGCAACATAAACAATAGAGGATATGTCAATAGAAAGCCCCTTGGTAATAACCAGCTCCAGAGTATGGCCGTGGTTATGGGTAGGCCCAGTAAAATGTTGCATAAAGTCCATAGAGCTCAAAGATTCATATATTCAATGACGTTGGAGTCAGTCTCTTTCTCAACATGAATATTAAAATCACCCAACACAATGATTGTATCATAGTTCTCAAGGACAATAGACAATAATTCAGATAAATCAGTAAAGAAAAGTGGGGCAGTGCTTTGGTGGCCTATACAGGGTTATGGCCAGCACTGGTGGCTGACAATTAAACAGTATACCATGATGCTCAAAAGACCCAAAGTCGCCAAACAGAATGTCCATCAGTAGAAAAAGAGGCTGTCCCCTACCCTTTTTCCCTTTTCTGATACAGTATGAAAAGCTGTAGTCCGGGGGGAGGCTTCAATAAGAGCGGCACTACAGCCTGATGACAGCCATGTTTCAGTGAGAAACATGCAATCAACTTGATGTCATTCACAAGAGAGGTTTTACTTGTGATTGGTCTAACGTTTAAAAGTGCCATATTCAATGAGTGGGGGCCACTCTGCTCCTGGGGCATCTGCCTTGAGGTAACCAATGGAATAACAACCAAATTATTAACGTTACAACCACGGTTTCTGACAGTCTCCAATCTATCAGAATGGTAGGAGATAACAGTTTGTATAAACTCACTAGAAGGTGGAGTTAAAGGAACATAAATTAGGTTACTCACAATACCCATAGTGCCATTTCTACAGGAGTTGATATGCTTTCCAAGTCCTATGTAGCTTATTCTGACAGGGAGAACTGGGCACTACCAGACCCTGTCCATCAGTCTCTAAAACAGTTTGCGATTTTGCTGGAAATAATCCTGGAACCCCTCCGGTTAGGGTGAATCCTGTCTCTTTTGAAAAGTGCTGGTTGCTGCCACAGCAAATCAAAGTTGTCGCAATGCTACAGTAATGCTCCGGGCTATCGTACACTTCCTTCCAGGCATCTTTCAGGCGGGCCATGTCCTTGCACAGGCCTTTGAAGCGGGCCTTCTTGGAGAGCCAGGTGCAGGGGTTGGAGTGGGAGTTGACCAGACGACGCCGCCTGTTATCAGGAAGCGCCACTCGCTCTCATCCACTTGGGGTGCATGATGGGATGGAGAGAGGGGGACTTTGGGATCCTGGGAGAGCTGGGACCCATATGGTCCTAACTGGAGATTGGAAGATGGATGTGTGTGTGTGTGTATTTGTGTGTGTTGGGCACTGTAATATTGTATGTCAATGCACTTGTATCGATCCGTATTCAAATAAACCATAAACAAATAAATAATCTTAGATGGGTTAAACAAGTAGCCAATATATAGCTTGGCCAATGTTTTCTCATTCATTCGAAGTGGTTCCAGTACCAGAGACCCATTATTTGTCAAGAGCCAAATCATTGCCCATACAAATTATGGAGAGCAAACTCTGACAGCTGACGTGCAACAGGTAATTTATTAGTCAGGCTGCATTGACAGTTATTCTTATCTCCCATAATTTCTATTCATTATGCAGACATGTGTCTTGTGAAGTGGCCATTACATTTCTCAAAGTGATGCCACTGCATTACATCTAACATAGCTTGTAGGACTCTAGGACTGTAGTCTGTTCTGAAGTCTGCTTTGTTTTGATGTGTCTGTCAGTGCACTAGGCATCCATTTTGGATTCAGTGTTTGCCCTTAGGTTAAAGGAG
This sequence comes from Coregonus lavaretus, assembly GCF_964263955.1. Taxonomy (NCBI): domain Eukaryota; kingdom Metazoa; phylum Chordata; class Actinopteri; order Salmoniformes; family Salmonidae; genus Coregonus; species Coregonus lavaretus. The sequence goes on along the minus strand of NC_139992.1, from coordinate 56,261,210 downwards.
CAGGCAGTATTCACGACTTCTAAAGGCTGTCAAACACGCTGCCAGGCTGGAGAGTAATATGTCAACAAGCTACAGCTATGTACCTATGCTAAACAATGGTTACAATTTTCCATTGACTTCAATGGAGCACTTCCGCTTCCTCACTTCCAGCATCCATGACATGCTCTGTCACCTCTGCGATGGCCTGCTTCTCCGAGATCTCGTTGGGCAGCACCTTGGATGAGGAGAGGATCTTGACAACCATCTCGACCTCCAGGATGTTGCCCTCCGACGAGGACAGCACCTCCAGGATCTTCTTCAGCTGCCTGGGGGAGAGGGGTTGAAAGTTTAAAGGTCAGCGATGTGATTAGTACCAGAGTCTAATGTGCTACCTGTTTCTTTGTTTGAACACACTCAATGATTGGAACTCCCCCATTTTTTGCCCATGACTTTTATTTTCATCTGTGAGTTAAAATAAGTATTTTTTTCTTAGTCTTCCCCCCCTCTCTAAGCCATTACCTCTTGTTCTCGGCCCCCAGCAGTATGATGGTCTGTTTCTCCTCCTCCAGGTCAGGCCTCTCCCTGGCCACCACAATGTCCAGCAGCTGGTCCTGCATGCCCTTGGGGGTGATCATGAAGCTCATCAGGGTCACCGACAGTACACACATACAGTACAGGACAAACACAATACATCAGCTTTCACAAACAACAAACATCCACTATAGACTTTACAGTAGCGCGTGAGAGAGAGAGAGAGAGAGAGAGAGAGAGAGAGAGAGAGAGAGAGAGAGAGAGAGAGAGAGAGAGAGAGAGAGCGAGCTGCTGTTATGGTTCACGCTTCGCTTATATCCTATCCCACAGTGGCAACTTTCTCTATAAAGCTACAGTACATGTGTTCCTGCAATAGCCTTTTTCCTCTATCCAAAGAACCACAAGTGGGAGTGAGGGAAGTGAGAACATCTCAACCCAGACACCCAGTCCTAGGGTCTTCTATGCTAGAGTTTAAAAGCCAATATCTGGCATCTAAATAAATGTGTGCACATCTCCAGGCCCCTAATTCCATTTCTATCAATGCCGCGGCACGCTCGGCTGGTGGTAAAGACCCTCGGAGTCTATATAAATCGAGGAGCTGCCATTTTCAAATCTCTTCCTGCTCTCTGCAGTTCCTTTGGCCTGGCTTAAAGGGGCCTAGGCCTGCTCTGATTGGAGGTATTGTGTTTCAAATATGACTTGATGGAATAATGAGAGCCTATGATGAGAGTGTACTGTAGGCAGCCCCCCCCCCAGTAAAAAAATGCTCATGAAAAATGAGCTGAATCTATTTAATGGCGGCCAATAAAAAACAGGCGGGCGGCCCTGCAAATAGATGCTCGAAATGCGATCCTATCTAATGCATTTTTTTCTCTGTAATGCAATTCACTTTAATGTGCCTTTT